>NW_027397119.1:6595384-7195384 GCF_003265705.2 Callorhinus ursinus
CTGAGCTAAAGGCAGTCGCTTAACCAACTGAGCCACCCAGGCACCCCTATTTGTGCTCTTTAAATAATTTTTTAGGTGTAGAACAAGACATTCAGACAAAGCATCACTGTCAGGAGCAGTGGGGAGAAGTGGGCCTCTTTGCCTGTGTGAAATGGTAAAGAAGAAGCAATTCCATTACAATGGACAAACACCAACAAAATGAGTTAAGATCGAGCTTACTCAACTTTCATGGTGTGTATTCTCTAAAATGTATATATGCATATGTATTTCTAGTATGTGTCTAACTGCATATGTATTTGTAGTTTGTGTGTATGAATGTAGTCAGTGTTCTAGTTAGTTCTCAAGTTTGTGCAAATTCTGTGATTTGAAAAATGGTTTGATGAAGACATCAGCAATTTATAAGAGGGACGATAATATGCATGTGATTAACATGAACTAGTTAAACTAAAATGAATAAATGAATAAATAAATAAATAAACTAAAATGAATTAAACTAAAAAGAATAGCCTGGGGGCTATTCTTTGCCAAACAGTTATTTATTTTTTTTTGATGTTTTTTATTGTTATGTTAATCACCATATATTACATCATTAGTTTTTGGTGCAGTGTTCCATGATTCATTGTTTGTTCATAACACCCAGTGCTCCATGCAGAACGTGCCCTCCTCAATACCCATCACCAGTATAACCCATCCCCCTCCCCCCTCCCCTCTAGAACCCTCAGTTTGTTTTTCAGAGTCCATCATCTCTCATGGTTCATCTCCCCCTCTGACATACTCCCCTTTTCTTCCTCTCCTGTTATCTTCTTCTTTTTCTTTTTTCTTAAAATATGTTGTGTTATTTGTTTCAGAAGTACAGATCTGTGATTCAACAGTCTTGCACAATTCACAGTGCTCACCGTAGCACATACCCTCCCCAATGTCTATCACCCAGCCACCCCATCCCTCCCACCCCCAACCACTCCAGTAACACTCAGTTTGTTTCCTGAGATTAAGAATTCCTCATATCAGTGAGGTCATGTGATACATGTCTTTCTCTGATTGACTTATTTCACTCAGCATAACACCCTCCAGTTCCATCCACGTCGTTGCAAATGGCAAGATCTCATTCCTTTTGATGGCTGCATAATATTCCATTGTGTATATATACCACATCTTCTTTATCCATTCATCTGTCGATGGGCATCTTGGGGAGCCTCCATTCTTATGGAATTAAAAAAAAGATCTTTGCGTTGCCCTAGACCTTTCTGCTTTCAACTGCCTCACAAAAGAATAGGTAAGGGGTGTCTGGGTGGCTCAGTTGGTTAAGTGACTGCCTTCGGCTCAGGTCATGATCCTGGAGTCCCGGGATCGAGTCCCACACCGGGCTCCCTGCTCGGCAGGGAGTCTGCTTCTCCCTCTGACCCTCTTCCCTCTCGTGCTCTCTATCTCTCATTCTCTCTCTCTCAAATAAATAAATAAAATCTTAAAAAAAAAGAAGAATAGGTAAGAAGTACTTTCAAAATGTTGGAAGTGCCATGCCTACCCCACCTCCTGGGTGGTATGGGTGCGGGGAAATTAAGAGTAAAACCTTATATTCGCACAGCCTCTCCTGTGTATAGAACATTCGATTGCACATCTGCTTATTTTCCACGGTGCTGCGAGGCAGAAGCGACAGGCGATTTTACCCTAAATCGACAGAGAGGACACTGGGATTCCGGCACCCGGGATGACCTGCCCGAATTACACAACCAGATGGTGAGCTGAGTGCAGCCGGGTCCTCTGATTCCTGGTCCACTCCTCTCCATGAGCTTCTGACGTGTGAGCGCATGTGCGGATTATTTTGACGGGATCCCGTTCCAGAACAACTCAAACTTGATTATTTAATGGCGGAGGACCCAGACCCCACTGTTCTCCACCTGTCCCCAAGGCCTTGGATTTTCCACTTAACCCTATTTCCAAAGAGGCGAAACAATGCCCAGTCAAGGGATTTTTGTGTCACCAAAGCCTCAAAGCGCAAAGCACTACTGCGGCCCAGCACTGCTGCCCCACATTGAGGTCTCCTTTACCGGGGCCCCTGGCTCTGCACAGAGCTGGCCAGAAGCCGAGGAGGAGCATGGGGGAAGAGCCTCCCCAAAGGAGGACAGATGGGCAGGCTGGCCCCAGCGCCAGGGCTTTGAACAACCTTTTTGTTTTCCAGCCAAACATCCAGCGTCAGTACCCCTCCCTCCCCACCACCCACTCCCTGGCAGCCTCCCACCCCAGCCCCGCCAACGTGTGTCTTTGGGCCGGCTCTGAGGAGCTGATGGGCTCTGGAGAGATGGGGGCTGTTCTTTATGACTGGGAGCCGAAGAAAGAGGGCTGGCAACTGTTGCCATCTGTCTGGTGGGACGTCACCAGGGAGGTTCTCGCCCATTCACTCCTTCATGCACCGCTGGGCTCAGGCCTTTTGTTTGGTTGGCTGGCTGTGGGGGGGGCTTCTGTAGGGCAGTGAAGGGAGGCAGCGGGTGAGAGAAGCAGCTTCTTTGTGTCTGGACCAAACTTTCAGTGACTCACTAAGATAATTTGCATGAGGACGATGCCCAAGCCCCAGACCGCTCAAGTGATTGACAACCTCCAGCCCTCTCCCCATTTCACACCACTCCACCTCCTCCTTCTGCCTCTAGCTCCCTGGGGTTGGAGGGAGTGGCCCCAAGTCCTCCGCAGGGATGGGGAGCCAGAAAAGCCACTCTGGTCCTCTCTCTCCATCCTCTGTCCCCATCCCTTTCCCAGTTCTACGTGGGTCTGGTGTCTTCCTCTCTCCCCACCCCCATCAAGCCCTTAAGAGTTCCTCGCTTTTTGTTTGGTTTCTGTGGCCTGGCAGGCAGAAGGGCCAGAGCAGGAGAAAAGGCCCATTAGCTGCCCGGCAGCTGAGTAGGAAAAGAAAGGAGCTGAATAGAGCCAGTGGGGTTGGCAGCCCTCCAGCCCAGCTCCTGGTCTTTGAATAACACCCCAGGCCAGGGACTGGGATCAGAGTGGGGGAGGCTTTGGAGCATTTAATTATTTAAAAGTCTCAATAAAAGGAGTTAAGTCCCTGGGGAAGGGGGAGGCTAGGCAGATGGTGTGCCCTAGGAGCTGGGAAGCGGGTGCAGGGTGAGCCAAGATGGGGGTGGGGAGGTAGGGAGTGCTGAGCCAGAGGTCAGAGCTCAGGCAGCAACAGGAGGGCCAGTGGGAAGTGAATCAGAGATTGCTCTCCGGACCCCGGAAGTGCCCTGCAAGCAGCCTTTCCCTATACCAGGTGGGAGCAGGGGCTCAGCCTTTCCTTCCTAAAGTCCTCCCCCCTCCCCCCCACTCTCCAACCTCAGAGTTCACTGGTCTGCCCTAAGTGAGGTCCATTTTGGAAACATACACAAAGCTGTGAAGTGTGGGGATCACCCCTTCACCTCTCTTCTGGCACTTAGGGATGGTTCAGATTGATTCAACGGTGGTGATCAGAGCTGGGCAGATGTGTGGTAGAATTTTCTCCCCTTTCTTTTCTTCTTTCTTTCTTTCTTCTTTGAGGTAAAACTCATATACTATAAAATTCACCATTTTATCTGGTTTCATTTTTTTTAAAGATTTTATTTATTTATTTGAGAGAGAGAGAGCACATGAGAGGGGAAGAGGTCAGAGGGAGACGCAGACTCCCTGCCGAGCAGGGATCCCGATGTGGGACTCGATCCCGGGACTCCAGGATCGTGGCCTGAGCCGAAGGCAGTCGCTTAACCAACTGAGCCACCCAGGCGCCCTGTCTGGTTTCATTTTATATGGCGAGACCATACAGTGAGCCGGTGGAGGTACTGACAAGGCAAATAATTGGAGTTCCTGCTCTTGGGGGCACATGCTGCTTCAAAAGGCAACCCATCCCAGCCTTTTTCTCTGACAACATTGCAGTAAGTGCTACATCATGAAGAGCAAGGTCAGATGGGGGCCCTAGGTGGAAACATACGACCTAGGCTCTGCCATTTACTAGTTCTGTGACCACAAGCAAGTCACTTCTCAAAGCCTCGTTTTTCTCATCTTTAAAATGAGCATCAGATATAGTGCCCATTCTGTGTTGCTGAGGGAATTAATATATGAGAGGAGCTAAGAAGAGTGCCCGGCTCTTAGTAAGCACAGTTTTATTAAATATTATTGTTACCCTTACCAGCCCAGGAGGCCTTTATATAGGCTACACACACAATGGAAACTGAGAGAAACGGGGAATTTGGGAACTGAGTACCAGGCCAAAGGAGAATTTGGCGAGGGAAACAATTTGCTTCCACCCTTTCTCCCATTTGTAACGAGCTATGGTTGGAAATGTGGTCTTTTTTTTTTTTTTAAGATTTTATTTATTTATTATTTGAGAGAGAGAGAATGAGAGCTAGGGAACACGAGAGGGAAGAGGGTCAGAGGGAGAAGCAGACTCCCCGCTGAGCAGGGAGCCCGATGCAGGACTCGATCCCGAGACTCCAGGATCATGACCTGAGCCGAAGGCAGTTGCTTAACCAACTGAACCACCCAAATGTGGTCTTTACTCTTCCTAAAATTATAGTGCTGCTCTGTAACACTCTTTCCCACCTGCACCCCTCTTCCACCTTCACCTGGCCGAGCCAACAGCTCCAGATCCTCAGGCTCTGAGACCCTCTGGTCCAGACCCTTGCTGTGTGCCAGTTTGGGCATTATGGTTAGCCCCATTGTACGCGGGCAATAACGAATACAAAGGGTTGGGGCGTTTGAGATTTGATTCTTCTGCTTCCCAGGGCTTTTGTCACTCTCCTTAGCCCCTCCCAACTGCAAGGTCACCGACATGGGCGGTCACTAGGTCACTGTGGGGCACACGCTGCAAGACAGCATCTTTGTTAGAGCGTCTTCGTGGCTTAGTCTGGCCCTCCCCGTGTCAGGTGGGGTGTGTTTTCTGCACCTTCCAGCGGAGGCAGTTCTCTCGTCCTCATCCTGGGGCTATGCCTTTCAGCCCGGGACAGCGGAGGATCCCACCCGGGCCGCCCGGAACCAGACCTGCCCAGCGAGGGTGGAGCCGCGGGGAGGAGGGAGGGAGGGCAGGCTGCGGGTGTGAGGGCAAGCAGGTGTCTGGGCCCCTCCCTCCCGGATGTGGGCCGAGGGAGGAGCCCTGGGCCACCCACCCACGTCCCTCAATCCTCCACCGAGCAGCTGCCTGGGACCTTGAAACTTGACCAAACGCGCTCGCTCCTGCCCCCCTCGCTCCGCTACGCCGCGGGCGCCGCAGCGTCTTCTCTCTCTGGGAAGGCCCACCTTGGCAACAAGCTGCTGATTGGCTGGCGGGGGAGCAGAACGGGCCAATCAAAGTCTTCCCTGACGCTCGAGGTTCCGCCGAGAAGTTTCTAAAAAGGGGAGTAGGAGCGGGGGTACTAGGTGGTTGCCGAGCTCAGTTGCTCCGCAGGTTGGCTGCGTAGAATGAGGCCTTTTAGGGACGCCTGGGTGGCTTACTCCAGTTAAGCGGCTGCTTTCGGCTCGGGTCCTGATCCCAGGCTCCTGGGATTGAGTCCCGCATGGGGCTCCTTGCTCAGCAGGAAGCCTGCTTTTCCCTCTGCCTGCAACTCCGCCTGTTTGTACTCTCGCTCACTCTCTCTCGCCCACGCTCTCTCTAACAAATAAATAAAATCTTAAAAAGAAAAAAAAAAAGAATGAGGCCTTTCAGCAAGAGGCGGAAAGGCACTGGGCGGCGTCTCGGCCCGGTCGCTGCGGTGCCCAGGAGGCCCTCCGGTCCGCCACCTGCTGCCCGAGTGCCTCGGGTCCCTAAAGCTACCGTCCTATCCCTATTTCCCCGACACCCACGCAGCCATTCTTGAGCAAGTCTAGAGATTCTGGGTTTCTGAACCTCTACTCCTTCCTGGTCCTCTTTCCAAAGTCCCTGTAGATGGGGGCATTTATTTCCCCAGGTTCTTTCCCTGGGCCCTCTTCGTTTTCTTCCTGTATGCCTGCGCGCGCTCACCCACCCTCTAAAACCAAATTGACCATCGCTTCATTATATTGTACCTATGGCCACCAGCCTCATGTGCTCTAATACAGTACATATTTTCTGAGGACACATTATAAGTGTTGTAAGAGAAAGTATCTGGAATAACTTTGTTCCCCCATTCCAACCTACACAAACATACACACACATATAGATTCAAAGGAGATTAGGGCTAGAGACAGGTGACCAGGGGTTGACTTCAGCCTCTTCTGCTTACTGACTGTGGGATCTTGAGCAGTTACTCAACCTCTCTGAACCTGTTTCCTTCCATGAAAAATGCTAATGATAATAACACCTGCCTCCTGGCATTACTGTGACAAAATACCTGGTACATGGAAATTTACGAATGATGCTATTATGTCAGGTAATGATAACAAAGGAATGAGTATTCCTTTCCCACATTTAATCTCAGCCCTCCGTTCTTGGTTTGGCTGCTATGGAGAACTCTCGATTTTAGGGACACTTAAGATTCCTATATATAAGGCTACTATCCAAAAATCTATACAAACAAATAGTGCGGGTAAGAAATGGGCAGAAGACATGAATAGACACTTTTCCAAAAAGGACTTCCAGATGGCTAACAGATGCATGAAACAATGCCCAGCATCATTCATCATCAGGGAAATAAAAATCAAAACCACAATGAGATACCACCTTACACCTGTCAGAATGGCTAAAATTAACAACACGAGAAACAACAGGTGTTGGCAAGGATGTGGAGAAAAGGGAACCCTCATGCACTGTTCGTGGGAATGCAAACTGGTACAGCCACTCCGGAGAACAGTTTGGAGGGTCCTCAAAAAGTTAAAAATAGAATTACCCTTCGATCCAGCAATTACACTACTAGGTATTTACCCAAACAATACAAAAATACAGATTTGAAGGGACACAGGAACCCTGATGTTTATAGCAGCATTATCAACAATAGCCAAATTATGCAGAGAGCCTAGATGTCCATTGACTGATGACTAGATAAATAAGATGTGGTAGATACATATACAATGGAATATTACTCGGCCATCAAAAATGAGACCTTGTCATTTGCAATGACGTGGATGGAGTTGGCATGTATTCTGCTAAGCAAAATAGATCAGTCAGAGAAAAGACAAATATCATATGATCTCACTCATGTGGAATTTAAGAAAGAAAACAGGTTAACATAAGGGAAAGGGGGAAAGAGAGAGAGAGAGGGAAACAAGCCATAAGAGATTCTTAACGATAGACAACAAACTGAGGGTTGCTGGAGGGAGGTGGGGAGGGGAATGGGCTAGATGGGGGATGGGCACTAAAGAAAGCACTTGTTGTGTTGAGCAGTGGGTGTTGTATGTAAGTGATGAATCACTGAATTCTACTCCTGAAAGCAATATTGCGCTGTATGTTAACTACCTAAAATTAAAAAAAAATTTCCTATCCATAAGTCAATATAAGACACAGACTAAAACTTAGTATAGGGTCCTGCTTTTAGCCCATGGATTTTTAGCAAGGGAGAGATGTCTTGGCAAGACAAAATTCCTCTTTTCTTCCAGGACTTTTCTTTGAATTCCTCTTTCAAAAATTTTACAAAAACAGCATCTGTTTTGACAATCCATGTCATTTGAATAGGATTTGACATTGTCCTTTTGTTTTTTTTATGGACTTGTGGAGTGCCCTAGCTCATCTCCCCATACACCTACATTAACACCTACATAAACGTTAAGATGATTGTTTTTCTTAAACCCCTCTCCTGAAGCCACCCAGAGACCCGTCTCTCCCACAGACTTTGCCTCCCCTCAAATACTACACACTGGTACACAGATTTTCTTCAGGGAACAGAGATTGGAAATTCAGTGCTCACAGACCCCTGGTGGTCATCCAGTTCTAACACCTGCTGGGCCCTGTTGATGTCTGAAGGGGGCCTTTGTGGATGTTGTGCATTGTTAAAAGCAAAGGCAATGATGGGGGGGGGCGTCTCGGTGGTGCAGGGTGTTGGGGACAGGGAGGAGGGCAAGGAGCGCACAGCACTGAGGTATGGTTCAATGGGAGGTAGTAGACCCGGGTTTCAGTGTCGAGTCTATGTCACCAGAGCCAAATCAGTCAAAAGTGGTAGGTCTCAATTACCCTATCTGTAAAATGGAGAGAATCATACTTGCCTCCTTACTGGGTAGTTATTTTAGGAAAAGAAATGAAGTCACACAGTTGAAAGCACTTTATATTTTTAGAAAAGGAAAAACAGTGTGTGTGGGGGTGGGTGGGTAATAGGCTGATAAATCCATTTCATGTCACTGTTTTCACTGGGCCCCAAAGAATATGATCCAACAGGTGCTATTGAAAAACTTGGAAACCAGCTCTGTGCTAACTCTTGTGGGGTATGTGAAGGAATCATATGACACGATCTCTACTTTTAAAGAATTTACCGTCTAACAAGGTCGCTCCACTAACACATGAAACCTTGGTGTGTGGTACTGACTGTGGGTTTGCCGTGAAGCTTCCTGACCCCATCCTATTCGACGCGACAAGGAAAGGATTATCTGATGATGTGACTAGGGAGCCAGTAGGTGAGGTGGGCCCCTGCTTGGACCAGCACAGCTGCTGGCCTCTTCCTGTTTCCTTTCTGTCCTTGGCAGGGCACGAGGATCTTACAGACCATCCTCACCGCTGCCTTCACCAGTGCTGGTGAGTCATGGCCTCATGCCTTGTGACGGGCTTGCGGAGATGCCCATGCATTCACCAGGGTCTGCTCGCCGGCTCAGCTTTTTTTTTTTTTTTAATTTTATTTCTTTATTTGACAGAGAGAGACACAGGGAGAAAGGGAACACAAGCAGGGGGAGTGGGAGAGGGAGAAGCAGCCTCCCTGCCGAGCAGGGAGCCCGATGTAGGACTCGATCCCAGGACTCCGGGATCGTGACCTGAGCTGAAGGCAGACGCTTAACAACTGAGCCACTGAGGCGCCCATCGCCGGCTCAGCTTTGATGCTGCCCTTCACCTACAGTCACGGAGGTTCTTGTTCCTGATACTTCCTCTCCTGTACCCTTCCACTGCCGCTAGTTACAAATGCCATCACAACTACTGTAACTGAGCAGCTGCTCCAGGGTGGACCCGGGGTGGGACACTGGGGTGCTCTTCTCCCCATCCCTTCTTTGCTGGTCAACACAGGCCACCTCCCTTCCCCCTTCCACAGGAGGAAGAAGGGTGCTATTGTACCCCTTCTAATCCCTACATTTGCCCCAGATAGCCTAGAAACGATGCAAAGTGCTCGCCTTCCCCCCCCCCCAACCCAGCACAGAGGGCTGTGTCCCCTTCGGGGACTGCCCCCAGCCTTCCTGGTTGGGGATGCTGGTCTGAAACGGGGTGAAGGACCAGTTCTGTTGCTCATGCTTGGCAGGCAGATTCCAGCTCCAGATTTCCAGGGCTGGGCCAGCAGATTTGGGGATTGCTCCAAAAAGGCTCAGCATAACTTCTGAGGAGAAATAGGTCAGTGTAATTGCTATCATCTTTGAAAGTAAAAGCTGGGATATCCTAATTAAAATAAAAATCAATACCAAGTCTCACCCATCAGACTGTCAAAATGACTCAAGTCTGAAGCAGTATTTGGCATTGTGGTATGTGGGGAAATGGGGGCTCTCATGTACCATTGGTGAGAATGCACATTTTACACCCACTTTGGAGAGCAGGCTGACAACGTCTTATCGAGGTAAACTGCTCAGACTTCACACTCGGCAGTTCCCTTCTGGGCATGTACACCAGTGGTTCTTAACTGGTGGTGCTTTCGGCCCCCAGGGAATATTTGGCAACCCTGGAGACATTTTAGATTGCTTTGTCTTCTATTTATACCAACCCAGAAATATGTCCCCTTTCTTTTCCTCTGTTGTTTGGTTTGGTGCATATGTGATGTCTACCTTGGACTGTTTTTGCTGTCATCAGGGTGTCATCCCCAGGACCTGGTCTGTGGTGCCTGGGTCTTAGTGTTTGTCTGGTAGTCCGTCCCCAAGTCCCTGGAAACATCTGTCTGACATCCTCTATGAAGCTCTTTTATTTTATTTTATTTTATTTTATTTTATTTTATTTTATTTTATTTTTTAAGATTTTATTTATTTATTTGACAGAGAGAGACATAGCGAGAGAGGGAACACAAGCAGGGGGAGTAGGAGAGGGAGAAGCAGGCTTCCCCGCGGAGCAGGAAGCCCAACGTGGGACTCGATCCCAGGACCCGGGGATCACGGCCTGAGCCGAAGGCAGACGCTTAACGACTGAGCCACCCAGGCGCCCCTCTATGAAGCTCTTTTAGTCTGTCTTCAGGAAGTCCCCTTTAGATGAAATAATGGATTGAATAGTGTGGCCCCGAAATTATTCATGTCTTTCCAGAACCTTACAAAATGGTCTTACTTGGAAACATGGAATTAGTTAAGGACCAGGATGAGATCATTATGAATTAAATCCAGTGACTAATGTCCTTATAAGAAGAGGAGAAGACATAGATATGGAGAAGGACATGTGAGGATGGAGGTAAGCGGAGGTCAGAGTGATGCTGCCATAAGCCAAAGAACAGGGGAGCCACCAGAAGCCGGAAGCGGAAAGGAAGGATTCTTCCCTAAAGCCGTCAGAGGAAGCATGGCCCTCCTGGCACCTTGATCCTGGCCGTCTGGACTCCTGAAATGCAAAAGAATGAATAAATTTAAAAAAATTGTTTCACACTGGGGCGCCTGGCTGGCTCAGTTGGTTAATCACCTGCCTTTGGCTCAGGTCATGATCTCAGGGTCCTGGGATTGAGCCCTGCGTCTCCAGCATTGAGCTCCTCTGCCCCCCCTCCCCTCCACTCGTGTTCTCACTCACTTTGCTCTCTCCCTTTCTCAAATAAATAAATAAACAAATAAATAAAGAAAAGAAAATGTGATCATTGAGGTCAATGAGAAATGCCCAATGAGAAATGCTTTTCATGCTTCCAAGGTGCCTGTGTGCTGAGAGCCTCCGCTTGTGAGGACGGGCCGGGAAACACCACCCGACACTTGCACTGGGCTAGAGTCACCCAGGCTGCATTGAACCCTTGCCCATTTGCCATAATGCCATCCCCCATCTTCCTGGGTCACCTTTACTCCTGGGCTTCGAGCTGTTTGTACCGTGCCACCCTGACCACATAAATCTGGTTCTATTTTGGGGCTTGGGTTTTGTGGCTCCTTCCTTGGAATAGCTTTCCCTAGACCTTCCTATAAAAACTGCTCTTGTTGGCCCTAGTATCTGACTCAGATCAATGTCCAGAGACGCGGGGACTATTGGAGTACAATGTTTACTGCTGCCGGGTTGCAAGAGGAATCAGCACTAACCCCACCTGCTTTCAGATGCTTTTGCTTAGGTAGGTAGGTCTTCTTACCTCCTCTTGGGACTCTGACCCATTTCCTGTTATGATCTCTAAAACTGGGTCAAGTGTAATTCTGTTCTTTCCCTCTAAGTGTAGCTGGCAACCCAGACACCCAGATGGAACTGCTCATTTAACTTGAGCATTTGCAGTTCCTGTTGGAGCCCTGCATGACCGGGCAGCGTCTGCTTGATCCTTTTGTCCATTTCAGCCTTTCTGGGCCACATGTGGCAGCCAGGGACCTGGTTCAGTCTCTCGTGTCAATCCTTCTCAAACCACCCGTGGGCTCTGTCCCCAGGGTGTTGTCTGGTTTCCAGGAAGGATTGCTGCTCTGGAAACTCAGGCTGCCATGGGATTGATCAATGTGTTTGCTCTTGTTGGGCACAACATGGTGGCCCAGGGCACCCCAAGGGCTCAGCCAGTGGTGGGAGCCAGGTCTGCCAGCTTCCATCCGTCTGTTTGAAGCAGAGGACTTTCTGGGAGAGTCCGAGGTCTCCCCGGGATGCTGAATCTCCTGAAGACACACCCTGCTTGTTTCTTCCTCTTAAAACAAATGAAGAGACATTTTGTCCATATACTTCATTCAGCACTTAAGTCTCAAATAAATAAAATCTTAAAAAAAAAGTTTCAAGGGTTCTCAAATTAACTGTCTTTTAAATGGCTAAGCAAAATACATATTAGTTACTCCTGTCTTCACCAAACTCCACAGGAAGTACGAGGAGAGCTTCACATCCATTCTTTTGTTACTGAATGCACTAACTATTGACCTTCGCTGGCTTGGGGTTTTGCACACAATAAACATTTCTTGAGTGATTGAGCTATGCTCATGGAAGACCATATCTACCTTCTTTTCTTGCCTTTCTTCTATGATCCATCCTTTTGCTTATCTTTCCAGGGCTTAACTTAGAAGGGGTCTGGGAACTTGGATGAGAAAATACTATATCTTGATTTTTCACACAACTAACCGAAATGTAACATTCCCTCCAGTTACAAAGGTAACAAACCACTGCGGTATTAACGGTCCCTGAGGTTTTTTTATTTTTATTTTTATTTTTATTTGACAGAGAGAGACACAGCGAGAGAGGGAACACAAGCAGGGGGAGTGGGAGAGGGAGAAGCAGGCCCCCCACAGAGCGGGGAGCCTGACGCGGGGCTCAATCCCAGGACCCCGGGATCATGACCCGAGCCGAAGGCAGACGCTTAACGACTGAGCCACCCAGGTGCCCCAGTCCCTGAGGTTTTGTCACCAACTGAAATCACAGGTATTTTTATGTCACATTACAGTTATTGAAAAGAGTTCAAAATGCCATTTATGCTCATCAGTACTTCCAAATGACTGTAGTTAGACTTATTGCTAGATCTTGCCATTTGTTGCAATAAACAAACATATATATTTTCTATTTTGATAACTGTATTCAGTGCAACTGGGTTCCTTTAGAGTCCTATGTATTTTATGTCTTTAAAAACATCTCGAGAAGAGGTCCGTAGTTTCACTAGCCAGACAAAGGGGTCCACAGCACACAAAGGTCAAGACTCCTTGGTTACACAATGCCTTCTGGTTCCTTGATTTTTTTTTTTTTTTGGTCCTTGTCCAGTGGAGGCGAGGACCAGCTGATCAGAGCAATTGGGAGAAAGGAGTGAATTGAAGCCTTAAAGTTTTCAGAAAAAGGCTCTGATGGTGCAAAGTGAGATGCTGCTCACTAGTGGCTGGAAGTCAGAACTGCGAGATTGAATATAAAACACGCCTTTAAGAGGTGTGGGGTGCTGATTCTTGGTACTTGGGTCTGAAATAAGAGAAACATTGAAGGTATAGATTGCGCTGGGCAGCATAGACATTTTAACAATGTTTATTCTTCCGATCCATGAGCATGGAATGTTTTTCCATCTTTTTGTGTCTTCAATTTCTTTCATGAGTGTTCTGTAGTTCCTAGAGTATAGATCCTTTACCTCTTTGGTTAGGTTTATTCCGAGGTATCTTATGGTTTTTGCTGCTATCGTAAATGGAATAGTTTCTCTAATTTTTCTTTCTACAGTTGCATTGTTAGCGTATAAGAAAGCAACTGATTTCTGTGCATTGCTTTTGTATCCTGCTACATTCCTGAATTGCTGATGAGTTCTAGTAATTTGGGGGTGGAGTCTTTTGGGTTTTCCACATAAAGTATCATGTCATCTGCGAAAAGAGACAGTTTGCCTTCTTCTTTGCCACAGAGGCAGTGGGCAGTTTTACCCCTGCCCACATATCACTATCGGATTCCTCGTTCTCCGCTCCAGCCATCTTCGCTGTCATTCAGTGACTCAGAAGCTTCCTCCCACTTAAGGAATTTACACACGCTGTTACCTCTCCTGCACCACCTCTCCCAGCTCTTCATCCAGCTAACGGTGCTCTCCCTCCTTAACCTCAGTCTGTCTGCCCCTGAACTGCCAGGCTAGGTCAGCCTCCTTGCTAATCCTCATGCAGACCCATGCTCATGTCCTTCACAGCCCTTTCTCAGTTTGTAACGACATGGTCCGCCCCCCCCCAATTTTTTTTTCCATGTTTGTCATTGAACTGGACAGTAAAGCCCGCGAGGCAGGGGCTGCCTGCTTTCCTTCTCTGTAGTAACCTCAGTGTCTGCCCAAGGATACTTGTGCACTGAGGAAGAGTACATTTCAGTTGGAAAATTCATAAAGGGACTGTAAATGCTAGCAGAACGGATTTCGGTACATCAACAGTCAAGTCAGATGGCCTTCCTCCACCTATGACACTCTGGCTATACCACCAAGGCCCCTCTGTGTTCCAAGTACATGGAGACTTCAGGCCCAGTGCAGGAGACACAGTATAGCAAAACTGACAGGCTAGAGGTCAGATCCTGGCCTCGATGCTTCCTTCCGGGGTGATCTCAGTATCTCCGGGCCTCAGTTTGCCCATCTGTAAAATAGTGAAAATACTAGTACCTAGGACATAGAAGGGTTAAGAATGCTAATGAGGGAAGGTAGGTACAGTACCGAGCACATAATAAGAACTGACCAAATGGTGACGCAAAGGAAAGCCAGCTGAGCCTGAGGGATGGCCCACTCTTGCTCCCCTCTTGAGAGGCATGGGATTTAGAAACCAAAGGAGCTTTGCAACAGGGTGGGGCCTGGCTCTGTCTTGGTTGGGATGTTCCGGAGAGGCAGAGGATTCTTCCTTGCAGCTTGGCTGGGATCCCCGGCTATGTGTCCATTTCTCCACCTGCTTCACGCGGCATCTCTGTGCACGTGTGTGTGCTGGACTTGCTGTCCTTGAACAGTGGTTGAAGTTGTGATTTCTTTCCGATCTTTTTACCCCCTCCCGTTCCCGCCTAACTCTTGCTCCAGAGAAGAAGAACCGAGTTCATTCACTCTGGCTAAAGATGGAGTTGTAACACTGGAAGCCGTCTCGGCACAAAATTTCACAGAATATATTAGTGAATATATTCGGTAAGTAATATATTCAGCTCAATAAATATCAGTTGTGGTGATTTCCCTATTAGAAAATAGCGGACTGTCCCCAGCGCCAGTCTAGTCCGCCCCCCTAACTTCTATAACATCTGCTAAGCACCTGGCACTTCGAGGCTTTCGGGAGAGATTGGATGAAAGAGCAGAGAGGAGGCTGAAGGCGGCGGCTTTTCCCTAGCTAGGCTGCATCGCCTTTGACTACCCTCAGTTCTGCACAGTGGCCAGTAGAGGGCAGGAGCAGTTAAGACAACAATACTCAGGACCCGCCAGCCACAGAATTCCTGGCTTGAGGAGGGAGGATGGCGGAGGGAGAAAAATGTTAACAACGACTGAAAAAACCCAATTGTTCTTTATCTCCTGGGGACCAAATGGAAGGAAATGTGTAGCTAGTGGGATGGAAGTTAGACTTCTGGAAGAACTTCCAGAACACAAAGTTTGCTAACTAGAACTTTTTTTTATACAGGTGATTTTTTTTTTTTAACCACCTAGCTACAACTGCACAAGCAGAGAAGATGAGAAAGGGAGCTCGTCCAGTCCAAGGCCTATGTGACCCACTAGGTCCCCTTAAAGTAACCCTTCTGAGTGTGCCTTAAATGACTCCATTCTTTGAGATGCAATCATAAAATAACTTTATTGGTCAGGTTAGCCACCACTCATGCTTTTCCTGTAATAAGGATCCTTTATAGAGGCATGATGGTGTTCACATGCAGACGCTTCCTGAAGAGCCTGGGGCAGGGGCAGCCTTGCCCCCCCACATCAGAGCTCCTTTGTTGAAATGAGCTGGTTTGGCTTTTGTGGATTTTTGAGTCTGGAGCCAAGCACATAGTCCAGGGATCCTCCCCTCCGCTTCCCAGCAAAGCGTACCCAGTATCAGGGATGTGATGGCATCTGAGCAGGGGCCAGGCTAGGGCTAGCTGTCCTCAGGCAGTCCCTGTCCCTGACTGCCCAGATGGCTCCATCCCAATGGTGCCAAAGGGGCGGGATGGTGAGGCCCCAGGCATCATTACCTTTCAGACATGGGAAGAAGGAATTGCTCTCCAGCCAAGCTATAAAGCAAAAGGCATCTTCAGTAATGAGGGTGTAGCTCAGAGATGTGAAAGCAGAGGGTTTCATCCTTGGCACAGGCCAGATTTGGCTGCCTGGCACAGGCTCCGCAGACCCAACAAGCATCTCCAGCCAGAGTTTTCACTATGCACTGTGGCCTCAGGACAAATCAATTAACACAGCTGAACCACAGCGTCCTCTTTTGGGCTAGCCAGGCACGTCCAGGGCTGGCCGGAGTCTGCTTCTCCCATCAGGATGTCGACCTTTCTGCTTGGATAAAGGGAGAGGACACACTACCTTTCTCATGCTTTCAGAACCATGTGCCATGGAGGATAAAGACCCGAGTAAGGAGCGGCTGGGAACACAGAGGGTGTTGGGCAAGGGTGGAACTCGGGGGCCTGCTTCCTCAATTCAACCGAATCGGGACGTTTGCCCCTATGAGGGATGCTAATGTAAGCAAGATCTGGCCTTTCCTGGGCAGAAGTCTGATCCACCTTCAAAGCACTGCCCAGCTGCTAAAATACAACCCCTCCATTTACGAAAGCCTCAGGTTGGCTGTCTCCTCCCATATCAGTCCCTGAATATTGTGATCATGCTGGTGCCCTCCAATCTGGTGGCTTTCAAGGAGTGAGGTTAGGGAGGTGTAGAGGTGACTCTTGGTTTCCTTCCCCCCCCCAGACACTAGTGTGACTTCTCCGCAGAGGCCACGGGGCTGATGCCCAAACGCCTTGGGCTCTCATGCCTCTGCCCAAGGCACAGAAGAGGTGTGTGTGCAGCAAGGCTGAGTGGATGAGGAGGGTGAAGGAGGAGGCAGTTGGGCAAGAGGTATATTCCGAGGAGCACTGAGAGGGAGCCCAGAGTAATTGCACCACCCGCCTGGCACGCAGGAGAGCGGTCAAGCGCTGCTCACGGAGAGAGCCAGGGATTGTGGGGAAAGCACGCTCCGTGCGTCTGTGCGGTTGCCCAAGCGACTTGTTGAAGTTCATGACGCCAGATCATTGGGAAGAACCTGGGGGTAGTGAGGGGTCTGGGGTTGGGACTTCCAGGGATTACTTCCTCTGCTACCACGTCTGTCCTGGAAAGAGAGCTGCAGCCATGTCCCTCAGTAAAAGGCTGCCTGTCCCCTGATCCCACCTGACCCTGCCTACATGGAAGAAGACTACAGAGGGAGCCCATGGAGTTCTGTCACATGGTCTGTCCCAGACCTTCCAGCAAAAGCCAAACCAAACCATCAAGCCAGATGCAGTGGGGCGTGGGGGCCTTCGGCCCCGTGCCCCGTGCAAGGGCCACTCAGATTTCGATGAGGCTGGCGAGGCGCAGGCAGAGGGGCGCGTCCACCGGCATTGCGCTGCGCTTAATCTCGTTCCCGTCCAGGCGAAGCACCTGCAGCTTGGAGAAGTTCATGACGTCCACCACGGTGCAGAAGCTGCTGATGGAGAACTCTGTGGGGACAAGAGGGGCGGGGTGGGTGGGAGAAGCCCGGATCAGGGGCCCGGATCCACAGGGAAGCCGGTCGGCCTCTGTGAAGCGGCTTCAACGCTTCTGAGGCGAGGAGTGGGACTTGGCTGGGTGGGGCGGTGTCTTCCCGGATCGGAGTCATAGCGACTGGCCCCGCTAGGGGGCAGCACCAGGACCGGGGTGGGGTCTCTGCCCGCGTCGGCGGCTCCGCTTCCTAACCACCCCTAAGCTGCACAGTGCTCTGCAGTCCCTGGAATGTCCTTGAGCGTCCTTCCCGCCGAGACCTGATCTTTTCCCATTTGTGGACAGCAGGGGGAAGCAGAAGGTAGTCAAAGACCAACCTTGGCAGCTTCGAAGGACTTTGCTGAAGGGCTCTGAGAAGGAAGACTGGGGAAATGGATGGACCTAAATCTGGAATATCTCCTGACACTTTGCAGATAGACAGAGGGGGCAGGAAATTAGAGAAATCCTGGGCAGGGAGACAAGTGTCCTTGCGTGCGGGAGCTTTGAGGGGGTGCGTGTCTCCATTCCCAGCACCGCCAAAGGAATGAGCAAGGCCCCGAGGTTCAAGAAGGCGGAAATTCATAGATGAATAGGGCTGTCGTGGACCTCAAAAGTCAAATAAATAATTCCCTTGCCTCCTGCATTTAATATGATATGGTTTACCCCCCTTTTTTTAATCTCAAAAGAAGTCTCCTTTTTGAAGATATTCCCCTCTGCCCCAAACCACATAATCTTAATAGATACAATAGTTCTGTTTGGGTTTAACATAAATCCCTCTGTTTTCCCTCTAGTTGTCTTCTTGGACATATTGGCCACATCTGTCTCAAGTCTCCTGGGTTAGGGACTTGAAGGGAAAACACCAAGAACTCAGCACAACTCCAGGAGAGCCAGCACAAGTCACCGTGAAGAGCTGCCTTCCACGCGGTGCCTGAGGGCCTCTGGAAGCTGGCTCCTGCCAGAGGGGCTCCCAGAGAAGTTACCTGTTGGATCTCGGTGGGATACATCTCCAGGGCTGTCGCTAACATGGGGCAGCCCCAGAGCTTACCTTTGCTTCCACCAGAGAGGTTGCTCAGCTTGCCAGTGTGGTCGGGAGGCATGGGAGGAGTCAGAGGAGGATGGCCTCATGGAGGGGGCGGTCATGGGTGTGAAAGGGAAGGCTGTGAGGACAGTGTGGGGGGCTTAAATAGGCTGGCGAAGAAAGTGCTTTTCAATTAGCACTAACAACTGGTTTCAGTCCCTCTTAAGAACTGACCAAGAGGGCGCCTGGGTGGCTCAGTTGGTTAAGCGACTGCCTTTGGCTCAGGTCATGATCCTGGAGTCCCAGGATCGAGTCCCGCGTCGGGCTCCTTGCTCAGCGGGGAGTCTGCTTCTCTCTCTGACCCTCTTCCCTCTCGTGCTCTCTATCTCTCATTCTCTCTCTCTCTCTCTCTCTCAAAAAAATAAAATCTTCAAAAAAAAAAAAAAAAAGAACTGACCAAGAGGAGATGGGGCGAGGCTACCGCCCATTAACTTGTATTGCAAACATAAGACAGAAAATCCAGCTCCGAAGAATAATGGGACACTGGACTGGGAAGAGGGGAGAAGATGGGAAATGCCCTTCTGTGGACAGCATTCAGTGGCAGGGTGGGGGAGTATGAGGAGGGGAGTGGGTGGGGATGGGAGCGGGGTGGGGAAGATGGAGATCTTTTGGATACTTCTGGATGTCTCCTTTCTGGTCTCAGGAAGTAGATTAAGTGGCCTCTGAGTGGGCAGGTTCGGGGCAGAGCTTAGGCCAGGGGCTGCGCCTGTGGTAGCCATGGAGGAGGGTAGAGTGGGGTGGGCTGGGGAGAAGTCAGTTGGATTGGCTTATAGATCACTTCCAAATCTACTGCACTAGATGGATTCTCTACCCCAGCCTTGGGCCCTCAGGCCATCCGCTAAAATCCTGGATCCCTGCGCATGTATGTGAATATGGGGGATACTTAGGGGCTGCTAGACACACCCCGTATATCGATTCCATCCACACAGCAGATGCACTGTGCCCCTCTGTTTGCCTTCCCCACGCTCATGAAGAGGACAGGGCTTTTGCTTGGAGACTCTGGAGGACATTTTCCAGCCCAGATTAAATACTGACATAAGTCTTTCCAAATTCCTCCTGGGGTACCCACCCTGCTCCCTTGGATCTCACAGCTACTGAATAACATTCCGAGCTGTGTTCCCTTGCTGTTGCCAGGCTGGAAAATCTGAGGGAGATGCTAATAGAAGAGGCAAGGGGGAGGGAGGGGACTGGCTTGATTCCCTTGCACACCCTTTAGTTCCTGCCCTCCATTTAGCTCCTCCCCAGAGGACTGCTTCAGTCCCACCTCCACCACCACCCCCACTGGCTATGGGAGGACACCCTAGGAGAGGGGCCCGAGCTTGGGGCACTGTCCTTCCTGCCCGTGGTCTGAATCAGAGAGCTATTCCTCACGTTCTCAGCCAGAGACGCCGGGAGCCAGGTCCTTGGATGTTGAAGGCTGGCCTTCAGGGTTTTACCTACATAGCCTGGGTGGCCTGGAGAGATAGATGGCTGCTTCTTCTCAGTGCCCCCGTCTTCACAATGCAAAAAGTCAAACAAAACAGTACTCTGCCTGTCAACTCCCAAGTGGCAAGGAGAAGAGAAGCTAGTCATTGTTATTGTGTATTGCTTCTCAGTTATGTGCCAGGCCCCAGACCAAGCACCTCCCGTGTCTTGATTCGCTAATTTAAGACAAAGTAAATGTAGGAACTGGGGTTATTTTGCCTCAGAAGAAGACTGGCAGAGAGACTAAATGATAACTGGATCAGGGGATTTGGCTTAAATGGCACAAGAAGGGACTTGGGGGAGACACTGAACATTTTTAGGTTGTTTGGCTTACTGGAGAACTTTCTCTCAAGACCTTGGGACACTTAACTGAAGTGGTTTTATCTTCCGCAGAGCCTTGCGAAGGGGCGGGCCACCCTGTATTTGAGTGGCAGACGTGCTCCGCATGGAGGCAGGGGGTGACAGGAGCCCTTCCCACCCCGACTTTCTCTGACTGTGTATCATCAGGCAGTAACCAATGGGTTCTCTCCCACGACAGCTATTCTTTGCTGTCACATCTTCAGGAGCAAACACGGCACATAATGTGACATTTCTGATGTGACAGCCCCCCGGGTTCAGAGTAGGGTGGCAGGTGACTTCTGGGTGGGATAATGGACAGCCACAAGTAAATGTCAACCCCTTTGCAGCCTGCGACATCTCAGAGACATCTCAGAGCTGTGGCCCACTTGGGAATAAGACCTCCCCGCACCCCAGAAAAGAGAGACTTTACATATAAAACAGTTTGGGTGCCCATGATGGTGTCTTGCACTTCGAACCAGAGGACCAGACACCTCCTTACCTCGCCCGCCCTGCTGTCGACCTCTGGGACAGGGTGCCTCTCTTCCTCAGAGGGCTCTCCAGCCCGTTTATGTCTTGCTAAATGACTGATCTGTTCCCTGAGCACCGGGAGGGAAAGAACAGAGTGGGAGGGAATGAAGGCTCAGTCCCTATCTGTGCTTTGATGGTGTGGTTTGCTCACAGCAGGCTCCACTTCAAAGCCCTTTGCCAGGTAGTGAGTCCTTTCCCAGGGAAAGGGGGACTTTGCTGACCGAGGAAGGCTCAGTACCTTCCAGCTGGGATTCCAACATCAGAGGCCCTGGGGTAATGTAAGCACGTTCTGAACACAAGATCCTGACATGGAGCTGAAAAGCAACTAGATCATTCCACCCAAATTGAGTATTTTAGTTCTAAGAGGCAGAGAGGCAGCCCTTTTGATTCCTTTAGGCATTTACCGGGAAGTGCTTGGAAAACAAGAGGGCTGTGTCCTTGCCCGCTGCCCCAGGGCTTTGTGGTGATAGGGCCCCTGTCACCCTAGGGGGACCTCTGCCCCACCACCAGGGGCTCCTTGTACTCCAGGGAGAACGGACCAGAACAAGTACCTCATTCAGCTCCGAGAGGCTGCACATTCTTATCCAACAGCTGTTATGTTTAAAAGACAAACAGCCAAACACATGGCCGGCTGCAAAGGCAGGGGTAGGGCATGTGGAAACAGAGAGCTCATCCTCTTCTGGGTCAGTGAGTAAGAACGAACACCATGGTTTCTTAACAGTCCACCTTCCTCCCAAGATGGACCCTGGAAGTTCAGCTTAAATCCCCCTCTCTAGGAACTGCTCTCATCCAAACCTCCGCAAACTCATCTCTCCTTGCTCCTCAACACGTGAGCCCTTCCTCTCAGACACACAGATTTCCTGGCTGTCCCCTACAGGTGACCCATTAAATGACTGGTCCTTCTGCGGCACTCCCATCCCAGAATGGCTTTGTCCCTTGCCTCCAGCCCGAGCTCACTTAGCTCTCAAGACTTAGATGGAAGCTTACCTCTTCTGGGAAGTCTTCTTCCAAGCCAACACCCCCCCCACCCCCGAATTTTCCCAGCACTGCTGTTTAGTCTAGGGGCATGCCGTTTTGGACCTCTTGGACAGGGGTGGAACGTGGGTTGAAGGTGGCTTCATTTGTGCTCTCCGTTTCCCCTACTTCTATGTCCTTTGCATTGCTGCTAGCACTCACAAGAGGGTGTTTTCCAATGAAACAGCCAGCCACTCCCCACTCCCCTTTGTCAGTCTCACCATTGATCCTATTGCCTTGGAGGTAGAGATTCTCCAGGTTGGTGTTGACTGGGGGGATCTTCTGCAGCTGGTTGTAGGAGAGGTCAAGCTCAAGGAGGCTGCTGGAGTTGAAGGTGTTGGAGGCCAAGCCATTGTTGGTGAGACTGTTGTGGGACAGCCGCACGTATAGCAGCTTGGGTGACCCCCGGAAGTAGCTGTCGGGGACGGAGTAGACATTGTTGTGCTCCAGGTACAGCTGCTCGAGGGCTATGGGCAGTCCATCAGGCACCTTCCGCAGGTGGTTGTAACTCAGGTCCAGCAAGATCAGTGACCGGAGGCCCCTCATCGCACTGCCCACTTCCTGGATCTCGTTGTGCTGGAGGTACAAGGCTGTGAGGTTCTCCAGCCCCTCCAGAGCGTTGTTGGGGACCTTCGATATCTGGTTGTGGTCGAGATGGAGCTCCCTCAGGGATCGAGGCAGCGGGCCGGGCATCCGGGTCAGGTTGTTGTGGTCCAGGTATAGCCTCTCCAGGTGCTTCAGCTTGGAGAAGATCTTCCTGCCCACCTTATCACTGGTGATCTGGTTGCCATGGAGAGCAATCCAGAGCAGCCCGGTGGCATTGTCGAAGACGCCTTCCTGGATGGACGAGATCTGGTTGTTCTGGAAGTAGACGTACTTCATGCGGGAAGGGACAAAGGGCAGATACTTGAGGTTGCGGTTGTCACAGTACATGGCTGTGGGGAAGTTGGGTGGGCAGTCGCACTCCTGAGGGCAGTCACGGGGCTCTGGAGGGGGCGGAGAGCCATAGGCATAGGCTGGGCCCTCCTCCACCCCATAGGGGTAGGGCTCGTAGGGCTCATACGGATAGGGGTCATAGGGATCGTAGTAGGTGGACTGCTGGCTGCGGAGGTAGTGGAACCACCAGTGGGGATCTTCGTCGTACTGGGCCCAGGAGAGGGAGCAGAGCCCGGCCAGCAGCAGGAGGGAGGCCCACTGCATTTTGTTTCTCTGCAAGACGGGGGAGAGAACAGAGCAAGCAGGCATGAGTGAGACAGCAGGGAGGCAGGGAGGCGAGCCTTGAGCTGTGAGTGATCAGATCTGACTTGGGCAGCAGGCCCCTGGGACTGGGAGCCCCGTCCTCACTTCCCACACACCTCCCCCCAGGGCCGGCTCCGCACACCTGGTCCATCTGGACCATGGCTACCTGGGGGAGCTGGGTACATTTTACCCTGCTCACAGAGTCACAGAAGCAGAGCCTTCGAGATTAGAAGGAACTTGAATGGGGGGCACTGCATTTTTTTTTTCAAGGGGCACGTCCTTAGGAGCCTCTAGCCACCTGAAAGTTCTGTTGGGAGAGCTGGAAAGCCCCAGCAGTCATCCCTGGGCGGGAGGGTGCTCTTCAGGCCTGAATTCCCATTCAGTTTGGACTCCCCGGGGATATAATATTTTCCAAGAGTCCAAGGAAAAAGCCCTCTGGTTCTTTCCCCGTCTCTGGGAAACCTTCAGAAGCATCTTGAGACCTCAAAGGGGGAAGATCTGAACTACTCCTGGAAGATCTTTTGGTCTCTTGGGTGGGGGTTTCTGGTTTCTAGTGTTTGGGGAGGGTTGTGGTCCGTCTGCAGTCACCACAAGGCTCGGGCTGCCTTCCAAAGTGTCAGTGTCTGTAGCAGTCTGCTGGGTGAGAACGCTCTCTGGTTGGCAGTCTGTGGCTACGCACGCTACCTGGCTGACACGGCGTCTTCATGTAACAGCGACAGTCCCCCCCAGACTGGGGACCCTGGCACCAGGTGTGGTGGTGTCTTCTAGGGTGGGTACTGAGTGTGTGGAGCCTGAGTCAGTGCACTTGGCTTCTGTGGTATCAAGTAGAGAGTTAGCCCCCCTCATGCTCCGCCATGGACATTATGCTAGAGCCTCAGGGTACAGAGAAATGAATGAGGAACACTGAGAAATGGAATAGGAGTTGAGGACACCTGTGTTATACCCAAGAGAATGTGGCTTTGGAATGGGATTCTGGCGTCCCCCTCTCCCATCCTGGGCTACCTGTGATGACATCTGGATTACCAGCCTCCATGATTAGCCCTCCCCTCCCCCCATAGCCAGGCAACCTGTTACCTTGAGCTCATATGTTAGTGAGATGAGAACAGGGCAGGCTTGGAGAGAAAGGTGGGTTTGGTGCATTCTGGGAGGGAAGCTGAAGGTATGGAAGATGAGGAAGCTTACTGGTCACCCTACTCTGAGTACCGATAGCCAACGCACTGGATAGCCCTTATGAGCAATGGGAACCTTCCAGAGGTGTGAGGGTCACCCTTGGACAGAGGAACCTTAGAAGCTTTCCCGGTCCCGGAAGGGTTGCTTATATCCCTCACATTGCTGTTGGGCCTCCTGGGGTTGGCAACTGGAGACAGGAGAAAGAAAGGAATCTAGGAGTCAGCATCAAATCCAATGATGGGAAAGAACCTGACTGTGACACTCAATCTGGTCACCTCTGCCACCGTTCCTCCCAGGCCCCAGACCTCTCTGTTTCCTGAAAGTGATTCCTGTCGGCCCCCTTATTCCATTAGCCTCTGGGTTGCAGAGGAGAGGCACCTGGCTCATCCTCAAACAGCCTCAGGCCTCAGACAAAGAACTCACAGTGTTTCTGAGAAGCCAACCCAACTGCCCACTGCCTGGGCACGCTGGCTGGGCCCTGGCTCCGGCCAGGAGAGCAGACGGATGGAGCGGCCCACTGCCAACAGCGCATTTTTCCATGCACAGCCCTGGGCTGCTGCAGGACCAAGGTAGATGTCCGGAGGCTGGCACAGTGAGCCTCTGTCTCCATTTCTCCTTCCAGACTGGGCATGTTGGCAGATGAGAGCCACCTTCCTCTTCAAGACCCAGCTTTCCAGGGGCTGTGCATCCTGCCCACTCGGGCCTCTCCTTAGGAGCCATGCCTGCTAAGAGGGCTGGGTGGGGAGCTTCTGCCTCTCCTCTGCTCCATCTCTTAGCAGTGCTGCTCCAGGGTCATATACTTTTAAATCCCTCTGCCCACCCTAACAGCAGAGACCTTCCTGGGCTCAGGGTTTCGTGAGGTGGAAAGTTTCTGGGATTGGCGCTCCCTGAGGTGTGGGGAGCTGACTCAGGAGTTAATGCTCTTCTCCCATTTCTCCACTCTAGAGAACAATCTTTCCCTCCAATCAGGGTTGAAGAGGTCAGACCAAAATTTGTCTCCTCTGCTGGATTGGACCCTCCTTCATGGCTCCCTGAACATTGTTGATTCTCAACACTTCTCTTTATTCTTTCCCTTTCACCCCAGCAACATACACACACACACACACACACACACACACACACACACACACACTCACACCCCCCCATCCTTCCCCTGTAACAGCACTCAGGTGCCATCATCTGCCTATAGGACAGACTGCAGGGCTGGGGTAGTGGGATTATGAGTACCAGCAGGACAGACCTGGCTTCTTTAGATACCTGGTCCTTCCCTTTTTCATGCCTGAGAAGGGGAGATGCCCCCCCGCCCAACAACCAGAAAGGAACTGTAGGACAGAGGCAACACGTTCCCTCTCCTCCCCGTTGCCCCTCTCCAGCATCCTGGGGTCATGGCCCGGATGGGAGAATGAGGAATGGCTGCCCCCTGTCAGCCCCTCTCCCCAAGCCCCAGCCCCTTCCTTTACTCCCGCTATGGAACTACAAGGGACAAAAACTGAAGTAAAATGACTAAACTTACCTCCAGCTGAACCTTTCAGAGAGTGACCACGTCCCTCTGTCTGGCGTCCTTGGGTTGGAGAACGTGTGAGAGAGAGAGAGAGAGACAGAGTGTCTACTGAGAGTGTGCAGGCCTATGCCAGGCCAGGGTCCCGCCCCCAAATTCCTAATCAAACATTGTGAAGAGAGCGACTGAGGAGGCTGGATCCTGGCTTTTTCGGCTCCAGGGGCGGAGCTCACACCCAACCAAGCAAAATCCTTCCGTCCGCCTGACTTTAGAAAAACCACCTTCTTTCCACTCACTTATCTTCCCTAAAGCACTGGCAGCTCTGAGTCTCTTTCTGCTGAATGAGTTAGTGGCGCCCTGGAAGGTATTGGTATAGTCTCTTACCAAGTGCCTGGCTTTCTCATTAAACCCACAAGGGCAGATGCAGGGCTGGGGAGGGCCAGGACTGGGGAAGAGGCCATCTTAACTCTTTCAGCAGCCCATGTGCCGCCCTCGAGAGCCAGGACTCCTCAGCCTTCTCACCTCCCCCTCCATGCAGGTGGTTAGACTAGTGCACGAGCGGGCGTGACACAGGGTAGCTGGTTCTGGTTCCACTTCTGTCCCTTAGCAGTGTAGACTCGCCGGGGCTGCAGGGTTGCTCTCCTCCATTGGAATTAATGGAAAAGAATGGGAGCTCACCTTTGTGGGTTGCTCACTGTGCGCTAGCATCACACACCTTCATTTAATCCCCTGGCAACCATTCAACTTTCTGTCTCTATGAACTTGACTACTCTAGAAACCTCACATAAGTGGAATCTACAACAGTTGTCTTTCTGTGACTGGCTTATTTCACTTAGCATCATGTTCTTAAAATTCATCTGTCGTAGCGTGTGGCAGAATTCCCTTCCTACAACATTCTCTTGTATGTGTAGACCACATTTTGTTTATCTGTTCATCCACTGATGGACATTTGGGTTGCTTTTGCCTCTCGGCTCTCGTAAGTAACGCTGCTATGAACGTGCATGCACAAATATCTTTTTGAGACCCTGCTCTTAATTAATTTGGATATACGCTCAGAAGTGGAATCATATGGTGACTCTATTTTTAATTTTTTAAACCACCATGCTATTTCCCAAAGTAGATGGGAATGCCAACAGGGCACAAAAGTTCAAGTTTGAAACACTCCTTGTTTTTTAAGAAATACCAATTGAGAAAGCTTCAGATTTGAATTTGAAGACTTTAGAGGTGTCGAGGCAGATGCAATTTTTGGTTGCTCCAATAGGTCTAAACTGTGTAGGCCATCAGAAAGATCCTTGTCAGGAACCCACTCTTCTCAGGGCTTATGAAGAGCTTTTTTTAAAAGAGTAGACATAATGAATGGGTATTTGCTGATCACCTGCTATAAACTAAGTGGTCTACTGATGTTATTTCACTTAATGATCACAGAAGGTATTTTGTGTTGAAAATAGAGGTGCAGAGATGTGGTGTGACTAGCTAGAAAGTGGTAAAACAAGGATTTGAACCTTGATCTGCATGATTCCAAAGCCCACAGGCTTTCCCACACCAAAAGGCCAGAGGACTGATGGAGTGGTAGGGGCGATGACCACCCTGCTGTCATGGTTGGGCTCCATTCATATGGAGCCCAACTAATTACAGTGGCCCAATCTTCTGGAATCCCAGGGGAGGGTAGCAGTGAGAGGGGGCTGGGATACAGGGCTTCTCTTTCCAAGTCCAGACATATTTCCTTTCGATTTAATAAATATGAGCCTCTACTCTGTGCCTGGAATGTTCTTAAATGTTGGGGACGCAAAGAAGGTTCTAATATAATGCCTGCTCAAAATAAAGCAGGAGGCTTTGCAGCAAACTCCAATTCCATGAGGGAGGCAGAGTGGCCTTAATGTGAAGATGGTTATCAATAATGCACAGGTAGCCTTCTCGTCATTTTGATTCCAGAAAGCAGTCACTTTTCAACAGAAGACACTGGTTTTGGTAACAGGGCCCAAGAGTTGCTTCTTAGATGGGCCGAGATAGCCAGGCACATCTGCCCACCGAGTACAGATGTTTATTATTATGTTTTCAATTGCAGCATGCTGAACAATACTGCATTTACTAACGGCGAAAGTCAGGGGAGCCAGGGGGCCAACCGTTGACTGGGATCCTTCCCAACCAAGCTCCGCACAAAAAGGCAGTATCTCCATGTGTTTTGTTGACCATTTCTAAAATGGTAAGATTTGTACCAGATCTTTCATTATCTATCCTGTTCCGAGGTAGGCTTGGGGGGAAGAAAGACGGGAGGATGACTGGGACAAGGTCAGGAGGCACATTCCAGGGGGACCATCCACAGTCCAGAAGCTCCACTGTCAATGGGCTCTAATCTCCACTTTGACTCCCATTGCTCTGTTTGCCTGGGTCCTGGATCTAGGCCCTCCGAGCTTGGCTTCGATATGGGAAACCAAGTAGGGGATACTGGTGTCCTCCAGATGGCCTAGGGAGTCCCCACGTGGAAGGGGTTCACTTGCGACCCTGGTGCTCTCCGGGAGGTGTCAAGCCGGCATTGCCCAGTCACCAGACTGCAAGCAAACTAAAAAGAGAAGCTATGTTACACATTTCTGTAGCCCCACCCCAGCCAGGCATACAATGCCTGGCACTTAGTAGGTAACCAGTAAAGAATTGTGGAATGAATTGTATTTTTGGCTCCCTACAGAGTCTGCCTGTCTTCAGTACCCAAAGCCGGGTAGAATAATCACCACCACCAAGGCCAGGAAAACCGTTTGGCCTTCAGGCCTATTTGACTTTCCAGGGGTTCAAGCCACTGCTATTTCCTCTCCACCCAGAAAAGTACAGGTTAAGCCACAACCACTAGGCACAGCTGATGGTCTCTGATGTTGGATCCACCCTGTCTGGAAGGGATGAAATGTGTTCTGATTCCAATTCCTACTGGAATTCAAAGACACAGTGACGTGTCGGTGGCCACCAACCCCTTCCTCTTTCTCCCCCATAGGACCCAATACCTTTTGTTTTTATAACACAGCCTCTGATCCCAAACAACCAGGGGATGGGGTGGGGGTGACGGGATAGGAGTGGAAATCCACCCAAACAGAATTAGTGAGCTGAACATAAAGAGGTCAGTAGAAAAATGATCGTGGTGATACAATCCAGCCTCCACTTCTGGCCCATCCTGACAACTCTTGATGCCAGAGGGGGATCATTTATTAGTCTGATGTTTCAACAGGAAAGTCTTGGCTACCCTGGCACCCAATAGTAGTGTCCCAAAGTTTCCAAGGGAGTTTTTTCTCCTTATTCCTTTGGCATTGAGGGGCCGTTTGAAGTCCTCACCGTAGATAGTCTCCTCTTTCCAGAAGGACGAGACAAAGATGATGGAGCTGGGGGAGAGACTTGTTTTCTTTCAAATGCAGTAGGAGGAAGACCTTGAGTTTGAAGTTCTGGGAAATGCATTGAGGGCTTCAGAATTTTCTTCTAATAAGCTCCTTAAAAATAAGATAGAGAACATCTTTTCTCTTTTAATGGATAGAATCTCTTATTTTGACTGTGTATTTACAGCATGCTTGGTACTACAACTTGATGATGACATGATGGATTCCAGAAGATCACCTTCTAGACGGTGTGAATGCACTTGAATTGAGAAATCAGGGTTGGTTCAGGGAAAGATACCGAAATGAGGAAGGAGCAAAGGAGATAACCCGAAATCTGAAGTCTGGAGGCCACTCAGTGTAGGGCATCCTTCTTTGTTTTGCAAAATAGCTAAGAACTAATGATGTTCCTGAGACTGTGCTGGAGGAGAGAAGTGATGTAAGATGGACCAGTTCCCAGGATTCTGGCACTAGTTATGATTAACTGGCTGTAGGTAAGACCAGAACTAGATATTAGTTCTAAAATACCAGCTACCATCTCTGAAATTCTTACCAAAACCCTAACAAATAAGTATTATCATACCTTATTTTTACAGATGAGGAAACGGAAATTTAGGAAGGCTATGAGTTTGTTCAAGATTGCATAGCAATTAAGTGGCGGAGCTGGGATTTTAAACTTGTCTGTCTGCGTCTAGAGACTGAGTTCCTGGCCACTATGCACATAGAATCTCCAGTGTAAAGGAATAAGCATGGGTTATGTATGTATGTTCTGATTCCATCTCAACCACTTATTGTCTCCATGACATTGGGCTAATTGCTTACGCATCAATGAGACTTCATTTGTAAAATGGGGGCAATAACCCTAACTTCATGAGATCTTGGGAAGACTCAATGAGATGAAAAATAGAGGATCCTGGTAGGGAACCTGTCATGTGGTGGTCCTCCAATAAGTGGCAGCCGCCTTTGGTTATTTTAGTAGATTGCAAGTTCCCTGGGGGGATGGGGAGCAATCTCATTAGTCGGCATAATGCTTGGCCAGGTGCCTGGCATTTATTAGGCCCTTTCTAAACATTGGTTGAATAAATGAAACGTGTAGAAGCTGGATTTTACTAAAGGGTAGTAAATCCACTTTAGTAACTTAAACCAATCAGAGAAAAGCTAGTTAAGGATAGAGGTGGGACTTTCAGTGCCTAGAATTTTTGCCTCTCCTCCCCCACCCTGCCAAGGAAGGACAAGAAAGGTGACTGCAAGGTCAGTGGAGAACACTCTACAGACAGGGAGAAATATCTCGGGGAGGGGGTCATGGAAAAGGTCAGGATCTAAGAGCCAAGTACAGAGCAGCCCAGGAGATGCCCTGGCTCCTTCTCAGACGGCGTTTAATGAGAGTCAGGGTTAGGGTGGAGAGAGGGTAGAACAAGAATACTACCTAACCAGTAGCACCATTCTGAATCCCTTTGGGCTGAGGAAAGAAATTGGCTCCTACCTGAGGATGGACAGGGCTAGTTCCTCAAAGCCAGAACTAGTGACATGGGCCCATGCAAAGGTCTAAGGACTTGGATCTAGTTCTTTTTTTTTTTTTTTAAGATTTTATTTATTTATTTGAGAGAGAGAGAGAAAATGAGAGACAGAGAGCATGAGAGGGAAGAGGGTCAGAGGGAGAAGCAGACTCCCTGCTGAGCAGGGAGCCCGATGTGGGACTCGATCCCGGGACTCCAGGATCATGACCTGAGCCGAAGGCAGTCGCTTAACCAACTGAGCCACCCAGGCGCCCAGGGCTTGGATCTAGTTCTATTGGAGTTCGGAGAATAATGGAGAATAATGATCCCTAGTAATGTGTCTGATGTCTTGAACTCTGGTTCATTCCATCATCCGCTTACCTCTGTATGGTCCCTGTAGTAAAGTAATAGTTTAACAATGAAATTTTAAAAAAATAAGGAAAGCCCCTTAAAAACAAAAAGGGGTTTAGGAAAAACAATGTACTATCATTGTCTTGGAAAGGGCATGGATTTTGAGTCAGACAGAATGGCTTTGAATCCCAGAAACTTAGAGTGTGTTCCTTAATTTCCTTGGTCTTCAGGTTCCTTATCTGTAGAATGGGAATGATTAACACCTAGCTCATTGGGTGGTTTTATTTTTATTTTTTAAATTTTTTTCATTAGGTGGTTTTAAAGCAATTGGAAATGTCTAGCACAGCACCTGGCACATGGAAGACCATAAAGACCATGGTCCATAAAACATTCATGTTTATTTCCATAGCAATCTCTCTCCTCCCCCACGAAAACTCCTGGGGAATAAATGGTGCTCTAGATACACACCGTGCTTCTCCAGAGGCTCTGTGGGCCCCGGGCAATCACAGCCTGAGCAGCCATTCACCTTGGCTGGTGAGCTTCCCGGTCACTGGAGGGACAGCTGGGCGAGCTGCCCCTACGCATCTTGCATCTCGGGGATGCACCACAGCTCTGGAGTTCACAGACCAGCTCCCTCTGTCTGTTGCCAGAGCATGAAGAGGGGGCACTGTTGCTTCTTCACCACTTTTCCTGTTGGAGAAACTGCCAAATGGCTCCCTGCCAGGCTGCTTGGTAAGCTTTGCGAAGAGCTGAATTCCTTTTCCAAACCCATGAGGCTATATTTCTAAGGGAATTCGCAAGAATAGAAATTGTTTTGATCTTCACTCAAGATACAGAAAGATTCACTCCCTCCCCGTGCCTCCCACTTCTTAGATCCCCAGCCATGTTAAGTAACACCCCCCTGTGGGAGAGTTTGCTCCCCCCCCCCCCCCCCCCCCCCCCCCCCGGCCAGCAGCCAGCCTCCCAGGGCAGCCTGTTCTCCAGCTTTGCCCCCTGAAGTCCCTGATGTTTCCTTGTGACCTGCCCCTCTCTGCCTCCAGCTCCCTCTTCATCCACTTCAACAAAACAGCATCTTCCAGGAGCCAATGTGTTGGGCTTTGAGGGGAGAACTGGGGTATGGGGTGCAGTGTTAGAAGAGAGTGCCTTCTTTCTGGAGAACCAGAAAAAGGAAGACGAAGGGAATTGATATTTTTGAAGGCTCTGGGTCCTCTACCTACAACATTTAATCTTCATAAAACCCCGAAACATAGTTACAATTATTTCCATTTAACAAGGAAGGTAAACTGAGGCTCAAAGAGGTGAACTGAGATTTTAACACAAGTCCAGTTTGTGCAGGGTGTGAAGGAAAGGCTGCCTAGGGGAGTGGATGAAGGAGTAGATCAAGTCAACCGGGAAGCAAAGTGTGCCCCAGGGTCACCAGCAATCACTGTTGTCAGCGACCCCCCCACCCCCGGCCCAGGGAAATTGACTGGGATTCTCTGGGCTTCTTCCGGGCAAAGCCAACTCTTCACCATCCTCCTTTCTCTTGCTGTGGAGGGTCTCCCATCAATGGCAGACAAGGGCAGCTGTAGAGACACTCGAAGCCTGTAGGACAACCCCCACTGGTCTAAAGCAGGCTTCTGTGCCCACCAGGAAGTGAGGGAAAAAGCTCCCTTGGAAGGCCCCCCGCTCTGGAAGATCTGCTCCTGGGGTGTCCGCCCTGGAGTCTGGGGTGGGACATCACCTAACCTTTTGCAACAGGGCCTCCTGACCCTGTTTGTTCTTTTCCAGAACGAGGCTTCCATGAGAACCAAGCCTGCAAGGTATGGAGGTGAATGGGGCCTTCTTTTATTCTTTCTTTCTTTTTCTGTGTTCTTGCCTAGGTTTCTTTGACTTTGGCCCTGGTGTGTACTGACGTTGCCGGAGGCACAACTCAACCCCGCACCCATGCCTGAGACACTGTGGATATTCGCTCGGGTTTGCTACCTTGCAGGGAGTTGACAGCTGCCAGACAGCATCTTGCCTCCCACGGAGGGGGAAGCAGAGGGGAGCGGCGGGGGGGGAGGGAAGCGGGAGGAGGCCCCTGAGGTAGAAAGCCTGGTCTTACTTGGCCGCCGTGTGGGTCAGTTGCCGGAGAGGCACCAGCATCACCCATGACTGGGGTTTGACTCGAACGCGTGTCGTTCTTGGGCAGGGAAAGAAGAATTGAAAGAATTGAAAGGTTAGGAGCTGGGAGAAGTTCTTGTCTAGTCTTGCTGTTGTTCTTAGAGCCCCGTGTCAGCAGCCCCAGCCTGGGAGGCCCTGGAGGCACAGAGCTGTGTGGGGGTGTCACCAGGCGGCATTTTAAGCGAGTGGGAAAAGTGACTGGGGTTCAGACACAAAGTTGATGCTTTATTTTAATTTTTTTTTAAAGATTTTATTTGTCAGAGAGAGAGAGAGAGAGAGAGAGAGAGAGAGAGCACAAGTAGGGGGAGTGGCAGGCAGAGGGAGAAGACTGTTGAGCAAGGAGCCCGATGCGGGGCTCGATCCCAGGACCCTGGGATCATGACATGAACCGAAGGCAGACGCTTCACCGACTGAGCCACCCAGGCGCGCCAAAGCTGGTGCTTTAATGAGCGTCCTCTTCTCTGCTGTGGGAGGCGCTCTGCTAATTGACCGTAGCAGGAGGGCTGGGGCGGGGGAGAGGACCGGCCGCTTGTAGGTCAAGGGGATTCAGCTTCTGTCGCTGCGCCAGTGTCAGAGGCCCGCCTCCGGGAAGCCCTGCCCCCTGCTGCGTTATTCTTCCCTCCTTTGCGGAGCACCGGGGTTCACCTCTCCTGTTGCCAGTGTGCGTGCGTGCATCCGGGAGCATAGTGGGTGCGGGCCGTGCGGTTGGCGTGTGCCGGCGGCCCCTTCTCCCTTCCCACGAAACCTTCTTCAGCCTGCCGTCTGCACCCCAACGGAGGGTCAGACACAGTTCTCGGGACTCCGAAGCACCAGTCCCTCCCAGGCTAGGGGGGGAAATGCAAGGGGACATTAAGGAGCCATTACCCGAGGCCTCCAGCATCCGGGACTCGAGTGAACTTGGCTGCCAGGTACAGGGAACTTTGAGCCCTGCTGGCAGGGTCCCTGGCCGCTCACAGGGTAATGGCAGCACCAACCCGGGGCCAAGGAGCCCAGCGGCTGCAACTCACTTCCACTTTACGTTTTGCAGCTCGGAGAGGTCACCTAGCCCCGGTCGCCTAGGATCATGGCCCCAAGGGCAGCAGGCCGCTCATCCAGAGGTTGGTGACAAGGGGCCTGCTGGACCTCAGCATCCTCTGGGGGTCAGAGCAGGGCATGGATGGAGGACATGTCCCTCCTGCTTGGCAGTCTAAGAAAGTAGCCTTTTCCTGGTGAGCTCATGGCACCTGAGACTGTTCTCTTCCCACCACACACATAGTGCTCTGTCCACCCAGCCCTTCTGGGATCTTTATGGGAAGTAAGAAACCCAGTACAATCAGCAGAGGAGGCCTGGAGTGCTGCCCCTTCCTTCCCTATGGTACACATCCAACCCCACCTTCCCTCCTGGCCTCTGCCTCCTGGGGACTCTCCCCAAGGAAAGCAGTGCCCTTAGGTGCTTGGAGATCAGCGGGGAAGGAGGCACTAGGGGAGTGTGGTACATTGTTCATGAGCTAAAAGCAAACCCTGCCTGCACAGTACGTTCCTGCCTCCACCCCTGCAGCCTCCCCCATCCCGCCGGCCCGCCGGCCTGCCGCTTGCTACTGTCTCTGGGGCTGGAGCCCAGCTCACCTTTCGGATGGACACTGCTGTGTGGGAAGAGGCTGTCGGTGCTAACAGAAACCCATTGTATTTGCCGGTAATTCCCTGCCACCTGAGATGGGTACGTGGGGAGCTCTGGGCACATTCGCTGCCTGCAGAGGGAGGGATACTGCCTGTGGGAACTGTGTCCTCCGAGGAGCCACAAGCCCGTGGGTGCATCAGGGCCTGCGTGGATCACATATGCCTGTGCAGTCTGGCAGTGCCGCTCGCCGGGGAGGCTGAATTCAACCACATGCAGAGAAGCGTGGCTGCCTCGTGCTTTAGAGGAGAGCCAAGGCAAGCTGCCCTGGTCCCTCCTCATTTTAGAGGAGTCAGCTAGCCAGAGGTACATACACCAGTGACTACACATGGCAGCGACTTCCGTATATATGAATGTGTGCGTTTTATTAGATGAAAGTCACCTGGTACACAAGTAGCCGTCCTCACGTGGACATTTCAGGGTCGTTGTGCATTCCAAATATTGTGCAGCCACCACACTCCGGTCTCAAAAAGATTTTTCCCCCCAGAAGAACACCCTTCACCCATTAAACGATCACTCCCCACTCCCCCTTCCTCCCATCCCCTGGCAACCACAAATCTGCTTTCTATCTCTGCAGATTTGCCTATTCTGAATATTTCATATAGAAGAAATGATACAATATGTGACCCTATGTCTGGCCTTCACTTAGCATCACATCCTTACGGTGCATCTGTGTTGTAGGGCGGGCCGGGACTTCATTTCTTTTTATGGCCGAATAACATTGCGTTGTACGGATGTGAATAGCTGTGAACACTTGTGAGTAAGTTTTTGTTTGAGAGCCTGTTTTCAATTCTTTGGAGAAAATCCCTAGGGGTGGAATTGCTGGGTCATATGGTAACTCTATGTTTCACTTTTTAAGGACATCTGCTTTTATTTGACCTTCACAGCATCCCTGTGTGCTAGACAGGGTAGATATTTGAGAGAATGCATACTAAGCATCCAGCTCATTACCCTGCACATAAAAAGCGCTCAGTAAATTAAAAGAAAAAGATTTTATTTATTTATTAACAGAGAGAGACAGACAGACAGACAGATAGAGAGCACAAGCAGGCAGAGCAGCAGGCAGAGGGAGAGGGAGAAGCAGGCTCCATACGGAGCAGGGAGCCCGACGCAGGGCTCGATCCCAGGACCCCGGGACCATGATCTGAGCCAAAGGCAGACACCCAACCGACGGAGCCACCCAGGTGCCCCTGAACTCAGTGAATTTAAAAAATGTTATTATCAGATGTAGAAACTGAGGCTGAGGGAGTGGAAGCGACTTGCTCAAGCACACTAAATGTAGTAGAATCAGAACAGACCGAGGCTTCCTGTTTCTAGTCTATATAGCCCATGTTCTTGGAGCAGATCTCAGGAACTCAGGCCATAGTTTCTGCCCTGAAAACAACCCCAGTACTGTGAATTGCCCCACGGGCTCAGGGACCTGCCCCACCCTGACCCAAGAAGAGACAGGACAACTGAGCAGAGAGCACTTCTAGTTGGCTCTCCCAACCCACCAACCCACCACACTGCCCTGCCCTCTCCCTGGGACTGGGCCGCGCCGTGGCAGCCGTGACAGCAGGTGGAGAGTGGCGCTAATTGTACCCGACAGCTGGCTGAGCTGTCACCTCCCCTGAGCTCCCGTCATCTCTACGGAGCCCCTCATTTTCCTGCCCTGCAGCCCACCTGCCAAAGAGCTGCATTGAGCCTCCCCCTCGGGCAGCCCGGGGGAGTGTGTGACCCAGAGGCCTGTCCACAACAGAAAGATCCATCTGCTCGTTTCTTCTCACCTGGGGGTTCAACTGAACATCTCATGTCTGCTTCCATGTTAATTCATCATCATCCCACAGGGACTTGCCCGGTGCCCTTGCTTCAGAGGACCTGAGTGACTTTCCAGAAGTCAGGCAAGGGAATAACAGCTCGATTTCCTGGCAGAAGCTTTCTGACTGGGCCCCATTCTCTTATGCTTTTCCGTTCCTGCCCTGCTCTGCGATACCAAGAACAGGAGCCCAGGCTCCTGGAGAAGAAAGAGGTCACAAACTCAGGCTGGAAGGATCCAAGGAGCCATGTGGTTTACCCCTGCCTCTGGGCAAGATTAGGCCTAGACCCTGAGGATCAAGCTGACTCCTGCCATGATCGCAGACACATCTCTGACAGGAGGAGGGAGGGAAAAGTGGCAGACAGCCCGTCCTGGGGGACTCAGTAATTGTTTTGTTTCTGTAACCCCTCCGCGATCCCAGCCCTGAGAGCCTACCCTTCTGCCCTCCCTCCTCCCTCCCTCCCTGCTAAAAAGTCTGTGGTTTGACTGCTTCAAAAAAGTGGCAGCCACTCCCAGATCTTAGGGTTCTGAAAATGTCAAGACCAGCTGGAAGTTGTTTTTTTTTTTTTTTTCCTCCTGAAGAGAAGGATGGAGAAGAGCCCCAGAGAGTAGCTTGAAGGAAATCCCGAGCCTTAGGGGAAGAGCCTAGAGGACTTCCCTAGGACAGAGGCTTCGGACGTTTTAGGACAGCTCCATTGATTCTGAGGACCCAAATGTCGGAATGGAATGTGTGGTCTGGTGTAAGGACCACTGGCCTGGCAAAGGACAGGGGCTACCTTGGGGAGGAGGGAAGGAATAGAGTTTGGCAGGGGGCTCCTGGGAGGTGGCTCAGTCAGTTAAGTGTCTGCCTTCGGGTCAGGTCATGATCCCAGGGTCCTGGGATTGAGGTCCGCATTGGGCTCCCTGCTCCATGGGGAGCCTGCTTCTCCCTCTGCCTGCCGCTCCCCCTGCTTGTGCGTGCTCTCTCTCCCTCTCTGTCAAATAAATAAAAATCTTAAGGAAAAAAAGAATATTTGGGTTCAGTCTTGGCTCTTTCACTTGTTTGTCATGACATCACAGGATAATCAGTTTCATCTCCCTGGTCCTCGGTCTCCACAACTATAAAATGGGGTCAACAGACCAAAACTCTCAGGAAGGCTGTGAGGATAGACTGAGAACTTGGATGTTGTTGGTGCCTTATAAACTATAAATCATGATTTCCATGTAAAATATTTTGTTTTAGGGAGAGCCAGATCAAGGTGGCTATCCCCAGGAAAACCGGGCCTGCTGATGGGAGAGGGGCCAAGGAAACATCAGTGGCCATGCTCTGGGTTTGGGGTGCTAGTTTACTAAGGCTGCAGGTACAAATTACCAAAACTGGGTAGCTTAAAACAACAGGTATTTATTCTTCCACAGTTTCGGGAGGCCAGACGTCCGAAATCAAGTTATCTGTGAGGCCACGCTTCCTCTGAAGGCTCCAGAGGAGGATCCTTCCTTGCCTCTCCCTACTTTCTGGTGGCCCCCAGCATTCCTCGGCACTCCTTGGCTTATAGTTTATCTCCCCCATCTCTGCCTCCAGCTTTCCACGGCCTCCTTCTTTGTGTGTCTCTGTCATTGGCTTTAGGACCCATCTAGTCCAATGACTTCATTTTAACTTAGTTATATGTGCAAAGATCCTATTTCCAAATAAGGTCACATTCACAGGTACTAAGGGTTAGGACTTCAACATATGTTTTTTGGGGGAACACAATTCAACTCACTACAGAAGTATTCTGGGTGGAGAGACAGAGAATCTGGACCCGGGCCACACTTCCACCGTTTTGTGCCCTTGAGCATTGGCTTCTCCAGTCTAAAGGAGAAAGTAAATAGGAAATTAGAATTTCTTAAATGCCTGTAATGTGATACAAGGGCACGGTGAGGTTGATGGTGTCACCCCTACCTTGCAGAGAAGGAGATTGAGGCTGGGAAAACACGTGAAGTTTACCCAATCCCACTGTAATAAGCATGGTTTCCAGGAATATAAGAGGGGATGGAGTGCATACTCACCTTTTGAACCCTTCTGGGTTCAAATTCAATACAAAGTCTTATGATTTCATAAAATACCAGAGAGTTGATTCCTGTCCCCTAGTGAATTAAAGGATAGGAGATTTAAAAAATAAACTGCCGTTGAAACCAGAAACCAGGACTCATACTGCCTTGTGGAAATGATGACGTGTGCTAGACCCAACACAGGATGCACAGCGAGGTACTTTCCTCTGTGCAGCGGCCAGTTCTTCTGTGACACAGACACCAGGAAAAAGGACAGAGTCGCTCTCTGCTCTGTCGGCAACTACAGAGGTCCCCAGCTCCAGCCCCGAAGTGCTCTGACCCTTGAGGGCTAGGGCAGCTAGGCTTTTAATGTTGCTGTTGGATTATCTGTGGGTGGTCAGCGTGTCCATATGTCCCTCTCAGACTGAGGGACCCGCAGAGACCATCTGGTAAGCGTTCAGCACAGCCCACTGTTCAGGCACTTTCTACATTGTAAGCACTGTGCTCGGGGTGTAGAAGAGAGATGGGTTTTCCCACTCTAAGGAATCGGCCCTGTTTCAGGGAGACATTTCCTCTTCCAAACACTCTGGCCAGCCCCTTCCCCGGGGCCCAGCTCCCCAGCAGGTGAGAACTGATCTTCTCTTGCCCTGACCCTTTCCTGGGGCCACAGCTGCGGCCGCCAACGGTTCTGGTCACAGCCCCAGGTGCAGGGGAAGGAAAAAAGCGGTGATGTTTACTCATCTAACAACTCTGAATAGAACCTTTCAGAAGGGCCTTTGGCCAGGCAGCCCGCAAAAACTGCTGCCACGTATATCAACAGCCTCCGAGAAGCTGTCCACCCAGCAGCTCCCTTTCAACAGATGATTCTGCAAGAGAAGGCTAGAGATGTCCCGGTCTTTGCTCCCCACTACTTGGGCTGCACTGGACAGGACCAAAGGAGCCACAGCTGGATTCAGAATTCCAGGGGGGCCTTGAACCGATGGCTCCCAGACTTAAATCTGTCTCAGAATCACCTAGGGCAGGGGTGCTCCGACTTCTCTGTGCATCAGTATCACCTGAAGGGCTGTTAAAACAAGATTGTTGGGGGGGGCGCCTGGGGGCTCAGTCGTTAAGGGTCGGACTCTTGATTTCGGTTCAGGTCATGATCTCGGGGTCGTGAGATCGAGCCCCACGTTGGGCTCTGAGCTCAGTGGGGAGTCTGCCTGTCTCCCTGTCCCTCTGCCCTTCCTCCGCTCTCTGAAATAAATAAATCTTTGGGGGGAAAAATAAACAGGATTACGTGGCCCCAACTCCTGCGTCTCTAATTTAGTGAGTCTGGGGTAGAGGGAGAATTTGCATTCATAAGAAGTTTCCAGGTGTCGATGTCACCGGTCTGCAGACTACACGGTAAGGACACCGGTCTAGGGCCAGAGTCTTAGGCCCCGATCCAGGGGATTCTTAGTCAGAATAGAGTGGGGCCCAGGAATCTGTCTAACAGGCTTGCAGGTGATGCTGAAGCACAAGGTTTGGGAAATGTTTAGGTCTGCATTGTTAAATTGGGGCCCTTAGGACCCCCAAAGACACACTCAGGGGATGCTGAAGAGATGGGCTTTGTGCCCATTTAGGGCAAGGACAGTGACGTAGAGAGAGACATCTCTGTCCTTGGCAGCAAGAGCACGAAAGGCTTGTGAAATCAGAGTTTATTGCTGAGTCCCAGCTGGGCCCCCCTGAGGTAAGTGGCCATCAGGCACTTTGCTTTTTTAATGGGGGTCAACCTCGAATAAAGCTGGTGGTCCTGGTTACATGCCAGGACTTCGATCAGCCTGATTAAGGGGTGCTTCCCCCTCCTTTGCATTCAGAACCAGATAAGACTCCTGTATCTTCTTTCCCCACAGCTCCCAGAGGCAGGGGTTCACCATAAGATTGGTGGAGAGGGGGGCGCCTGGGGGGCTCAGTCAGTGAAGCGTCTGCCTTCAGCTCAGGCCATGATCTCAGGGTCCTGGGATCGAGCCCCGCGGGGTTCTCTGCTCAGCGGGGAGTCTGCTTCTCCCTCTCCCTCCCGCTCATGCTCTCTCTCTCTCGCAAATAAATAAAATTTTAGAAAAAAAAAAAAGAAAAGCCTGGCAGCAAGGTCTAGGTCCTCAGGGTAGAAAAAAGGGGCTCTCAAGAGCAAGAACCAGAAAGCTGGTTGTCACCATTCCAGCCTGAAGTCAGAGATGGGTGAACAGCCACGGGCTTGATGCACAGCCCAGGGCACGGGGCTCCAGCGGCGTTAATCCCTCCCGCCCGGGTCCAGGCCTGGGACACAAGACCGTGCCCCGGCCCCTGCTGGAGTGGGAACCAGGCGAGGTCACCTGTTGAGCCAGCCTTGACTGACTCATTCCAAAAAGAAGACAAATGTGTTCCTTGGGGCTCCTGAGCGTTGCTGATAGTGCTGACCTCTTGGCCTTGACTTTATCGGCCTAGGTTCTGCTGAGGGACTGGCTGGAACTGGACAAGTCATTTGGGAAGTGTCTGAGATCAGAAGAAAAATAACATAGCCAGGATCTGGGAGCTACGTTAATTTTACCGCGCTGTGTTCTGACACCAGTTTTTCCATAGGGGAAATTGATGCCATGCCTTTGCCTCCTTCTTGCTCTCTGTGGCCCTGGCTGGGCCTCCTGACCTTGTTGGCTCATCTCATCCTTCAGGAGATGGTGTGCCCCCGTTCAGGCAAACTTGACCCCGAGATCTCCCACCCGTGCCGCTTTCTGGCATCTGGTTCCTGTGCAACCCTGAGCTACCGCTCCAGGCCTGTGCACGTTCCTATCTGAGGACAGAAGGGGTCGTGATGGGCTCACAGTTCAGTCCTGGAGCTGCAGAGCCGAGCCCGTCAGTATGGAGGACCCAAATGAATGTCACGCGGCGGCCTGGGGGACCCGCTGGGGCTCAGGGTTCCTGGGCTCGGAGCAGAGCCAGCTGGGGCAAGGCAGCAGTAAGAAGGGAGCCCTGTCCATTCACATCCCTCCCCCCAACCCCCTGCAAATAGCAAAACTATGGAGAGCAACCTTGGACCTGCACCCAGACATACAAATCACCCACTAGGAGCACAGCCTCTTCCCAGGCTCGTTCCCTGGGAAGCCCCTCATTTCTTCACCAGGGCCTCGGGGCCCCTGTCTGATTTTCTCTCCTCCTCCGTGGGCCACCGCCTACCCGGCCCCAGTGCAGCTGGGAGGTGGCCTTTCCAACTCCTCCTCCCTGGCTCCCCCCTCACCTTCCAAACTTGGAGGGCATAGGGCTTTCTATTGAAAGTCTCTCTGTGGACGCACTGGTGGTCACCAGAGGGAAAGTGGGTGGGGGGTGGGCGAAATACGTGAAGGGGACCAAGAGTACACTTCTCTCGATGAGCACCGAGCAAGGTATGGAACTGCTGAGTCACCATGTCACGCACCTGAAACTAATATAACACTACATGGTAACTGCACTGGAATGAAAATTAAAACAATAGGTGCCAATCAGCCAAATCAGCAATAAAGGCCTTATTTGCCACAAAATTGTGCAACAGATTGTCCATCACCCACCTCAGGGATATGAGTAAAAAAAAATAAAAATAAAATAAAATACCTCTGTGGAAATGGACAGGAGGGAACAGAATCACGGGGAATATCCCCAAAGGCTTCGCAAGCCCTTTCTACCAGGAAGAAGAGAGAAGCCGGGCAGTGGTGGGCTCACAGGACACAGCAGACAAGTGATGCCTCCAGTTCCAACTCATCTTGGGAGTGTCTCTGCTCCTCTGAACCGCACTGGACATTTCTTGTGATCGGGGACAACGTCCACACGTCCTGATAGATCCACGGGGTCTAGGGGTATCTGCTTCATAGCAGGTACCCAATAAATGTTTCACTCCTCCATTCATCTGTTTCAGCAACATGTACTGAGTGTCCTAATAGGCCACGCATGGGGACTACAATGACCAACAGGATGGTGGAGCCCCTGTTTTCAAGGAGCACTCGACTAGAGAAAGCTATGAACGTATAAAATTGCAAAAGAACACCGAGAAGGCATTGTAGGCTCTGTTTGAGTGGAGAGTTAGCCAAGGCTTCCCAGGGAGCCTTGAAGGGTCCGGAGGTCAGGAGTCGACGCGCAGAAGGACAGGGCCGGCAGAGAAGGCAGACTGTGCCATTCCTCGGAAGCAGGAAGATACTACCTGGGTGGCCAGCCCTCTCTTTCTTGTCACCCCCTCTCCAATCCCTTCATTGTCACCTCTTGGTAGTGTGGCAGGGGCTGGTGGCAGGTGGGACAGATAGCAGCCCGCAGTGGGGAACAGCCAGCAGGTGCTAGCGGCCGTCGCCACGCCCACCACGGCTCCTCTGGTTATGGGATTCTAAGGGCGCGCTCTGCGAGTCTCTCGGGAGCATCTCTCGTCTCAGACTCTGTAGAACTGACTGCCCTCAGCCAGTCGTTCTCAGACTTTTGTGTGCCTCTGGATTTGCTGCGGAGCTGTTGGCACAGCCAAGGGGACGCTATGCCAGGAGATTCGAATTCAGGGGTTCTGGCTTGGGGTCCAGGAATTTGTAACTGTAACAACCTCCCCAGGTGTTTCTGATGGACATCAAGGACTGGGAACGTTGCGGAGGCTGAGCGTGTCCCCTCTCATGCTCCGGGACCTGCCAGTTCCGATCTGGGTCTAACACTCCTACCACTCAGGGCTGGGTTAACTGGGACTCTGTTGTTCCCTTAGGGAAGCAGACCTGCGGGAGGGACTTGCACGTATTTGCATTTTGTTAGCCTTGGGGAGGGGATGGAGCCAATTTGGTGAGATGGAAGAGGGGTCAATGCAAATGATCTCCATCAACTGTGACCTGGACGCCAGAACCTCAGCTTTCAGTGCTCCAGCCATGGTGGAGGGGGTGGCTGAGTGTTAGAAGGGGCTGGAGAAGCAGAGGCCCCTGACCAGATTTCTTTATCACTTTGATAAGACCCACCTTCTGGCAGCCCTCCTTGCCCTCAGCAGTTGTGACAGCCCCTCCCCTGCGGCAGGCGGCTTCCTAAAACACAGCTCTCTCCCATGTGCCCTCCACTGCTCAGCAATGCCTAGGTCACAGGTCTGCCTTGTAGAGCCTTCCATGGTCTGCTCCTTCTCCCTGATCTTACAGAGGATGGCTCCGCTCTGCAGGTCAACCGATATCAACTAGGTAGGTAGAGGCTGAGCGCAGAGGGGGGAAGGGGACTGGGAAGAGGACCAACACCCTGAGGGTGATGGCACCAGCCATTGAGACACACAGTCACTAGGGAAATAAGCAAAATGATGCCGTGGGGCAGGGACAGTCAATAAATGGAACCATTGCCACCACACCTGCTCTGTGTGAGCCAATCCTGGCACTCAAGTGCCAGCCAGGCCTCCCCATGCTTCTCAAGAGAGCGGCGAGGGGCCATACCCACATCCTCGGAAGTGACCTGGAGGGGCCATCTAGTGACTGTCCCTGTCTAGAAAAGTGAGTGAGCTTCTCTGAACAGCAGAGCCTGCCGTAACTGGTATCCGATGAAGGTGTGGCAAGCGAAATAGCAAAGTGAGGGGTGCAGGGCTCGGAGACAGCCACCCTACCTATGCCAGCCTCCCTGGCCACGTGACTGGGTCCAGCCAATGCAAATGCAATGAGAAGCAGCACTGTTTTGGGGCCTGGCCCATAAAGGTCTCTGGTGCCGAGGCCTATGTGAGTCTCCCCTGGCCCCCAGGGAGGCAGGGGCCAGAGGTGGTGGGGCTGGAGGATGGATGGAACTTGGATGCCAGCCACTGTTCAGAGGAGGATAGCCTGCTAGTCCAGAAGACCAATTTTGGACTTTACGTGAACAAGAAATATATTTCCATCACATCGGAGCCATATATATTTTTAGGTTTATTTGTGACAGCGGTTAGTATTATCTTACCCAATACAGGGAGTGAGAGTAGGACTTCCAGAGAGGCCCAAGCCTTTTTACTTAAGGATAAAAAAAGGGTGCAGCAAGGTGTAGGTTCCAGGGGGAAGTCCCTTCTGGTCCAGGCGTCCTGGAAGAAGGGGAGGAGCGGGAATGTTAGGGTGGGAGCCGAGTAGAGTAGAGGTATAGGCTGGCCCAGAGCAGGGGAAGGGAGGGGGAAGAAGGGAGAGAGAGAGAGAGAGAGAGAGAGAGAGAGAGGGAACACACCTGGGAGGCTGAGATACAGGTCCTGGGAGGGACAGGGCAGCCCTTCCACGGGCTTCTCGGAACTCCCTTTTCCTCGGCAACCTCTCCATTTGTTCCCCTTGTTTGGCTCCTGCGTTTCCTCCCTCGGTTGTTTTTGTTTTGTTTTGTTTTGTTTTAGAGCTGAAAAAATCTCACATTTATTACTGAACCAACCTACTGGTGCAGAGGCATAGTAACAGAGAAAGATCATTTCCGTGATAAAATATGTCTATTGGCCAGGTAGGAAGAGCTTGCCTCTTTTGTGGAGGGCCAGAAGAGACCTTCAAGAAATGCTAGGCCCTAGAAAGCAATAACATAAATGGATTCAAATGTTAGCTGATTCAAGTATTAGCACCAACAAATGTTAAGCCAATCAATTACCCTCGAGGTTCCTCCTCAGGGGAGAAGCAGAACGGGGAGGTCACCGATTTGTGATTTCTGGCCAGGAGGTTTCGCTGAGAGTTTAGAGCATTTCAAGGAGAGAAAACTTTTCGTTAAAAGCCTAGTGCTGATCTGAAAGGAAATTGAGCCAAGGGAACTACAAAGTCATTTCTGACCTCGGGAAAATAGAAGGCAAACCCCAGCCAGCCCCCGGGCCTAGAGGGAACACTGAGCTGATTATTGCCTGCAAGGTTCTGCTCCCTCCACTAAGATAGTATTTAAAGGTTCAGTGTTTACCAAGCTGTGGCCTCCAAGGGAGCCTGGAAGTTTTCTAGAAGGGACTTGGGGGCCTTCATGGTATGTTCCGTGAATGCCACCCCTCTGCTTGGCTTGAGCCCCTTCTCAGCCCCAGACTGCTGCGGGGGTATAGCAGCGAAGCCTCGGCTTTCTCGGGGCCTTTCCTGATGGAGAACTCCCCAGGGTTTAGGCCTGGGGCTCCCTCAAAAAACAAGCAAATGGCATGTTCTCTTCACGAATGGGCTCTGACCTTAGGAGAAATAGCTAAGGCAGGAGGACGGAGAAGAATCGAGAACAATTTCCTGGAAGGGAATTCTTGTAATACAATGGCAGATCTCGAAGTAGCTGAGAACTACCAGCAGCATAATCCAGGGGAAGAAGCATGAACTCCGGAGTCCGAGTTCTGAAAATGTCTTTATTTCACCCCCGAATAGGATTAATAACATTTCTATTGGTGCAATTGCAGGTTAAGAGGTTTTTTTCCCCTCAACATGACTCCACTACCTCTGGCTTCCATCATGGCTGTTGGGAAGTCTGAGGTTGTCTACGTGTCATGGCTTCGCTGGTGATTTCGCTTCCTCTTTTATTGAGGACAAGATCTTCTCCTTGCCTTTCTTATTCTTCACATTTCTCGAAATGTGTCTAGGGTGAGTGTCTGTGTGATCATTCTGCATGGTACATGTTGTAGTCCTCTCTATAGATTCATGTCGTTCCTAAGTTCTGGAAAATTCTCTGCCAATGTTATCTCTCCTCCATTCACTCTCCTTTCTCCTGGGATTCTGGTTAAATGTTTATTCGGTTTTTTCATTCCATCCTCCATTCTTGCTTAATCCTTTTCATATGTTCTCTCTCTCTGTCCTGTATTTGTACTTTGTTATTCTCTCCTCAGCTTTGTCTCATCTCCTTTTTAAGCTCTTTATGGTATTTCACCAAGGGGTACCCGGCTGGCTCAGTTAGTAGAGCGTGCTACTCTTTATTTTATTTTTTTTTAAGATTTTTATTTATTTATCAGAGAGAGAGAGAGAGAGACAGAGGCAGGCAGAGGGAGAAGCAGGCTCCTTGCTGACGTGGGACTCGATCCCAGGACCCTGGGATCATGACCTGAGCCGAAGGCAGACGCTTAACGACTGAGCCACCCATGCGTCCCCAGTGTGCTACTCTTTATCTCGGAGTTGTAGGTTTAAGTCCCGTGTTAGGTGTAGATATTACTTAAAAAGAAAATATTTCCTTAAAAAAATATGGTGTTTCACCTATAAAATGTCTTTTTGGTTCTTTTCTCAAACATGCCTGGTCATTTCTAGTGGTGTGTAGCTCCCTGCGCATATTTGTCATTCCTTTTTCAAATTTCTTTAAACATTTTTTATACCATGACTTTCTATTCCGTATCTGATTGTTTCAATACCTGAAGCCCTTGTGGGGAGGCAGGGGGCTACATTTACTGTGGTGGTTCATTGCTCGTGTGTTTGGTGATCTTTGATTGTGATCTCCTGGTTGGTTGATTTAATTTCGGAAAAACCTGGAGAACTAACATGAAGATGCTTTCCTCGGTGAGAATTTGCATTTGTTTCTGCTGGAAGCAAGGAGCACTCCTGACCAGGGACTGCTCTAACCCCGTGGGTCGTTGGCTTAACCTCAGTGTCTTGGGTTCAACTTCCCACTTCGCTGAAGGCCCGAGGCTTGGTCTCCTACGGGCAGCCCCGATAGGAGCATTTGTCGTCTGGGCCACCTTCACCTTTAACTTATGCTCACCATTCCCAGTACTGGTTTTAGTTCATGGTTTTTAAGGCCTTTTTCAGTCCTTATAGAATGATTTACTATGAGCCGGCATTGAAATAACAATTATGTTTTGTGCAGGATTAGTTATTCAGTAGCAGAAGCCTTCAGAATTTCTAGCCCATCAAACTCCTGAAATGTAAAGTCAAGATCTAAATTTTTATCCTTTTTCTGACATGTTCTAGCTGTAAATCTTTGACCGGGGAGGGGGGGTGGGGGTTGGGGGATGGGAGCCTGGGGAGGGGGGAGGGGAGAGGGCGACTTAGCATTTTGCGTCTCTGTCGGACTCTGTGAAATGGCATGTAAGAAGACCCACCTGTGGTTCTCATCCGTTTCCCACTGCCATGTGCTGCACTTTGCAATGGGTGGCATTCACATGAATGACACACCAAACTTTTATCATACCTAAATCAACATTTATGGAACATTTATGGGAACATTTATGGAGCACCTGGTATCCATAAATGTTCCCACGGAGCAGGGAGCCCGATGCGGGGCTCGATCCCAGGATCCGGGGATCATGACCTGAGCCAAAGGCAGACGCTTAACAACTGAGCCCCCCAGGCGCCCCTATCCATGTAAGCGAAGCACTACGATGATCTGTATTTGTTACAACTATTGATGTATGTGAGTTGTAGTTGCTGCAGTCACAGGTAAAATATAGCTCCTGTTATGTGAAATTTTCCCACCTTTACTAATATTTCCCCCACTCAAAATGGCATTTTAAAACACAAATCAACAAAAGACTTATTATGGGATAACATCAACTCTGAATTCTAACAATATAGAAAACATAGATGATTTGAAAACTTTGGAATTCTAAGCAGGCCTTTAGGTTGCCAGGAGCTCATTCAAGCTGCTTTAAGGCATATGGGGGTTCGTGATTGTTCTGAAACCAGAAGGCCATTGGGATTCAGCCACGTTCTCTCTGTTACTGCTCTGTCTCTTTGTCTCTGTCTGTCTCTTCACTATCATCATCATCATCATCTCTCTCTCTCTCTAGACCCCCTTATGGCCGCTGCTCACTCCCAGTTTCTGTTCCCTCGTAACCTCATTTTGCACATGATCTTCATGGCCATTCCCTTCTTTGTATATTTCTTTGTATATCCTAATTTTTCCACCTTAACTTCCACTGTTAACTACCTCCTTTTCCCAATAGTTCCTGGCTTGGATTCCTGAAAACAACCATATATGAGTATCTCCGCTCACCTTGTTAGCCTGGGCTGGCCCACCTGTGAATTGGCTGCCACTGGGTCACCTTTGCCTCCAGGCAACTGTATCCAGGAGACAGAACCACAAGCCTCCAGGCGCTGTAGGCAGGGCAATTTTCCTTAGAAGAAATCTGTGTGCTTGGCAGGCTTTTACTTAAGATAGACTCTACAACTGTAGGGGGAATGACAGAGCAAAGTGGTTGTTACAAAGGGTTTGTGTCAAGACCTGGTGACTGAGAAATGCTGGTCATTGACACAGGCCAGGAGCTCAGCAGCTGTTAGATAAGCTCAACTGCTGTTAGATACCAGGTGCTCCATAAATGTTAGTTTTGTTCCTGCAGAAACTCCCCAGCCTCGACCCATGAGGACAGGTGACTTCCCAAGGTTCCCTTCCAGCTTAGGGTTTTCATGGTTTTTTTCATGAACACACACATCTAAAAGTACTCCTGGTAGTTGGGAACCTTTGATGTCTACCTGTTTCAGCCTTAAACTTCTGTATGTGAGCACTAAGAAGAGGCATTGACTTCTCTAAGTGACACAGCCGTGGAGGTGAGTTGGCAGGACTAAGGTGACCTAATGGCTACCAGCATGGACTCCAGAGCCAGACCACTTGGGTATGAACCCTGGATCCATTGTGTTATCCATTGTTAACTCCATGACCTTGGCCAAGTGTCTACCTCTTTGTGTCTCATTTTCCTCATATGTGAACTAGAGGTGATAATTATCCTTACACAGTTGTGGGTGACTAAATGAGTCAGTACACACGAAACCGTCAATCCATGCCACCATAACAAAGGCCCAATAGACATAAGTTATTGTACTGTTAAAACTTCCAGAGGCCATCCTCCTGATTGTCTGCCTTTTTGTGTTTTTTTTTAAGATTTTATTTATTTGACAGAGAGAGACACAGCAAGAGAGGGAACACAAGCAGGAGGAGTGGGAGAGGGAGAAGCAGGCTTCCCGCGGAGCAGGGAGCCCGATGTGGGGCTTGATCCCAGGGCCCTGGGACCATGACCTGAGCCAAAGGCAGTCGCTTAAAGACGGAGCCACCCAGGCGCCCCAATCCATGACCCTACTTTTAATTCATGTCAGAGAGCAATGAGTCTCCTCTTAGAATCTTCTGGAGGAGATGCCACAAACACTGCAGAAAATCTCACAGCCCTTAAGAAGTAGACATTGTCCCCTGGTTCTAACCTCATTCTGCTACAATGCAATATCATGTTGTTGTTGTGTTTCCTTGTCCTCAAAAGAAAAAAGGTCATAGACCCCTGGTCCCTTGCCCATGTGCCAAATGGATCCACAGCTAAAGACCAGCTCCTTCTCTTTGAACAGTGGGAGGAGGACCAAAATGTCTTAGAGGCAGATGGTAACAGCTGAAAAGAAGCAAGGGAAGCCTGATACATCCAAACCTGCCCCAGTTTGGATGAGAGGCCATGGCCTCTCCTCCTTCCCCTTAGGACATTCCCTCTGAAGAACTTTTAGCTTAAGGGTGCCTGGGTGGCTCAGTTGGTTAAGCAACTGCCTTCGGCTCAGGTCATGATCCCAGGGTCCTGGGATCGAGCCCCGCATCAGGCTCCCTGCTCAGCTGGAAGCCTGCTTCTCCCTCTCCCACTCCCCCTGCTTGTGTTCCCTCTCATGCTCTCTCTCTCTCTCTCTGTCAATTAAATAAATAAAATCTTTAAAAAAAAAAAAAAGAAATTTTAGCTTAAAATGAATGATGAAATCTGTCCCTGGATAAAATCAGCAATCCTTAACAGGACAGAAAAATGCAAATATTTGGTATTTTACCATTACATGTGGGAAGTCCTTAAAAAGAAATATGTTTGGGTTTGTTTTTATTAAAAGAAATCCTTTCTTCAAAATACTTCAGTTCCTCTATTTTTAGAAGATGCTGACATTCTCCCAGCATTTGAACCAGATTTGTGGAAGTCACTGGGCTTCCCCCTACACACATTATCACGTCTGCATACACGAAGGCAGAGGATCACACAGCTGCACACGTCATTCTGTACATGTTCAAACACCAGACACCTACAATGTGGTGCTCACATATGCTTGTCTACATACACACACACGCTTGTCTACATACATACACACACACGTCTACCTGTAGACATTCAGGTTCATGATAGATGATTCCACTACACACTAACATACACACAAACAAGTAGAAGCTAGTAAATAGAGCCATTTCTGCAGTGACATTGGCATATCCTAGCATGGAGTACGTGTCCACAGTGCATCTGTAGTGTGGCTAATTCACCAACAGGTTTTGGAGTAGAAAAGAAAATTGGGTATTTTTAGGGAGGATCAGAAATCTAGCAGAATTTCCCAAACATGCTAGGTTGCCCCATCTCCTCCCTGTCCTATACTTGGCCCTCAAGTGACATGACTGAGCTTTGAATGGAATTGGGGCTGGAGGCTTATTCTAATTCAGAAGAGTGGATCCTTGAACATGGGCCCTTGAAAGAGTCCCATGGTGCCTAAGCAATGTCCACTATGGAAGGAGGAATAAAGAGCTCCACCACTGGAAACAAGTGTCCAGAAAAGAGCAAGTTTCTCCTGTCCTAGAGCCAAGGAGAACCAGGTGCCGATTGCATCCCTGGGGAAGGGGGAGGGCAATGTTGGCCCAGAGGAGAGAGAGGGGAGGGCAGGATGGGAGGAAAATCTGAGTCTATAAGTTTGCTTTTTACACTAACCAGACTCACAAGTTTGCTTTCTTTCAGCTGGAACTCACATCACAGCCGCCCTATTTACTGACCTACCGGCTGCATTCCTTAGAACTGGTTTTGTTCCCGTTCAAAAGGAAACCAGGCAGAGCTGGGAAAATATTTCCTCAGCCAGATCCTCAGCGCCACTGTCTGAGGGAGACCATCTGGCCGAGGTGCCCTTCAAGTAAATGCAGCATTGTCCCCTCCCCGCAGCAAGGAGGGAGTGCGGATAGGGTAGGGAAAATGACAGGGCGATGCTGTAATCATTCTAACTGCTCTCCCCCAGGGCCCTGGGGTCCAGCGGTGCACTCCAGCTCTCTGGGGAGTAGGGGTGAGGGTGCCGATCCCCACTGCCTCTTTGGAGCTGCCAAAACTGAAGTCACCGAACACAGAGTTAGGCAGTGCTCCGATTTACAATATTTCTGCCATATAGAATCAACAGATGTCTATAACCTCAAGGGCACAGATAATAACAAAACACAGTAAAATAATTAGCGTGTGATGAATTTTCAGTATTTTTTTATCTTCGTGTATAACTTTCAGGGTTTATTATCTTTGTTTTTTAATGTGACATTGTCACATTAAACTTATGTAACTTAATTCCAAATGATGTATGCCTTTAACAACCAGCTCACAAGGTTCTGGAATATTGGACAGTTCATTCTTGTGAGCCAGTATGGGCTGGCTCCAGAGCACACTGCAAGAGTTCCTTTTTTGCTTAGAGTCCGAGGATAAAGGCATTGGTGTGAGAACCGCTCCCATTAGAAGCCATGGCCACATCACTAAGGGAGGTTAAGAATGGGCTCCATTTCCTCAAAGAGATTCTGTCTTCAGAAGGTGGAATAGACACCAGCTTGCGAGAGAAAAGAGGTTGAAAAACACTTTTTTGGTGGGGGGAGTCTACCTACCCCATGTACTTGGCCAGATCAGCTCAACACACAGGTCAGGAGTTTCCACCTTCCACAGCTAGCTCCAAATCCTATGTACTTCAGCTGACACGGTCAAGATTATGGGACAACTTCTGGTTTTATTCCCTTGAGACCCTTGTGCTCTAAGGATAGCTCTCTGGCTGGAGTTCCCTGACATTATCTGGGTCTTGGCCCTTTGCCATTTTAGCTATAGGGTCCTGGAGGGTCTGTGGCTGTTGTGTCTCCCTATTATTTCCTGGACCCCACCTAAAGGAGTTGGGATACTACTTGTCTCCCAATGCTCTCCTGTGGGAAACATTTGTACATGAGAGGGAGAACATTTTACCCAGCTGGGGTTGAGGGGGGCCTATGCATCTACTTTCTGACTTTCTGAAAAATGACTGAGCTTTATCCAGAAATGGCAGTGTGCAGAAAAACAGAGTATAGGGACTGAAACTTGAGGGGAAAATCCTTTTAGTGGCATTGCAGGACCCAGAACTGAGCTAGATTCACAGCTCCTGCATTTTGTTGAAGGATAAACAGAGCACACCAGGGATAGGAGCACCAGACAACAGACAAGGGGAAGCCTCTGAAGGGTGTAAAGCGTAGATGGGTGGGCGTGAGCGGTGTTAACAGATTTGTGTCTTCCATTTTAGGGTTGTCCGTGATGGTCGCTCATAGACACAATCAGCCCCACGGTTCTTCATGCTCATGGGGACCTGTGTGATGTTGGCCCTGTGATTGAGTGCCCCTCACCCTCCTCTTGTCTTCACCTCCCCCCTGCCGCAGGTAGGTACCACAGCCCTTCGGTGTACTCACCCCTTGTGCACATCCTTGTCTTCCTCCAGCATATTTACCCAGCAAAAACCAAACCTTGGTAGACCCAGCGCTCTGTTCTGGAACATCCCCAAGCAAGCAGACATGGTCAGAAGAAAACCACCACTGCATGGCCTGGTCCTCTCCTAAACGCAAGATGACTCATCTCTAAAGGAGGCTCAGGACTGCTGGGAAATCTAGCTACATTTCCCTAGTCGTTTCACCCCCCAACCCCCAGCTACAGGATGAAGAGCTTTTGTTCTAGTGAGACAGGTCCCTCCCCTGAAGCACTGGGTTGATCCCTTCTCCCCCTGTCCACTCAAGACCTTCACTACTGTGGTCAGCCCCTCTTTCCCCTGACACATCAATTCTTCCCTGTCTAGTGGATCACAACTCTAAATTTTGTATAATATTAAAGCTTCTCTCTCTTGGTCCTTATCTGCTTCAGGCCAGAAGCTGCAGGGGCAGGAGGAATGGTGATCAGCTTGTCCTCTGTTTCCCCACCTTGTTCCTCTCCTCGTCTTCCCTTCCCTCACTAGGCTGCCCCTTGCCTCCCCCGCTCCCCAGGCTGTTGCTCAGAGAGGAGAAAGACGGAAGAGATGGAAAGGTCTTACTTGATTGTTGTAGCATAGTGCTGGAATTTTCTGGCCTTGGTGGATATTTAAAGCTGCCATTCTTCTCTTCTATCTTACGTGTGTTTCTTGGTGATGCTCCTGTTGGGTCCTCTGATGGTAGCTTCCTTGATACAGACCGTGCCTTTCCTCCAGCTGCCATTCACCCTTCCTTCCTTAGCTCATGGGTATCCTGAGGTCCCCACCACACAGATTCTTGGTGGGGCCCTGAAGTTCCTCCGAGCAGTCTTCTTGGGTAGGGTCCCTTCAGAGAGAGGCCCAAGCCACCATCCCTATTCCAGGCTCCTATCAGGACATTGGTCCTACCATCATGAGAGAACAGAGACTTCCCAACATAGCTCTCTCTGCTGCACTATGCCAAGGCACTAGCCGGCCACAGTCTCTTGCCTTTAATACCTTCATAGGCATGGGGCCTGCACCAGTCTATTGTCCTGTTATGTTCTCCATATGGTCCCTTAATGTCCTCATCACTTGGTTTGAGGGGCAAGCTTCTCTTCCCCTCCTCTGCAACACTCCTACAGCTTTCTCCAAAAACTCAAATCCTTTTTTTTTTTTCCTCTCTCTCTCTGTCTCTGACTCTTCCTCCCCCAACTTCAGTCTCAACCCTTCAATACCCTCAAGGTGACTGATGTGCTTAGGGTGCAAAATAGGTTTTTATATATCTCCTTTGCAAGTCCTGCATAGCGGATTAGCACTTCACTCTGGGACGCGAGGTCACTTTGCACCTATTGTTTTGTGCTAAGCTTTTGGGCTCCCAGTCAAAACTGAGGGAGAAAGAAGAGTTGTGTTTTAGCATCTTGTTACCCATATCCATCTCTAAATCTCCATGGTGTAGCATGGAAAGTTGTGGTTGAGCAAGAAAAGATGACACGAGTTGAGTAGTGTAACTGTAGAGTCACTGTCTGTGTCTGTTTGGGCTGCTGAAAGAGAATCCCATAGACTGGGTGCCTTGGGAACAAGACATTGATTTCTAATGGTTTTGTAGGGTGGGGAGTCTAAGATCATGGGGCTGGCAGATCTGGTGTCCGATGGAAGCCCGCTTCCTGGCTCATAGATGGCTGTCTTCCTGCTGTGCTCTCACATGACGGAAGTGGGAGGGAGCTCTCTCAAGTCTCTTCTGTAAGGGCACTAATCCCATTTGTGAGGGCTCTGCTCTCATGACCTAATCACTTCCCAGAGGCCCCACCTCCTAATTCCACCCCACTGGAGGTTAGGATTTCAACCTAGGAACGGCGGGTGGGGCACACATTCAGTCTATAGTAGTCATTTTCATGGCGGAGCACCAGCGCAAAGGGCTATGAACACCCTCCAATTTTCGTTTCTCCCAAGACCTGGCCGTTCATCTCTTCCTGGGTTCTTGTGTACACGTGACTCCACTGAGGTAACGTGAATGACCCTCTTTCCCCTGTCTCCAGAAATACGCAGGAGCAGGGTAGAAAACTTCCAGGGGATGGTGAAGCCAGAGCAGCCTGGTCTCCCCAGTCTCTCCTCACGGGAGGCCTGCCTCAGATGCATGTTCACTTCCTGAGTTGAAGGAGATATAAAGCTCTTTCTTTAGTTTTTCCTTTGGGCTCTAGTTTCTCCCCACAGTCCAGAAAAATGTGGTTTATTCCTTGGATCTTTTTCTACTTTTGATATTTTCTTCTTTTTCTCCTTCTCTTTAGTGGCATTGCCCCTGACTCTACTCCATGCTCTTTAGCAATTTTTGTCATTTTTATTCTCCTTCTTGGTGGGGAAGTGTTCTGATGTATACAAACTGATTGCTCACGTCTAGCTTTTTTGTTCCTGTTTGTTCACTAAGTCTCTTTATTTTTGTATACCTTTCCCCTCTGGTGTTTTTTTTCCTTTGAAGATCTTAGCTTTTATTTTCCATTAATTATTCATACTGATCACATTATATGCATAATTTTACTTTGTTTCCTTGTAAAATATTTAATTATGTTTATTTTAAAAGATTCTTAAATACCTAGTTTTAAAAATAATTATTCTTAAGGGTTTTTGTTTTTCTCTTTTATTTTGCCATTTATCCCAAGAATCTCCTTAACAGCAAAAGTATCTAGTTTGGAATCCTGTGTTGCATTTAGCTGCTGTGTCTATTTAATCTCTTCTATCTGGGCTGGTTTCTCAGTTTTTCCTTGAGTTTCATGACCTTGACACTTCTGAGGATTACAGGCCAGTTATTTTGTAGATGTCTCTCATTGTGGGTTTATTTGATTCCTCCTGATGTGATTTGGGTTACGAGTCTTTGGCAGAGATATTACAAGATTGGTCTATGTCTCATTGCACCCTATCAAGTGAAGCTCAATTTCCATTTGTCCCATTGTGAGGGGGCCTCTCCAATCACTTCAGTTGAGGTCCGCTAGGATTCTCCGCTACGGTGTTTTTCTTTTCCTTTTGTAACTAACAAGTATTTTATGTAACTAAGAAATACTTTGAAACTATTTAGATATACTATTCCTCATCAGACATTCAGTTTATTCATTTCTTTATATTAGTTTAGACCAGGAGTCGATGAACTCTGTGTTTAAAGGCATCAGATAATAAATATTTTAGACTTTGTAGGAACAAGAGGCAAAATTGAGGGTATTATGTAGGTACCTTTTTTAAAAAAATTAATCAGTTAACTATTTCTGAGAGAGAGAGAGAGAGAGAGCATGGGCAGGCGGAGGGGCAGAGGGAGAGAAAGAGAATCTCAAGCAGGGTCCATGCTCAGCGCAGAGCCCGACATGGGGCTCGATCTCAGGACCCAGAGATCATGACCTGAGCTGAAATCAAGAGTCGGACTCGGACGCTTAACTGACGGAGCCTCCCAGGCGCCCCTTATGTGGGTACTGTTATAACAAGAGGGGAAAATAATTTCCACAGATTTTCGCTGATGAAATTAAAAATGTAATTATTGAGTATATATATATTTTTTGTAATGCAAGTCTCCTAATGAGAATGGACTTCTTTATTTGGTTGGGGGGAGATTAGACTTAACTGGGGCTCAAAGTGTGCATTCCCTATTATCACACTGATTGCAGGGGTTCCCCTGTAAAAACCACTCTTGTAGGCCATAGAAAAACAGTGGACGGGATTTGGTCCACAGGACATAGCTTGCTGACTCATGGATTTGCCTTTTACTCAGCGGGTTATAATCTGTTACTAACATGTACATGTATCTGGATGTTCAGATGATCTCTGACTCGACTGTACACGCCCCTTCAAGCTGGCTTCTGTGCCCTTTCGCCTCCATCATTCTTTGAGCACTTCCTTGCTTTTGGCACAAGATGTTTCAGGCTCATCTCGCACTTTCTCAGCTCCAGACTTGAGAGCAGGAATTTCTTCCAAGAGCTGTAGTGTCTTTAAGTGGAGAGTGATGAGCAGAAGCTGGGATCTGGGAGCCACATGTGCTCGGAGCTACTGGGGTTTTGCTCTTCCCAGGCCCTCTCAGTGGGGCTTACTCAGTGGACAGAGCTAGAACATGTGCATGTGTTTATGATGCCCTTGATTCGAATCTAATACTGCAAGTCAGTTTCCACTTTTCTCCCTTCCCATATTTGCAACTCCTTTTTCCAAGGGAGAGAACCCTGGCCCTCACTATAATTAAAAGATTATCTCATTCTGTCAATTACCCCTGTAGCCAATTTCCCATCCCTGTTGTCAGTCCTGCCTCTTAGTGACACCCTCTTCATCCTGCTCGGGCTCTGATGTCTTTTTCTGGGCCACCCTTGTGTGTGGACATCTGGTCATCATGCATGGGCTCCGAGTCTCCATGCAAGCTGCTCTTTTATGTGGAAACTCTACTTGCCCTGTTTGGCCTGACACCTCACAAAAGACGCCACCCTCCTACTCGCGAATGCGTTCTTCATGCCCCCTCCCCTGGACTCCAACACCTCTTTTGGGCTGTCCCTGCCTGAATACCCTGCTTACCTTGCTTGGGTGCTGACTCCCCACACCAATGTTCCTCCTACCCATGTGGACACCTTCCTGCTCTGCTCGGACTCCAACACCCATGCCAGTCCTCCCCTGCTACGTGGATGCCCTCCTTACCCTGTTTGGGCTCAGACACCCAGTGTTGGGCCTTCAGCTAGCACAGATGAATGCCTTCCTCACTTGGTTCAGGCTCTAACACCCCATGCTAGGGCACCCCTCTCCATGGATGCCTACCTTGCTTTATTTTGCCTAATGGCTTCAGGAGTGAATTGTGCAGGAAGGGAAGGAGTAAGGTTGCTTTCAAAACTCTTTACAAAGTTACTCAGATTTTTTTTTAAGATACAGTAAAAGCTAATGCTCATGGTGCTTACTAAGTGCTAGACATTGTTTTAAACGTTGTGCACGGAACCCAGGTAATCCTCAGAGTTTCTATAAGGGGTCGTATAGTTATACTCTCTTGTTCACAGATAACGAAATTGAGGCACAGAAAGGTTTAGTAACTTGTCTGAGGTTACACAGCTCATAAGTGATGGAACCAGGACTTGGGCAGATCAGTTTCTAGAGTCCATGCTGTTAACCACCGTGCTGTACCGTATGCATACTGCAAACAAAACTCAACAGATACAGCTAAGCTTCACAGGGAGGAAAATCATTGCTAAAATAAATATTTTGTCTTTTTATGCAATTGTGCAAGTTTCTTTAGAATATGTACATAGCAGTGGACTAAGCTATGAGCTATGTGCACCTTCAACTCTGCCAAAGTATTTTTCCAAAATGGTTTTACCAGTTTACATTCCAACTAAGAGAATACAAGTTCATATTTTTTCATTTCCTTGGCAGGGTCCAGTGTTGTCAGACTTTAAAATTTTTCCAGTCTGATGGGTGTGAGTATCCTTATTAATTTTCTAATTGACATTCCTTGATTACTAGTGAAGTTGAGAATATTTTCACAAGCATATAGAATTTGGGGTTTTCTCTTTGGTGAATTATGTGTTCATGTTATTTGTCTATTGGGTTTATAATTTTCTTACTGATCCTAGGGCATTTAAAAATATATATAATATGGGTACAAATCTTTTGTTCAGTTACATATGTTGTAAATAATTTCTCCTATTGTATGGCTTGTTTTTCATTTAATAGGTGGTATTTTTGTTATACAGAAGATTATGATTTTCAGACACTCAAATTGATTACTCCTTTGTGGTTTACATTTTCCATTGCTTCCAAAATCTTCTCTACACAAAAGGCATAAAGATATATATCTATATTTTCTTTTCAAAGTTTTAAAGTTTTGCTCTTGAAATATCTAGGTATCTATTCCACCTGAAATTTATTTTTGTGACCGTTTATGAATTGAATATCTAATTTTATTTTTTTCCATATGGATACCCAGTTGTCTCTGCATCATCTGTTTAGAAGTCCATCTTGTCCCTGTTGATTTAGAATGCTATCTCTGTTGTTCGTCAAGCTCCCACACGTGTGGATCTGTTTCTGTGTTCTCTAATCTGTTCCACTGGACTACCTCTCCTGATAACTGTCTTAATTACGGTGATTTTTTTTTTTTAAACAAATCCTCATATCTGTTAGGGCAAGACTCCCCTCCTTCTGTTGTGGCTGAACTTGGCTCTTGGCCTTTCCATATTAATTTTATAATTGGCTTGTCAAGTTTTTTGTTTGTTAGCTTTTTGCAACTTCATTGAGGTGTAGTTAATGTACAAACACTGCCCAGCTTTAACATGTACAGTTTGGTGAGTTTAGAAATATGTATATACCCATAAAGTCCTCAGCACAATCCAGCAATTTTCTTGTAGCAGACAGACTCTGAGATGACCCTCGGTTGTCCCTGCCCCCTGCTAGCCATGCCCTCACGTAGCCCTGCTATGGTCTGAATGTTTGTGTCCCCCGCCAAATTCACATGTTGAAATCCTGATGTCCAAAGCAGTGACGTTAGGAGGTGGAGCCTTGAAGGTGTGTCTAGGTGATGAGGACTTCACCATTCCGCTGAAAAAGTTCTTGTCAGGGGCCCCAGTGTCTTCCACGCTGTTGGACCCCACAGCCATTCCTCATCTTATGTAGCTCTTCAGATAGACACAACCGATCATGCCCTCCTTCTGGAAACCTTCCCTTCCTTTGGCCTCTGGGAAGTCACTCTCGTCACTTTCTTCCTACCTCTCCGGAAGCTCCTTCTCCATTACTTTTCCTCTTTCTGACCTCTTTTCTATCTGCACTTACTCCCTTAGATGATATACCAAGTCCATGGCTCTAAATATCATTTCTAGGTTGATAACTTCCAAATCTACCTCCCCATCTCCAGCCCCTGCCCTGCATCCGACTCCTCTTTTCAACTACCTACTTACCAAACATCTCCACCGGCTCGTCAGGGGGTATTATAAACTCAAGTCTCAAACTAAACTTGGTCTTCCTTCTCAAATCTGGGTTCCCTGGAGTGCTCTCCTTCTCCATAAATGGCATCTCCACCCTGCCTGCCAATCATTCAGGTCAAAAATTTTGGCGTTCATCTTTCCTTCTGTTACATTTCACATGCAGCCCAACAGCAAATCCTGTCAGCTGTACCTTCAATTCCAACCATTTATCACAGTCTCTACCAGTACACTGCTGTCTGAGCCACCACTGAGTTCTCCAACAGCTTCTTAGCTCACACAGAATGGACTCAAAATCTTTGCCATGGCTCACGAGGCCATCCATGACCAGTCACTCCTGCTGATTCTCTGGCCTCATCTCCTACTCCCCTACCCCCTCTTTGATCCTACCGCCCTGGCCCCTTTGCACACTCCCTCTTCATTCATTTGCACCAGCTGTTTCTTCTTTCTGGAGCACCCTTCCCCCATCCAGCCCCATGATTTCCTCCCTCTCTTCATTTGAGTCACCTTATAAATGTCAACTTATAAAAGAGATTTTATCACCTTTCTTGTTCTATTCATTGTTCTTTTTAAACATTTATAACCACTTACCATGCTATTGATTCATTACTTCATCCACATCCACCTCCCACCCCCACTAGAATGTGCCATGGCAGCATGACTGAGGACTACCACCGTAGCTTATATAATAACATTATTTTTTAAAGAAAAAAAAGGTAGCAGAAGAGAGGGACCCATAGAATCCAATGCATTAGAGATGTCCAAACTAGTAAGTACTGAAAAATGTCTATCGGAGCGGGCAATTGAGAGGCCCAGCAACCTGGAGAGCAGCTCTTCAGGTTGTTGGGCGGAGATGCCAGATTGCAGTGGGTTGAGTGTATCCTCTCCCTCACAGTCTCCTGGTTCTTCCCTCAAAAAACTCTTTGTCACCCTTCCCACCTTTCAATCTTTATAATCACACAGTCATACCTATTTTCTAACCATTCCCCATGGGGCATTGTCAGGCCTTGCTCTGCAGCAGGGCACAGCCTGATGGAGGAGGGCTCAGCTCGAGGAGCTCCCAGTCAGATGGGGGGGGGCAGTGTAGAAATAATGATTATTTAAAAACAACAAAATAAAAAAACAAAGCAGGAATGCACCTACTGGCAAAGAAGTGCATGCTAAAGCCATGCCAGGGAGAAGGGTCCTATCAGGGAAGGAAGGAGGCAGGGACACCTTCTCTGGCTTGGGAGCACTGGGACCAAGTGGGATGTGACATCCATAATTCATAGCTGATGAATCCTGCAGGGCCTGGAGCTCTGACCCTTTTGGAAACCCCTCTCTTCTCTGACAGCTGAGCTGGTCTCCTTGGAGGCCTAGGGCAGGAAGATTTCTCTCCGAGATGTACTCGGGAGCCCTGCAGCCAGGATGATGGATGAGCGGGCAAGGGCTGTTCGAGGCAGCCTGAGCAGAGAGAGAAATATGGCAGCAAACACGGCTCTGTGTGTAGAATGCTGAAGGCCAAAGGACAGAACCCTGTGGAACACCAAGCATGTAAGAGATGGCTTAACAAGGATGCATGAAGAAAGCAGTGAAGGGTTGTCAGCGAAAGATGGAGAAACAAGGAGCCAAGAGAGAAGACAGCTTCACCGTAAGAGGGGTGACCAGAGTGATGGCTGAATGCTGCAGAGAGGTCCCTGTTGTAACGCCTGGGGACACCTCCTTTGGCTTTGGTCATCAGGGGGTCCCTGGGGAAGCTGGGGAGAGCAGTGTCAGCAGAGAGGAGGAGGCAGAAACCAGGTTTCAGTGGGCTGGGCCGCCAAAGGAAAAGTAAGGAAGGGGATCCGAGGTCAGTGGGATTGCCAGATTTAGTAGATGAAAATACAGAATGCCCTGTTCAACCAGAATTCCTTAGAAATTTTAGATAAACCATATTTATTTGTTTATTTATTTATTTTTGAGACAGAGTGCAAGAGCAGGAGGGGGTAGGGGCAGAGGGAGACAGAGAATCTGAAGCAGGCTCCATGCTCAGCGCGAAGCCCAACTTGGGGCTCGATCCCACGACCCTGAGACCATGACCTGAGCCAAAATCAAGAGTCAGATGCTTAACCGACTGAGCCAGCCAGGTGCCCCTTGATACACAATTTTTAAATAAGTGTGTCCCGTGTATTCTTGACAATTGTCAAGATAATTGTCTGCAATTCAAATTTAACTCGGTGTCCTGTATTTTATGGGCCAGCCTAACAGAATGGCGTGTGGACTTCTTGCTCAAGCAGCACGGCCGGGAAAAAAAGATGAGTGCTCAGGGCCATCGCTGGAAGGGCACCCAGGTCGGTGGAAAGTTGTGTCTAGGATGGGATCATCCGAGCATGTAGGGCAGCCTGCAAAGCTGTCTGTCCCCTGGGTGTAGGCTGAAAGGAAAAGCCTATAGTGGCAGAGGCTAAGACACGGTGGGGGAGTAATTGGTGATTTAAACTCTGGGCCTCTAGCCAGACCAGAAATCATTTCCTGGGACCCGCCCATAAAAAGCAGACAGTCTCTCCCCGACCTTCCTGCAAAAAGCTCAGAAAATACAAATAGCCAATTTTAATTTGCAAGTTGATTGCTGGTACTTTGACACTGTGGGATTGTGGATTTAATAAGAGCTCTCGCCAGTAAATTTTTTTCTTTTGTTCTTTTTCTTGGTGTTCTAATGGACCACCATAGCTGCAAACATTTTTCTAAACGGAGCAATCCACTTTGCCAACGTCAACATTTCTTAAAATCCCATCGCCAGAGAGAACCACTTCTATTTATTTTATTTTTTTTTTAAAGATTTTATTTATTTATTTGACAGAGAGAGACACAGCGAGAGAGGGAACACAAGCAGGGGGAGTGGGAGAGGGAGAAGCAGGCTTCCCGCTGAGCAGGGAGCCCGATGCGGGGCTCGATCCCAGGACCCTGGGACCATGACCTGAGCCGAAGGCAGATGCTCAACGACTGAGCCACCCAGGCACCCCGAGAACCACTTTTAATAGCTAGACTCCTTGACCAGTTCAGGCCCTCAGCCTGGGTCTTTCAAGGTAAATGAATCAGATGAGTGGTGTGATCAAGCCCCTCTTTCTTCTTTCTGTATTTTAGTCTCCCGGTGAGTGGTGAAGCCGACAAAGCTCATTTGATGATGAAAGAATGCTCTCCTTGGGGTCACCACATGACATAGTCAACAACTGTTTCTCCTCCTCATTACATCCGGTTCCAGCTCACATCTGGTTTAAAAACTGGAACACTGATGTCCAATTCCTATTCCTCTAACTCCTTAGATTTCTGCCAGACTGGTAGCCTTTCTGTCTTCTGTTGCTGTGTTTGTGCGACAGAAAGAAAAAGATCCTTTCCACTTTCCACAAATACCCTAAATCTGTTTTGTTTTAGTTTGTTTGTGGCAGGGTCCAACCCACCACGTCTAATGCTTTGCTGGGTTAGAGGCACGTAGACCCCACAGCAGGAGAAGCTCTGTGGCTTCTGCTGCCCCTCCTAAGAAGGTCTCTGGCTGCTGTGGGGATGTTAGCAAATGTCTTCCCTCCTTCATGGGGGACTATGAAACTTTTAGTAAGAAAAACAAATGACAACATAGGGCTGACAAACTCCCTTTCCCCCGAATTGCTTGTTCTATATTAGCTTTGAAACAAGTGTTTGCTCATTTGGTTAAGTGTCTGCCTTTGGCTCAGGTCATGATCTCAGAGTCCTGGGATCGAGCCCTGTGTCCGCCTCCCTGCTCAGTGAGGGAGTTTGCCCTTGCCCTCCCCTGCCCCCCGCCAGCTCATGCTCTCTCTCTCTCTCTCAAATAAATAAAATTTATATTTTTTAAAAAGATTTTATTTATTTATTTGACAGAGAGAGACACAGCCAGAGAGGGAACACAAGCAGGGGGAGTGAGAGAGGGAGAAGCAGGCTTCCCGTGAAGCAGGGAGCCCAATGCAGGGCTCGATCCCAGGACCCAGGGATCGTGACCAGAGCCGAAGGCAGACACTTAACGACTGAGCCACCCACCCAGGTGCCCCAAAATGTTTAAAAAATAAATAAAAATTTTAAAAACCTGCAAGTGTTTGCCAACTGTCTTTTTTTTCATTAAAGATTTTATTTATTTATTTGACAGAGAGATAGAGCCAGAGAGCACAAGCAAGGGGAGTGGCAGAGGGAGAGGGAGAAGCAGGCTCCCCACTGAGCAGGGAGCCCGACGTGGGGCTCCATCCCAGGACCTGAGATCATCACCTGAGCCGAAGGCAGATACTTAACCAACTGAGCCACGCCAGCGCCCCATTTGCCAGCTTTCTTTTCCAGAAAGCACCATAGACTGCCCCCAATACTGCTGGTTCTGTTTCCGGCTTTGACAGAATCCATATAGGTGGAGAACAGTTAGTTTGAACAGATAGTGTCAAGATAATCCATAGCTTTGCCTTTTGCTTCCTCTCCCGTAGTGCTCAGGCTAGCGCGAGGTCTTCTGCGCTACGTGGTATTCAGGATCTGGTCCAGGGAGGTTATGTCTGGGGCCTGACCTCAAAGAAAATCTTTCCACCCAGTTAAAGACTAATTTAACACTCTCTGTGGCATCTCTCCTAAGAGGTGGACAAGAACAGAGGAGCTGGAGCTAAAGTTGAGGCCAGGACAGAAAAGGAAACTTTTATAGATCAAAATATTTGCTGGGCCTCAAGCAGGCATGTTCTGACAGGCCCCTCTGGGTGACTGCCCTCCTGCTAGGCTAGCCAGGGCGCCAGGGTCGCATTGGAGGGGGGTGGACATGTGGCCTAAATCACCTCATCTGGAGGCCGAAGACCTTAGACTATTTAACCCAGCAAGGATTTTGAGTTCCTATAGTCCAGAAACTCCCAGACTTTTAATTTCATGGTCTGTCACAACTCGCTGCGGGGTCGGGGGGTGGATAACATAAAAAAATAGCAGGCTGTTAGTTATTATTTTGCCAGTTGAGCAAATAAAATACTCATCTTCTGTCATTTCAGAGAAGGCCACTTTAACATAGACCATATGAAAGACTTATTCTCTCATTCTTTTTTTTTTTTTAAAGATTTTATTTATCTTTTTGACAGAGAGAGACACAGCGAGAGAGGGAACACAAGCAGGGGGAGTGGGAGAGGGAGAAGCAGGCTTCCCGCAGAGCAGGGAACCCGATGCGGGGCTCGATCCCAGGACCCTGGGATCATGACCTGAGCCGAAGGCAGACGCTTAACGACTGAGCCACCCAGGCGCCCTGCCTTTAATATTTCTTTTTTTTTTTTAAAGATTTAATTTATTTATTTGACAGAGAGAGACACAACGAGAGAGAGAACACAAGCAGGAGTGGGAGAGGGAGAAGCAGGCTTCCCACCAAGCAGGGAGCCTGATGCGGGGCTAGATCCCAGGACCCTGGGATCATGACCTGAGCCAAAGGCAGACGCTTAACAACTGAGCCACTCAGGCGCCCCTGCATAGTATTTTTTTTTTAAGATTTTATTTATTTGACGAGAGAGAGAGAGAGAGAGAGAGAGAGAGAGCACAAGCAGGGGGAGTGGCAGAGGGAGAGGGAGAAGCAGGCTCCCCACTGAATAGGGAGTCCGATGTGGGGCTCAATCCCAAGGCCCTGGTATCATGACCTTGGCCAAAGGCAGACCCTTAACCAACTGAGCCACCCAGGTGCCCTGGGCCACAATATCTGAGTTCAAATCCCAGCTCTGCCCCTTGTGATCTGAAGAACCTCAGATAATTTCCTTAACTTCTCTGAGCCTTGGTTTTATTGTCTATGAAGTGAAGGTCATAATAGGAGGACATTCTTTCCCTAAGTAGTTGTGAGGGTTCAGTGAGTTGATCTGTGAAAAACGCTTAGCACACAGGAACCAGCCAGTAAATGATAGCCATTGTTATTACAGTGCAGGGACTGGTGACGCCTTCATAAACTGGTCCCTGGGAGCCACCGATGGGGCAATGCTTTCCTCTTCAGGGGGGTGGGGGGTGGGGACTGAAGTCTGGAGCAGGCACGACGCATCCAGCTAAGGTCTGTGAGTGAGCAGGACAAGAGGAGAACCTGTCTTCTAACCACGTCTGATAGACCTCTGAGGTTGCGAGGGAACCGTGAACGTGGCCAGTGGCTGGGGATGGGGTGGGAAGCTGTGGGCAAGCGTGCAGGTCTGGTGGGGGCAGGAACCCACGCTGTAACAGGGCATGATGACCAGGTTGGGGGCCACCAACCAGGGAATCTGGCCACCAAGGCTCTCCTTTCTCTGTCCTCCAACCTGGGAGAAGATGAAAATGAGTAGGTTACAGTCTGGGGATGGGGACAGGCCTGGGAGTCCCCAGCGTTGGAAGGGAATGGGGGAGTAGCAACGCACTCTGCACCCCTTCCTCCTGCCTTCGGTCCAGCCAGAAGATGCCCACCGACTCCCCGTTCTGCCTCCTCCCTACCTGGGGGCTGGGCCACCTGGGGGATGGGGTGGCAGAATCTGTTGGGTGGAGGGATCAGAATCTGTTGGGGGGAGGACCTGCCCTCCCCATCACCAGTTGGCAGGGGGTGCCAGGGCTGGAATAATGAATGCCCCAACCCTGACGCATTTCTTTTGCTGCCATGGCCTGGGGGCTGCTCCCCACTTCCTAAGCAGACACCACCTGGGCAAAGGCCGCTGGATCAGGTGGGATGGCACTCCGCAGCCGCCAACAGACCCACGTTACTGTGGCTGCTTATTGATTTCACGGGAATCAGCTCCCCGAGGCAGGTTCCTCCACCCCATCTGCCCCGCCGCCCTTCACACGTGACTTTCAGCCTCACCACTCCTTGCTGGTCCAATGCTCCAGGTGGGAGCCCAAAAGGTGGAGGGGGTGGTCTCTGTGAGGAAACCCAAACTTTCCCACAAACCCTCCAGCAGCTTCTGCAGATGCCTCATAGGTCGGAGCTGTGTCACGTGACCGCTCCTAGCTGCAAGGGAGGCTGGGAGATGTCATCTTGTGTCTGGGCGACAAACTGTGGTTTCATTAATAAGGAAGAAGAGAATGGATGTTGGGTAGAAACCATTGTTTGCCAGAGAGGTGTAACCAGAATAGACTCGAGGCTTTTTGCTTCCCCTCTGCTCCAAAGCCTAATTCAGCAGGTTCCCAAGTGATGGGACCACTGGCCCAGCTCCAGGCACCTGAAGGGCAAGTTCAGGTCTTTACTGAAGCACTTGCATACATGGGTAAGTGGATCACAGCACACACCGCCCAGCCAACCTTTTTAGCAGTCTCTTTATACTTTCCTCTGCCTCCTCTCAACAGCGGCCCCGATCTCCCGCTCTCTTCTTGCACAACAAAGAAGTTGTTGGCATCGCCCCTCCGACCTCCTCTTGTGTGTTTCCATGTTTTCCCCCATTCGTCTGTGTGCCCTTCTTGTGGAAATCCATTGGCGCCAGGGCTTTTCTGCATCTGGGCCTCCATCTATCTCCCCTCTAAGCACAACCAAGGCTGAAAACAAAGAATATGGAAGATGATGTTCAGGTTTGTAAATCATCTTTTGCTGTGTCCCCTGCTACTCAGGTTATGAGCAAGTCAGTGTAAACACCAGCCCTGCTTACACACAAGCAAGCCTGCAGACACCTGTCAGACACCTGCCCCGGCCAGTGAGCGCTGCCCGGCCCGTCCCCCTCAGCCTCCTGCTCTCCAGCTCCCAGGTTTCCACTGGATTGTCCCTCTCCACTTTGATACCTACCTTATTGGTTTCAGCCAAGTAATTTCCATCTGCTCTTTTGAAGTCCACTTAAGATGGACTCTGAGGAGGCTCTCAGTTAACCTTGCCTGGCTCCGAGCCGGGCAGTCCAGGTGCTACTCTGAAGATAAGCCCCTGGTTTATATTCTTCTTGTTCGACATGGTACTCAACCTTTGGACCCCATGTTTTCTTTATATCAGTTCTTTCTCCACCATTAGGCTGGGAGCAAGCTGAGGGTATGGGCTGGGTCTCTGCCAACCTCTGGACAAAGGTTACTCTTTTTTTTTTTTTTTCCAGTTGGTGTGTTTTGGGCAACTTCCATGTGTCAGGCACTGAGGTAGGTGCTGAGGAGAGAAGGCAGACGCAGTCCCTGGCCTCCCTCAGGATCTGCCTCTTCTGTTCCTTTTCCTGCCCCCAGCACAGTGCTCGGTCCGATCCACAGGATGACGGACCACTGTCTTGATGAGGCAGGGGGTTGGGATTCAGCCTCCAGAGATGAGCCCCCTCACGGTCTTCCTGGACTCCAGATTCATACCACTCTGGCAGCCCCTCTGCTGCGTCCGCAGGCCTCTTCTCAGCATCCCTGCATCCGGTGTTACGGTTGGCTCAGCCCGCCTGCCATGCTGCCAGAGCCTGAAGGAGCTTTTATTCTGAGGTCAGTCAGCGGAATTTCCAAATTAAAGATTTTTCCACTTCAATTTTTCTCCTTTTCTCTTTTGCCCAAATAACACGTTCATTCTGTGGAAAGGGGATGGGGCCGTCCTCCCTCCGAGGGTTAAAGACCTTATGAGGAATCCCAGGAGGGGATGGACAGGGCTCAGGCCAAAGGCCTTCTCGAGTCTGGAGCTGGGGGGGGGGGGGGGGGGGGGGGGCAACAGGAGGGTGCTCTCCAGCCCCCAGGAGGACGGAAGGGGTGAGGTCACACCAGGAGGCCAAGCCTTTTCTCCTCCCTACCCCAGCCTGCACCCTACTCCTTCCCTCTCTTTCCTGCCTTTTGTCTCCTCTCCCTCTTCACTCCTGCACTCATGCATTTTCTCAGCAGCTGCCATGTGTCAGACTGTGCTGCGAGCTAAGAATACAGAGCCACAGTCAGGCGCCCAGGCTCTTAGAGCCTAGGGCTTGTGGAGGGTGGGGCACACAGATGACAGACAGGGGTAAGGAGTGACAATTGGCAGAGAGAGTTAACTGGTAAGTCTCCAAGCCTTCAGAGGCTCAGGCGGCACGTCTAGAACGTGGGAAACTCTGGGACCGAGGACATTAGCCTTAGAGACCCACCAGGGCAGCCTGACTCATTAACCTCTCCTGTCCCATCCGAGCGGGAGCGTCTCCGTGGGAGAGAATGCAGACCACGTGTGAGCAGGTTGCCCCTCGTCAGATCCCAGGTCTACCCCTTTGTGTGATCGTAACAAGTAATTTAATTGTTTTATTATTACCGGTTACTTATAAGACAGACTTTTTTGAAGAGCAGTTTTAGGTTCACAGCAAAATTGAACAGAAAATATAAAGAGCTCCCCCATCACTCCCCGCCCCGACACGCACAGCCTCCCCCGCTACCCACATCCTGCACCAGCAGGGTGCATTTGCTGTCGTCCCCAGGGCCACACCAGCCCTGCTGCCCAAAGTCCACAGTTTACCTTCAGGTTCCCTCCTGGGGTCGGACACTCCATGGGTTTTGTCAAATAGTTGATGACCTGTATCTCTCAGTACAGTATCATTCAGAATAGTTCCACTGCTCTAAAAATCCTCTGGGGGCGCCTGGGTGGTGCAGTCGGTTAAGCATCTGACTCTTGGTTTCTGCTCAGGTTGTGATCTCAGGGTCATGATCCCAGGATTTTGATCTCAGAGTTGTGGGATCGAGCCCCGCATCGGGCTCTGCACTCAACGCGGAGTCTGCTTCTCCCTCTCCCTCTGCCCCTCCCCGCCCCACTCTCTCTCAAATAAATATTTTAAAAAATATAATAAAAATCCTCTGCGCTCTGCCTTCTGCCTTCACTTAATCTTCTCCTCAATTCTCTCTTCTTTGAAATGGGAGAAATCACTGTCTCATGGGGAGATCATGAGGATAAAATGAGATAAAATACATGAGTGTTTTGCTTTAGGTGTGGGTTATTTATGTAATATTCCAGTGAAAAGCCAAGAGCCCTCCCACAGCGGTCCCTGCTTGTCTCGCGTGCTGTTGGAGGAAAGAGAGAGACAGGTGGGGAGGGGGTCTTACTCCAGAGCGGTAAGGCAGTACCCCACCTGCCTCATCGGGTCTGGGTGGTGGGCTACTTGAGGAACCAGAATGGGAGGAGGATATGGAGGCCCGCAGGATTCCAAAGGCACTCTGGACTATTCTCTGCTCCTGAAGTAAACCATCCAACTTTACCCGAGCAGTCCTCTGGCTGTTCTTGGCAGAGGCTCGGAGAGCCTGCGTTAGTCACATCCACGTGGCTAATGTGGGGAGGGAGGGAGGGAGAGATGGGGAGGGCTCATGCCCAGGCTGGGCCACGCTGGCTTGGAGACATTGTTCCTGAAAGTCCCTGGCAGGAAGTGGGCTGCTGTGGGCTGTTAACCTGCCATGCAAATAGACAAGTAAACAGTCTCCAATGAGAATCCCAGATGCCCGGTTCATTCCAGAGACGCAGACACTCCTTCTGGCCTCCAGGTGGGGACCAGCTCCAGGGAGCCCTGTGCACAAGCTCCCCTGGGCCGTCCGGCTCTCGTTCCTCCAGTATCCAGACAGAGATCTTGCCTGGGAGATCTCAGTCTCCTTCTGCACCCAGATGGGCAGTGTCTACACAGGGAGAGGGAGACCTGGCACGACAGAGGGCACAAATGTATCACCCTTCGGTCAGACAGGAAAAAATCATTCTGGGGTCTGCTTGGGCTGTCTAGACAAAGCAGATGAGCTGCACCATGGTGCTAAAGACATGGGTGGGCCGTGTGGTAGGCTCGTGTGGTCACCCCCCAGGCTCCGCCTCAGTTGGGTCTGTCACCAGGCAGGCACAACTGGGCTTGGGAGATGCCAGGTGCTTGCTGTATATATAGTCAGAATTTATTGCCCTCTGGTAAGAAGGGATGGGGAGGGAGAGGATGGAATGGAACACATCTGGTGACCTGATTTTCGTTTTCCTGTTCTCGGTTAAGGGCCTTGGCTGTGCTTAGGGCTGGAGAAAGAAGTCAGGGAAATGGGACAGGGGCAGGAGAAGGGAAGATGGGGGCAGGGGGTATACGTTACTTGGCTGGGCTCAGGGAGAGACAACTGGATCGATCTTGGGAAGGCTTCTGCTCCTCATGGGGTGGGAGGGGACTCAGTTCCCCTATGTGAAGATTCAATGAGGAAGAAAAGTATGATCTCATGAGATGGTAGCTAGTGGCAAGCATAGCATAACCTATAAACTTGTCAAATCACTATGTTGTACACCTGAAATTAATGTAGCATTGAGTCTCAGATATACTCAAATTTTTTTAACGAGTATGGTTCCATGAAATTTAGCAGCATCTCCATCGAAGATACAATGCACAGTCATATCCATACATAAATCCAAAAGAAGTGCATAAACATGCACGCCTTCAGTAGAGTTGCAACCACAACCATCAACTCTACAATGCAAGCTCACACGTCTTACACACGCCCTGCGAAAGAAACACACAAGAACTTGTTCTTCGAGACCAGAGAGTCACACTGACCCTGAAGATCAAGGCAAGTGTCGCATGAACCATTACAATCCCTGGGATTTTGCAAAGCCTAATGACCATCTCAAGCTTTCTGTAAACTTCCAGAGGGTGCTCCTGCTTTTGGTGAATCATTCAGTCCAGGGTCCTCTGGCCACTCCTCATGACCACCCCTGCTCCCCACCACCTCCCTACAGATGGAGACCACGGCAGAAACACTCACAAGGCTTCTCTGGGGTGGCCTCCTTGGGAAGATTTGAAGAAAGGAAGAGACTGACATGGTCTTTGAGGACACAGAGTGATCCAGGAATTCCTTGTAAGAGCCACTGGCTAGGAGATCACCGAGGTCCAATCCTGTCTTCCATGATGCCCCTTAGCAGCCAGTGGAGCTGCGTTTTCCATCCTGCTCCCAGGCCAGGTTCTACCTAATTTCAGGAACTACCTAATTTCCTTTATGAAACACAAGCCTATCCAAATGGCACGGTCCTGTTGGCCTAAGGGCATTTCATTTACCCCATTGCTGCCAGTCCTCCACCAAGGCAGCATTCTTCCACCCCGTCACATCTCCCTCCTTATCCCAGGAGGGAGCTGTCTCACCTAAACCTTCATCTCGGCTACTCTGCTGTGCACCTTCTGACCAGACAGCCCGAGGGACAGGCCCTTGTTCCTCAGCCTCAGGTAGCTCCATCCACCGCTGGAGAGAAGAGTGGAGACTCCCAATCCAATCGGTTAAATGCCCTCGGGGAGTATCCAACGTGCTGTTGGAGCACTGGATGGACAGGGGGCAGCTCAGGGAGAGGAGGTACTACGTGAGCCAGGGCCTGAGGAATAAAGGAAGAATCAGGGCAACGGTTGAAGACAAGTGCCACAGAGGAAGGTTGGGCTGACATGGGGAAGGGTAGGGCTAGCGTGCTGGTCAGCAACTCATTTGCCCGACAACTTCATCTAAGGGATCCTTCCCTCCCTCCGTCCCTCCCTTCCTCCCACCAGTATTTATTGAGCACCTTTTTCTTGTGCCAAGTACCCTGTTACATGGTAGAAACAAATATGACTAAGACATGCCCTATCTTGAAGGGCATGTCTTGCAGATTAGTAGGGAGACAAACATGTAGAACTTGTTCTAGCTCTTGGTCCTGCAGGAGGGGAAGTCCCTTCAATGAAACATCCCCTAGACCCCAGACCAGAATCTGACTTGATCCCTCATGACATGGGGCAACATGTGCCCAACCTCAGAGCCACCTCATCCAGTCTTAACCCCAGGACCCTCTTACAGGCTGGTGTCTGCCTCTCTTGCTTGAAGACATACCTTGCATCTTCTCTGCTCTGAAAGATATAGAATTTTCTGACCTGAAGGCCAGAGACTGGACCAGATGACCACTTGTGCTCCTTGAGTCTAGAGTCTACAGAAGATCTAAGGAAACCTCTGAACCCACCCTTCCCTCACACAGCAGTCTTGTGGGGGTGCACAGGGAGGAGACTCTCAGGAGGCCATCTGCTCTCTAATCCTGCTCCTTAGAAGGGGTGTGTGCGGTGGTGGGAGGGGTGGAACCTTTCCTCCTCCCCCCCGCCCCCGTGCCTCACTACCCTGGAGAAGTCCTGGCCCGGAGATAGGCTGAGGGATACATCCGGGGGTCATGGGGCAGTTACTGGAGAGGCCCATGGTGGGATAAAATATATCATAAAATAACCCTCGGTGGTGCTACAGGTCTGGTAGGTCTGGAACAGAGTCCAGCACCAATTGATTCTGCTCAACAATCTTTACCAGGCGTCTCCTAAGACGGTGCTATTGTTGGGGGGTCCTGGGGAGAAGAAGACTCACTCCTTGCCCCTCAAAGTGCTCCCACTGAAGTTGCTGGGACAAATATGCAGTGAGTATGTTCAGTAGAGTAAGCTAGCTTCCCTGGGAGAGGTACACAGAGCCAAGGGGGCTCAGAGGTAAGAAAGAGCCTACCTAGTCAGAGGGGTAAAAAATGCAGGGAACAGGGGCGCCTGGGTGGCTCAGTCGTTAAGCGGCTGCCTCCGGCTCAGGTCATGGTCCCAGGGTCCTGGGATCGAGCCCCGCATCGGGCTCCCTGCTCCGCGGGAAGCCTGCTTCTCCCTCTCCCACTCCCCCTGCTTGTGTTCCCTCTCTCTCAGTGTCTCTCTTTGTCAAACAAACAAACAAACAGGCAAACAAATAAGTAAATAAAAATGCAGGGAACAGCTTTTGAGATGAGTCTTTGCATCAGTAAGGACTGCCTTTGCCTGCATGTAACAGAAACCTGACTACTGAGGGTTAACAAAACGGGGTTTATTCTTCTCTTGTAACAAAAAGTGTGGAGGGAAGCCAGTGGCAGGTCTCAGGGACATCTTCAAGAACCCAAGCCTTTTTTTTTTTTTTAAGATTTTATTTATTTATTTGAGAGAGAGAGATGAGCCAGGGGCACGGAAGGGGCAGAGGGAGAGGGACAAGCAGACTCCTTGCTGAGCAGCGACCCCAACAAGGGGCTCCATCCCAGGACCCTGGGATCACAACCTGAGCCGAAGGCAGACGCTTAACTGACTAAGCCACCCAGGCGTCCAAGAAACCAAGCCCTTCCTTCTCCCAAGCCAGCATCCTTCACATATGGCCTTTATGGGATGCAAGTTGGGTACTCCACCCTCCAGCATCACATCGTAGACTTTCCAGGGAGCAAGACAGAGAAAAGCAAAAGACACAAGCCAGATATGTACCAGCTCTGTCTTCACCTTTTCGGGCAAAAAGATTTTATATCATTTACATCTTGTTGGCCAGAACTGTGTCACATCATCACTCCTAAAAACAAGGGAGCCTTGAAAAATCAGTATTTTTAGGAGGGCACATTGATTTCCCTTCCCCAAGCTAAATCAATGTATTGCTAATGAGGCAGAAGGGGAGAATGGGTAGAGGTCCAGCAACAAGCTGTGCTCGCCAGAGTCAGGAAGAATGAGTAGAATCAGCGTTGGATGGAGTGTGAAGGACATCTGGGCAGGGAAGTAGCAGGAGCAAAGTGTCGGGCTGGGAGGGTGCCGGGAGTGTTCGAGAATAGCAAACAGTCTGCCTCAGCTGGAGCTTAGGGTGGGAAAAGCGGCGAGAGCAGATGGGGGCAGTTTGCATTGCCCGTGTTTGTGAGATGGCCCTCCCACCCAGACACACACTCTGCAGTGCTGTGGGCCAGGCTGGGGCGGGGGGAGGGGGGAGGCAGCAGCGGACAATGAGCAACATCTGGGAAAATCAAGTTCAGCTGCGACAGGCGACAGTGATTGAAGTTCACAGGTAGACGAATGATGACAAATCTCCTGAGAGCCTGGCAGGGACAGCCAGGGGCGGAGGGATGCCCTCAAGCCGAAGCAGACCCTGCAGGGAGCCCCTCATTGCTCCCTGAATAAGCCATATGATTAAATACATGCCTGCTGCCTGAGGTCTGTGGATTACTGCCACTCTTCCTCTCCCCCATCTCTCCTCCTGGTGGGACCCTTCCAGGCTGCATGGACGGAGCAGCATGGGGGATGCTGACTCCAGCCCTAGGAGGTGGATCGGCCATTCGCTGGACTCTCCCCAGAGGTTCCAGACAGCGTCTCTACACACAGCCTGGCGGGGGGGGTGGTGGTGGTGGACACAACCATCCTTTGCTGTACTTGGGTCATAGATCTGGGCTTTTTTGACAAGGAGGCACTTCAGTCTCACCTTCTTGTTACAGATGAAGCTCTTGCCTCCTTCAGGCCTCTCAGGAGGCAGAAAAGAGTAGCTAATGTCCCACTTGATGCCTCAACTGTCACAGGGTGCTCCCCTCAGCCTCCCCCTTCCCAAGCAGAGCCCTTCCCCATCTTCCTGGATCATCTTCTGGCCTTTGCAGCCTTTGCGTTCCCTTTTGGGAACGTCTTCAGTTTCCCACCTTCCATTAAAGGCCAAAACCCAGGGGTGGGATAGGGTGGGGGAGGGGCATTGTTGAAGATGTGGGGACTGAGGCTCTGGTAAGACTTTGATCTGACTCATTCCTCAGTTCTTTGGTTTCCAGAACAGTCCATCGCTCTGATCTGTGGAGGTGTTGGACTACAGTGCAGATGTCAGGAGTCCCCTCCACCGAAACGCCAGAATGGAAGGACCAAGTCACCACCACATCACGTAGTCCTAACTCCCTACCTACTTGAGAAAGCCCTCTACAACATCCATGCTGGAAGTTGGGCATTCCCAGAGACAGAAAATTCCTTATAACTCAGGCCTCCCTGGTGCTCTGATCTAGTCGTGGGCAGTCCTACTGGTTAAAGGAAGCATCGCCCTCATGTTATAATCGCAGGCACCCCAAGCCACCTTCTCTACAGTGGGCCCTGTATGGAAAGACCCCACTGAATGGCATTCTGACCAGCAAATTCGGCTCTATTATCCCATTTCACAGATGAGGGTACTGCCCACAAGACAGCTTGAGTCCCTTGCCCGAGGTTTCCAGGCCGGCCTTTGAGATTAAAACCCAAGCCTGTGTTCTTTCCACCACCTTGATAAGGTACTTTTGGCATCTGGGGCTGGAGAATTCTTTGTTGAGGGACCTTCCTGAGCACTGTAGGCTACGTCGCAGCATCCCTGGCCTCTGCCCAGTGGATGCCAATGAACACCTCCTCCTCCAGTCATGACAAGTGCAGTCACCTCCAGGCACGGCCAAACGTTCTCTTGGGGGGAAGGGGCGTCGCTCCTGGTTGATCTGTCTGCACCACATCACCTGCTATCTCTCCACTGAGCTCAACCATTTCCCTTGCCCCCATTAGCCTGAGTCTCCCCGCTGGAGTCACACGGAGCATCCACTTTGTCTTTATATCACCCATCAGTCCAAATAACGATGAGGTGCTTCCTATCTCCAAGACTCTTCTCCAGGTCAGACTCCAGAGCTCCTTCTTTTCCCGATACGCTGTGGTTTCTAGGCCTTTCAGCCTAGAAAACCCAGAGGTGGGATGGGGTGGGGGAGGGGCATTGTTGAAGATGTGGGGACTGAGGCTCTGGTAAGACTTTGATCTGACTCATTCCTCAGTTCTTTGGTTTCCAGAACAGTCCATGGACTGTTGGCCGCTCTCTGCTGCTGAGCATCAGCTGTAAGGACACTTGGTTTAACAAAATGAAGAATTTTTTCCCTTCCTTCTCCTCCTTGACTCCGTTATCAGGAGCAGCCCAGATGAGTCATCACTTCCTTTGCAAAGTGATCACATCTCTCATGCACACAGTAGGCTCGCACTGGAACCATACAGGGGGATGGGGTGTAACACTAGCACGCAGACAACATTGGGCTTATGGAGGTGAAAGTGCTTTGAAAAGACAGAAAGTGTTGTACAATATGAGGGGGGTATATTTTTTTTCTCTGTCCTCCATCTCAGCCCCTCTCCGAAGGTCGTCTCCAAGCCAGGCCAGCAGACTGGCAGAGAAAATTAACCAAGGTTTATCTGAGGAATGGGAAACTTGAAAAAGAGGATACCTTCTAGAACTTTTTTCCCCAATCTCCGGTGTGGGCTGGTTGCTCCAGCAAGGGTTAAAATGTAGTTACCAGTGTTAGAATCTAATAGTAGCTACCTCCCCCTCTCTCCCTGCCCTCCTAGTTATTGGCAAGCCTGCTTGTTAGGGAAATTCAGTTCTCCCTAGAACCTACCACCTGGAAAAATACCTCACCGCACACATGGTGAACAAAGAGTGCATTACCGGGGGAAGGAAACCTCTGGTGGGCCCTGGACCAAGGTGCCCATCAGTTCTGGAATCTGGTTAAGTCTTCCAGTTGTACCAAAGGCATATTGTGTCTGGCCAGAGAGCAGCCACACATGCCTGGGGTCCGAATGCGTTCCTCACTCCTCGTTCCTCCGGAGTCTGAGAGGACCATGGAATCAATGGGCCATTGCCTCACTGGGCTTCTAGGGTTGGCTCTCTTTGCAAGGCCTTTGCTAAGCACCAGGGTCACCTTCAAGTTCAGCTCCCTCGGTGAGCAGAGCCCAGTAGGTGTTTGGAGAGCAGGAAGAGAACTCTTGAGGTACGCAGCTCTGCCCTGGGAGCTCTCAGCCTGATGGGAGAGCCTCCTGCCCTCAGAAAGTTAGGGAAGAGAGACTCCCCCAGAAGAAGGCTCCATCACGCATACAGCTAAGCATGAACCTCAAAGCTACCCACCTCTGCTATGAGATCTCGGCTCCAAGGTGGGGACGGGGGCTTTGGAAATGTTCAGAGGAGAGATATGAGCTGGGCAGAGCATGATTACCTCAACCAATATGGAAGAGGTTGTTCTGACCAGAACAGAAACAGTACATGCGTGTAGGGGGCGAGTGTGCGGCTAACTCAAGGACACCTGAGCACATCCCCACACTATCCAAATAGGAGAGAAAAGAGGGCTATGTAGGGCTGGACATCTCTTTCCCTCTCGCCCACATTCTTCTCTGATCCAAGGTCAGAGAATGTGGCAGAGTGGTTTGGACAGAGGTGGGACTGTAAGGGAGTACGGCCTTTGGAGAGAGAGGCGAGCTATGGCCCAAGCCCTAGATCCATGTCACTGGCCAACCCACTAAATGACTTTGTCCCTCTGGCCAGACACCTCAAAACTCAAAGCCAGCACTTGACTTGGGAGAAGGAACCAGGACCGTTGTGCCGGATCATCCTCAAGCCAAGGCAGTGTTTGGTTATATCCCCAGCTCCATCTCGGCCCCAACCTGCCCCTGCCTCCACCTTCCAAGGCCAGGGGCCACTCCCCAGGAGGCAAGAGAATGGCAAAAGCAGTATCCATAGATGCCTCTGTGGCCATAAAAATGAATTTAGCCACACCGTGGGGCTTCTCCTTCATCAAAATAAAAAGGAAGCTGACAGGCTGGCGCCACGGGCTGCATCTAACAAAATGAAATTTAACAGGGATAAATGTCAGGCCCTGAACTTGCATTTCAAAATCCAAGTGCATGAGCGCAGGAATGGTGGAGGCAGGGCTTAGGAGTGGAATGTGTAGGAAAGCTTTTAGGTTTTAGGGGATGATGAGCTTGTTGTGACTCAAGTTGCCGGTGAAAACAAGCATTCGCCCCGTGGATGTAAGATGGCAGTGTTTCCAGTGTGCTCAGCACAATCTCTTGCCAGCCTCGAAATACCCGGTGGGGCGGGCACTACTCCATTATCCCCATTTTGCAGAAGAGGAAGTAGAGGCGCAGGGAGATTTTAGTAGTTTACCCAAGAACTCATAGCTACTAAGTGGTAGAGGCAGGAGTCCTCTGGATCCAGACCCTGAATGCTCTGGGATGGAAGCCTGGAATTTAGGACAGGGAAGCGAAGTCATTTTTTGCTCTGTGCTGAAAAGAACCCATTTTCCAGAGTCTTCTATTTTGTTCTAAGACCAACACTCCAAGTCTTCCTTAGAGGCAAAACGGAGCATGTTCAGAAGAGGGTGTTTGGGAATGTTGCAAAAAAGGGGACATTACATTCCCCCTCTTCATCCACCCAGTGCTCCAGCTGCAATGTGGGGGGTCATCCTCAATACCACTCTCAAAGCCATCCCCCACAGCCTCCTGCACCAGCCCCAAGTCTCAGCAAGCTTAGCAGCCCCAGAAATCCTGAAGGCTTTCCACCCATGCCACTTCTCAGCCCCGCCTTCTACCTCCAAAACACACCACCCCTTGGCCCCTTCGCCCACCCACAGCCACTTCTCGGCCAAAGGCACCAGCATGTCTCACCTCCAGCAATCACGGCAGACCGCCCCCCCAACTTCACGCTGTACGTGGAATACAGCCCCAGTCCTGCTAACTCTACAGCCCTTCTCTTCCAGGGCCCTCACACGTGCTGTTCCCTCTGTCCAGAACACTCTTCCCTACCGCCCAACTCTGGCAGCTGCTCCTGCCCATCCTTCAGGTCCAGGCTCGATGCCGGGCCCTGGTAGGGCGGCTCACACTCGCCGGCCCCCACAGGGGTTCACCATGTGTTCTCTGGCCCAGCACCCTCGCCCCAGCTCCCGGCACAGTCCGCGGCACAGTCCACGGTGATTTACTCATCTGTGCCTTTACTGTCACGTCCATGAGCACGGGGCCATTTTGTTTTGTTCACGCAGCACACGCAAGGCCAAACCCAGAGGCACATGGTGAGCGTGCAATAAATATTTGTTGAGCAGATGAAGGGCCTGGCGAAGAAGCGTTTCAGGCCTGGAGAGCTGAGAGGGGACCGTCATTCGTGTGATCCTGTATTTCAGAATTGTGATTTGCTTGTTTGGCAAGTGCTGACAGACACGGCGCTTACTAGGCACCGCCCACCGCTCCTGGCACCGTCTACGTGGTGATCAATTCGTCCTCCTCACAGCCCTGTGGGGTGGCTGCTAGCACTACCACTGTTTCACACACAGGGAAACTGAGACCCAGAGAGGCCAAATAACTTGCCAAAGGTTCCACAGTCATCAGGGGGCCAGTCATCTGGCCCCTTTGTCAGACAGATTTTGAACCAGAGCCCATGCTCTCAAGCACCTCAATATGGGGCCAGGGTGTAGAAGTTTCTGGAAGTCCCCTATCAACAGAAGGCACGCTCTTCAAGGAGGTGGTCCCAGAGGCAAAGGGCGGAGGCCAGAGGCCTCCTGAGCCTGAGTGCTGGGAGGGCGTCAAGCCTGGACACGGCTGACCTCTGTGACCTCTGACGCCAGTCTCTCACTTAACGCCCTACCCAGGGCTGCAAGGGGGAGAAGGTGGATTCGTAGAGAGGAAGGTACCTTGGCAAAGGTGGAACGAGCTCCCAGAGTCCAAGGTCGGGCCATTCCCCATGCTGGCCAGGCCTGGAATAGCAATGAGGCCTTCTAGTCAGACTGAAAGTCGAGGGGCACAGCCTGGCGGGGACCTGGCTCCTGCTAAACCAACCCCTTGCTTCCCTCCAGGCCCTTCTGCCTGCCCTCTGTTCCTGACCTTCCCCACCTCTGGGAGGGGGAGCAGGGAGGCAGTCAGCTCTAGAAAAGACAGGCTGCTCTAAAAAAACAACCAGAAATCCACCCCCCCAACCCCCCACCGCGCCACCGATTGATGAGGTTTAGTCGGTGCTCAGAGCTTTGGGATTAAACCAAAACCCTCTGGCCCATCCTGTGGTGGCTCGGCACACGGTTTGTTTTCCAGGCAGATTGCTTTCAGCCTGCGCTGGAATCTTCTGGCCAAGGGGCCCCGGGGCAGCCCAGGGAGAAAGGGCTGGGGCTGGGAGAGGGAGTAGCACCCATCTTGCAGAGAGCACAGGGGCGCTCGGGGTCTCTGGCGTTTTGTCAGGAGAGCCAAGAGGGCAGCCTCGATTCCCCTTCTCCCCGAGCGGGCGGCTGGGTGAGAGAGCTGGTGGGACCCCGTCTGCAGACTCACGTGAGTCGTTCGGCGTCCCTCTGCCCACACTGCCTGCCGCAGGAGCTGTGGGTTGGGGACAGAGATAAGCTGTGTGCCTGCAGTGGGCACCGAGCGTGGCCGAGACGCCCGGGTCCCCGTGGGATGCTGTGGGAGGGGGCTGTGCGCGGGACAGGTCGTGTGGGGCCATCAAGAGACGAAGGACAGGGATAGGGAGGCCAGAGAGGGCGGTGGGCTGGGTCTTGAAGCCCTGGGAAAGGGGCAAGGGAGGATAAATTAGGACATCGAAGAAAGAATAAACACACGGAACGGGAAAAGGAAGGAGGAGGGGAAAAGGAGCTTTTTGCTTCCTTCTGGAGAGCAACAGGAGGAAGATGGCTTCACCCCTAAATTGCAGCCGGAAGCGTGGGGTTAGGTCCCAGGCACAGGCGGGTCCTGCCTGCTCGCATCTGCTGGCGAGATGCCTTCCTCAGGAGCTCGGGGGAGGATGGACCGTCTTGGAGAGTGGGCCACAAGACTCCCAGAAGCCCTTCTGGGTAGACTTTATGATTTTCTAGGAGCCAGGGAAAGGACAGAGAAGCAAGAACAATTCCCGAGAAGTGGGAGGAAGAACACAGAGCTGACATTTCCTGAGGGCCCCTGGGTCGGCCAGCATTATCTCACCGAGCATTCACACACCGGCCTCAGTCTAGGTGCCAGGTCTCTCTTTCAGAAGAGCACGATTAGGGAGCTGCACAAAGCCAAACAGCGATTAAGTAGCCGATACACCAATGCCCAGGATCCTTCCACCAGGCTACTTCTTGGGAAAGGCAGCAGGAGGGGGCTTAGTGGTGGTTGGGCTAGACAGCCTGCTATAGCAGGGAGACCACTGGTCCTCGAGGACCAAGGTCAAACATGCAGGTCTGACATGCAAAGGATGTAAGATGTCTTGTGACCTTGGACAAATAATTTCCATATTCTAATTTCAGTTTCCAATCTTATAAGGTGAGGGCTTGGGCTGGGTGCTCTCTAAAGCCTTTTCCAAAGCTAAACGTATCCTGCTGGGGACTTGCTGCCCATGGAATGCCATAGCCTTCCTTTAATATTTTTTTAAAGATTTATTTATTTATTTTTAGAAAGACAGAGGGTGGGGGGGGAGGGGCAGAGGGAGAAGGAGAGAGAGAATCTCACGCAGACTCGGAGCTAATCATGGAGCCTGACGTGGGGCTCGATCCCACGACCCTGAGATCATGGCCTGAGCTGAAACCAAGAGTCGGACGCTCAACTGACTGAGCCCCCCAGGGGCCCCTGCCATAGTTTTCTCAGTCCTACTTCCGGTAGTATGTTCTATTCTGCATACACACTCTAGGTGCGGGTACCCTGCCTGCAGCCCATTCAAGACTGAGGGCCGAGCTTGGAAATTATGATGACAGCTTCTTTAAGAGGGTACGATCAGTTAATTGGCCACATACACAACCAGTTATCTAGTAAGCCTACTGTGTGCTGGCGTGGCACTTAAAGGGAGAGTGAGCCTTGACCTCCAGCACCGAGGAGCTTACAGGCTAACAGGAAATCCACCTCCACAAAGACTGTTTGCCAAGTGGGATCAGAAATCGTTACTGCTTTATGGAAAAGCTTTGTAAGCCAAGGCCACTTGAGCCCAGCCTCTGTCACTTGGAGATGAGAAGGAAAGATCCACATGAGCCGAGGTCAGGAGTATCTGGGACGCACAGTCTCTGTGAGGACAGCTGCACGTGAGGTCCCCGGGTCGCAGCTGCCTCTGACATTGAAGGCTGTGTTGCTGGAGTCCTAGTCAGTTGTCTCTGACTTTGGCTGGCAGTCTCTGGGGGAATATGGCAACTCGCTCATGGCCAGGGAACCATGACAAGTGTGAGCATGGGGCGAGCATGGAGCCGTGAGGCCACACTTAGGAAGGCTGGCTGGCCTGGCTGGGAAGGGAGTTCCCTGGGAGGGGGAGACCACTGATATGGGGGTGGAGGGTGAGAGTCTTCCTGCCAGGGGCCATGAGAATGATGACAGGCCTGGAGGAGAGAGAGCAAGAGGCTTGCTCCACGGGCTACACATAAATACTTGAGTCAGCTGGGAGGGAGAGACAAAAACACGGGTCAGAGACAGAGGTCAGAGACAGTACTGAAGTGGCTCGAAAAGCTAGCAAAGGGGCTTAGGAGGACACTGCCCTGTATCCTGAGAGAACAGAGGAGCTCTTCCTCCTGCCCTTGTCCAGAACCTCCCTTCTGTGGACTGTCCCCTTCCCTGCCTTTCTGTACAAGGCTGCCTAGGATAAATGCCCTTCTGCTTGGCCTGGTCCAATCCTGCCCACCCTCTCAGGCACTATTTAGATTTCCTTTCCTCCAGGAAGCCTTCTTAGGCCACCTCATTTCATTTGTTCGTTCATTCATTTGTTCGTTCATTCATTCCACGCTGAAATGTGCATCACTGAGCTCCTCTAGCAGGGTGGGCACTGTGCTGGGCGCTGGCCGAGAACGAGCAGCTATGGTCCCCACCCTCGGGCCGCCTAGGGAGTACAGTGGTTTGGAAGCCTCAGTGACAGTTCCTGTTTCCATCTCCTTGAGGTGCCCAGCCAGTGAGGCTTCCAAAGACCCTTCCAGAAGCACAATTTCCTCCCTCCAGACAGCTCCTCAGGGCAGAGACCAGGCCTCTTCATGTCTTTATTCTGGGGCTTGTGGGCCCAGAGGTGGGCACTCGGGGGTGCTCAGTCTATATTTTAGACACGTCTGGCTTTCCAGCCACGTTAAATGAAACAGAAAGTTCCAGCTGACACCCACCCCTTTCCCTAGTCTCCCCAGATCCAGCACAGCTCCTCCGCAAGGAAGAAAGATGGAAGCTCCAGTTGAACCTTTGGCCCCAGGATTCAGAAAGAAAGCAGAGAAAGGAGGGCCCGGGAGGGAGGAAGCGCCTGGGCTGGCTGCCAGCCCTGGAGGCCTCAGGCCAAGCGGGGGTTCTTGGTCCTCTGAGTTTTGGAATGTGACAAGGGCTTGCCAGGGCATCTTGGAGCGGCTCCTCTCCAAGCCACTCACTCCTCACCCTGGACAGAGCCACACCAGCAGCTCCTCCTGGGCCCTCCTCACGGTGCACTGGTGCCCCACGGTGGACAGAGAGCAGGCCCTGATCTCACTCCCTCCTGAGGCTTCGTGTCCCGCTGACGCTGACAGAGAGGGTTCAGACCCACTGCATGCTGTTCCTGCCCTTGCAGGGGGTCAGCCTAGGGCACAGTCTCCCTAGGCAGAAGTCAGAGGGGATGGCAATGGAGAAAAGCCATTGAGCCTGGGGGTTTGGGGTGCAGTGGAAGGCTGATGGAGGATGGAGTTGACCTAGGGCTGAGACAGAGCCCTGGAATGCTCTGGAATGTAGGAGCATCCGGTTGTTGTTGTTGTTGGTTTTTTTTTAATTTTAATTTTATCCTCTCCCCCCGCAATAATAAGCTGTGTTCAGTTGCTGGAAGAAGATGGGTGTTAACCCTCCAGAAGGCACCGTGGGAACAGTCCTATTCTTAGGGCTCATCTCTGGGTGCTGTGTGGCCCCTCATATGCCAGGGTGTGAGCCTCCGGGAGGGTCATTGCCATAGTTCTATCAAGGGAGCTAAGCAGAGCTCGTGAGAGAAGCGCTACAGGAAAAGGGGCCATGGAGCAGTAACCAAGCCTGGACGATGTCAAGAGGAAACGGGGCCAGAGGTTAAGGAGAAAGAGCAGCAGGGCAGTTTGAAGAGGTCAAAGTGTAAGGAATGGTCAGATCGACTGCCAGACGGGGGCAGGGACTGAGCTTACCCAGCAGAGGAAAGGGAGAGCTCAGCACCCCTGAGACCCAGGTGCTAGGGGCAGGGCCAGGCGCTTGCACACCCTTATTTCCTTGGCGCCACGTTGCTGCAAAGCCCTGCCTTCTCTTACAGGAACCTGAAACTTACATAAGTCATCCAAGTGCCTTGCTTGTGGTCCCATGGCTAAAGGGGTCGAATGCAGATTTGAATCCAGGTCTATCAGATCCCAGATGGGTTCCTAACATCTGAGTGTTCACCTGAGAGAGGGGGCGTGGCTGGATCAGAGAGAACCAGAGGGCTTAAACTCCAGGATTCAAGAAACTTAGCACTAAAATCTGCATCAAGGAACCAACCCATCTCCCATCTCTGATCTCCGTGCTTCCCTCCCTGACCCCTCTTCCCTTCCCCCTTCCTTCCCCTTTCCCCCCCTTACCTCCCTTCCTCCTTCCTTCTCTTCCTCTAACATTGTTTACTGGGCAATTACAACCTGTCAGTCTGGGCAATTACAACCTGCTAGTGCTGAGGAACAAACACGTATAAGAAGCTACCCTTGCCCCTGGAAAACTCACAATCCCTTGGGAAATTCCAGAAAACCAAAACAGCTCTTTACATCCCCCCCCCCTCCAAGAGGGTTTTCTTCCTCCCTGTCTTTACTTCTGAGTTCCTCATGGGGGCCCAGCAAACCTCCCACATCTCCCTCCTGCCCTTTTGGAGAGGTCGGGCCGCTCTGGCCAAGGCCCTCCCTGCCAGAGCTGCTCCAGGGGCCACCGCCAGAGTGGTCAGTGACGCCACGAACAGGCCTGTAAAAGCCTGGGCCTCTGAGCTCCGCTCACACATCTGGACACAGCTGGGCCCGGGGCAGCCCACATTCTCCAGGTCATAAGTCACGCTGGAACAAATGAACATTTCCTTGGCTTCCAGCCTCTTCCCCTCACAGCCACGGACCCAACTGTCTCCTCCGCGTAGAACCACTCACCACACCCCGTTCCTCTCTGCTCTGAAATCACCGTGCAGCCCTTCACCATCACCCACATGGTCCATTCTCGCGGCCGTTGCCATCAAATAAACGCCGTCTGGCAACCAACACATGTTTCAAAATAACTCGAGCTGTTTGTGCAAATTCTCAAATACTATGAGGAGGACGCAGCAGATCAGAACAATCCTTCCCAGAGTCCTGTTTTTCCTTCCCCACGTATTTCTCTACATACCACATCAGATCCTGTACCTCTTGTCTTCCACATTCCTGCTTCCCAACCTCCTCTTCCAGCTGTAGCCACACGCCCCTTCTCCTCCTTCTCTCTCTTCTCCTTCTGATCCTGCAACACAAGAGCCCACACGACACAGTCTGGCAAAGCCAGAGACGCTGGAGAGAGGGTCGGGAAGCAGGTGACGCAGTAAAGACCCTCCTTCCTAGGCAGGAGAGAAGGCAAAGTCTGGAAACATTCATGCAGCGATCACTTATTCCCCCCTCACAGGAGCTGTCCTCACAGATAGCCCTTCTAGTTCATGCCAAGTCCCAGCAGGGCAGGACCGTTTCCGGAGAAAACGACCATACCAGCCTGACTATTCCAGTCAGCCCTGATCTAAATACTTTGTTCCCACCCCACGCTACCGTGAGCCACCATTAGTCAATTGTCCCAGTTTTGAACTGGGAAAAATATGGTCACCAGATCTCTGACCCACCCTTCCTCTTAGCAACCCTTGTGTACCCTGATTAAATACTTCCAATATTGCTATGGACTGACTGTTTGCATCCCCCGAAAAGTCATATGTTGAAATCCTCACCCCCAATGTGATGGTATTTGGAAGTGGGGCCTCTGGTGGGTGAAGTAACACTCCTTTCTGTCCTCATGAATGGATTAGGGGTGTTATGAAAGGGACCCCAAGGAGCTCCCTTGCCCCTCCTGCCATGTGAGGACTCAGCAAGAAGAGTCAGGAAGTGGCTCCTGACACCCAAGCTGCTGGTAACTCGATGTTGGACTTCCCAGCCTCCAGAACTCTGAGAAATAAATTTCTGTTGTTCATAAGCCACCTCGTCTGTCGTATTCTGTTGGAGAAGCCCAAACAGACTCACACATATACTGCTGTTGAGTCCATTAATGTCTGCTTGGTCACCTGGGGACTGTAGGTTCCTTAAGGTCCCAGACTGTATTTATTCTCATTCTGTGTTAAGCCTCATGAACACGTGTGTACTAGCTAGCTAATGCTACATAACAAAGCATCTCAACTACTTGTGACTAAAAACAGTCATCATGTATTATCTTTCATTGTTTCTGTGGATCGGGAATCTGGGGAGTGGCTTGGCTGGGGAGTTCGGCTCAGCTCTCATGCCGCTGTGGTCAGAAGGCTACAGTATCTGAAGGTCTGATTGGGACTGAAGGATCCACTTCCAAAGGTTACCTATTCCCGTGGTTGCCAAGTAGGTGCTGATTGTTGGCAGAAGGTCTCGGGTCCTCTCCCACTAAACCCTCCATGTGGCCTGGGCTCCCCTACAATGCAGTTGTTGGGCTCCACAGGAAAACCATCTTGAAACAGAGAGAGGTAGGCAGAAGCTGAATCCTGTTTTATAACCTAAACTTTGGAAGTCACATAGTATCGTTTCTGCTGTGCTCAATTGGTGACCAAGGCAATCCCAGGCTCCCACTGTCGCAAGGGGACTGTTAAACCCTGCTTCTCAATGGGAGGAGCTCCACCCACAGTGTAAGAAGAGCTCAAGGGATGGCATAAATACACAGGCATGGCCACCTTTGGAGAAGACAGAACACCACAACATCTCCAGCCCTTGCGAGCCCATAACAAACGCTCACTGGTGAACTTAGCACCCACTGGCACCTGGAACTGAAATAGCTATCACAGGGAGCCTGAGATAAAGAGGAAAATACATTCGGAGTCCTAATTCTTCGCCCCTCCTGGGAGCCACACCCTTGCCATGACATCTTAGCATGTCTTCCCTACCCTGACTCCGGCCCCAACCGTACAACTTGCTTGACAGAGAGGTTGTTAGCACATGCAGGTCAGGCTTTAAATGCACTCGCACGTTTCTCCTGGGCTTCCCGCACTTAGGCCTTTGACAGGAAAATAAGGCCCGTTGGAGATTATGAGACATGCAGAAAGGAGCCGATTTGCCTCAATCGCCCCAGCTGAAGAGCACCAACACACAAATATGTGGGCAAGACCAGGGAAGATGAGAAGAGCCACCCAATACCCCACGGGCTTGTGAGCTAAATGAGCATGTATAGTTTTAAGGCCTCAAGTTTGTGAGTTGATCTTTAAGCTGCATCTTTGAAGCAATACGTAATTCATATAGCACTCTCCTCTTAATTCTCATGGAAAACACCTCGTGAGCTGGGAGCCTCTGTTCTAGGTCAGGCTTGGTATCTATAGCAGACGGAGTAACAGCCTCTCGATGTGCACATCCTAATTCCCAGAGCCTGTGGACATGTGACCTTATGTGGCAAAAGGGACCTTACAGATGGGATTAAGGATCTTGAGATTGACCAACAAGCACCAGATCAAACAGGCTGTGAAAAAGCTCTATGACATTGACATGGGCAAGGTCAACACCCTGGTCAGGCCCAATGGAGAGAAGAAGGCATATGTTTGCCTGGCTCTTGACTATGATGCTGTGGCTGTTGCCAACAAAATTGGGATCATCTTGGGGCATCTGGATGGCTCAGTTGGTTAAGGATGCAACTCTTGATTTCAGCTCAGGTCATAATCTCAGGGTTGTGAAACCAAGCCCCACCTAGGGCTCAGTGCTGGGCATGGAGCCTGCTTAAGATTCTCTTTCTCCCTCTGCCCCTCCCCCTCCTGTCTCCCTCTCTCTAAAAAAAAAAAAAAAAAAAGGGAAGGAAAAGGGATCATCTAAACTGGGGCACCTGGTTGGCTCAGTGAGTTAAGCGTCTGCCTTCGATTCAGGTCACGATCCCAGGGTCCTGAGATGGAGCCCCGCATCGGGCTCCCTGCTCAGCAGGGAGCCTGCTTCTCCCTCTGCCCCTCACCCGGCTCGTGCTCTCTCACTCTCTCTCTGTCAAATAAATAAATAAAATCTTTAAAAATAAATAAATAAAATAAACTAAGTCCAGCTGGCTAAATCTAAATATATATTTTTTTCACCATAAAAAAAAAAAAACGATCTTGAGATGGAGTAACTATCCAGCATTATCCAGGTGGGCCCAGTCTAATCACAAGGGTGAAAGTCTGAAGGGAGGTGTGAGGGCAGAGCAGAGGTTCGAGGACGAAGGGCAGGGCCAAGGAATGCAGGCAGACCCTAGAAGCTGCCAAAGGCAAGAAAACAAATTCTCCTCTAGAGCCTTCAGAAGAAACACCCTCTGTTGAAACCTGGATTTTTACCTGTAAGACACATTACAGACTTCTGATTTCCAGAACTGTAAGAGAATAAATGTGTTGTTATAAGCCACTAAGTTTATGATAATTTGTTATAGCAGCAACACAAAACGAATGTAGTGTCTACCAACGGTATGACCTAGAAGCACTCAGGTACCACTATGGGTCTTACTTATTCCTTCTGGCAAATGGGGATGTGTGGTACATCAAAAATGGTTACTCCCCCTTTTGAGATCTGGGTTGGCCTTCGTGGCTTGCTTGACCAATAGAATGTGGCAGAAGTGATGTTCTGAAATTTTCAAAGCTTGTAATAAGAAAACTTGCAGCTTCCTGCCAGATCTCTCAACACTCTTTGGTAGCCCAGCAACCAGTCCCTATCTTAAGCCAGGCCTGTTTCCTAGGCAGCTGGTTACCCTTGCTCAATCTTTCACCCAAAATTTTTACCCCTCAGAGAGCTACTGACCAACCCCCCACACCCCACCCCAGTCCCTTCAGAGTCTTCAGGGAGGTCGCAGGAATAAAACTTTGGACAGGTGCCCACAGATGGTCTGGGCAGAGAATTCAGCTTCCCACCCAGTAATAATAGCTTGGCTCTCCTCCTCTCTGTATCATGCCTTCCATTGGCTTCTGGAGGCAGGGCAGACTTGGCAGTTTCCCTTGGAGCTGTCATCTCTGGCTGTCCCACCCTGCCATTTCCTTGGACTCCAGTGAGGCCTGAAGTTTGGTGGGGTTGGACAGGGTGGGGAGCGTGGCTCAACAGAAGGCCTGGGAGTTAGAGAGCTGGGGCCTGGAGTTGAGCTAGGACAGGGAGAAGGAGGAACCTGCCTTGACAGGTTTCCCTTTTCTCCAAAGTTCAGGGGATGCGGCTTCATTGGTGAAAGGCCTACATTAGTACCTGTTTTCCATAACTGAGGGCAATCCGAAGAGGATTTCACTTTCGCGAACAAAGGTGGCAAGCAAAAATGGGATGCAGTGTTGGTTTTGTAGGGAGCCCCCAGAGAGGCAGCGCGCACCCCGAGCAGCAGCGAGCCCCCCCCAAGCTCCTGCCCCAGAATGACACTTAGCACCTCAGCGCCCAGCCCCCAGATCCCTGAACTGTATCTGGGAGCATCTGTGCTTTATCTCCAGTTATTCTGTGCATCTGTTAGCAAGATGTGTCCTGAGGTATCAGAAAAGCCTAAGAGAGGTTATTTTGGGGTCTGGGAACACTCAAATTTTTTTCCATGTAAATTAATGGGAAGTGCTTCTTTGCTTTATGTCATTTCTTCTTGCAAACGTTTTCAGAGAAAGGCCCTATGTCCCAATAGTGCAGGAAACCTGTATTTGGAAGAAGTTGGTGCATCCCAAAACTTCCAATTCATTTACTCCAACTTCCGTTATCTACAACCTTTTTGCAGCCGTGGCCTCCGCGTCTGTATTTGCCAAACATAGGAACAGGGTTACTATTTTCAACAATGGAATTTTCAACCTTGCCCCAAAGACACCATCTATCGTTTTAAAACAGATTTTCTACCTCCTCTCTTTTCATAAAATCGTCTATTTATTGCCCAGCTTTCTGTATGTCATGAATCCCTCCACATCCTTTGTAGGAAATGGTAGAGTCTAGGAGTTAAGATCCTGGGCTCTGGAGTCAGAGGAACCTGGGTTCAAACCCCAACCTGCCTCTTAATGTCCACGAAGGCTTAGGTGAGTTACTTAGCCTCTGTAAGCCTTGGCTTCCTTCCTTCCTCCCTCCCTTCCTCTTTCTTCTTCCTTCCTTCCTTCCTTTCTTTTTCTTTCTTTCTTTCTTTTTCTTTCTTCTTTCTTCTTCCTTCCTTCCTTCCTTTCTTTTTCTTTCTTTCTTTCTTTCTTTCTTTCTTTCTTTCTTTCTTTCTTTCTTTCTTTCTTTCTTTCTTTCTTTCCTTTCTTCTTTTTTAAAGATGTATTCATTTATTTCAGAGAGAGAGGGAGGACATGAGCAGGGGGAGGGGCAGAGGGAGAGGGAGAAAGAGAATCTCAAGCCGACTCTGTGCTAAGCATGGAGCCTGATGCAGGACTCGAGCCCATGATCCTGAGATCATGACCTGAGCCAAAACCAAGAGTCAGACGCTCTACCGACTGAGCCATCCAGGTGCCCCTTGGCTTTCTTTTCTGAGAAATGAAGCTGATAAATGTCTCTACTTCCTAGGGCTTTTGGAGGAATTAAATATGACAGACCACATCAAGGGCCTGGCATAGAATAAGTGCTGAAAAAATGTTTAGACTCTCACTGCCGGGTTAGCTCTGAGTAAGTCATTACACAACCGACTTCATCCCTTGGTCTTTATCTAGAAGACTAGATGCTGGGAGGTGGGGAGACAGGGGTGACCGCCTTGACCCAAGGCATTTCTGTTCTCCATTCCCACTATGGGCAAGGTCAGAGGGGTAGGCTACTGAATTCAGGAATATGCCTGAATTCGACAAGAGACTCTGGGACTGGGGAGTGGGTTGTTATCGTCTCTGGTCTAGTGATATCCTTCAAGCTTCGGTCTCCTAGGCCACAGGGTAAGAGAAAATTCTTCAAGGCAAGGTTGAGGGAGAAAAGCCCAGTTGAAGGACTGAGGCACCACTGAGAGAACTGGGAAGTAAAACTGTTGCTTGTGCGTTTGTGGGAATATTTAAAAGTGGAAGTTTCTAGGGGCACCTGGGTGGCTCAGTTGGTTAAGCATCCGACTCTTGGTTTTGGCTCAGGTCATGGTCTCAGGGTCGTGAGATCAAGCCCCACTTTGGGCTCCGTGCTGATCGTGGAGCCTGCTTAGGATTCTCTCTCTCCCTCTCTTTCTGCCCCTCCCCCACTCTCCCCCATGCTTGCTCAGTGGCGCTCTCTCTCTCAAATAAAAATAAAAAATAGAAGTGGAAGACCCTTTAAAAAACACAAAACTGAATGATGGCATTAAGTGACAGAGTCACCCCCTGCTTCCAGGCAATCTGACCCGACTCCCACCACCCCAGTTTCCCCGGGGGGGACATGAACCCATGCTTTCTGGTCCAGATGATCTGGAAACACTCCCTGATGTCTAACATAAATCCCTCTCCCCCTGCTGCCCTCCAAAGCCCTTCTCTCCCTTCTTAGGGGTCCCCCTCTTCTTCAGCAAGAATCTTCCAAGTGCATGTTTGCAGCCCATCCCAGCAGGCAGCCACTGAAGCAGAAGGTTCCATGGCTCCCCCTCCCAAACCGGCGGGGGTGGGCGGGGAGCGCAGGGCTGGCCGCGATGCCTTCCACAGGAGCCGTTAGCAGCTGTTCCAGACATCAAGGCCGCGGGGACATTGAAGACATAAAGGTCAAAGGAGCCTGTGTCTGGACTCTCCTCCGGCCTGCCCTTACCAGCAGGGACCCAAACACACTGTGTTCATGACCCATGACACCACCCGGGGTGGCGACGGCTATGAAATTGCAAAACCTTTCCATCTCCAGCCCCTGTTCTGGTAACTTCACTGTTCATTGCTAATTCTTCCTGTTTTTCCCTATTTGCCTAAGATGAATGAATGACTAGATTCAAGAGATTTTTTTTTCAGTGAAATGTTTGGAGAGTGGCTGCTAGCACTACAATGACCCTCTTTCTCCTTTTTTTTTTTTTAAGAGAGAGGAGTTGGAATAATTTTTCCTTCTTCTTTTAAAAAGCACCTAAATAGCTGCACTTGTGGTGAGCATGCATAACGTAGAAAGAAGTTGAATCACTATGTTGTACACCTGAAATTAATGTAACATTGTGTGTCAACCATACTCAGATAAAAAAAATTTTTTTAGAGGCACCTAAAGTTTCAGATTTATAGTACATTTGTCACCTGCCTTACATCTTTCCAGAAAGTCTCAGTTTTTTTAAAAGGCAATTTGTTAAATCTCCACATAGATGTGATGTAAATTTTATGAGTTGTTCACAAAGTCATGTGTACAAGAAGTGTGACTGCCTTATTTTCTTTAATTTCTATTTTGGCTTTTCATTCAGTTGGAATGGCAGAATCTTCAAGAACCAAACCCTTTCCCCGAGTGGTATCTAACAGACAGAGAAGAGTAGACCCATGTCCCCTGTTTGCCGAAGCCTCCTCTGGGACCTCCACCACCCCCACCTGGTCTTGGTCAGTGGACCTTTGAGATTGTGGGTAGATGTCCTTTGTTCCTGCCCCGTGATCCCTTCAGATTGATGGCTCTCTATGTTAGCTCACTGCACTCAGCGATGCCTCTGGAGCCCCACCCCGTGTGGAACATAGAGAAAATTCCATAAGGCCTTCACCTGCCTACATATCCCGCGTAGCCTGTCTCCTCCCTGAGCTCGTCGCTGCCTGGAGCTGTCCCAGGATATAAGGTCTAGACCCCCCTGTTGGGAGATCCCTCTTAACTCCCTGGTGTTTGCCCCTCTCTGGGGCTCAGCCTGGTCACTGAGTGAAGAAATGGGTGTAGGGTCAGCTTCTCCAAAACTCATCGATGTCTGCGCTCTGCCCCCTCTCCCCCCAGTGCCATACTTCTGAATTTTAGCAAGCGTCATTCTGGACAGGGGGAGGGGGATATTTCTCTCCCGAATTTTTTATCTAGTCTCTGTCATCTCGTCCAGGGGACGAAAGCCAGGCAGAGAGTGATTTTGCTCTGCAGATACAACTCTGCCCCGAGGTGATGAATGGAGAAAGGCCTGACGTTGGAGGGAGGGGCAAAAGAGAAGGAAACAATGTGGGAACATAAGTTAATATTTGCCAAAGTTTTCCTGCCCAGCCTAAATATGGTGACCACGTGTCCACTGTTGTCTATGCCAGTCGCCATTTCGGTTAATTTTATTCTTTTTTTTTTTTCAAAAAAATATTTTTTTTAAAGATTTTATTTATCTGACAGTGAGAGACACAGTGAGAGAGGGAACACAAGCAGGGGGAGTGGGAGAGGGAGAAGCAGGCTTCCTGCAGAGCGGGGAGCCCGATGCGGGGCTCGATCCCAGGACCCTGGGATCATGACCCAAGCCGAAGGCAGACGCTTAACTACTGAGCCACCCAGGTGCCCTCGGTTAATTTTATTCTTTAAAAGGAGATCCTTTGTTAAGTCTGCAGCTAAATTTGCGTAGAGTTGCCTCCTTTGGCAGGACTTTTCCTATATCTATATTGCAGGGTGCAGGTGGGGAGAGGGGGGGAGGACCCTGAGGTCAGCCTCAGTTCACGCGTGTGGGATGCTTCACGGCAAAGTGGGTGTCGCCAGCAAGCCCCTGTGTGCCAACTGCATGAGAATAAGGCATTTCTCAGAAAGCCCTCCGGGGAAAGGAGGGGGGTGTCCCTGACTACTTGCAGCTCTTGAGGAACCGTGGGTCCCCCTGGTTCCCAGAGCCTGCCAGGGCAGCTCCCCCTTCATCCAGAGAGCTCTGGAATCCTATCTGTTGCAAGGGCTCTAACAAAATGACCCCGCGAGTCAATCGTGCCCTAACTTGGACTAGTGACAGCGACATCTCTCGCTCCCCACTCGCTTTGTCCTTGTTCTTGTCCCTTAGCCCCAGTGGTAGCATCCCTGACTTTTCTTGTATGCAAATCATTTATGGTCAGGGTTTGCTTCGCCTAGTGTGGTGTTCTGAAGGCAGCAAAGGCGAGTGTCATGTGTGTAAGTCCCACATGCGCCCTGTTCCCCCTGCTTTGCTCCCTCCACTCACCGCCTCTAGGTCCCCCCAGTGACTTCCATGACTTCAGCTACCACCAGGCTGCGGATGACCCAAATCTCTGTCTCCGGCCCACCCCGTCCATCTCACCTGAACCCCATAGCCCCACACCCACCTGCCTGCTGGACATTTCCACGCAGAGGTCAAATCTGCAACACCTCAATCAACTTGTCCAAAAGTGAGCTCATTAACTCCCCTTGTAAACCCGATCCTCCCTTGTATTCCGTACCTCGGTGTGTCGTATTTGACCATGGTTTTCAGCTGTGATGAGCTCGGGGTAGGGGAGAGTGCCTGCGAACCTCTGGAAATTGCAGGCAGGATTTTGTGTGGATCCACGTTTTCTTTCTGCTTTTTCAGACTCTGACTGAAGAAGAAAATAACCACTGAGCTACAGAGGTTAGCCCTTGCCTGTTTCCCTGTCTTCATCCCCCAGCAGTTCCTCCCTGATCCCAACCGCACACCTCCCAAACCTGTGCTCCACAGGCTCCGGCAGACTCTTACAGTTCCCCTAAAATGCCATCAGTGTAATGCGTCTGGTCCTTTTACCTGAAGGGAGTTGCCTAGTGTCTTTGCCTGCAGCCTCCAGGCAGCAGCTTCTCTGGGAAGCACCCCCTGCCTGACCCCGGCAGAACTGGTCAGCCCTTCCCTAGTGCCGGTCCACCTCCGTCGGCTGCCCATCATGCTGCGTGAACTCCTTGAGAGCAGGCATCGTGTCTCGGTCAGTTCAGTCCCCAGGGCACACAGAGCAGTGCCAGGACCTAACAGCACGAGTGAACCCGGATGTGTCCTTCACTGTGTGCCCAGCACTGTTTTGGGGCTTTACATGTACTGGCCCATTTAGCACCTCATAATTTCCCCCATAAAATACACCATTAATCCCATTGCTAGATGAGGAAATACTCAATGAATGAATGAATGAGTGAATCATACTTTCTAGAGAGCTGATTGGCTTCGAGAAATCTGAATGTGAGTCATTTCATAAACATGGCTTTGTCAGGGGCGAGAAGTGTCTCACCCTGTTCTGATCATGTCTAGGGAGGAGAGGGGAGACTCCAGGAACAGATGCGATTGCTTTCTGGAAAAGAGAGCTATTCATGTGGTGGCAGAAGCAGAGCAGGGCTTCCAGAAACCCACTCATGAAGCCCCAGGACAGTCCAGGCTCAGCCAGGCTCCTCCCAAAGACGAGAGGGCGCCATACAGGAGTGACACCAGGGCGGGGAGGATGCATTCCTGTTTCCCATCTCCTTCTTCTCGTGGCCGCTGACCCCAAGGCCCAGCCTCTGGCTGCTGCTGGCTCTCTCGGGTGGAAAGCAACCAGGAGAACAGTTTATATCATAAAGTAATGACAAGGCCCCTGCCTGCAGAGGGGGCAGGCCACGGTGCCCATTCACGGTTACCCGCAAGCTGAACAAAGCCTTTGAGACCCCAGAATCCTGCCCCTTGCCACAGAATGAAGCCCCAGGTGTGTTTGGAAGGGCCAGAAGGATTCAGGGAAAAAAAAAAAAAATGCAGGAGAGTCAGCCAGCAGGTCCCCAAATCACACCACTACTGTGGCACCTGGGTGGCTACCATCCTCAGTCTCCTCCCATGTTTCGAGGCCCTATCCTTTGGGCAACCACCTCTTTCAGGAGCCTTCCTGGAAACTGCATACGGGTCTCCTCTCTTGGGCATCCACACACAGCTCAACACTGGGGCTGTTCCTCATGCTGATGCTTCTCTCTCCCCAGTCGCTTAATCCTAGTTTCCCCAGGGAGCTGTGGGCCTCCTGCGTCCGAACCTCCTGGCAGGAGTTGGCACCCCACGGGGCTCGAGGGATTGATTAGACAGCCTGTCTGTTCCCCTTAGAAATGCCCCCCTCCCCGTAAAAGAAGGCCCGGCTCTCAGACTGAACAATTTGCCCTTACATTTCAGTGTAGATTTTAGGGTGGTTTCAGCAGCACCATTTTCCAGAAAAGAGATAGAGCAAGATCTTAAAAGGGTCCTGAACTCTAGACCCAGGCTGCTTGGGTTCAAATCTCACTCTGCCACCTACTAAATATAAATTCATAAGCGAGTTCATTAGCCATGCTGTGTCTCGGTTTGTCCCTCTCTGAAGTGGAAATAGCGCCTACCTCAGCCTACCTCACAGTGCTCGTGTGAGGAGCGGGTGAGTTAGCGTGTCCAGAGTGCGCAGAACAGGGTCCGCCACACAGCAGAGGTTCCTCCTGTGATCCTCTCCTTAATGCGATAGCTGTTGTTCTCACCTAGTTTCCTGTGATTGTCACAACTGAAAAGGTACCTCCTCTTCGCAGAGGAGGAAACCAGGCTCAAAGAAGTTAGATGACTTGCCTCAGGCAGCATGGCTCCTAAGTGAGCACGGGGTTACTCAAAGCCAGGATTCTGAGACCCACAGACGTGGCATATGGACGCCCTGAGCTCTGGCAGCCCTACCATCCCTCCGTCTCCCCTCCCCTGGCATTCCTGTGGCTTCCCTACACGTTCTTCAAGTCTTCCAGTTAACAGTCGGCACTCCCACCCCAAAGCCACCGTGGCCCCGGGGAATGGTGTCCTCCTCACCACACTCCTGCCTTTCTGGTCTCGGGCAGGGAGCCAGGCAGCAGCCATACTGGGCTCCTGTGGCAGTGCTGGTGGGCACTGTGGGCGGGCAGGAGCCACGGCTCTCAGCAGGCTCTCCCAGGGCCTGGGCTGTACAGAATCCTATACATTATCTCCTCATATCAACCTGTCAGGCTTTGTAGGCCCTGCTGCCCAGAGCAGGAGCCTGGGAGCCTTGTCTGCTGGGGATGCCACAGACCCTCGGACTTGGCCACTGAGACAGCCTGGTAGACCAGATGTGCCCGGAAGGGGACTGAGTAAGAGTCTGTGGACAGACCAAGGACTGGCTCCGCTTGGGAGCCAGATGTCATCTGAGAGGTAGAGGCTGTTGCACAGACTATCTGAGTGGGATCCTCAGACAGGACCAGCCTGGACAGAGACGTGAGGGCAGCCTGTTATGAAGTGCTTATGTGAATTGCCATGATGGTCCCTTCAGAGTCTTCTAGGCTTTGCCACCCACACCGTCCATTCACAGATGTCGTCTCACAACCGCCTTCTGAGTTGGTATTGCTACTACCTCCATTTACAGTGAGGTTCTGAGACTCAGAGCTTCTGCCTCCAATTCAGAGGTCTTGCTACTAACCTTGCTGTTGGATGGCCACAGACCTAAGCCGGGAGGCCAGGAGGTCCAGACTCATGAGTGCCTGAAGCAGGCCGGGCCGGGGTGGGGACAGGCTAGTGGGCACTGCTCAGTGCCCGCTGATTGTTGCCAGGTGGGAATGCAGCCTCAGGATTGCGGATCTTTGGATTTTTCCAGAGAAGCTGAAAATCTGGATTTTTTTTTAAATGTGAAATTTCCCATTTTTAAGTGTTGGAAACTGATTTAATTTCGCTTAAAATATCTAGTGGGCTAAACAAAACACATTCTTGGGCTGGACTTGACTGCAGGCTGCCAGTTTGCAGACTCGGGCCCACGCATTTGCCTCCAAGATGCCAGTAAAGCTGGGATTAGCCCCCACCTTCTTCAGCTGAATTCAAACATTCAAGTGTCCCTGGGGTGGGTCACACGGGAATGTCAGATTTCATTTTGGGGGGTATGGGATACAACTTGACAAAAGCACTCTCATGAAGCTTATGCTATTCTAAGTGGAGAGACATACCATGAAGATAAATGTGTAAAATTTTTAGTGTGTTAATAATAACTGCTAAGGAGAAAGAGCAGGAAAGGCACTTAAGAAGTTTTGTGCCGGTATTTCAACTGCAGACAGGGTGACCAGAGATAGCCTCACTGAGGAGAGGCAATGTGGTAAAGACCTGAATAAGAGGAGAGGAGGGAGTCATGCGCCTATCTGCACGAGGAAAGTCCAGAAAGAGGGGATAGCAAGTACAAAGGTCCTGAGGCCCAACGAGAGTTCTGGAGTGGTTGAGAGACAGAAAGGGAGCAAGAGTGGCTGGAAGAGGGGTGACTAGTAGTATTAGAGCTCAGAGAGGTAAGAAGAATGGGGGGGGGAGCCAAAGTGCCTGGGACCTTGGGTTTTACTCTGAATGAGATTGGAAGCCATTGGAGTGACAGGATCATTCTTGCTGCTCTGTTGACACTAGAATGAAGAGAAGAGAACAATGAAGCAAAAAGAGGCTTTCCGAGGCTATTGCAATAATCCCATGTCTGGGGCCAGGGTGGTGATGTGAAGGTAGTGAGAAGTGATCCAACTCTGGACATACTTGGTAGGTGAACCCAGTGGTATGCTGGTAAGGCTCAACAACCGGCTCGGCGGGGGCGGGGGGGGGGGGGGATTTGGTCTCTGTAGTGTAAATATCCCTGACATGGCTGATTTCAAGCCACCAACAGGATGTCAACTGGCTCACAGGATTCCCAACAATTAGACAATTGGCTCTTGTGAGCCAACACAGGCCAGCATCCGCACATTGCCAGGTAGAACTAATAGCACGTGCTGATGGGTTGAACATTGAAGTAAAAGAAAGAGACACAGAGAATTCCGAGATTTGGGCAACTGATAAAATGGAGTTGCCATTTGTTTAGATGGGGAGGAATATGATGGGATCAGGTTTGGGGGAAATATCAGAGATCTCTGTTTGGACATTGTAAGTTTGAGAAACCCATTATATCTTTTATTTTTAAACCTCACAAGACATTATGATTACTGTTACATATAGTCAGTGTTCATTTAGATTTACCCACATATTTGCCACTTTATTTGCTCTTCATTCTTTCTCGCCTCTCAGACTTTCCATTTGGGCTCATTTTCCTTCTGCCTTAAGGTCAGGATTTCCCTTAGTGACAATCAGCTGGTAGCAAACGCCCTGTTTTTTGTTTTGTTTTATTTTTTTTTAAGATTTTATTTATTGCTTTGAGAGAGAGAGAGGGAGGGAGGGTGAGAGAGAGAACACAAGCTGGGTGAGGGGCAGAGGGAGAAGCAGACTCCCCACCCTGGGCAGGGAACCCATGTAGGACTCAATCCCAGAACTCCAGAATCATGACCTGAGCTGAAGGCAGACACTTAACCAACTGAGCCACCCAGGCTCCCCCTTTTTTTTAACTTTATCATCTGCAAGATCTGCATTTCATCTTTGTTCTGGAAATGTATTTTCACTGAAAAAAAGAATTTTAGTTGGGCAGCTATTGTTTTTCAGCATACTGAAAAAAATTTTTTTAAGATTTTTTATCTATTTACTTGTCAGAGAGAGAGAGCACAATCAGGGGAAGTGGCAGGCAGAGGGAGAAGCAGGCTGCCCGCTGAGCAAGGAGCCCCATGAGGGACTTGATCCCAGGACTCCGGGATCATGACCCGAGCCGAAGACAGATGCTTAACCGACTGAGCCACCCAGGCATCCCTGAAAAAAATTTTTTAAGAGTGTGTGTCTTTCATATTTTTCTTTGTGTGTTGGTATACTAAAGTTTCACAATGATGTGTCTGGTTGTGGATATCTGTTTGTCGTGCTTGAGATGCATTTGTCTTCTTGAATTTGTGATTTGTTGTTGTTCATCAGTTCTGGAGCATTAACAGTTGTGATATGTTTACCGTGCTGCCTCTGAGACAGTGTAGCTCTCTTGTGTTCCTAGGACTCCAATTGGACATGTGTTGGTTCTTCTCCCTCTGTCACTCTAGCTCTTAACTTTTCTTTAATAGTCTCTGTCTTTTTGTTCCTCTGGGCTAAATTTTGGGTAATATTTTCTATCTTGTAGTTTATTAGTTCTCTCCAACTGTATCTTTTCAGCTTTTATTTTCAATAATTGAATTTATTATTTCTGGAAGTTTGATTTGGTCTTTTTCCTGATATAAATTGTTATAGTTTCTTATTAACTGCAAGTATTTTCAAGCATGTCTTTTGTTTTTCTAAACATAGTAATCATACTTGTTTTGTAATCTGTGCCTGATAAATATAAAATCCGACATTTCTGCAGTTTGGGGTCTCCTGTCTTTTGTACCTGTACTTTCCTACTCATGGCGCCCATTCTCTGGTGTATTTGGTTATTGTGAGTTTGTTGCTCATTATACTTGAAAAATAATCTGGTGAAATAGTTTGACATGGAGGGGAATAAGAGTGCCTTCCACCAGAGAAGTGTTATTATTTCATTTTGGTTTTTTGCTTTTCGCATGCATTTGTGGGCACTGATCTGGAACCACCTTAAGTCAAGTTCAAGTTACTGAGGTTCCCCGAACCAGACTGTGATGAGAACTCTGTGAGATTGTTACCAAGCTGGTTTAACTTTGGTTTGCCTTTACCCTCCGGGTGTAGTCCTTTGGGGTCCTTGCTTATAGAGGAGAATATCCTCCCATCTTCTTCAAGACCCAAGCTTTGATTTGCATCCCCCTGACCCATGCAGGAACCGAGACAAAGGTTCAAATATACTGGGATCAGGAATGCCCCCAGGGCAAACCTTCAGTTTCTGTCTCTGGGGATTCCATATTTCCTCTTCAGTTTGGCCTGGTTGCTCATTCTCTATTACTAACTCTATTGTCAGCTCTTGTTTTTTTAGAGAAAAAAAATTTAATATCTTGTTTATCTGTTTTCCTTTTTTTTTTTTTTAGGATTCTATTTATTTATTTGTCAGAAAGAGAGAGAGAGAGAGAGCACAAGCAGGGGGAGTGGCAAGCAGAGGGAGAAGCAGGCTCCCCGCTGAGCAAGGAGCCCTATGCCAGACTCAATTCCAGGACCCCAGGATCATGACCTGAGCCGAAGACAGATGCTTAACTGACTGCGTCACCCAGGCATCCCTCAGTTTTACTTTTTCTTTTTTTCAATGATAAGGTTGGTTCAGATAACTTAGCCCACCATTACTGGAGATTAGAAATCTCACCGAATGATTTGGGGGTAGTGGTGACATGACGTGGAATTTTTCAGGCTATTGGAAACATTTTATACCTGATTGGGTGATGGTTACGGCAATGAGTATGTACATTTGCGAAAGTTCATCAAACTGTATGCTGAAAATGGGTACATTTTACTCTATGCAAATTATAGCTTAAAAAAGAAAATTGATTTAAAAAGTAAGAATAAACATCTCTTGTTCCTGATGAAGAACGGATTATAGAGTAGCAAGAGGCCCTGTACAGGATCCTTATGAGACAGTAAAGACTAGGTACTGCTCACCATCCCAGTCATCTGTGAACTTAAAGTCTGGCTTGGGGAGGAGGGGGAGTGAAATTCCCCCATTTATAAATGCAGCGTTAATGAGTTTGTGTAGTGTTAAGATGGGTCAGTAGGTAGCACATGGGGTTGAGCTGTTTACCAGAATAAATCCAGAGCTAAGTGGAAATGGGTCTGGAGCACCTGAGGAGCTAGAGATGAGTGGGATAAACCCAGAAATGCCTCTTGAAGGAGGCAGACATGTCTTATAGGAAGAGAAGGGCCTAGAATGCCTTACCCCTACTGCTTATGGGCAGATCTTGATGGAAGGGAGAGTTGGTAGAGAGACATAGAAGTAAAGATGGTGGAGCATTCTGGGAGGTGGGTGGCAAGGCCTGGAGAACAGGATGGATCTTCCCGTGCTTCCTCAGGTGCAGAGAGGTGCATGAATGCACCCGAGGCAGAGCCCTCCAAGTGGTAGGAAGCCTACCAACCCACTCTTGCTGGGTCCAACAGGAGCCTGGAGCAGAGCTGTCCTTCCACGTCTGTCTGTCCCCATCAGCTTGATTCCCCAGCAACTTGTGTGGAATCCTGGGGGCCCTGCCCATGGGGTGATGAAGAAATGTAGGACACAGATCTTCTACAGGAGCTGCCTGTGTGGATTTTGACAAGTCATTTAATCTGAGTCTGTTTTCTTTTCTTTTTAAAATTTTATTTATTCATTTGAGAGAGAAAGAGAAAGAGAGAGAGCGAGCACAAGCCAGGGGGTGGGGAGACAGAGGGAGAAGACTCCCCGCTGAGCAGGGAACCCATGTGGGACTCGATCTCAGGACCCTGGGATCATGACCTGAGCTGAAGGCAACTGTTCAACCGACTGAGCCACCCAGGCACCCCTGAGTCTCAGTTTCCTTATATTGAAAATGGGGATAAAAATTAACCTAAGGCAGTCTGTTAAGGTTCTTAACATATTGCCTGGCACATAGAAGCCATTTAATGTATGGAAATTAAGATTATTATGATTAATGAGACAAGACTAATACAAGGCAAACAAATGAGAGGCTAATTTAGGACAGGTATAATTAAAGATATTTTTAGGTGGTATAGACCAGACAGCCTTCAGTACTTGGAAACAAGTAGGGGCAAGAAATAGTAGTTAATTATTTAAAAATTGGAGTTAATTCTTCATTCATGTATTACATAAATGCATTAGGCACCTCCTATGCATTCTTTCCTGGCCCTTCAAAGCACTACCTATGACCTGGTCATTTGTGATATTATATTTATAGGTTTATTTTCTTTTTTTGCCACCTCTATTGAGGTATGACTGACAAATAAAAATTGTATCTATTTAGGTTTTACACTGTGATCTTTTTAAAGGTGTTTTCTTTTCTGTTTCTCCCACTAGACGAGCTCTCCCAGAGGACAGAGACCATGTCTCTATTGACATCTTCAGAGCCTTGCACGGTGCCAGCCACAAAGTAGGCCCCAATAAACATCTGTAAACGGTGCCAAGCCTGTGCAGGGTGCTGGGAGACACCTCGAGCTGTGATCTAAAGGGGAAGCTCATGTGATTTCAGTTCAATAATTCCTCCAAAGGCAGCCTCAAGAGGCGAGCAGAAGGTATCAGGCGAGGGGCCTCAAGTGAAGAGAGAAGGCCAAGGCCAAGGAGGGAGATGACGGGGACGGGCCCAGGAGTCCTGCTGGGGAGGCAGAGGGGAATCAGAAGATGGGACAATCAGACGGCGGGGTGGGGGACCCGAGAAAGGGCCCAGCGCTGAGCTTAGGAAGCGGAGTGGGATCAGGAGGGTGGGGGAAGACCCCAGGAGGGAGGCTGGAAAGCCAGCAGCTTGGAGCCACCTGTGCCCACCGCGGTGGGGGAGGGAGGGGGTGCTCGGATGGGGAGGGGATGGGAGCCGGGTCCCAGGGCCTGGGGGCAGTGGGCGGCCCACACTAAGCTGAAGCCGGGCAGTCCTGGCGGGCCTGCAGGGCGCGGAGGCTGTTGGGCCCCGACGGGAGGGGAGGAGAGCTTGCTGGAGAGCCTCGGCCCATGACTTAATCCCGCAGCAATGTGGCTGCTAATGAATTTCATATCCCCTCCCGAGCTGGGCCGCAGGAGGAAGCCCGAGGCAGGAGGGAGGGGGAAGCCAGGAGCGAGCAGCCACCCTGGCCCAGGAGGAGGAGAGGCAGCAGAAGGACAGGTGAAGGGGGCAGAGGGGGGGCAGAGAAGGCAGGACAAAGTAGGGGAGGAAGGCCACGGAGGAGGAACCGGTCTCCTGGCCACCGAGTCTGAGTGTGACAGCCTCACAGCCCGGATCACCCACAGGGCACCCGCCCTGCCTCAGCCCCGCCTCAGTGCCACCAGAGGTCAGGCTCCCATCCGCCCCAGCCTGCTGCCTTCTCCCCAGGCCCCTACACCGCCCCCCCATCTCCAGAAGAGACGGGAGCAAGGCTTCCTGCCGAGAGCTACTGCCTTCAGAAAGGCCGACAGATGAGTAATGCTAATGATCTAACAGCGCCGCCAACGGAGAACACCCACTGGTTACCCAGCACCTGTCTCCAAGGAGCCCAGAGCTCCCTCAAATCCAAGTTCCACTGAAGGCGGGAGGGGGCTTCCCTCTTCTCCAATAAGGTTCTAAATGCAAGAGAGGAGGCTGAATTCCAGCATGAGAGAGGCAAGGTGGAGGGAAGGAAGAACTTCCCAACAAGATCGTTTCAGGCTACAGAACACTGGGGGAAGGAAGCATGCTGGGGGGACAGCCTTCATTTCTGGGGGTCTCTAGGGAAAGTAGAGCCACCAGCGTCCCAGCTGTCCCCCCCACCCCCACCCCACACCATTTTGCCAACCCCACAGCCTCTCGTTGAGCCCTGGCCCATGGAGCAGACAGAAGGGACTGCCAACCACCTTCCAAAACATGTTTTGCCTTTTTGCCTTCATTCTGTGGCTTGGCTCAATGGGGCCTGAAAATTCCCCACACCTGAGGTGGGCCAAGATGGGCCGCTGCATCGCTAACATCACTGTTTCCAGCCTGAAAGCCCTGCTCTGTCCTCAGAACGGATTTCTGGGATGGGACAGCAGACCTGGGGCCCTTAGATTAACGAGGGGCAGCTTCCCGGGCCACAGTGGGGGGAGGAGCGTCAGGAGGCTGTGACTTGGAGCCTCGGGGGTCTTGCTGCACAGCCCCTGGTCCCATCCCCAGATAGGGCATCCAGGATGGTTGTCTACGACCTGGCTGGGGTAGCCACATTAGCTCACTGCAGGGGTGCCTGGATTGAAGGGGCAGCATCTGTGCCCAGTAAATTACTTCCCTGCTCACAGCCTTCAGGCTGGAGCTCCCTTGGCTAAATCTTCTGTCGATGGACGCCAAGGCCAGTGTAAACACCACGAAGGAAACACAGTGTCTCTTGGCGAAGACACTTCATAACAATGCTCTGGATCCTTCCATAATACTGTTTCATGAGCCGCAGCCATAAAAAGTTATTTATCTTTTACTGTGTATCTTTGGGGTCAGACAGTCGTTATGGGTCTCGGTGTCCCGATTGTCCTGTCTATGTATGTATTGCCCATTTTAGTCTGTGAGCCAGCAGTTGGAGGAGGAGAAAGCAAGTCTCCTTGCTCGCTCCACAGAGCACTCTGGGCCCCAAGCCCCTGCCCTCCTCACAGAGCCCTGAGTAGGGAGGGAGAGCAGGGACGAAGCCGAGCATGGCAGCTCTTTCCCACACCATGCCCTGGGAGAAACCCTTCTCACGCTGCTTTTGGGAAATGCCAGTCTGATGGGGGAGACACGGCGTCTGTCTGGGGACACACTCAACCTGATGGTCTAAGGGCAGAGCAACAGCATATGAAGAGCAGAAGTAGGAGACCCAAGTACAAACCATAGACAAGTGAATGTGAGCAGAAGGCAGGCTGAGTGTAGGAGCAGAGGGGCTCCAGGGATCTGCTCAGCAGGCCACCTTCCCTGGAGGAGGGGTGTTTGCACACAAGCCGGATGGGGGCTCCACCGTCTGCAGAACCAAGCTGGGAGGATGGGGCTGTCCAGACAGCTACCCACGGACGTGCCTGCTCTCCCTAGTCCTTCTTGCTTCGGTCTATTGCCCTGTGTCACCAGCCCCAGGAGTTGAAGGAAGCCTCAGGCAGCGGGCGGGATTAAATACACACATTGCTTGAGACACCCTACGGGAGCACTTCTGACCCAGCAGGCCGAGAAAGCAGGAAAGTGGGAGCTGAGAACATTCTGGCTTCCGTCTTTGCCTCTGGCTGGGTCCTTTCCCTTTGCAGGGGCCGGAGTCAGGAGGCTCACAGACTCAGAAGGGAGCCGGGGGTGGGCAGCCCCTGAGCCCTGTCGTCCGGCCCTTTGTAAAGTCAGGGCTCTGCATGACAGGTAGAAGGAGGGGGCCCACAGAGCCAAGAGGGAGAGGGAGCACTACTCCTTGAGCTGCAGGCCAACCATTTTTTCAGACCTCACAGAAAAGAAGAAAGGAGAAATAAGAAGAAAGGAGGCAAAACCTGTGAGGTAATGGGAGGGTTGGGTGAGCATCCATGTCACCTGCTAGAAGAGATGACAGCTCTGCTATTTTAGTAAAAGCCACAGACCAGGCCTCTGGAGACCAGGGCTCCAACCTAGCTTGACACCAGGAATGGCGTGAGCAGACACTAAGTCATGTCATGCTTTATTAACTAACATCCCACCTACACACACACACACACACACCCTGTGGATTACCATTCATTCTGTGAGCACTAGCAGTCTGGTATAGGCCGCATGGACCTTGGAGCCAGGCTGCCTGGGTTCAAATCTGGCTTCAACATTTGGGGACTGTACAATACCCTGTAAAATGGTAATGACGTAATGATAGTAATACCCGCCCCCGGGGGTTGTTATGAGGGCGACACGAGCTGTTGCAAAGTGCACGCCCAGCACAGGGTAAGCTCTGGGTACCCGTTAGCTATTCTGCTCATGACTGATCTACCAGGTCCTTTGCTAGGATCTGGTGTTCTGCCTTGGAGACCCTCAGTCACACAAGGGGGTAGAGGGGAAATGAGCAGTCACTTGCAGTGGGTGCAGTGACACAGCTGTGACTCGGTAGCCCAGGCAGGAGCACTCTGCCCGGAGCAATCAGGGAGAGCGTCGTACAGAAGGTAATATAAGATTTAAGCCTCGCAGGGAGAAGAGGAGCTCCCCAAATGGAGACTAAGGGAAGAAGGACATCTGAACCCAGGTTGGGCAAAGACCTAGAGACACGAAACCCAGGGAAACCTGATCTCATGAATCTGGTTCTCGGGTTCTGGAAGAGCTATGGAAGGAAATGCGAACAGAGAGAAAGGGCAGTCAGGCTGTGGGAGCCATGGGTGTCTCGCTAAAACGTTTGATTCTTTTCTGCAAACAGCTGAGAAACACTGCCAAATCCTAAGCAAGGGAATTGCATGATCAGGTGTGTGTCTTGGGAAAGAACACACTTCGTGGGTCCTGGAAAAGAGATCAGAAAGTGAGCAGGTTGCAGAAACACATACACGGGAGCATTTTGCAACGACTCGGCAAACACAAAGGAGGAGAGACTATTTCAGTGCTTCTAGGCTCGTAGCCGCCGGGTCACACTGGGGCCAGGATGCAGGACACAGAGCACCTACTGTGTGTCAGAACCCTGCCAGGTCCCGGACTCCAAGGAGGAATCTGCTTCTTCACAGGTCCCTGGGGAGCTGGTAAGCCAGGCCGAGAGGAGAAGAGAGGAGGGCAGGGATGTGGCGCAGGTCCTGGGATGACCACACACCAGGGGACAGCCGCAGCACATGGACAGAGTGGTCATCTCTCCCTCCGGTTGAAGAGGAGAGCACTGTCAGCAGAGCATTCTAGAAGACAGAACACCTAGGGGAAGGAGGACCTTGTCAACAGAAGGAGCCCTGAGCAAAGATGTGTAGATATGAAATAGCTTGGGGTATTCTGGTTGCTGCGAGACCGTCTTCAAGGTCGAGAAATGGGGTTGGGGAAGTACGCAGTGGTCAGAGCATGGAGTTAGGCTGCGTTCTGTGCACGGTGGTTGTCAGCCAAGGGTGTGGGTCCAAATCATTCATCGTGACAGCCTTTAAGAATCCAGATCTGCCTGAATTGGTATCTCAGAGGCTGGGCCTTTCAGCATTTTTCAGTGCTCTCAGATGACTCTGACATGCACTACGGGGTAAGAACCATCGTGGGGACAGGGAGCCACCAAGGGGGGACCTGGGCAGATCCGTGCCTTAGCAGGAGCCGGGGAAGTGAAGAGCAGTGGGGGGGGGGCAGGGCAGGGGGGCCAGGAAAGCAGCTCCAGTAGTGGTCCAGGGCCATGGCAGGAAAGGGATGGTGGGCACAAAAGCCATTAAGGCAATAGACCTCACAGATCTCGGGGAGCCTGTGCAGGGGTAAGGAAGAATTGAGACTAACTCTCTATTTCAGAAATGAGAAACTGAGTCCTGGATCAGTGGTTCTCAACAGTTTCCTGTGTGAGGATTTCTTTTCCACATCAAAAAAAAAAAAATTTTTTTTTTTTTTTTGATGATCAGTAAACCTGCATGAGTTGAAAATAGCTGATACCCAGCTGCATGGATCTAGAGATGATCTGAAAGGATTTGCATTTTATTCATCACACGCGCACAGAGGTACGCAAACAAGAGCGTGGGAGGCAGAACAACCGGGGTTCGAGTCCTACCGCCACCATTACTAGATGCATGACCTTGGCCACTAAAGCTGTCTGTGCCTCTGTGGTCTACCTGCGCCATGGGCATCACAGCAGCACCTGCCTCGTGGAGTTGAGTGAGGACCAGAGTTGTACGCGTAGAGGAAAGCCTGGCATCTGTAAGCCTCACCAAGCTTTAGCTCTTGCTGTCACTATTAGCCAGTTTAATGAGGATGCTAGGTGCCCATGTGGAGGTGAGGACCCCCGAGGCCATATGTGGTGGCTGCCTAGCTCCTGTCCTCCTAGACCTTGCGATATGGGGCGTAACTGACCACACACGTCTGCACACTGGCCACTGCACCTGGCCACAGGGAGTGTGCCCTCTGTGAGCGTCATGACTCAGCACTCTCCTGCATTGGAGCAGGGTGGCACCGGTGGCTCTTCAGGTGACACCTGGGACCTGAAAGTTAGAGCCAGCTGTTGTGACTCGTGAAAAGCGATTTTCACAACATAAAATTAAGTTTGACCAGAGTTCTAGGACGGGATGATTTCGGGGCAGCAGAGGCATCCCGGAACCTGGGAGATGTCCCCTTGGAAGGCAGAATGCCATCACCACTCACCTGAGCCTGGCTCCTCCAGCCCCCGAGGAGTTCCAGAAGCCATGCTGACGAAGCATCCCCAGGCCAGTGTGATCGGCTTACACCAGCTGACAGTGTAGCGGGACTGCTCAGCTGGTGGCCCACGAGTTGTCAACCCCTAAACAGGATCGTGGACAATGAGTGGAAAGGGATCTCAGGTCCTTCTGTGCTCGTGTGTTCACCATGTGGCCAACACATATTCCATTTCTTCCTCCCCTGTCTTTGCCCCTCCTTCCCTCTGGTTGGGACAAGCGGACCAGCTCTGTGTTCCCTGCCTCAGGGGACGCAGAGATGGAAGCAGCCTACAAGTGGCTTTGGCTTCATGCTCCACAAGCCTCAGTCCTTGGGGGTTTCTGAGCATAGATGCAGTGTCTTGGCTAGAAGTAAGGGGGACAAGGAAGCTTCCTCCACGCAGAGAAGAAATGGCCCATGCTTAGGGCCAGGTCAGGGGAGGATGTGGGGTTCTGTGGGAACGGAGCCCCGGGCAGAGAGCCAGGCAGCCAGCATATCTCCAGGAGGAAATGACAGTTCTGCAGAAGGTTTCTGTCCTCTGTACACAGTCTTAGAAAGTGCCAGAAGGCTGATCGCCGAGGGGCCTCCCTGGATGAAGAGCGTGGCCAGCCAGGTGGGACATTCGCAGGGAACCTTGTGCCCACCTGCACCCTCACACCCTCCCACCCAGGCCCTGGCGTCCCATAAACTCACCCCAACTGCTGTCGAACCCCAGGGGGAGGGGTACCAAGAAGGACTGAGAGGAAGTTTTCCACCATGCGTGAAATGAGTGCTCAGATTCGGAAATTAAGTTAAACGGTTGAAGAAAGTTAAACTATAGAATGACTGAACTACTGAGCTGATGGCCTGCAGTGGTTACCCATCACCTACAGCTGAGAAAATGGAAGCTCAGAGAGGACAAGCCAGAAGCTCAAGGCCACCTAGTTCACATGGAGGTGAGGCAGAGTCAGAACCAGACCCAAGCTCGTGAGACTCCAAGCTCGGCATTGCCTACCTTAAAAATGTAATAAAAAAAAAAAATTAAAAAAAAATGCAGCAGGAGGACCAGACACCCAAGAAGGACTGGTCAAATAAATACTGGGCAGAGAGAGAGAAAGAGAGAGAGAGCCTGTATACCAAGATGGAATGATGGTCAAGATATGCCACTAAGTAAGAATAAAAGTGCACAGTTGCTTGTACAGATCGCTGGTATGTGCATTAAATAAACCTAGCAAGACCCGAGGAACTGCTATGCTGATTGTCTTCTGGAGGAGACTAGGGGGTGGGGAGACGGGAAGAAGACTGTTCCTTGTACAACCTTTTGTATCTCTTGGATTTTGAATCAAGAGAATGTATTACCTATTCATATTCAAAAAACAACATTTTTTATAAAGTGAGTGACAGAGAATCTCCTCATTCAACCCTCTTAAATGTGATGAAACAGACTCCCACTGAGCACCCAGGGTGTGCCAAGGCCCTGGTGGGGGCTGTGGGTTATGCCATGATGGGCAGGATACTGCCTCCAACCACCAGGAGCCCACTTACCCCAGGCAACCCTGGCCCCCCAGGTGGGGTGGGGGGGATAAGCAACCACAGAACTCCCACAGCTTCTCGCTGTTCCGCACTTGCCAGGACCCCCAGCCACCCTACGCTGTGAGCCTCAGTAAGGTGAGGGCCGAGGGTCCATCGCAGGGCCAGCCTCTGTGTGCCTGATGACCACGGGGCAGTCTGAGCCAAAACCCCTCCGGGCCACACTGCTCCTTCCTGGCAGAGGCTGGGGCGGGACGGTGGGGAGGTGGGGAGCCTGAGCAGCCTCCCTTCTGTGTTTCGATGGAAAGGATCGGACACAGTCGTGCCCTTTCTTCTTGGGCTGCGAGTATTCACTGCTTGTAACAAGACGGCAGTTACCGTGAGGGTCAAATAAGCAGGGAGCTCTGAGATAGTTTCAGCCTGGGCGGGAAGAGTGAGTGAGTCCAGGTTCTCTGTAAATGTAGCTGCAATCCACCCCATTGGAGCACTGCCCGTCTCCCCTGCCTCTTTCCCCAAATTTTCTGCCCCACGTCTTCCCCTGACCAGGCTGCCCCAGCCCCTCCGAGGAGGAAGCATCAACAGCCAGCATATCCTGACTTTTCACCCAGTTGCCCCAGGGTTGTCCTCATGTCGTCCTTGAGATCCGGGAAGAGATAAATGCCTCCCTTGGGGTAAAGCTATGCCAGTTGGGGTCCCCAAGACTCGAGGAGGGGAAGCTCTTCTGGAGGAGTCTCAGGTCAGGGTCTGGCTCTATGAAACCAGTGAACCACAAAATGCTCTCCCAGCTGATGCTTCCAATGACCCTTGAGTTATCCCGGGAGGCTCCCTGGACAGGACAAGAGTAATTGGCCAAGACCTGCTCACCCACTAGCTAAAGTAGCAGAACTGAGATGTTAACCCCGGGTCCTGACCCCAAATCTCAGGCTCTCTTCGCACTATGCCTGGAAGAGAACTCAGAGGTCACTTAGTACAACCTCACATTTTCAGATGATGAACTGAGGCCAGGGAGGGAGAGGGGCATCTGCAAGGTCACACAGCGTGTGAAAGGCAAAGCCAGGTCTCAAGAACCCAGCCCCCTGTCTCCCAGGCTAGAGGTGATTTTGTCCTCTGTTGAAGGGATGAGAAAGGCAGGTTGGTTGAGATAACCTGCCACTTTCTCCCTTATGGCATCCCTGATTTGTCCCGACTCACTTCATTTCTCAGTTGCTGCCCCTAGACCAGTGCTTGTGACCTCAAGCATCTCAGGGAACAGGCAGGAGAGTAATTAAGCGAGGTCATCTAGGCTGTGGACTCGAAGATAAGACAGCACTGAAGGATGACTGTGTTCAACTGGGAAGTGCTCTCTCTGCCTAAAAGCTTCAAATCCAACTTTTGAAAATGTCAATGCTTTGGGGTGCCTGGGTGGCTTAGTCTGTTGAATGTCAGACTCTTGGTTTCAGCTCAGGTCATGATCTCAGGGTCGTGGGATCTCAGGGTCGTGGGATCAAGCCCTGCTTGGGATTCCTTCCCCCTCCTTCTCCCTCCCCTTTGCTCCCCCCACCCCACTCCCGCTCATGCTATCTCTCTAGAATAAATAAATAAAATCTTTGAAAAAAGTCAATGCTTAAAAATATTCCAGTGGGTTTTGTGGCAGTGGGGGGCACGGATGGAACACAATGGGCCATGAGTTAGTGATTGTGGAAGCAGGTTGTTGAGTGTATTGGGTTATTAATACTCTTCTGTAATGTGTACTGTGTATTAATACTTTTGTGTAATGTGTAAATGTGTATATGTTTTAAATTAGCCATAATAAAAAGGTTTTTCTGTTAATGAGCTATCAAAACACATGTCGGGTCCTCAAGCCATTTTAGATCCACAGGCAACCAATTAGCAAACTTTTCTCTTGACATTCCAGAATATCCCCCTGGCCATCTGTATACTTCATTCTGATTCTCTCTGCAGAACCTAGGATTGGGCAGAGGAGGGAGGGAGGAAGGGAGGGACGGAGTCGGGGGGGGAGCAGGGAGAAACATTGGCTTGACAGGGCTTGGAGTTGGTCATCATCAAGGAGCACAGACTCTGGGATGTGGATGGAACCCCACGAAAATGGATAGAAGTCACACACCCACCCGCCCCCACGCACTGTCTAGCTCCTCCCCTCTCTGCTCTCCCGCCCCGGGCCTGCTCTCCCTGTGCTTCATGTATCTTGCTCATCTTTCTTGAACTCTCCTTACCACCTGGCAAACCAAGGGAAACAAGCAAGTCTAGGAGCTGATGGGCTCAGTCTGCAGGAGGGGACATATCCCATCTGGATGAAAAACAAAATTCATGAGTGGCCTGGCACCTCCAGGGCTAATATGAATCTAGAGTTGGGCTGGCTTCCAGCAAGACCTGCCCAGCAGGGTGTGGAAGGCACGAGCTTTAGGGTGGAAAGGGGTTGGGGAGAGAAGGAGTGGATTTTATTTTTCCTTCTCCATTGCTTAGGCTGACTCCCAGGCACCATCATCTCTCTCCTAAACCCGAACATCTTCCCGGTTTCTAAAGTGCCCCCCCCATTTATGATATCATTGAACCCTCCCAACCCTGTGAGGCAGGTATCATCCTCATTGTGTAGATGAGGACACAGAGGCTCCATGTGATCCAGTGACTTGCCCAACATAGCACAGCTTGTAAGTGGTGGAGCCCAGGGCCGCTGACCCTAACGTCAGGGTTCCTTTCTCTACCCCAGATTGGAGGCGGCTGGAGGCAGTTCACCGTCACTTGCCTCTGTGCCTCTATCTGGGATGATAGAAAAAGTAAACACTGAGTTTTCTAAGTAGTTGCCTGGGGCGGCAGGAAGTTTTGCTGGGCACTACTTAGCTGTAAATGTGTTGTGGCTTTTTAATTAAGGGGGATTGTTGGAGAGTGATGGTCTTACTTGAATGGGTCTTCTGCGGTGACATGGAGAGGGGGCTCTTGGATTTCCTCATGTATTTTGTGTGAGGACCATCCAGCCCCCAGATCTCTCCTGAGCATGAGATGTACAGAGAAGTTGAAATAAGACACTGATATTGTCCACGTGAGCTAGGGACAGAGACTCCAGGTCTTCCATCACATCTTAATTCTGTCTGCCTTTACTGTGTGACCCCCAGGCCAGACTCTTCCCTCTCTGGTCCTCAGAGCATCCCTCCAGCAGCCAAACCAAGGCCATCTCCCTGCCAGCTCACTGCCCAGCAAGAGTCCACTCCGTTGTAACCCTCCTAGAGAAGGTGAGAAAGGGCAGGATGGTCACTGTTCGGAGGAAACATCCCACGCCCCTTGCTGGTTTGGGAATTTCACACCAGGAAAGTGACAGGCGTCAGAAGCAGGGCAATGATGGGGACGACTGGAACAGGCTGGGACTGGACCCAGCTACGAAGCTCTGGCCTGTACAGAGCTTGCTTTTCATGACTTTTTCCTCTGTTAATTTGGCTTGTTTTCCAAACACGGGTCAAACAATACCCCCCCAGAAGCAGCAGCAGAAGGAAATGTTATTAAAAACGAGTCCGTTAGTGGGCATGGTGTGTGGATGAAGTCTTTGGGAGTTTTGGCTGCCAAATAAAGACTTTATTGTTGTCATTCCTCCTTTCCCAAGCTCCCTCCCTCCCTCCCTCCCTTCCCCCCTCCTCCCTCCCTCCCTTCCCTCCTCCTTCCCCTCCCTGCCTACAATCTGCCTGTCCCTCCCCCTAACCTAACCTCCCCACCCCACTAGGATCTGGTAGAGGAAAAGTCAGGCAAACACAAGCACGCAGGCACCACTGGGAGATCAGAACTTCTAGCAGGCTCTCTGCTGCCACAGCTCCACCGAAGGGTGGGGGAGGAAGAGGGGGAGCCTTGCCGGGGGACTAAACCCACAGCTGAGAGGAGAGGCAGGTGTGTGCAGGTAAGCCCAGGGGGGGAGATGGGGGGGGGAAGACCCCTTCCTCCAGCAGGTTTCCTCCTACTCTGTCCAACTGACCTTACTGATCCATTTCTCTTCCTTCCTTCCTTCCTCCCACCTTTTCTCGTTTTGATGTAGGAAAGACGTCTTTCAAATGAGCTCCAGCGGGTCTTCCACACTTCTTCTGCACGCTCCTCCTCTACCTTCTCTCCCTCATTCTGTGCGCATGTATTTGCTTGATGCAAAAGTTCAACTTTCTCGGTTCAGAGGTTTGCTGTAGCACAGGGAGTTAGGCTGCGCGCAGTATTCCTACACAGCAGGTGTTTCTATGGAAACCCGACTCTAGAACCCATTTCTTTGCACTTTTCCCATATTGTCACACCCCGCCACAGGGGCACACACACGTCACAGGGAGGCTGCGTGTTCACTGCCCACACACATAAACACACACATGATAGGAAGGTGTCCTGTCCGTTCAGCTCCACTCTGCGTCCCACATGCAGAGCGAGAGCACAGAGACTGGCCGCCAGCACACACACACACACACACACACACACTCTCTCTCTCTCTCTCTCTCTCTCTCTCTCTCTCTCTCTCTCCATCTTGTCTCTCACATTCTCACAAGCTTCCCAGCTGGAAGAGCAAAGAGAAAGTGCGTCTTCCCACTGAGATGGCAGAGCGGAAAATCATGTGCCCTGAGTTGAGGCTGAGAGGGAGGAGATGAACCAGAGCAAGCACTGAGGGTTTTTTTCATTCTTCCGAACTTAATTGGGTAGGAGGGAGAAAAAAGTGCCTTTCCAACCTGCACAGTATCGTCCCAGTAGTTCTGAATTTCCTTCTCTGGTCCAAAGCACTTGGCTTTTGGAAAGAAAGGGAAGAAAGCAACCCAGCTTCCAAGACTTGGAGGTCCTAATTCCCAGCTCTGGAGGGCAACTCGTTTATTTTTTCTGCAGGCAGCCAGAAAAGATTTCTCTTTAAAGCAATTTCAAAATCATCCCAGGTTGGCAAGGGATCCTTATGGCAGAGGGCAAAAAGAGTAATTCCTGAATCAGTCAGGACAGGGGAGCTAAAGTGGGTCAGTGAATGGGGCTCCTTTCCAAGTAGCCCCTCCCTCTCCCCAACTTACTCAACTCTGCAACAGCAGAGAGAGTGTTCTCCCAGGGCAGGTAGCGTGGGCTGATCAGGGTCCCCGAATGTGGTTGATCTTCAAAATCTCCCCCGTTCTGACTGATTCGGGGGGTAGGGGAGCTTACTAAAAATATAGATGCCCGGACCCCTCACTCCAGACCTTCCAGATGGAGCCCAGGAATCTATTGTTTAACACTTGAGGGGTTCCTGACAGTCAGCCAGGGTTTGAGAACCTGAATCAGGGGCCTGAGAGTCACCCATGCTGGGACTGAAGAGCCCAGGACTCAGGGCAGTGTTAGCTGGGCAGAAGGGCTGTGTGGTTTCCTGGACAAGAATCGTCCGGTGGAGGAGCTCCAGAGTGTCCCAGACGGGCCAGCCTGTTCCTTCAGGTGCGCGTTCCCACCCCCCTCTTCCCCGCAAGCCCCGGCAACCACATCATAGGGAACATCCCAGAAAGTTCCCCCAAGATAACTCCAAAGCGCTTATGTTTCCTCTCACTTGCTAATCCGCCTGCCCTGGGCCCTGGATTGGGCCCTTCCCCATCCCTTCTGGATCTCCTCTCCCCTTGCCCCACAGCTCTCTGTCCTCTTGTGGTCAGAGAGAGGACAGGCTGAAACACCAAGCTCTGCAATCCTCCTCCCTTCCCCGGTGGGCAGCCCCTTTTACTGGGCAGGTGAGGGAAGCATGTCAAGGCTGGAAGGGGCAAAAAAGCCAAGTGCAAAAGGTTGGGGAGGGGAAGTCATGGATCACAGGGGGCTCCAGAGCCAGCTGAGGCGGTGAGACTGGGCCTTCCCTGGCCAGCGTCCCCTCACCCGCTACAGAAAGTCTTCCAGGTGGGGTTAGTGAATTGAAAAGACAAAGTGAGCCTTCTACCAGGTGGCTGGGGGCTCCTATAGTCTCTCCGACTCGTTGGTTCTAAGACCCAATGGTGGTCTCACAGGCCCCAAAGGGAGGAGGTTGCTCTGTGTGGAAAAGCTGGGGAAAATCCAGAAGCCAGTACCCACTTACAAGAATCCCTGCATCTGGCTGGCCAAGCTAGAGGGAAAGAGATCCAATTACTTTGAAAATATGTCAACAACAGCTTAATGTTCACTGAGCACTCACTTTAAACACATTCACTCATTTAACCCTCAAAACAGTCTGGTAAGAAGGGGTTAATATGCCCATTTTACAGATGAGGACACTAGAGCCCAGTAGAGGTAGGAGGTTTGCCCAAGCATATGCAGCTAAGCAGCTGGAGACTTGCAGGGTTGGAACCCAGATCTACGAGTGCTCGAGACATCAGACAGATTCTTCTAGGCTTTCTTCAGGGGTTGGAGATAGTAGGGGCTGGAGGCAGAACGAAGGATATGGTGAGGTGCCAGGCTGCCAGAGGAGGACGGCCATCTCACCCCATTTTGTCCCTATTGCCTCAGATTGGAAAATGTGCTCTTCTGGACTAGTGGCCTCAGGCCAAAAATACTTCATTCTGTTTACATTTTGCCTTGTGGTAGACGCTGGGGAGACAGATGGTCTCTCCATAATAGTGTTATATTTATTTTTAGTATTTTTTTTAAGAATTTTTAAAACTTTAATACAGTTCAAATCAGTGGGCCAGGTTCACTTCAGCTCCTTCACTGCCAGACCTGGGGGCAAGGACTGCTTCAGTTTCTCTGCCTTCTCCTTGTCCGTGATGACCAAGGTGTAAAGGTATCTGCTGCACCGAACTTTAAACTTCACATTATCCTTATTTTTCTTGATCTTGACGGATTTGGCGTCCTTTCGCCTGGCCGTGAGCAAAAAGTCCTTGATTTCCTCGATTTTGCGAGGCATGGCTACGGGGGGGAGCGCACGGGAGCGCGCGGCCGGCACAGCAAGCAGCAAGAAAGGAGGACGGAAAAGTATTTTTAGTATTTTTTTGATCTGAGGTTCATTTTAAAGTCGCTTCTCACACTTGTTTCTGACAACAACTGGGTGAGGAATATAGGGATAGGAAAGATTTGTTATCCCCGTTTTACAGGTAAGGAAACTGAGGCTGAAGACAGGCTCACGTAACTAGGTAGCGGAAGATGCGCTGAGAACCCTCACCCCCTGTTTAGTGCCCCCACTGCCCCAGTCAGGCTCACCCTTATACAGATTGACCCCCCAGGAAAGGGGCAGCTGCATCAATAGTGTGTGGAATTCATCATGCCTCCCTATCAGCCCTTTTGTTTCCTGAGGACCACATGAGCCCTACTTGGAGGCCTTGAAAGGGGCTCAGGCAGCCTGGATGGGGAGGGGGGCTGTCTCAACTCCTCTGCTAACAGATGACCATCTGATTCTCCTGGCTTCCAACCTCCTTCTGGGCTTCTGGAAGAGACAAAGGGAGCAGGACAGCTTTCAGAAGTCTGGGTGCAGAACACAAAGAAGGGGACAAAGAAAGAGGGTCACCCCGATGTCCATGGCTGTGGCTCTGGGGCGGGGAGCAGCCCCATCATCCATGGTAGGGCCACCGGCTGAGTTAAGCCATGGAGGCTTAGAGGTGACCAACTAGGCAGGAAATCTGACAAGAGCAAGACTGCCAGTGAGCACAGCTGACCCTTGGAAAAGCACAGGGGTTAGGGTTGCCAAGCCCAACACAGTCAAAAATCTCCCATAACTGTTGCTTCCCCCCAAACTTAACTACTAACAGCCTACAATTGACCAGAAGCTTCACCAATAACATCAACAGTGGATTAACACATATTTTGTAGTTATACGTATTATACACTGCAGTCTTAAAATAAGGTAAGCTAGAGAAAAGAAATGTGATTTAGAAATCCTAAGGAAGAGGAAACACATTTATAAGACTGTACATATATTTATCGAAAAATATCTGTGTAAGTGGACCCGCGATGTTCAAACCTGTGTTGTTCAAGGGTCAACTGTAGTGTGGAGTAATCCTTCTTCAACCTGGGGAGACACACCCAACCTTACTCCCAGCCCAACCCCGATGCCAGACTCTTCATGCGAAGCCAATTACCCTTAAACTTGCTCGTACTGACTTGACAAACCCACGTGAACTTCAACCCAGCCCTGCCCTGAGCCTCAACATTGCACTAGTCCTGGATGTTCGAGCCTTCAATGAATGAGTTCACGAGCCACGTAGGGATGAGGGTTATCTCACTTTAAAAATCAGTCTCCCGGGAGAATTGGCTCTTTTATAAATAAATAGGTGAATAAACGAACCCCTTGCCAGTGGTAGAGATTTTCTGCTCTACAACATGCCTTCATGTGTGTGCTCTCATTCCATCCTCACACAAATGAAGAGCCTGAGGAGGAGGGTCAGAGCCAGGATGCAAGCCCAGATCTCCAATACTTGAACTGAAATTCACGGAGAACTCTTGCAGGAAATGTTCTGAAGTGAGAGAGTGAATGTTGGGTTGGGCTTTGCCCCCGTGAAGCAGCAGCTCTCTTGAGCAGATGCTGGTGCCCAGAACCGTGGTTGCTGGTCCACGGGAGTCCGTTGACGGAGCAGGGAGCACTGCCCAGCAGAAAGCTGGGGGTGGGGAGGTGTGCCTGCAAAGGCATACGAAATTGAAAAATCTGCACACACTCATGACCCACCCTAAGTAAGGGAATTTATGATTGGATGGAAAGCTCTGGAAGGCAGGAACAGAAGAAAGTGTGACTTTGGGCTTTGTTGAGGGGGGCGGATTATGACTCCCCTGGGAGTCCAGGGACCTCCACCCTGTCACACAGATTCTGCTTTCGGGACTTAGGACCTCGCTGAGGACCGCCAGGAGCAACGGCTGTGGTCAGGACCTCCCCTCTGGACACTCAGGCTCCAGCAGGAAGAGGCGTTGCCCAGTGAAAAAAGGCTTAGAAATGAACTCTATTTTCTCAAGAAAGCAGAATGGATGTGCACACGTGCGCGCACGCGCGCGCGCACACACACACACACACACACACAGTGGAGAGTCGTTGAGCCCTGGGGCTTAGAGAAGGGGAACTGAACAGATGCAGTGTTTCTCCATGGATCAGGCACAGAGAACTTTTCCTCTGAAACCTCCTTGTGGCTCTTCGAGGAGCGTGGCCAGCCTCAGAGGTCTGGAATGTAAGAGGGTCAGAAGGTGGCTTGGGGCTTGGGGCTTGGGGGCAGTGGGGGGTGGGGGTGGGGGAAGATAGAGAAGTTCCCAAAGGGTCTGGCGCAGGATTTGGGGATGGGAAAGACTTGTGCTCACTGTGGATGGAAGGAGCACTGTCCGTCCTGACAGTGGGCACCAGGGCTGCCCAGGCCCTGAGCCCCCTGGAGACACCCATGAGCCAAGGCCAGCTGCCCGGTCACCGAGCCCCACAGAGCAGCCTTTGCTGGAAGTTCTGGACAAGTTTTACTTGCTTAACTCAAGACGCAATACCTGGTAGATGCTTTTGGTGACAAAGGCAAGGGAGGGAAATGGGGAGCCTCCCTGAAGCAGAGCTTCACATCCTGAGGGATTTCTGGCTTATTTCTGGCTCCCAGGTAATCGGAAAATAAAGAAATGCCAGAACAAATAGGGTCACAAAAATGGGGGCTTTTAAAAATGTTTGTGTTCAGCATACTAATGCTTTAACCACCCCCTTAAAACGTTTTTGACTGTGCTATTTTCAAGAAAATTACAGGACTTATGAAATACTAATTCATAGCTCACCAGTCCTCAGTGGTGTAGGGCCTGGCAACAAGACTCAAGTTTACAATGAATGTCTGCTCTTTTCAGTCCTTGTGGGACTGTTGGATCCTCAGCTGGAGGTAAAGCTGAGAATCTAACTGCATGGTTCTTCCTCGTGATAGGAGGCCCAGGGAAATGGCCCTTGTGGACCCCCTTGGAGAGGCCTGCCTGGGGAGAGACCCCCTTAGAAGGAGATGGAGAACCACAGAGACTGCAGGGCAATCTCTTCCCTCCTGTCTCCTCTTCAATCTTCCCTTCTTCCCTCCCTCTCTCCCTCCCTTCTTCCCTCCCTCTCTCCCTCTTTCCCTCCGTCCCTCCCATTCTCAGAGTACTGTGTAAGGATTCACACACATACACACAGTGGACATGTGAACATGGGCTTGCTCATGTGTGTGTGTGTGTGTGTATGAGAGAGAGCGCAGGTTAGGTGTGGAGGGTGTGCGTGTGAAAGGTGCAGGGACACACCCTCTACCCCTCGGGTTGAGGTCTGCCCTCTCTGCTGTTTCTTGTCACATTCGGTGCCTTTTGAGCACCTGGCCCAGAACTAAGCAGCTGGTGAGGAAGACCACCTCATCTTCCTTTGAGCAAGGCCAGCAAGAAGCATCCAAGGAAGGAGTGCAAGCTGATGGGGGCTCAAAGGAAAGCTAGCGAGAGGCCTGGCACAGGGGCATGATCCCAGCGTCCAGATGCACCTGGGGACACAGGGCGGCCCACCCTAGGTCAGAGAACCCCAGGAAACCTGTATCCCCGCCCGGAGCCCCAGGAGTGGAGGGGCAGACCACCTCGAAAGAAAGCAGCAAGGAGGACCAGCGGAAGCAGTGTGGGGACAGAGACGCTGGCTGTAGCCCAGAGGGGAGCGTCATTGGGCTGATGGCCCTGTGGAGGAGAGGGTGTGGGCCGCCCCTGCCTGCACCCCTCCTGGCTGGCTGGCCAGTGAGGGGAGGAAGCTGGGGGGAGCTGCCACTCTGTCGGCAGCCCTGGTCCTCTTGCTATTTCTCCAGCTTAATTAAACTCAACCCCCATGATCCTATCTGAAGGCTGATCAGAGCCACTGGGGAGCACGGCTCCAAAATAGCCTTCAGTGACCTATTCCACTATGACAGGGGGCCAGCAGGAAATTCTTCTTCATATCCAGTCTCAACACCGCCAGCTCCAGTGGATATGGGGGCGGCGAGAACATGTCAGAAGAAAGGAAAGTGATTTCCCCACAGCTTTTGATCCCTGCCCTGTTTATTTTCACAGGAGCCTCCACATCTGGGGAGAAATTCTTGGTGTGCCTCTGGCTGGCAAAGAGCAGCGTTCCCTGAGCTGAGCGCAGGGGTGAGGAGCGAGCAGGGGCAGACACAAGACACGAGTGTGTCTACAGCACTTGCCTTCCTTTCCAGGACCTCTGCAAGCCCTGCTCTGGAAGGCAGGAGACCTGGGTTTTTGTCCTGGGCTTGCTGTTCAATAGCTTTCTGGCCTGGGCAAACCACTTCATCCCTCCAGGACCCAATTTCTGTAAACAGTAGAATCTGGGCTCGATTGGTGGATTTCAAACCATTTTTAGCAATGTGACATTTCTTTCAAATACATGCTTTGGCCAAACCTCTTTATATAACAGATTTAAAAGCACAGAGCTGCTCAGCTTGGCACAGGGGTGAGTTGGGGGTGCCCTGGGGCCACCTATTCGGTCTCCCTCCCTTGGGGGACTCTACAGAAACAGAGGCACAGTCTGAAAACCACTGAATTATGGGATCTCTAAGGACCCATCCAGATGGACCACTTAGGACTCTATGGTTCATGTCTCCTAACATCCCTCTTCTAGGAACAGGGATGATTTGCCCATGCTGCAAGTGGGGAGACCAAGCGCTAGAGAGGTTAAGGGTCTTCTCCAGCAAGCGCCAGTGCTCCTGATTCACAGCCAATGTGCTTTCTGCCAGGATGGCTCATCCTCACCAGAGCAGGCAAGGCCTGTGAGCCAGGGGTCCAGACCCTCAAGTCCTTGTTATTTTCTTACCTGCTGGATACAGGCAGACGACGAGATGCTTCGACAGGTCTCTCCCACGGCTCCCCTGGCCAACTCTCGTGCCAAGACAGGGCCTCTAATTACGGGGCCCAGAAGGCTAATGACTTCCTGTGTCTCCTCCCTGCAGGTGCGTCACCTGGATCATGAGGTCATCCCTCTGCTGGCTCCTCCCACTTCTCCTCATCTTGGCCTCAGTGGCCCAAGGCCAGCTGACAAGACGACCAAGACCCAGGCTCAGGCCCAGACCCAGGCCCACCCCCAGCTTTTCTCAGCCCCATGAGCCACTGGAGCCTACAGACCTGCCCCCTCCCCTCCCACCAGGCCCTCCCTCAATCTTCCCTGACTGCCCCCGGGAATGCTACTGCCCGCCGGATTTCCCGTCTGCCCTCTACTGTGACAGCCGCAACCTCCGGAAGGTCCCTGTCATCCCGCCCCGCATCCATTACCTCTATCTGCAGAACAACTTCATAACTGAGCTCCCAGTGGAGTCCTTCCAGAATGCCACAGGCCTGAGGTGGATCAACCTGGATAACAACCGAATTCGAAAGATAGACCAGAAGGTACTGGAGAAACTGCCCAGTCTGATATTCCTCTACATGGAGAAGAACCAGCTCGAAGAGGTGCCCTCAGCCCTGCCCCGGAACCTGGAGCAGCTGAGGCTGAGCCAGAACCAGATCTCCAGAATCCCGCCCGGCGTCTTCAGCAAGCTGGACAGCCTGCTGCTCCTGGATCTCCAACACAACAAGCTGAGTGATGGCGTCTTCAAGCCTGACACCTTCCAGGGCCTCAAGAACCTCATGCAGCTCAACCTGGCCCACAACATCCTGAGAAAGATGCCACCCAAGGTGCCCACGGCCATTCACCAGCTCTACCTGGACAGCAACAGGATCGAGACCATCCCTAATGGCTACTTCAAGGGTTTCCCCAACCTTGCCTTCATTCGCCTTAACTACAACAGGCTGTCAGACAGGGGGCTCCCCAAGAACTCCTTCAACATCTCCAACCTGCTCGTGCTTCACCTGTCGCACAACAAGATCAGCAGTGTGCCTGCCATCAGCAACAAGCTGGAGCACCTGTACCTCAACAACAACAGCATAGAGAGTGAGTGGGGGCAGGGCCACGGCCACGGCCATGGCCATGGCCAGGGAAGTGGAGGCTCTTATTGCCTCAATCCTTTCTAGGAGCTTGGGGTGAAGGGGGTGGGGGGTAGAGCAAAAAAGCACCCAGTTTGGCACTGGACTTCAAATCTTGACCTTGTCACTTACTATCTGTGTGACCTTGGACAGATATCTCACCTCTCTGGGAAGTTTTCTCATCTGTAAGATAAGAAGGGGAACAATACCTTCGGTCACAAAGTTGATATGAGGATTTAATAGGCTAATATGGATAAAGTGCCCAGAATACCATGCTTGGAGGGTACGAGCTTTTCCTCCTCTGCCCCTTCTCGCTGGCCCCAGGCTCTCTGCCCTCCAAATCTACAGTTGGGTAGACACGAATGCAGTCCCAGACATTCTCGTAAAAGCAGAACAGTGACGTGTTCTGAATGTCACTACTCTGAAACGTCCTGGACCTGTCCCCTGAACAAGCTGCCAGTTATGAGAGGAAAGCTGAGCCTAGATTTTGAGGAATCTCTAAAAGATGTTCACAGCAAAGCAGCTACGTACTCAGGGTAGGCAGCCGGTAAAGACCCGGCAGCCAGAGGAATATGCCAGTGCGCAGGCACTTTCTGAGTCTAGCTGGAAGGCTGGAGTATTTCATCACGTAAGAGCACATTTAAGGTAGAATTTGCCTACGCTACATTTATAGGGTCCTGGGCTTGGGGTAAAGATTGCAGCCCAGAAGAAGAAGCTGGAAGTCCCACTTTTGCTTCGATCAACAATGTCAGCTCTGAGCAGAACATCGACAGAAAGCTTCAAAAACGAGAGAGAATATTATCTGGTCCTTGAACAAAACCAGGCTCCACCCACACCAGGAATGTAGCAGCGATAGTGTTGAAGGGGACCAAGGGGAAAGGGTAGCACCCCTGAGATATTATTAGGCGTCCTTAGTTTCCAAGCCAAAGAATGAGAGGGAGATTGTTGAATTCCTACAATCTTGAAACAAATGGACGGGAGAACAGGTTTGTTCATTCATCTGGGATAATTACAGGAAGTTGGAGGGCTTTTTATAAAGCTTGCAAAAAAACAAATTCAGAAAAAGGGGAAACTGTTTAATTTTATCCTGCAGGTAGCAAACTGATGGAACGCATTACCCCAAAAGCTAGATAGGCCAAAAATCCAGGCAGAAAGGATACCTTACTTAATGGCCGGCAGGTCTCTATCAGGGTGGGGAAGGGCAGGCTCCAAGGGGATATCCTGCCTTTTGAGGCTGAAGTCAGAAAAATCACACCCCATCCACCGATATCCTTTGCGCCCAGCCTGTGTCCTGTGTCAAGGATGGACAGAGTGGGCAGAGCCAGCCCTAGGTCAGTGTGATGGCCATGATCGCAGCAATGATCTTAATGCTGCCACCTGCCCCATCCTTGACAATCTGCACAATGCCTTTGCCAACATCCTCTCATCTGGGGTGGGGGGAAGGCACCATTCTCACCATTTCACAGATTTGGGAACTAAATGTCAGAGCGGTAAGGTGACAGTCCAAAGTCACAGTGGTCATGAGAAGAAAATCCACTGATGTCAGGGTTCTCCAGTGATGAAGAAGATGAAGATGAAGACGACGACGAAGAAGAAGATCACTAACAACAACGCTGACCCCACAGATGATGAAAGAGGCAAGATTTAGGGGGAATACGGAGCTCATTCCGAAGATGACAAACCTGCTGTCATCGCACCAGAGGCAAAGGACACAGTGGAATCTCGTTTTCCATTTGAAAGCCTACCACGCGCGTGGCTAACGCTTAGCTGTCCAGCTTTTCTCCCCGAGGACATCCCACTGTACTATTTACTACTCCCAGATTCTGCCTTGAGTGGCCTCTACAACTTCCTTCAAACCGGAGGTCACTCTGGCAGAACACCACCCCCCACATCTCCACCTGCTGTGGTCCCACCCATCCCTGAAGGTCCAGCTCACAGTTGACTTCCTCCACGACTCCACCGAGTGAATTTCCAATAACAATGGTTGATTGGTTCTGACTCAGTTCATTCTACGGACGAGTAAAGTGAGCCTGGGAGGTGGGGGGGATAGGGTTGACCCACCCTTTGTCACACATTCCCAAGGTCAGTCGGTTCCAGAGAAGAGAGTTCGAGTTCTTACCCTCAGTTGTCCACCCCCCTTCTCCTTCCTCATCTTTGCCTCCAGCCCCATCTGTCCCGACCCCCCACCCACCTCGCCTGCTGACTTCTCCCTTCTTTCTCCACAGAGATCAATGGGACCCAGATTTGCCCCAACAATCTAGTTGCCTTCCATGACTTCTCCTCGGATCTGGAGGACGTGCCACACCTCCGCTACCTGCGGCTGGATGGGAACCACCTGAAGCCACCCATCCCACTGGACCTCATGATGTGCTTCCGTCTGCTGCAGTCCGTGGTCATTTAGGCCTCACTCTGCCCCCGGATCTCCTCTGACTGCACTTGAACGCTGGTGGCCCAGGTGCCTGTGCCCACCACTCGTGTCCTCTATCTTCCTTTCTCGCTCCCAGCTTTGCCTTTCCTACCCCGCCTTCCCGAGGCAGGGACTAGCCACATAACCCTGCCGCACCCGACGCTTCTAGAGCAAGACTTCTAAGGGCTTGCTTTGGTTCACCCAGCTCAAAGACACCCGCTGCACGCCCACGCTTCTGGCCCCAGAAGCACAGAGGTGTGTCTAAAGACATCCTCTTCTCTCCTCCTCCTCTACCCTGTCACTCCTGGGTAAGTCGGGGCCATGGGCTGACGTCTGGAACTTGGTCCCGGCCGAAGCAAGCAGAAGGCGGTCAGGAGCAGCCCCGAGGTGAGGTTTGGAAAGTCCTGCTGGAGACTCCACCGTCATGGGCGGCTCTGGCCCCAACAGGCCCCTTAGACACGGATCCCGCCTTCCAAAACTGCTACTCCACCGCCCTGTTCGTTGGCACCAGACATTGTGCTGGCTCTTTCCCAGCCCGCGTTCTCCAGCAAGGAAGTGCAAGGGAATGGCTGAAGGAGGGTGAAGGGTCAGGGTTCCCGCAGGGGCCTGCATCTGGCAGTCTCTTGACTGGGCTAGCCGGGGCCCTCCTCCGCACACGCCCTTCTGGCCGGGCCTCTCTATCTCAAGAGTAAGAGCAGGGAGGAACAGTCAAGGAGAAGAATAGCTCCAGGAACCAGGAATCAGCCAGCGGGAGAGGGGTGGGAATCAGAGGCCCCCAGGGTTGGGCCCCTGTGGGTACAGATGGGTCCCGCAGCCTCCCTGCCAGTCTGGACAAGAGACCTGATGCCCTGGGCCACACGGTGTCCACAGTGAAGGGTACAGAGCCACCAGCCCCGCCCCACCATCTGTTCCCTATCAGTGTGGATGGCCCAATCCTGTCCAAAGCCCGGAAGCAGTTCATGAGAAAGTGCTCTGGAAGGGGCGGAGCTTCCGGAAATCTCCCAGAAGCCTGTTCCACAAGCTCAGATGGGCTTTCCCCCTCTAAGGCAGACACATCAGTGACACCTGGTGGCTGGTGCCGGTCACAGCTGGCTGCTGTCTTCCTCCTCGCCCCTCTTTGGGATGGTTTTACAAGGCCAAGGAGCTGGCCTCAGGCTCCAATTTGAAGAGGCCTGGGCAATGTGCACAGTCACTCCTCTGGGATGTAAAGGGTGTAAAGGTACAGAGGCCTCGAGGCGGGGGGCTGATCCCTATCATGAGTGAGCACAAGTGGGAACCCTCAGGAACCCAGGTGAGGAGGCAGTTTGTTCCCATTTGCTGTCTGACCTTGCAGGTCCCTTCTGCCCTCAGCCCCCACGTCTGGAAACCAAGGGGGTGGGCTAAGACGCCCCGCCCAGGTCTCTCCAGCATCCACGGTCTAGTCTGCAGCTATGCTCTTTAAACCGTGCTCTGAATATCTATTATCCCTGCCCCTTGCAGTAAGTAATTTATTCCCTATATGGACTGTCCCTCCCCTTGAAATCCTCTCCCCTCCCTGCCTGGGCCAGGTGAGTGGCTTGGCTGGCCTCCAAGCAGAGCCTGGGCCCCACAGGGCTCACTCACCTTCCCCTTCTCCTTCACTCCTCCAGGAGATGCTGCCCCTCTATAGCTCCCTACTGTATATGTTGGCGGGGGGGGGGGGTGGATGTTCCAGAAGTAAGCAGGACACATGCCCAGCCTCATTAGGCTAAGAAAAGTTCCAGAGATTTTTAAGAAATTGGATTAAGCTAGGTCCCTAACTTCAAGAAATTCCCATTACAGTCTGTCTCATCTTTCTCTTTTGCTCATTTACAGAAAACAGGGCCCATTTCCTCTTAGCCTCCTTCCCTCGTGCTCCCATATAATGCCCCATCCTTCCTGGCTGCTGCTGGTTTCTCCGAGGCTCCTGCTTAAAGTCAATATCTTATCGTGGCTATAAGCAACCTGGTGCTAAGGCCTGGATAAGCCCCGCTTCTGCACCGTCCTCACACCTTGCAACCTCTGCCCCTCAGGGGAGCATAGCGCCTGGGGTCTCCCTGGGGGCAGGGGGCATTTCAGCTCCCCAAACCTAAACTGTTTTGTTTCAGCAGCAAAACAATCACCATCATCCCATCCCCCCATCTAGATGAAGTCTGCTTCCTCCCTTGCTCCCTGCAGCTGTAAGCCAGAGGGGATTCAGGTGAAATTGCCTTTAAGCAACATCCTCCCAACACACACACACACACACACACACACACACACACACACACACACACGCATACAATGTGCTGACTTCCCGGGGATTTTAGGAAGCCCCTCCTCCATCCACAAGTTCATTCTTTCAGTGCCATTGGCACCTACGTAGACAGGTGTGTGAGTAGATGTGTAGGTTACTCTACATATATCTGTTCCTTCTTCAAAACCCTGTTAACTTTGTGAAACAAACTTTTACACTCCAACACGCTTCACAGCAGAGGAAATAAAGGAATATGAAAAACATCCTGCTTCAACCTGACAGCGTGAACAAGTCAAGAATACTTTGAAGTTCTCTTGCCACCCTTCTTCCCCCACCTCCCACCTCTTACCTGGCTCCAAGGAGATGGGTGGAGAAAGGATCCCACTCCTAAGAAACTCTTAAGAAAACAATTCCAAAGCCTTTTCTTGGCAAATTTCCGCCAAACTTCACAACCGTCATGAAAAATTATTCCGGAAGTCAGATCAGAAATCTGATAGCTACATTTGAAGCCCAGAGGCTCAGATTCTTTCAAACCACAGATATCAAACTGTTGAGCGTCTCCCAAATGCTCAGTCCAGAGCCAGATGCTGAAAGACACAAAACAGTCACGATTTCCCACCAAGGGCAATTTACAGGCTAGTTGCAGAGCTGCGGCATAGGGAAGACAAAGTAGCCGCAGAGCTGTATCGGGGGGTGAAGGACAAAGGTTCTCCAGGCCGTGCCGAAGGGCGTGAACCGGGGGCCCGGAAGTCTGTCTTCAGACAGAAGGTTGACTCAGAAGTGATTTTGTGATCCCCCCTGCCCCCTCCCCCGTTTTCTTTAGAATGAAAACTGCCAGATGCTGCCCCACCCCTCCCACTCTGCCTCCTTAACACCTGCTTAGTTCAACTCAGCAGGCTTTCAGTGGACCTCGCCTGTGTTTGAGGTTCCCAGCCAAGAATTCAAGGCTAGGTAATATCTGGGTCCATGCCCGTGAGGAATTCTTAGCTTGGGAAAGGGGAACGTCCATGGAGTAATCCCATGTCCTAAGTGTTTGTAGTGATGCAGTGTACAAAGAGCACGGTGGAGAGGGCCTCTACCCCTGTGGAGGGACAGCAGAATGGCTCCTGTCATTTGAGCTGGATCTTCAGGGATGAATCAGATTTGGCCTGGTGGGGGAAGCGGGGGGAACAAAACCAGGAGAGGAAACAGCATGAGCCAAAAGTTAGGAAGGCATGGAGTAGTGCCTGAGGAAGGGAGAGGAATGCGTTTAGGTCACAGAGTTATGTGGCTACAGGTCCTCAGCAGGGAATATATCCCTGTTGTCCAAAAAGCAGGAGGGTTCCTGAAATTTCCATGCCCGCCCATGAAAGGGGCAGCAACAGGGTCAGCTGGCCAGACTCTTGTCCCCACAGCCTGCCACCTCCTTTCCGTCAGCATGCTTTGTGCTTCTCCTAATGAGACACGGGGATTAGAAGGGTCCCGCACCTCTGGACCCCTCGCGCAGGCCCCCACGGAGCGGAGCCACATTCCACAACAGCATGAAGGTTAGCGCGTTCCCACGCAGGTCACACACGCATGCCACGGACAGTCCTGAACTCCGCGGGAACGAGAGCGTGTGACGGGCGAGCTTGTAAAAGCGAGAGTAGAAGCTGGGAGAGGGTCTGAGATGAGACTACTGCGCCCAAGGGGCTCTTTCCTGGGGTGCAGGGGGGACGAGGGGGGGGAGCCTGCGCATGCGCCCTAGGAGACTAGCTGTGCCTGCGGGGCCGAATTGCTTAAAAAGCGCGTGGGGGAGGACCAATTGCGGGTGCGTGTCTCTGAGAAAGTGGGGAGGGAGAGTGGGGGCAGGCGGCAGGGGGAATGAATGAACAGTCGCATTTGCTTTCCTCGCAGGGAATAAAAGGCGTGGGATGGGACGGGGAGGGGGAGCCGAGCCCAGCCTGCCTGGGGGAGGGTTAGTCTCCGCCTGCAAAGCCCAGGCTGTGCAGAGAAAGTCGGGGAGGACAGCGCGCCAAATGTACCATCTGCTTCCTGGGCACCCTGCTGGCTCCTGGGCTGCCTCCCCCTCCACCCAGCAGAGCCCCTGTTGGTGCCTCTCCCCAGATGGTGGGCTGCCAGGGGCACGGGAACAGGCGTCTCTTTGGTGACCAGGTCCTTGGGCTGGGGGATGCCGCCTCCTCACCGGCTGGCGCCCAGGAACACCACAGGCCAAGCACTGCACCTTGGGCCAGGCTGTGCGATCTGCCCCTTCACCTGGCAGGCCCAGGGCAGAGATGAGTCCTGCCAAGGCCATCTGTTCCGAGGACATCAAGGCACATGGTCTCGGAACTGGGGTGTGCAGGGTAGGGGGGATAAGGTGAAAAGGGGCAGGGTCATATGAACAAAGGACAACTCTCTGGCCTGGGCGTCAGGAAATCTAGGCCCCCCCACACAGTGGCTTCTGGTGTTCATGATTGGGGCCCAACCTCGGCAGATGGAGAGTTCTTGTATCCTCCTTGCCGCCATCATCATCATCACCATCATTTGGGAACTTGAAATTGGTCTTCAAATCCTACCTCATCCCCCATCCCCCTTCTCTTGGACCAGAGCCTCCCTCTGGTGATTTTGGTTCAGTCATGGTCCCGTGTTGGGGCTCCAGGTGGTGGGTGGCAGTGTGGTCAGAGTGCCTTAACTCAGCCTCTTTGAATCTTTGGATTCCATCTGAAAAAAGTTAGAGAGGCAAGCCCCATCCCTCTGAGTGCTCCATCACCTGCTGCCTGCTCCCTTAGAGAGAAGAAACTGCCAGGCCTCTCAACAGTGGCTTGGAAAAGAGAAAAGCAGCGGACAGAGAAGGAGAAGGAGAGGTCAGGGTGGGAGGTGGGGAGGGGTACATATGAGCGTGGGAGTGGAGGGGGTAGAGGGAGAGAGAGAGAGAACGCCCTCTCACCAAACAAAAGACTGGGATGGGGGACCCGCTGAGCAGAGAGGAGGGGAAACAGCTGGACACCAGGAAGAAGAGAAGTCTGATTGGCCACAAGCCGGTCTCAGCCAGCTCCCCTGCCTGTACCCTGGCCCACAGACGGCCTTTCCACCAGCGTCCCCACTTCTCTGGAAGCTGCGAGGCTTGGTTCTGAAACAAGAGTGCGTGCACCCACGGGGTAAGGTTCAAGGTTTGAGGCCCTTGGGCCCCTTTGGGATGCACATGAGGGGCCGGGGTGCAGGTGGGCAGGATTGGGGGGGATGGAAGGAGTTTAGGGCTCTAAGCAAGGGAAGTCGGAGGGTGGGAGTGGGGGAAGGCTCTGATGAAGAGCTCACTCTTGCTACTGCAGAGGGCTTACCCCTAGCCCAGCTAAAGTTAACAGGGGGAGAATCTGCTAGACACTTACGCAGCTGGCTTTGTGCACTATCACAAACACACCCTCACACCCACACCACACACATTCCTTCCCCTCTCCGTGCATATGTGCGTAAATGGACACACGCTCATCACGCACTCACATGCTCATTGCGCACGTACACAATCACCTGTGCACACACGCAGACACCTAGGGAATGCTCTAGATGTGGACATACTCCCACAATCACATACAAAGAACACTTTTGTTTCTGTCATCATTTGTTTCCAAAAAGCTGCATTTAGAAAGTATATTTTATAAACCAACATTCTTTTTTAGGCTATATGTCAGCTTTTAAACCCATGTCCTCTGAATGCACTAGGTGTGCCCTATTTATTTCTGCACCCCCAGAGAAAAGTCCAGTGCCCGGAACATAATAGACACCCCATAAATGTTTGTTGAGCAAAGGGGTGAGTGAATGAATAATCTTTTAAAAAGCCACAAGACTCCTTGATGATGAAGTTTCTCTAAACCTAGCTTAGTGACTAATGGTTGTACTCTGTGTGTGTGGTTGTACAAGAGAGGACATCCGTATAAATGCACGAGAGTGTGCCCAAGTAGGAGGGGGTGTGCATGCGAGGAGTAAACGAGCCTTTGCCAGGTGTCTACACTCGACTGTGTGAGTGAATAGAAGTGTGTCTGTGAGCACGTAGGCACTAAAGTGGGGTTGGCAGTGGGAGGGCCTGGCCGGAGATGCTCGCCCCAAGATAGCCCCAGCCTTTAGGGGGCTTGCACATGCAATGAACGCACTGCACTGAGTGTATCATGAATGGCGGGGGTCTGCAAGTGTGGGGGCGGGAAGCGGGGTAAGTTTGTGAGCGGTTCCCACGAAGCCGAAGCTCGAGAGAGCCCTGTCTCTTAGACGGCTGCCCTTCCTCCTGCCCACTCCCCAGGACTGGACGCTGAGGTGATTCAGCCCCATCTTCACTTCTGCTGCCACCTCCTCCCAGGGCCCCCATGAAACTCCCGGCTTTCCTGAGACTGCTGGGTCTGGTGCTGCTGGGGGCAGGGACAGCTTCTCTCCCCAAGGAGAGGAAGCGGAGAGATCAGACGCTCGGGGAAGGCGATTCTTACGCAGTCCTGGGCAACTATGACCTGGGCCCAGACAACTACGATGAGGTCATTGACCTGAGCGACTATGAGGGGCTCATGGACTATGGGGACCAGCTCCCCGAGGTAAGGGGCACACAACAGACCGGCAGCATTCCCTGCAAGACACTGGGCGTCCGGGGCCCGGCCCCTCTGCAGCTGTCCACCGTGCAGGCCTTCCAAGGCTCCGTTCTTTCTCCAGGAAGAGGAGACACTTGTGGCTCCGTAGGAACTTGTCACTTAGATGATACTAAGAGAGAGGATAACCAAAGTTCCGTTTCTTAGCTGGTTTGTAGTAAACTTGATGGGATCCTCCCCCGCTTAGAAGTCCTGTTATCTGTCCCCCTGCCTTTAAGTCAGCCCATAAGCCATATATCACTGGGAGGGGCGGGCGGCAGCCATGTCTTCATACTCTCGAGAGAAAAAGAAGCCCCACGAGCCCGTCTGCTCTTAGGCTGTCTTCTAGTCTGAAGTCCTTTCTTGGCCCTTCCTGGCCTTTGCAGGGGCTGATCCAAAGCCTGCACCCATTAGCTGTGTGAGGGCGGTCAGTGCCCCTCTCTGGGCCCATTTCCTTCTCCATATAAGGAAGATGCTGCTCTTTGGGGAGTTCTCTTCCTCCCTCCCCCTTTCTCCTCAGCGACTCTTCGCAAGTTTGAAACTGGTCACTGAGGCCCCCAGAGTTCAAAATAAGGTGCTTCTCAGGCAAAAACTCGCCTACTGTATGCTGTGTGCTCTGTCTCCAGGTCATAGTGACCAGCCTGGTTCCTCCAACCAGGATTGGTTCCACACAGAGCACAGTGACCCCGAGGACACGCTCTTCAAAGCCCGCGATGAGCCGGCCTACGATGCTGGGCGTCCTGGACTCGCCAAGCAGCCACGGTGAGTTCACGGTCACAGGTCCCGATGCACATGGGTCACAGGCCATGCAGCCATGACCCGGCACCGGGCCTACCATGGTGAAGTGTGGTCAGGGTAGGGAGTGAAAGTTGGGGCTAGCCCTCACTGTAAGGGAGAGGAGGAGAAATAGCCACAGGACGAACAGAAAGAAAAAAAGAAAGAAAACCCAAAAGGGGAGGCTGGCTATCCCTAATGCTTTTGGCCGAATGCACACATTGGATAGGAGGGAGAAAAAAAAAAGAAAAAGTCAGCACTCTGCTATGCCTAGCAGAGCCACCCTACCTTAATTAACAGCATCACTAGGGGACCAGGTTGAGTGGTAATTAGATTAGAGACAATTAAAAGCCTGTCGAGAAGAATAAATAACTTCGTGGCTGTCACTTGGCATGGGGGCAAATGACGCAGTCATACTGCTTTTCGGCTCTAAACTCCCCCCTTAGCAGCTCTTTCCCCCTCCCTGATGACCTCCTGGAGACTGGGATGCTGGCATATCTGGCAGGGAAGGGTTGGCGCTCTGCTGGGCATCAGGACTGGAGCAGAGGAGGGATGCAGTTAATTCCTGACTTGCTTGTCCCTGGCTCCTATTCTCTTGAGATATTTGCCTTGGGTGGATCTAGGGTATTGGGGCATCAATAGGAAGCTGTGACCGCTCAGAGCTACAGGATCTCGGGCTTAAAGAGACCATAAAGGGCTTCAGCTGGATGTGTCATTCAAGGCCTTGGGCTAAGAAGGACGCTGAGATCATCTCTGCTCCACCTACCCTGGTCACTGCCTGCAAAGAAGAGCTGCCTCTTCACTGTGGGGCTGTGTCACTGCTAGCCGACCTCCCCCTTGAGTTGGACGACTGCTGGTCTCCCATTATCTCTGTCCCTTGTAATGGCGAGTGATGGAAACCACCTGCACTCTTCAGGCCTATGAGCCCGTAGAGCCTCCCAACTTTCTAAAGCCAGTTTGGGTTGGATGGCCTGGCCCATGTCTGATGACCACTGGTCATGGAATGAGAACAGGAGAGAGCTGTTGCCCAACAGAAAACTGGGATGCTGACCCCCTAAGAAGGGGAAATGAATTCTGGGCAAGCAGTGTCCACTCCACCTTGGCTTTCTTGCACTTCTCAGAGCCATACAGAACATGACTCACTCCTCACCCACAAGGCAGCTGGCAGAGCGAGCAACTCTTGGCCAGTCCACTTAATTCTGGCTTTATTTCATCGTCATTGTGCCTTTTGGGGCCAGAGAGGAGCCTTATAGAAAAGAGACCGATGGATGTCCTAGAAACACCCATCTAGGCCCAGAAAAACCTACAGAGGACTGGAGCCTGATAAAAGCACCAGGGGTCCGGGACTGGGTAATAACTGGGAATGGATCTGCCTCTCTTAGGTTGGGGGCTGAGTGCCAGGCTGGGAGCAGCCAACAGCTGTGCCTTAGCGCACTGTGACCTTCTGTTCAGGCCATGGCTCAGCCGCTCCCTGAGTGAGCACCATTGGTCCCAGAGGCTAAAGGAGGTCTGAGAAGAGTCTCCCTTTGTTCTGTCTTCCACCCGGGCCAGGCCTGCCCACATGTCTGGTCTGCGTGTGCCTTGGTTCCTCCGTGTACTGTGACGATACTGACCTGGAGAACATCCCTCCTCTTCCCAAGACAACTGCTTACCTGTACGCCCGCTTCAACCGCATCCGCCAGATCCGCGCCAGAGACTTCCAAGGGCTGAGTATGTGGTGCCCTGGCAGAAGACGAGGGCAGGCCTGGCAGAGGGAACCCCCAGGCCCCCTGCCCTCCCCCCCCCCCCGCCAGCCACATGAACAGTCACAGACACGGTGTCCCACCTGAGTTAGGCTTTCCCTGTTAGCTTTCAGTCTCCCCAGTACCAAATGGAAGTAGCCCCAAGTCTCTCTAATCCCTTCCCTTGAAGATTTTGGGTAATAAAAATGTCCTGTTTTCATTTGTTCTCCCCAAAGCTCTGGAAAGCTGGGAAGGGGAAGATAGGATCAAGCCTACATTTTCAGGATTCTGAGCCACTGTAGCTCTGCACCCTCCTGGCCTCTGGACAAGGCCAGGCTAAATCGGCTCCATAGCCCTGATGCTGTTTACCTGTTTGTTGTTTGTTGTGTGTTTTGCTCCTTTATGCCTTAAACTCTGCCTCAGCTAGGAGACCTGGGCTCTCATCCAGACTCTGCCACTAATTCCCACAGCCTTCTGGGCCACGGCATGCTTTTATGTAAACCAGCGGTGAAAGGTGGGGGTGGAATGGGTCCAGGCATCGGTGGGCCTGTTGGGTCTTGCCTCTACCAAACCCATCCAAGGTGGGCAGCCACCACAGAGGATAGAACTCCAGGTATAGGAGTTGTGTATTGCAGAATCTGAGGGATTTCCCAGGGGGTCCTGGTTTATGACGTTATTTCTCCCTGCTGGGACCTCATGCAGGTGGAGAACTGGCTGGCCTTCACCATCTTAAAAGGGATGGAGCAGGGTACAGGGGGGTCCAGCAGGGGCAAGGAAAGATGATAGGTCCTGTGTCTCCCTGTGTTCTCCCCCATGCCCCACAGCAAAACTGAAGAGGATTGACCTTTCCAGCAATTCCATCTTCTCCATTGATGATGATGCTCTCCGGCTGTTGCCTGCCCTGCAGGATCTGATCCTCCCAGAGAACCAACTGGCAGCTCTGCCCATGCTGCCCGCCAGCATTGAGGTCCTGGACGTCCGCCTGAACCGGCTCCAGAGCTCGGGGATACAGCCCGAAGCATTCAGGGTGAGCCAGGGCGTGTAGCCCACCATCTCCCACATCCACCCATGCCCACGGCCACACACACACACACACACACACACACACACACCATGCCCTCCTGGGACAGCCCGGCTCCAACCCTGTTCTGGGTCTGAAAATCAAACCCCATTTTCTTCATCTGTTCCCATTGTTTTATTAAACTTTTTTGTTGTTGTTGCAAGAGACCAGTTCTGACTCAGGAAAGTGCTTAACAACATGCCAGCCCAAGAACCGCCAGGAGAAGGAAATTCAGGCCTCATGGGCCTGTTCTTGGAAATGGGGGGGTTGGGGGGCATCAGAAGCCAAGGTCAGCAGCTCTCCCTCTCCCTCTACTGGGCACACGCCTCTTGGCTTCTCTCCGTGCATCCATTCCATTCACCTGTCTGCACCCTCAGCTTCTGCTCCCCGAAAACATTGGCTTGCATGTGACTTGCAATAGTGCTGACTCCAAAGCCTAACTCTACAGAAACCTTTATTTCCAAAACCCATCACTAACTAATCATTGTCTTTCTGTGAGCAAGTGCTTAAGGGAGACAATCTGACTGATGGCTGGCTGGCCGGTTCTGATGGGAAGGGCTAAACACCGGGCACAAATTGGGCCCCAGCAGCTGCCCGCTCGACAGGGCTCGGATGAGCTCCAGGAGTAGCTCTGGTGCGGAGATGAAGAGCTGCATGGTCACGACTGCCCCCCAGCAGACGTAGTTTGCCTTGGGTGCCTGTGGCTCTTACTCGGTGGCTCTGGATGTCTCCTGAACATGCTCTTCACAGCCATCCCGGGTTTAACATTTGGAGACTTTTCTTTTGGGAAAATCCCTTTCTGATAGCAGAAGGGTTGAGGCCGGACTGAACTGTCCCCTTGTCCTCCCTTTCACGCCACCCCTGCCCCTTGCCCGCCCCTCACCCGCTCCTCATTGCAGCTGACCAGCTCCTTCACAACCCCACCCCCCCCAGCTGCCAGACCCCAGTGGCAGGCATGATCGATCCTTCTGCATCCGGTGGGAGTTAGTGCCTGTGAGCTCCCGAGAGACCGGGCGTCCCCTGCAGCCCCCAGTGCCAAGCCTGGCACGTGGCTGAGGCTCAAGAGACCCTCAGGGAACGAATGGGGTCACATCAGGCACCCGTCCCTGCTGGGTCCAGCAGCACCTGCCAGCCTCCCGTGCCCTTTGCCTCCTCCCTAGGCGCTAGAGAAGCTGCAGTTCCTCTATCTGGCTGACAACCTTCTGGACTCCATCCCCGGGCCTCTGCCCCCGAGCCTGCGCTCGCTGCACTTGCAGGTGAGCAGCCCCCCCAAGAGCAAGAGCATTGAATAGAGCCCAAGGGGTGGAGGTCAGATAACCGGGAGGCTGCTTAGGCAGCAGGGGCGGGCGTCTCCTTCGCCGAGAGCTCACCGGAGACAGGGATCGGAGGTCTTGCCCAGGCCATTGTCCACAGCCTTGGTGTGACAGCCTTCCTTTCCTTCTCCTGAAAGTGCTTCCTGTCCTTCCATGTCCTTCCTCCCATCTCAGCTGACTGCCTGTTCCTCCCCTGGCCTCCCCTCCGCTCTGTCTCCTCCCCTCCCTCATCCCTCTTACTCTCTCCGCTGGCTCTCCAACCAGCCTCCCCACGCCGCCTCTCCTCCCACCTTGCTGCATGGCCTTGGCCTTACGTGCCTCGGTTTCTCCACTCTCAAGAGGGGAGCTGCTGGGGAGGGCTCATGGATGCACCTTCGGCGCTGCCTGAGGGCACTCTCCAGGCAGACGCTGGGCAGCTGTCAGTGTGTTCTTTCCAGAATAACATGATAGAGACCATGCAGAGCGATGCCTTCTGTGACTCCGAGGAGCACAAACACAGCCGGAGGCAGCTGGAAGACATCCGCCTGGACGGCAATCCCATCAACCTGGGCCTCTTCCCCAGCGCCTACTTCTGCCTGCCGCGCCTCCCCACCGGCCGCTGCTGCTAGCTCAGCTGCCCACGCTGGGGAGGGCCCTCACCACCTTCCACAGGCGCCCACCGCCTCCACACAGTGGCCTTTCGCTCGGGCCGGAATCGGCCTCCGGATCCAGTTGCAAAACTCACCCCCACTCCCTTCCGCCACCTTCTACACGCTCGTGCACACACACACACGCACGCACACACGCATGCACACACAGAGACACATAGACACATGCGTGCGTTAATGTCCTTCAGTAGCCAGATTTGCATTTCTCATCCTCTTTGCTTAACACCTTATGGCTCCTGACTCAGAGAAGAGGAGCGTCTACAGCAAAGCTCATTGCCATATTCCCCATCCCCCTACCCACGCGGAATGCCGGGAAGTCATGGAAGAGGAAGAGGAGAAAAAGAAGGAGGAACCGGGAGAAGCAGTGGCGTGCTTTAGCCAGCTCTTACTACTAGGCTTGCTTGCAGAACTAATTATTACATTTTCCAGAATTTTGTAAGCCAGTCGTTAAACACAGCTTTTATTAAAGATTAAATTATAAGCTCGCATTTAAATATATTAGGTTGAAAAAAATGTAATAAATACTCCAACTCATTCCTTTCCCATTATTTGACTATATTTTACTAGTAACCATGTTCTTGAACTTATTTGTGTCTATGACATACTATATAATGACATAGCCCTCGAGCTCATCTCTTCCCAATGACACTCAGTGACATCACGTTGGTCGTTTGAAATTGGCCATGGTGAGAATATTTACACCCCAGAAATCAGTAAATGCTACACACCTGGATCCTTTGAGAGAGAAAGATGGTTGTTAAGCATTTGCCAGCGCACCACTGAGGAGAAAGAAGAGCTATTTCACCCACTAGGGGTAGGTTGGGGTTTCTATGGGACTTACTTTATTTTCTTGCTCTTCCTAGGCCAAGGGCTTCCTGTTAGATCTAGAGGGAGCCATTCATAAGGATGGAGACTGACAGGAATCTTCACTTGGATGCCCTCTTTGTAGCGCTCCCCTGTTCCTGGCTTACTGGACAGCCTCTGAGCGTGGCTCCACCAGCCCACGGGTTTCCATCCTTGCCTTGCCCTCTTCCATAGTTAACCACCAGAGGGCAGCCTCGTGCAGAGAAATAAATAAATACAGCCATTTCTCACCTGCAACCTTGGCTTCTGGGCGAGGTCCGCTGTGATGGGAGATGGGAAGAAGGCCAGCTATGAACTAGTTGACTTGTTCCTTGAATTTATAAAGAGAGGAGAGATGTCACCCTTCTCCTTATAAGGAGATGTTGGGCAAGAGGGATCTAATAGACGGGTGCTTGGCATCGGGGATTGACTGAAGCATAGAAGAGGGTTGAGGCAGGCAATTTTATTGAGCACCTACCTGCCATGCGCTTGGCACCGTGTCCCATGCTGGTGATGAGATGACGTGTAACAGACGTATTCCTTTTCCTCGTGGAGCTTAGAGTCTGGCACAGAAACACATGGGCAAGAGTCACACAACCACACTATATAACTCATCACACCGACGGTAAGATGTGCTACGGGAGCTTCCGGGGGGAGACCCAGTCTAGGAGGCCAGCAGACCTGTAGGAAACAACATCTAAGCTGAAACCTGAGGGAGAAGTAGGAGTTAGCCAGGCACTCCATTGTCAAGGCAATCACTCAAGGTGCGGGACATGGTGGGGGGTCCCCAAGTCTGGCTGGGCCCACATGACAGCGATTGCACTCATCTGCATCCCCTGCATGTCTAGCACCCCTCCAAGTACTTTGGATCCTCAGGACAGTCCTGTAAGCAGACAAGGCAGGGATTCTCAGTCACATTCTTGAGATGAAGAAATCAAGAACTCCAGAAGATAAAAGCGCTTCCTGGAGCTCACGTGGCTAGCTGAGGCTTGGACCGAGACACAACACACAGGCTGCAAACGGAGTGGGAAGTCTTAAAGGTGAGAGGGGCCCTCATGGTTCCTGCACTGCCTGCCCCCTCTCTCCTAGAGACCCAGGGATTCTGGCACTGGGACCGGGAAAACTGTGAGCCAATAGCTCCCTGCCTTTCAGAGCAGTAGAGAACAGTAGAATTTCAGAACAGTGAAGTTCTTCCCCTTCCTCTTCCTGTCTTCCAAGGAGCTCGTTACAGTAGGAGGGCTCTCCATCTCTCTGCCTCTCCCTGTCTCTCTGTCTCTCTGTCTCTCTCTCATCCACCAGTCCTATCTCCTTCCATGTCCTGCTTTATTGGATTACGACAAGGCCTAGGCATGCAACAGCTGAAAGCCTCAAGATCCCCAACAGCAAGAAACCATGGCTTGAAAAAAAAAACAGAGAATTTTCCAGAACTGGGGTTCCTGGGGGCTAGAAGCCACATCATACACACATGCCCCTAGGTTAATCTGTGCTGAGTACAGAAAATCATCTGACCCCCTCTCTAGGGCAGAGAAGGGTGCCAGTAATTCCGGGACTCCTGGAACTTGCCAGATACCATAATAGAAGCCATTATGCACATCAACTCATCCAATCCCAACAAAAACCGAAGAAAGTAGGGATGTTTATCCCACGCTGGAGGTGAGGCAACAGGCGTACAGAAGGGCCAGGGCCCGAGGAACACAGCAGTAAGCGGCAGAGCCTGGATTCAAAACAGGGTCCCTCCCAGCACGGGGTCCCAAGTCCTGCTCTCATGCCTCACGTCTGCGTGGGCGCCCCTTTCAAGGCCAGTGGAGGGAGGCAGCTCCTGACTGTTGCTTTCCTGAGGCTGGGACAGGATCTCCCAGGGGACCGGCTGCCTGTGCAGCTGTCTCCTCGTTAATCTCCCATTTGGGGCTAGGGAAGCCCAAGGAATAGAAAGAATGTCCTTGTTGGCTGCCTTGCTGAAGAAATTCTAAACAGCGCATCTGTCCCCAGGCCCCTCCGGAATCCAGAGAGGGGCTGGGCGGGGCGAGAAATCCGAGGCAGCTCCCAGCAGCTGTTCCATCCTGACAAGAAGGAGCTGGGGTTCCGACTTCTCGGGGACCTAAAGCGGTTAGGGTCAGGCTCCCGGCCTGGGAGCAGAGAGCACCTCTTTATCCAGCGCGAGGCCCTCCTGTCCTGCCAAATGGCCAACACTGAGGGTGGGTGGATGGGAGCCAGAGGAGGAGACCACAGCGGGGAGAGAGGGGCAGTCAGGCACAAGAGCAGCCTCACCACCAGGGAACAGTCCGAGGTTGGCTCAAAATCCACCTCTTCCAAGAGCGGGACTCTCCAAGCCTCCCTCATCTGGGTCATCAGTGGCCATCAGCACCTGTGCTCAACCTTGGCCATCTTGATGACGGCCCTGGCTCTTGGATGGCTCCCTAGGGGGCCGTCCTGCCAGCCCTGTAGGAAGAAGCACCTCTCCGCTCTTCAGCACCCCATGGCCTTGGGCTCTCTGCCCAGCCCTGTTCTGTGAGGCTCATGGGGGCGGGGGGGAACACCAGCAGCGGGAGTTTGCAGGGACTGCCCTCCACCTGCCCGTCCTCAGCTCCACAGCAAGGCCAGGGCCAGAGGGGATGGGTGGGGAATGGAGGGCGCCAGGGAGTGACCCCACCTAGACTTTTCTTCCTCCCTAGTCTCTTCCCTGAGGAATAATCTCTTATGTTTGTGCTGCGAATTTGCCCTCTACAGAGCTCTTTTACATCTGGGACTTAATGTATAGTCCCACCAAACTCTGTGAGGAAGGTGTTTTTACCCCTACTTTCCAGATAGACTATGGGAGCCTGAGTGATTTGTTCAAGAGCGAGATGATTTAACATATAGGAAAACAAGACCGGGGGCACCTGGTTGGCTCAGTCGGAAGAGCACGAGGCTCTTTATCTCTGGTTGTGAGTTCGAGCCCCACGTGGGGTATAGAGATTACTTAAATAAGTCATCATTTCTTGGGAACTCCTGCAAGAGAAAAGGGAAATCTCATCCCCAGCTGCTGGAGCAAAGGATGAGTCCCCTCCCTCCCCAGCCCCGGAGAGCTTTTTGACCAGCAAGGAGTGGGGAGAGCATCTCCCGGGCTGAAAAAATGGGAGCTGCCCGCAGACCTGAGTCCTGAGCCTGCCTCAAGGCCGTCAGGGCCCCGAATCCTGATGGAGCACATGAGGTAATGAGGTGGTTGTGGCTTCGGAGGATCTGAGCTCAGGAAAGCCCTAGGGCTCAAGGACATACTGCCCCCCATCTCTGCCCCCACCCCACAGGCACGTGGGCGGCCCAGCACCCACATGCCTGTGTCTGCGTCCTTGTTGCTCGGGCCCCAAGGAGGGAGGCAGACAGACGGAGGTGGACAGGGCTCTGCCCCGCCCCTCCACTGTCTGGAGCGTTCTCCTCTCCTTCCCCCGCCGGCCCCTCCCCTCCCCCTACACTACACACCAGCTCGGTTTTGCCCCTCCTCTCTCTCAAGGTTGTCTCTCGGGCCGGGCCAGCTTCACCTTCTCCAGCTTCCACCATCTCTTCTCACACATCTCCTTCCTGTAGCGGCTGCCGGCCTGAACCAGGGTCTCCTTATGGAGGGAGGACGTGGCTTTTTCCCCCACCCTTCCCATGTCTCCCTTCTCCTCCAGGGGTGACAAAGCAGCCGAGGGACCACCTTCTTCCTGCTTCACTGCAATAAACTCTCCAAACTCAGGCCTCCTTCTCTTTAGACCACCCTGTGCATCCCTCCCAGGCATGGCCAAGCCTGTGGCCCTGGGCATGCCTGAGCACCCCCTCCGGAGCACACCCCCCCTGAGCATGCACCCAGAACACACTGCCCTTTCTTCGGCCCCTTGTCCCCCCCTCCCCCCCGCCCGGGCTGAAAGTTCTCTGTCTCCTTGCCCTTTGTCCCCTTCTGTGCCCTGGGCACCAGAGCAAACAGCTTCTAGCCTTTTCCTGCAGCATGGTACCAGCCCTATCTTCCAGAATCCTTGTCTTTAGCGTATGTCTAACACACGGTTCATACACAGGAGGGGGTGCAGTGTTTCCTGCTGTGGCTACCTGCAAAGAGACTGCGGTGCAAGGGAGCGGGCACTAGAATGAGAGTCTGCAGCCCCAGGCCCCCGCCTTGCTGGGTGACACATGGCAGGTCACACCAGCACCTTACTCTGTCCACCTTCCCCTTGGAGCTCCCTGGGCCCCAGCTCCCTCGCACAAAGCACGTCCAAGCCCGAAGGGTGTTGTCTCTGTCCCCATCCCCATCCCATTCCTCCTGTTTCTGGTGACACAGACCAACAGTGACAAAGAGATGCCGATGGTAAAGGAGAACTAAGGGAAGCAAGGACAGAGAATACGGACAGCACCGGACGTGTCGCGTCTCCCAAGTCAAGGTGTCTGATCCCAAATCAATTGCACTCTGACCCTAAAAGCTGGCTTAGCTGCAAGCCTTCCTGAGCCCCTCTTGGGTCCCGCAGAAAAGGGAACAATCCAAACTCTCCCACCTGGGCCCAGGAACCTTTGACAGGGACACCTATGCTGACCTTTCTTGACACAAGAAGCAACAGCTCTTGAACCGCATGTGGTATGTAATCAACAAATGCCCACCAAAGGATTACCAAATGCAAGCTCAGGAGGGATGCTCCCTCCCCCAGAGGGGCCCCTGCATCCCAGGACAGGCTCCTGGACCCTGGTGATTCTCTTGGGGAATCTAAGAAATCCCCAAGGAGCTGTATCCTGGGAGACAGGCATGATGGCACGTGTGAACCGTGGGGACAAGCAATGGCAGGGGAGACTTTGGCCTTCAGAAGAATGCTACGGGGTGCGGTGGGGGGCAAGGAGGAATGGGGTGGGCGTAGGAGAGGTGGCACCCGGCAGTGCCTGAGGTTCATGGCTCTGGGTAATCCTGCAAAATACCAGGCCGGAAAGATGCGAACTGCCCCCAAGCTGGGAGCGTTCTGCCCAGTAGGAAGGTATTAAGCAGTTACTCAGTTGTTTCAAGCTAAAGCACCCTGCAGAGGAAGGGAAAAAAAAATGTCTTTAGGGATTCAAGTCTCTCAGATCATCTATATACTTGGGTTAAAATCACCTTGCCAATGTAGATGCTACTCCTTTGAACAAGTTGGTCTGAAAATAGGGTCTTTCTTAAAATCAGTACATCAAGATATCATCCCTGCAGAGATTCTGGGAGGTAGAGAAAGATGGGAAGCTGGGAAAAATTCAATATTCCAATGGCCCTGATATTCCTGAGTCCTTTGGTCTGAACCCCTCTGTCCAGGCAGGATTTCACCTAGCACAGAAGGCCGGCTCCCCTGGTTTTAAGTCAGAGCCGGAGGTCCTGGGAAAGCCACCAGCCACCATCTGCAGGCCCGGTGGCAGGCCCTGTGCCAGCCCTCTGCACTGCGTGGATGACCTTATTCCATCCCCAGAGTATCTCTAGCAGGTGGGCACTGCCCATTTTATAGACGAGCTCAAAGGGGTTAAGTTCTTTGTCCAAGGTCACACAGGTAAGAAGCGGAGTGGAAAGACTGCAAAGCCCTCACTCGGCCACTCGGATCAGTGCGGTGTGTCTTGCACAGGGGCTAAATCACTAGCACCTCACGCTTCCTCCAGGAGCCTTGCACACTGAACACACCCAATAAACACAGCACTGGGCCAGCTCCGCGGGGGGCGGGGGGTGGGGAGGCAGACCTGCCGAAGAGATCAGACTGTCCGTGGCTCACTTCTGCCCCCTCCCTCTCCTGATATCCCCAAATGGGGGCACAGGCACACCTGGATTTCTCCTCCAAGCCTTTCTAATGCAGATCTTCCCACACCCCCTCCCTTCCTATCTATTGTCTCTGAGCCCAGCTTCTTGGCTCCTGAGTTCCTATTCATCGATTTCTTTCCGGTTCCTTCCACCCTGAGCACAATGGGCTCCTTCCCGCTTGTTGGTAAACAGAATCCCAACAAGCCCCAGGGGTGTGTTCCAGGAGGGGTTTGAGCTCCTTCCCAGTGCAGATAGGAACCCCAGGCCTGCCCCCCCCACCTCTCTGCCACCTCCCACATTCTTGCACACTATAGCTTGGGAGACAAGGGGCTCCTTTTTGGAGCTCAGGAGCTGCTCACTCTTGTGCCTGGAATCCTGGAAGAGGAATGGGAAGGAGAAAGTGCATGTGTGTGTGTGTGTGTGTGTGTGTGTGTGTGTGTGTGTGTGTGTGTGTGTGTGTTTATTTGTTTTGAGCCACTGCCAAGCCAGTTCACACCATTTCACTCCCAGGGGGAGGTCTGGTGGGTGGGCTTTCTAAGTCCGGGCTAGGACAGCCTGCAAGAAGCAGTAATAAAGAAGGCAGAATCCTCAACCCTAGAGAAAGAGGAAACGCGCCAACAGCTCCTCCATCACGGGGGCTGATGGGGATCCCCTACCTCTCCATCCAGGCTCACATGGATCCTGAGCCTCAGTTTTCTGAGCAGGATGGGAGAGGAACCCCTGAGTCCTCAAGGTCCACCGACAGAGATTTACACAGATCCAGGCCGTGCCTCAATGTTGACTATCTCTAGCGTCCTTCACTGAATCTTTGAACAACACCCCTTTATTAAATGCCAAGCACCAGGGACATCACAATAAAGACAGACAAGGTCCCCTATTCTCCGTGGGGGAGACAGGCAGTAATGGCATAAACAAACAATAACAATAACAAACAAACAATATAATTCAGGCAGAGACAGATACTAGAAGACAACAGAACTAAGGTCATGTGGCAGAGACTGGTGGTAGAGGCCAGTGACATTAGAAAAGGTAGTCAGGGAAGGCCTCTCAGAGGTGGTGACCATTGAGTCCCGGCCTTCATGACCAGCAGGCAGCAGCCGTGCAAAAAGCGATGGGACCTTTTTCCAGGCAGAGAGGGAAGAGGGGGAGCAAGGCCCTAGGCAGACAGAAGCAAGCGGGGCAACTGTGAGGACGGAGGAGGCCCCAGCGGAGCGGCCAGAGAAGGGTGGGAGGTGGGGTGGGAGGCATGAGGGTTCTGTGGGATGTCATCAGAAGAGCCATGGGACCTTCTCCAAGGAGCTCAAACACCTTTACCCCTTTGTGTCCCTGTTCAGGATGCTAGAAGCAGGGAAGGAGGGAAAGGAAGCAGGATTCACAAACTGGAAGGTGACAATGACCAGAGCCAGTATGACCTTTTAAGGAGGAAGAAGCCACAGCTTGGCTCGGGGGCCTGGGTAGGGTAATGGGTGGAAACGGGGAACAGAAGTGGAGTAAAAAGGGAGACACCCCGAGCTGAGGGAGGAGAGACAGCAGGAGAGCCTGGCGCGCTGGAGCATAAAGAGCAGGGACTGAGCAGCTCCCGGGGCCGCACTGTCGTCAGGATGCCGGGCTAGTCCTGTGCAGTGGAATCTCCCCTGGGTCCTTCGCTCAAGAAGACTATGCACCAAGAGTTCCCCTCTGTCTCAGACCTGTCCAAGTCAGACGTCCGTTCATTTTGGGTCTGTCTATAGCTTGAGGTGTGCTCCAGAGAGGCAGAGGCCCCTGCGCTGGGTGCCATGGAGACTGGAACCCAGGTGAGAAGTGTCCCTGCGGGAACCTTCACCTGCTGTGTGGCCTCAGGCAAGTGGCTTCTCTGTCCCCCTCCTCTGGCCATGACAGAGTTGGTTTCAATGATCCCCAAGGTATAAACAGTCTGGGACTCTGAGATGCCACATGGCCTTTGGTTTACTTGACAGAGCCCTGAGAAGGTGGACCTTAGAGTTGAGGCCACCTACGGAGTCTCAGAGCCAACCAGTGTGCAGCGCCCCCCCGCCATGACGCCCCAGGAACAGCCGCCTCCCCACTGTGGTGGGCCCCTCTGCTCCCCTTAGTGCTGAGGGAGCAGCGTTCCAGGGGCATGCCCACTCACTCCTGGTGTCTGCGCACTGCTCAGACCCAGCCACCTCCAAGGAACCGCCCCTCCCTCAGGGACAGGAACTCCCAGAAGCTTCCATAAGTGGCCATCTTTCCATGCCAGGGCCGGGCTGGATGCAGCCCCCACCCCTTGCAAGGCAGAGAAAGGGCCCCAGTGACCATGTAAACACCGCCTCTGCAAGGAAGGAGTCTGTGACTTCAGTGGGGGAACTATCCCCCCCCCCCCGGAGAGCAGCAGAGCCCTGTCCCCTGGTGAGAGGGCCTCGGGTGGGGGCGGGGGGTCAGAGCCAAGATTTCATGCCCTCTGTCCTTTTCACCTTGTTGCTTCAGAGCCAAACAGGCTCCAAACCCTGGCCAGCCCTCTCCTTCCTGGCTCCTTCCCTCTAGCTCCTGCAGGAGCCTGGGGATAGCTTCTTGAACACACTGCCTGCTTTCTCATGCACAATAAATGCTCCCCCACAGAACCCGCTGCGCTTTCCACCACATTAGTAATCAGTGCACAGAACAAGAGCTTTCTCTTCCTCTCCTCCCCCGCTCCGGTCTCTCTCCTCCCTTCTCTGTTTCTCTCCCCCACCGCTTATCTTCTCCTCCTGCCTCCTCCCCACCCGTCACAGAGCCACTGCCACCTCCTGGGAAGCTGAGGTTTATCAAGTCTTTGGCTTTGGCATAAGGAAAACAGCCTTATTTTCCTCACTTTGAGGTGCTGACAGGGACAGCTAGGGAAAGGGTGAAAGCATTATTACCTCCGTGGCTGAATCTGGCTCTATTTGCTCCTGTCCCTGCTCCACTGCTCCTCTGTCCTGTCTGGAGTCCCCCGTCCTCCTGCCCCTCACCTGTGAGCCTTTGCTCCCCGGGCCCACCCACGCCCCATCACTCCTTCATTCCGTACATTCACTCATTTGGAGTCATCTCTTTCAGGTGCCGAGGACTCCAGGCCTGACACAGGGGTGCGCGGGTCCGGGGATAAGCCGTTAAAATACAAACTGTAACCGCTGCCGAGGTGGCGCTCAGCGCCAAGGTGGGACAGCCACCACCCCCTCCCTTTCCTCGGTGGCGACAGAGCCCCAGGAAGGCGCGCTGGAGGCGGGGTGGTACGGAAGGTGCTGGAGAAGAGACCTGCGGCGGAGAGGGGTGCTCGCGGGGTGAAGGGCGGGCGGGAGAGAGGCCCTCCTGGCCCACCGCTTGGCTGCACAACCAGTGGCCTCGGCGTTCAGTGCTGGGCGAGGCTGGGGGGGCAGGGGGCGGGTGCGCAGAGCTAAGCAGCTTCAGGAGGAGGGGCCCGGAGCGGCCGCGGCTTCACACCCGGGCTTCATACCGGGGCTAGGGGCGGGGCGCGGTGGGCCGGGCCGGGGTTGGGAAAGTCCTGTGCAAGGGGGTTTTGACCGGGATGAGGCCGGAGACGGGCGGGGGCGGAGGCGGCAGGAATTAGGAGGAAGGTGTGAGTTGTGAGCGGGACGGTCCTGCCATGGATCGCGCGGGTGGGGCTCTGCGCCGAGGGGCTAAGCGGCATCCAGGAGTGGCCGTGGGACCGACTCCCCGGCGCCCCTGGCCCCGCACCGGCCTGGGACGGCCCCGTGGGCGCGCGTGCAGAAGGGACAACAGAGTGGCCGAGCAGCAGTGGCTGCAGAGGGGACCCAGAAGGTCAGGAAGGGGGCAGACGGGAAGACTGAAGGAGACTGGCCGGCCTCCCTGGGAGCCAGTGGGGCAGAGTCCGCGGTGGGCTTGGCGGTGCCCTGGCCGCCGGCCAGCAGTCTGGGCTCGCCGCTGCCTCTCCCCTCATTGCCTGGGTCTTCCTCCAGCCACCCATCATCAGTCACAGTGACGGCTCCGTGCTGAGCACCAGTTGGCCGTCCAGGCTTCTTGGCGGGCTCCAGTGGATGGACACCCCACGACCCTCCTGCTCAGAGAGCTCTTGCTGCAGGGGGCGGGGGTGGCACAAAATCCCCTCTCATTAAAAAAGCAACCAAGTAATATTAATAAGAAAGGCACCTACTGTCAAAGAAGTGCATGCTAAAGCCATGCCAGGGAGAAGGGGTGGATGGGGGAAGGAAGGGGGTAGGGACACCCTCTCTGGCTCAGGAGCACTGAGACCAAGTGGGATGTGACATCCATAATTCATAGCCAATCAATCCTGCAGGGCCTTGGTGCTCTGACTGACCCCTTCGGAAATCCCTCTCTTCTCTGACAGCTGAGTCCGTCTCCTTGGAGGCCTAGGGCAGGAAGGTTTCTCTGCGAGATGCACTCGGAGCCCTGCAGCCAGGATGATGGATGAGCGGGCAAGGGCTGCTAGGGGCAGCCAAGGCCAGTGGGGCTGAGTAGAGAGAGAAATGTGATGGCAAAGCAACTCGGAAGCAAGAGAGAGGCCCCAGGGGCTGGATGGGGGCAGCAGGGGAGCTGGTCCCTCTCTCGCCATCTCCCCTTGCCTCTCTGTCTCTCCAACCAGGTCCTAAGTCCCATGACGCAAATGACATGGAGAGGTTGGGGACAGCTGAGAGAGGAAGGCGAGAGATCAATGTCCAGAAGATCATCTCTTCCCTCTTTTCCAGGACATGGATTTGGAAAGCCGGGATACCTTGAGGAGCGGCTCACCCAGCAGCTGAGCCTGCTCCCGGTGCCAGGGCCCCAGAACTGGGCCCAGCCCCCCAACTCTCCTGGCGTGAATTCAGCCTCCATTCAACCCCACGTCTTCAGGCATAAAACACACGGGGGCCAGCAGCTAGCAGAGGGAGAGACGCATCTCCTGGGAGTAGGTGCAATCGGGACTCCATACCAGGGCCCCAGGTAGAACAGACCTGCAGTGATCTCTCTGGAAGCTGCCACGTGAGCTGCCAGGCAGGCTGGGCTGTCCATAGTGTGCCAGGTAAGGCCGCAGCCCACCCTTCCCCCAGCCCTCAAGGGCCGCTTCAGGCCTCCGGGCCGCAGGTGTCCTATCCAGGCCACACAGGCCAGCAAGGACAATAGCAGGTTACCGCCCCCCCCCATCCCCGTCACCTGCTGGGGGGAGGGTGGGAACGAAGAAACAGTCAGGAGAGCCACCCTTGCCAGTGGCTCACTGATAGAGGCAGGGCCTGGGGTGGGGGTCCTGGGGCTGGAGGCAGCCTCCCCTCCTGGGCTCGCCCGCCCAACAGACAGAAAAGGACCTCATGGGCGCCTGGGTGGCTCAGTCGTTGGGCATCTGCCTTCGGCTCAGGTCATGATCCCAGGGTCCTGGGATCGAGCCCCGCATCGGGCTCCCTGCTCCGTGGAAGGCCTGCTTCTCCCTCTCCCACTCCCCCCGCCGCTTGTGTCCCCTCTCTTGCTCTCTCTCTCTCTCTCTCTCTCTGTCAAATAAATAAAATATTAAAAAAAGAAAAGAAAAGAAAAGGACCGCATGATCGGGTCATTGAGCTCTTTTCTGAAGGTGAGCCTGGGGCCGGCGGGGCAGATTACAGAGCATCTCTCAACTGAGCACTCCCGGCCCTTTGGCTCCCTTACTCCCAGGTATGACGGTTATACTGACGAATCATACAGGTACCCCCTCCTCGGGAGTTTGCACTCTGAGGGCCACAGAGGGGGGCGCGTTAGCAATGCTATAGCAGTGTGAGCACAGAGGCTCCGGAGGGCTGGGCTGTGCTCAGCTGGAGGACTACCTGGAGGAGGCAGTGCGTGAAGTGGCATCGCCCCCTCCTCACTCACTTAGAAAGCCAGCTCTCACGGGCCAGGCGGCCCATGGACAGCAGCACCCATGATGACAGCAGGGATGGGCCTTGCAGTCAGAACAGAATGCAGATGTTGGCAAGGTGAGCGTTTCTGGAGGTGAGAAGCATGCCGGCCCTCGTCCTGGGTGGGCTGGCCTTTGCTGTTCCCTCTTTCCCCTTCCTCCTCCCTTCAGACCATCCTCTTCTCTCCGACTCCTCCCCTCTCTACCTGGCCCCCCTCTCTATACAGCTGGGCCTCAGTTCCTTCCCTTCGTTCCTCCCCTAGGGCTCGAGCATCCAGGACTTCGGGTAAAAAGCTGATGCCCTGAATACAGGCCAAACAGCACCGTCTGCTTTTCCCGGCCCACCCCTTTCTTGGAACGTAAAGCCGTGTATGATTCTCAGAAAGTTCCAGAAGCTCCCTGCACGGACTAGTTGCCATCCCTCCCTCCTCCGCACCCCCTGGCTCTCTCCCCTGCTCTGTGCCCTGTGCCTGAAAGACTGACCACCTTTAAGGCAGCAGAACCGGGCTCCCTGGACCTGCAGCCTCTGCGGGGTCAGCTGATGGAGACGGGCTGTGGGAGGGCAAAGACCGCTTGGTCCTCATTCACTCTGGTTTCCACACCTCCTGCCAGGCCTGAGGGTTCTGGTGACACCCCTCTAGGGAGGCCACAGCTCTCCCCAGCCCCTGGGATAGCTCTTCTCCGTGTCCCTTCAGGGGAGTTCACACCCTCCTTGCAGGTTTCCCTTCGCCCTGCCGGGGTGTGTCTGCCATCGCTCCCCCCAGCAGACCCCAACTCACACATACTTGGCACCACTCTCCTCACCAGTAGGAGGAAAGAGGGAGAAAACTTGCCCCTAGACGATCGTCCTGGGACAAGGCCCAGTCTGGGTAACACATGGAGAGGAACCTGGGCTTGAATCTTAGTTCTGCCACAAGCTAGGTTATCTTTCTTGTGTTTTACTTTTGTCGTCTGTAAAATGGGGATAGCACTCCCTCTCAGGGTTATTAGGAGGATTAAGTTAAATAACGTACGCACACAGTGCTTGCCATTGTTTGACACGGAGAGCTTGACAAACAGAAGCCATATTGAATTGTGCTGTGAGAGAAATACGAGGTGTGCTAACTTCTCCCTCCGGGAGCCCCCGTTTGGAACCCAGCCAGCAGTCGTGGTGACCCGGGGGGCTGCCCTGGGGCCTCTGAGAGACCTGGAATGTGAGGCCAGGTCGTCCTCCCCAGAAGGGCTCCTTTCCCAGGAGACTTCCACCTGATGCCACTTAAAAATAGGAGCAGCAGGTGTGTGGAAGGGGAGGGAAGATTAACAAAGACGCTTTGTATTGGAATCCCAGCTGTTGAGGGCAGGGACTGAGAGCAGCCTGCCTGTCTGATGCATTTCCAAGTTTCAGGGGAGAAGCTCCTAACACTCATTATCGTACCAAGATCACAGTGTTGGCTTCTCTCCTGTCTGCGGTATCAGCTTTGCTGTGACTCGTTTGCCAAGTCTCAGGCTGCATCCGGAGCCACAGAAGCTATGTGGATCCAGAAACGTTGTTTCTTAGGAGCAGGAACTAAGGCCAAGGTGACAGCAGCTTGGGCCAGTATCAGGGCTCCCTGGTGCCGGACGACTCGCAGGCCTGTCACATCCCGGCCCCAAACAGATGCTAAGAGCACAGATTAGCTAGGAGGAGGAAAGGGAAATGGAGAAGCAGGAGGGAGGCGGGCCCACTGTGCGCCAGATGCCAGGCTAAGGGCTGTACACTCAACTCTCGCATTCGATCCAGACCTCTGACCGGGTGCTATGTCCATTTTACAGATGAGAAAAATCTAAGGCTCCGAAGGATGATGAGCTTTACCACCTGACCCACAGCTAACCAGCAGGATTCCAGCCCCAGTTCTGTTCCCAGGCTTTGTCCCCACAGGGAGGAATGTACCCTCCCCGCAATCATGCGGGGCTGCTGCCCCCGCTGTATCTGGAGCTTCGGGCGGGGGAGTGTTGGAGGTCAGGGGGCAAGAGCAGGGTTGGTGGGCCGGCCAAGCCCGTGGTATTTGGGCCTGAACCGCACAGGCCTGGAGCAGCACCCTGGGGGGAAACCAGGGGACAGCCGGTACTCCCCTTGAGTGGGGAGCTGGGCCCAGGGTGCCTGAAGTTTTCTGAGAGATGGGGGAGGGGTGGCAGAGAAAGAGGCACAAACCAATCAAAGTAATAATAACAATAACAACAGGACTGGCTCCAGGGCCAAAAGAGCCCCGGCCTTGGGGCTGAGGGCCGAGAAGGCTGGCCAAGGCTAGGGCCGCCCCCACTGGAGGAGGCGCCCAGCTCTGGCCTTGCCCTGGACATGGGCGATCCTGTCCAAAGTGCAGAAGTCGCCTGCAGGTCTCCCAGCGTGAGCTCCGAGATGACAGCCTGGCCTGCCAGTGCACCAGGCCCTGAGGCCGTTCTCAGAGAACACGGGGAGGGGGCAAGGAAAGGGAAGCTGGGGAGATGAGAGGGGGGGCAGGAGCTCTATGCACGGTGTGAGAAACGGACTCCTCAGGGCGCGCCTGGGTGGCTTAGTCGGACAAGCCTTCAGCTCAGGTCATGACCCCAGGGTCCTGGGATTGAGCCCCGCATCGGGCTCCCTGCTCCGCGGAGAGTCTCCTTCTCCCTCTGCCTCTGCCGCTCCCCCTGCTTGTGCTCTCTCTTTCTCTTCAAATAAATAAATAAAATCTTTAAAAAAAGAGAGAGAAAGGGACCCCTCTCATGGGGCTGGGGGGCAGGCCTTGGAGACATTTATGTTCCCTCCTCCTTCTGGTCTTCTCAGAAAGTAGAGGGGCCCCATGTCAAAGGAGAACTAAGGCATGGCTCTTTGCGGGGACAAATCCCCCCTGCAGGATTTCTGCGACATTTCCAGTACAAGCATTCGGCAACACTGAGCCAGGGACATTGCCTGTCCTGACCCTTGGGCATAAGCCAGCCGTTGGGCAGGCCCCCAGAAGGACCCAGAATTCGAAGTCGCCAACCACAAAGGCCTGCAATCATTTTTAACTGTTTACACCTAATTCACTTAATATTTTCAGTTGAACTGAAAACTGTTCACATTACACATCCATTTGTTTGTGGGTGTATGAAATCCATTTTCATAATGTTTAATATCTTTGATTTATTGAATTTTCACTTGACTTTTATTGGCCACTCCCCCCTTCTGCACTTGCTTCAAGAGCTTCTCATGGCCCTGGTTTGCACAAACCCAGCCAGGAGACAGGATGGCATCCTGAGGGGTGAGAGAGTGCCAGGCGCCAGCCGGCAACAGGACCCTGGGACCATGAGAGCCCCCCAGCCAGGCAGTAGGAGACAAGGGCTTCAGCCGCAGCACAACAGTGCAGAAGGGGGTCTGGAGGGCACACCAGGAGCCAGAGCTGAAGCCCAGGGCAGGGGGCCCAGGAGCTCTTCTCGGCGGCCCAGGGCTATTGCCCAACCCCAGAGCCCAGGCCAGTGGCCCTCACCCAGGGCACGTTCCGTTCTCCTGGGCTCAAGTGCAAGGTGACTCTAAAGCTCATCGAGGATTCTCAATGCCTGCACAGAACAAGGTTGGGACGTGCAGGACTGACATCCACAGAGATCTAGAAGTTTCTGCCACCACCAATCTATGAAATGGGGCTTTCCTCACCTACAAAATACCAGACCTGAGTCCAAGCCCAGCTCTGCCCCTTCCTAGCTGAGCGACCTTGGGCAAGTCACTTTGATTCTCAGAGCTTTCGTTTCCTCTGTAAAATGGGTTTAGTGATGCGCCCGCCATTGGAAAGGCTGATGTGAAGATTGAAGAAAATAACACAAGCAGAGCTCCTAACATGCTACCTAACACGTAGCTGGGCTTCAGCAAATGTTCATTCACTCACCCTCGCCCCTGACCCCAGAGACCCCGGCACTGTGTCGTGGCCACGCCCACCTCACCACGACCACTGCTCCTGCCTGGCTCCACAGTCCCAAGCTCCATCCTGCTCAGCCCTCTGCACCACGGGGAGGGATGTGGGTGAGCCAGCTGTGTGGTCAAGGAGGGATGCAGGGAAGATCAGGCACTTTGGCCAGGGGAAGGGGAGGTCGTCCATCCCGTAGAGCCAGTGCCAGCCATGCCCCAGCTGGAAAAAAACTGCTGATCGGCCTCTGTGGAGAGAAGCCCAGGGTGAGGCTGCTGCCCTTTCCAGCCCCCACTTTGCTGCCAGAAGACTGAGGCCGGATGTTTCCGAGTTAGGTGCTCTGTGTGACTCCGGAACCCTGGGGACCTCGCCTGCCTGACTGAAAAGGTCCCATCACTTAGCTCCACACCTGTCCTGGGGTCCTCGGAGGCTCATGGTACCAACAATAGCTACAAATCTCGGCTTACAGTGCTGCCTCGGGGAGAATCGATAACCATTGGCAGCCGAGCCTCTAATAAGTCTAATCATCACCATTAAGGGAAAAAGTGGGGGAGTGAGTGGGGCTGCTAATATAGTGATTATACTAATCTGCCTCCATCCCCACCTGCATCCCTCTGCTCTTAGCGTGTCCCCCCCCCCCCCGGAGCCCACCACGAAGGGCAGGGGTCGCCAGCCAAAATGGGCAGCCTGGCTTCACCCTGCTCCCGCGTCTGCAGGCTCTGCAGCCCCCAACACCCACCTCTTTCACTGCTGACAGGTCTGAGTCTGGGGTTTGGGGTTTGGGCTTCAAGAATTTCTTTCTCTGTGAGCTCTGTGAAGCCAATAACTTATTGAATCGCATGTCACAGAAACTTGCATAGTGCTTGCCACATGCCAAGCATTGCTTTACACATTTTGCACATCTAAACTCGTTTCATCCTCATAACAACCCACAGGGTGATGTTATTCTTAGCCCCACTTTGCAGATGTGGAAACTGAGTCACAGAGCTGGTTAAATAATTTGCCCGAGGTGACCAAACCTTAAGTGGCAAATGAAGGACTCGAACTAGACCTAATTTTACTGTCCGTGCACTTAACCCCCTTTTCCATGTGGCTTCTGCAGCCCCTGTTCCTGGCACGTGTCATTGGCTGGCTGAGGCAGTAAGCCTCCCCGGGCTCCTGTTTCCACACAGTCTCCCAGTCCCTCCCAACGATGACATTCAGCACTACCCACCCCCTTTTATTGCATTTAACCCCCCACCCCAGAGCCTGGGGATGTTCTAAAATGTTTTTCCAGCTAGCGTTGGTGAACGTGAGGCCCTGGCCCGTGGGAGAACTCCCTCCTGTCCCTTCTCGCGCACCCTGGCAAGGTCACAAACACTGATCACGCCCTCCTCATGGCTGTGGGGCCGTGACAACAACACAGAAGTTCCCCACAGTTCCCCACAGTGTTTCCCTGATGATTTACATGCCTGCCCATTCCATGTGTCTCACCTGCTCTCAAAAGCCTAGACCCAAGTGAGCCGGAAGCTGCCATCTCCCACAGGAGGAGTTTTTGGGGGGTGGGACAATACAGAGGGGTTCACTGGAAATGGCCTGGCCCATCTGATCTACCAGGGACCTAGCTGCCTGGCAGGCAGAGAAACCCAGCCTCAACATGCAAAATCAGGGCCCATAAGACATAGTTGATATTTTATCTCAGCTTAACTGGTTCCCCAGAACGGCAGCTCTCCCAACTCGGATCAATACTGAGGAACAAATGGGGCGGGTCCAGCTCTGTCTTGTCTCACGCCGCACTCTGTGCCCAGCACAGTGCCTGGTGCATATGTATGGGTTCCGTGATGCAAACAAACTAATGAATGAGTGAATGTTCTCCTTTGTCTCATCCATTAGCTCATATTCCAGACTCCAGACAAGTTCTATTTGGGTTTTACAAAAGAGAATTTTAAATGTCTTTTTAGTCTTCTCCAATGCATATTTTTTATTGTGAAAACTATACATAACATAAAGTGTACCGTGAGAACCATTTTTAAGGGTACAGTTCAGTGGCATGAAGCACACCCACGTTGCTGAGCGACCATCACCACCATCTGTCTCCAGAACTTTCCGTCTTCCCAAACTGAAACCCTGTCCCCATTCAACAGTAACTCCCCAGTTCCCAGTTTCCCCCACAGTCCCGGGCAACCACCACACTAACTTGTGATCCTACGAATCTGACCACTTTAGGTAGCTCACAGTTGCCTACGTTTGAGTAGATGGCTCTATCAAAATTTAGTTCACTGTTCTCTTAGGATTGATCGTATAGATTATTTCCAATTTTTTTTCTTAGTGTCAGTCGCACAGCAACAAACATATCTGTGCAACAGCCTTTCTTTTTTTTAAAGTGTTTTAAGGATTTACTACCTTGGGTTTGATGATCAAAATCAAGAATTCCTGGGGAAAAAATAACTTAGACATTTTGAGGGTTTTCTTACATACGATCAGTTATCTATCCTAAAGGATTTTTGCTCCTTATATATTACATCCAAAACATGGCACCAGCAATGTATAAATGTGCCCATTTTTCTGTATTCTTACCACCACTGGATTTTTCTTTAAACGCATTGCTAATTTGCTAGGCAAAAATCTATACGTCATTGTTAGGCTAAAAATATGTTGTGGCAACTGAGCTTTAGTGGGAAGAAGGCTGAACTTGGAGTCAGATCTATTTTTGGAAGGTGCGTATAGAGCAAAATGTACCCTGAACTGAAAGGAAAACAAATAGCTGCTACCGGTTTTCAAGTATTTCAGCCCAAAATGGGGCTGCAAGAACGAAAAGCAAGGGAAGCGAACAGACCAACACTTGTATTCTGCTGCAGGAGCCCAGGAGTCCAAGTCCGCAAGGCAGTCCCTCCGTCTGCTCACAACTGGATAGACTTTTAAAAACAAAATCCATTTTACAGATGAGAAAACTGAGGATGAGAGCTGTTAAAGTAACTGGCAAGGTCCTTCAACGCATCGGTAATAGCATCAACGGAAATGCATAGACCTCTAGCTGTGTGCTAGGCGCTGCGAGAACACTGTATACAGATCATCTCCGTTACTCCTTACTTCCCCGCATCTCCTGAAGCTGGTCCCATTTGGCCCCGTTTTATGGACTTTTCAAGATTACAGAACATGGATGCATATTTGGGCAGCCTGCCTCCATGGTCTGATACGGCATGCCTCCATTGTCTCTCACGGCCCCCGGTACCCCTTTCCAGACAATGCACTGCCCCCCCTTCCTTTGCTCCTTGCTGTTTCCTCTTCCTGAAACACCCTTCCTTAAACCCCCAACCTTTTTTTGGCTTGGCTAACCCATTTACAGCCATCAGCTCAAAATCAGCCCTGACCACCAGCACCCCACCCCACCCACCCCACACTGGGTTTAGGTGTCCCTCCTACGTGCTTTAGTGGACATACTTGCCCAAGCGCTTAGCACACAGCATTGTGATTGTTTATGTGTCTGTCTCCCCAACGGGTGTCTTTAAGATCACAGGCTGTGTTGTTTTATCTCCATGTCCCTTCACCTAGTTAATGCTCCTGCACACAGTAGGTCTCAATAAGTGTTGAGTGGATGAATGCATTCTTTGCCATTCAAACCCAGATTTGGCCCATTCCTGAGGCTGAGGAATTTCTAGCAAAGAAGGGGCTGCACACAGGGCTGGATTCTCCCCCTGGGATGACTCTGAAGTCTCCTGGGCCCCAGTCACCATGTTTCCATTCTCCACTCCTTCACCTTGAAACCCACAGACACCCTCAAAAAGAACTTTGGGGTGCTCAGGAGGGAGGTGCCACAGAAGCAGAACCTTCAGCCTGGAGGCAGGGCGGTAATTAAATTTGTCAGCTAACAGGCTCATCCTGGAACAGCCGCCCCTCCAGCCGGGTCCTCTGGGAATAGGGACCTGTTTTCGTTTTTGGCTGCCAGAGCCAGGGGCTGACTGGAAGTGCTGGAGCTCTGGAAGCTGCTGGCCCACAGTGGGGAAAGACAGCAGAGTCGGGGCTTGGGGAAGCCCTCCATGTCGCTTGGAGCTTGGGACTGACGGGTTCTCCAGGGGCTGTCAGGGGAGCCCCCAGGACCAAAGGGCGCCAGGGTTCCAGCCTCCCCTCAGACATGGGTCTGTCCTGCTCATACACCCAGCCCTCCGACACTGGCGGGAATCCCGGCAAAGCAGGGGCACGAAACTGATATCCAAGTGACTTCCTGCTCCAGAGCCTAGTCATCGTTACGGGAAAATCAGAACTCTTTTGGTTCCTTGCTTTTAATTTATCTGATATTTCATTTTCTGCTACATGGAGATGCAGGGACATTTGAGAAATCGCCAGAATCTTTTTAAGTCTTAGTACCTACTAAATATCTTCCTCTGGCGCCAGTAGGCCCAGATCTGGGGAGGGGAGCCCTTGGTTTCAGGAGGAGCAGATCAAGGAAGACTTCCTGAAGTGGAGCGTGAAGAGAGCAGCCTCGTGGATCCCAGTGAAGTCAAGCCCCTGTGAGGTTTTTGTCTGCATCTCTTACTTGGCCTGCGATGGAGCCTTGCCCTCCCTTCTGGGATGAGACATCCACACCAGGGGACACTGGGGGCGGCTGCCCTTTGCCCAGCCACAGCGTTGTGGGCTGATGGCACACACTCATACTTTAGGAGTCACCTCTCCCACCTCCCGACATTCCATCTTCGCAGAGGAAAGTTACCAGAGGGGAAGGGAGGGGTCCGGGAGGAGGGTGAGGCGGGCGTGAGGAGGACTGAGCTCTGCCTTGCAGGATTATTAGTCTTTCGGCACTACAGTGTTTAAAGATCAGGATGAAAAATTAAAAAGTAAGAAACAAAACCAGCAAGCCAATTACTCTAAAGAAGCTTCCCTGAAAGAAAAGGGGGAAAATCAATATTTAATTCAGACTTCATTGATTTGCAATTTGGGTCCCGCACTCAGCACTTGATTTTGTTCAGGATTCTCAGTGAGAGATGATGTAGAGTTGGTGGCAATGGGTATGAAGAGCCTCAGGGAGAGGCTATGACGGAAGGCCGAGGACCAGCGGCCTTACCCTGGAGCCAGCTTCCCCATCGGCTCCCCTAGGCACCCCCTTGAGGGCTTGGGGACACCCTGACTGAGCATGAGATGGCAGCCTCAAAAAGCCAGGAGGCATGTGAGGAGAACGTCTGTGTCCGTCCTCCTGCCTCTGAATAGAATGGTATCCAAATCCTCCCTAAAAGAGCTGCCCGGACACACACACACACACACACACACACACACACCACCACCACCATCACCACCACCACCACCACCACTACCATCATTGTCATCACCAAAAATGCCCTAATTTTTTACACATGCAAACTGAAATATCTAGGAATAAAAATCATAATATCTGTAATCTACTCTAAAATACTTCAGGAAAAAGAAACCAAAAGACCAAAACATCTTCAAAGAGAACCCTCAAAGCTTCACATGGTTTCTCCCTTCGTATTCCTCACCCCTTCCGGATACCTTACTCTATGTCAAGTCTAGCCTGAATCCATTCCCTTACAAGCGAGGCAGGTGGCATTCTATTGTCACATCGGCTGACACAGAGACTGGCTGTTCACCTGCCACCCCACCCCCACCTGGGCCCCCAAACAGACAAACAGACAAGGAGGCAGTGACCAGATAGCTCTGTGTCAGCGCAGGCGCACATCAGTCAGTCCCTTGGCGCACACTGTGGCACGCCTGCCCTGCTGAGCTGCCGGGGTGGGGGCAGGGAGGGAGGGGACAGGAACGGGAGAAAAATGGAGAGGTATGATTTTTGGTCTTCTCTGCCCGCACGCAGTCTAGATGGAGACACACACCTGGACTACCCAGGACCAGAGAGCCCCAAGTCAGCAGTGAATGGCATATGCCCCACTAGTGGGTTAGACAGGGAGAAAAAAATAATGAATTAAAATCTACAATACCCCACAGCCTCCCCTCGCCCTTCAGATTTTGTGACAGTTTTCAGTGCTTTTAGATCTATCACCTCCGCTGCTTCTTGTTCGGAATACTACAAAATGGTTAGGGCTGGAATTATTTGTCCCTGTTCTACAGACGAAGACACTGAGGCTGGGGAAATTGTGTAACGAGCAGCATAGATTAGTCAGTGGCAGGGAGGGGACCAGGACCCAGGCCGCTCCCCACGCCGCGGCTCATCTCCGAGAGGCACCGGGAGGCACTGGACTCTCTGACCCCCCAACCTCTGGGCCATCTTCTGTGGCTTGCCTCCTCGCTCGGCCAGCAGGAGATCCAGCCAATGGCCCATTCTTCTACTGAAGGGGAGCAGAATATGTCACCCTGAATTGTGCCACTTTGGCCTGTGGATTACTTTGCTCTGAAGTCAATCAAGGCCCAAAAGACTCAGGAGGAGGTTTTACCTCCCCCTTAACAGCCTTAAAGAACTTAGACAGGAGGGCACCTGGATGGTGAGGTCAGTTTAGCATCAGACTCTTGGTTTCGGCTCAGGTCACGATCTCAGGGTCGCGAGATGGAGCCCAGAGTCAGCTCTGAGCTCTGCACAGCACGGAGCCTGCTTGGAGTTTCTATCTCTCTCTCTTTCTCTCTCTCTCTCTCTGCCCGCCCGCGCCCCCACTCCCGCACCGTGCTCTCTCTCTCTTTCTCTCTTTCTCTCAAATAAATAAAATCTTAAAAAAAAGAATTTAGGTAGGGGGCCTGGCCCGGAAAGAGAGCTATTAGCAGAGATCACTTTTTTTTTTTTTTTAACTGAAAGAGTATCCGTGAGGGCAAACATCTAATTACCAAACATCTGCTCTTCTTATCGTCCCTCCTCCCCCTCAAAGCCCCAGGCCCCCACCCCACTCCCTAGCTCAGGCTGGCATACAAGCCTCAACCGTCCTTGGCTTTCATATCTTTGGGGCTCTCATGCGTACAGAAATTAGATTTGTTTTCCTCCTGTTAATCTTGTATCAATTTAGCTATTAGGCCAAAGAACCTAGAAGGGAACATTTTTCAGCCCCTCCGCTGCCCTTCTCAGAACTTCTCTGGAAACTTCTGCCTCTGAGCCCCTCCCTCCTGTGGGGAGGGTGGAGACGCAGCATATTTGTACAGGAGCTTACGGTGTGGTGGCAAGTCTGGAACCCGAAGACCTTGCTCTCTGGTCTGGCTCCACAGGGGATCGTCCAGGCAGCTGGTCCATCCGGAGGCTGGGGACTCCTTTTGGTCCCTACCTCTGGTGTTTTTCTCACTTCTCCTTCCCAGCCTCTGGAATGTGCCTGAGACTCCGCCTGCCTCCTTTTCCCCAGAAAAGCTGCCACCACCCACACATCCCCTTTTCCCATGGGGTAACCATGTCTCCTTGGTTCCTGTTTCCTCGCTGCCCTCAAATTATGCCGATAGTGGTTTTCCTTATTAGGATTTGACTGCTCATCACTCAGGGGAATAGAACAGGGATGAAGTTATCAAGCGACGGGGAAGTGACAAGCTTCCAGAATCTGCGGGCAGTTAGATAGCCTTGGCCTCTCCTGCCTAAGGCTCTTTTCTGAGGTAGTAAGAGAAAATGGGGGCCCCTCTTGCGTCTGTCCTCTGACTATATTACCCCAAGTGGACTACATGACCTCTACCGCCATCTAACCCTTCCTACGTTAGCCAAGGCCACCTTGATCCCTGCCCCATGTGGTCTTGCCCCTTCGTGCTTGGGCCTGAAAAGGCAGCTAAGGCAGAACAGTTCCTGCCTCCCCTGGGTGACACCCAGCTCAGTAGCTTTCTGTCGTAATTTTTAAGATTTATTTACTTGAGTGAGACAGCTGGGGTGGGGGTGGGGAAGAGGGAGAGAGAGAATCTCAAGCAGACTCCCCGCTGAGCGTGGAGCCCCGACATGGGGCCCAATCTCATGACCCTGAGATCATGACCTAAGGTGAAACCAAGAGTTGGACACACAACCCACTGAGCCACCCAGGCGCCCCTAAAAATTATTCTTTCTTAGCATTTTCACACTAGCTCTGGAGCCTTGACCAAGATACCTCACCTCTCTGAGCTCTGATCCCTCATTGGTGGAAGGGGGTCCAAAATACTTCCTTCCCAGTGTTGAGATAAGTGCCTTATCCATTACAAAGGGCAGTTCTGTGATGAGCTATTTGTTGTGGCTAAGGGACAAACAAAAGACCAATGCTTCTCGTTAATAGCTGTCACTCACTGAGTGCCAACAAGGTGCTGCTTTACTATATTTAGTGCTTTAAATACAGGACTTCCAATACTCGCAAAGACAGTGAGGAAGGCATGGACCCCATTTTAAAAATAAGTTGTCTACAACATTTCACTAAGTGATGGAGCTGAAATTTGAAGCTAGGTGTGTCTGCTGCTACAGTCTGGGTGTTTTTCTCTGCCCCAAGCTACCTTATAAGCAAACCGCTAGACCACACACAGGCTTCTTTCTGTTACTGCATTTATCACAACCCACCTGTCATTTGCTTGTCTCTGGGTTTGTCTCCTAGGAGACCGTGAACTTGCAAAGGACTGAGACAATACATCTTGGTCATTTTCAACCATGCATCTTGGTCCTATCTCTGTGACTGTCACATAGTAGGTATTCACTGCGTGGTTATCGGTTGATTATATAATATGGCCATTTGCCTCTTCTTTCCTCCTCAGCATCTTCAGAGGCCTTGTATGTGGATGGAAGAGTGAGGAGTGGAGGAATAAGCCCCCACGCCCTCTGCCACTCTCTGTCTAGGGGCCCCTAAATCCAGGAGCTGTTCCCAGAAGCCCGCCTCTTCCCTAAGTTCTAAGAGCTCATACATATTCATAAGGGGGAAAAGTGCTGGGAAGAGATATTTATTTTGTTTATTAAACTGTCATCTCGGCAAATTTATAGCAGAAAATGAGTGAGTCTCTTTCCTCCTGAGCTTTCCTTGTCTGAGAGGTGAATGGGTGGTGCCTGGCAGGGTGGGAGAGCGAGGTCTGGGCCATCATCAGCCGATGGCCCCTGGGGTTTGGGAGTCTCAATAATTAACACCCCTCTTTTCTCCACCCAAGTGGAAAAAAAACAGAGACAGATCCAGACCTTATAAAGATGGAGACAGCAAAAAACTGTTTTAACAAAATATTCGCACCTGCTTGTTAATACCCCCTCCGCCAGTACTGAACTTATCCCTTGTTAAAAATTACCCTGAATTATAAAGAACTTGGAAATAATGCAAAAAGATGACAGCTTGTCTCCTCAATGTTATAGTGGACGGTTTATTTATTTAGTTCTCTAGGAGAAATTAGTCTTCGCTTGACTTCTATTGACTCCGTTTTAGGGCCCAGATTCATTAACATTCATTAACTGTACATGTCCAGGCACCTGGGGTGGCTCAGTCGATTAAGCATCTGACTCTTGATCTCAGCTCAAGTCTTGATATCAGGGTCATGAGTTTAAGCCGGGTGTTGGGCTCCGCGCTGGGCCTTCTTCAAACAAAAAAGCAAAAACAAAAAACCCAACCAGTACATGTTAATTTGCAGATTCTTGTCTGATAGAAATGCAAATGTTTCCATTGAAAGGAAAATTATTGCGCTATAGGATACTAGTCAGTTTTGCGTCTAATTTAATAAACTTATTTCAGCATTCTTTTCCAAGCTATGTAAATCTCTTCATCTTAAGAATGAGCTTGAATAAAAAATAAAAAAAAAAGAATGAGCTTTAATGTTTCCTCATCAATGAGTTGAACAGATCTTTGACACATATTCATTCTATATTTGTATGGAAGTAATGGTTTTAACTTTTTTGAAAAGTGTACTTTGACCCACTTCCAGCCCCACACAGTGAGCCTGTTCTGAATAAATATCTCTTATATTCAGCCCCTTCTTCAAAATGGCAAAGCAGGGGGGCGCCTGGGTGGCTCAGTCGTTAGGCGTCTGCCTTCGGCTCAGGTCATGATCCCAGGGTCCTGGGATCAAGCCCCGCATCAGGCTCCATGCTCCGCAGGAAGCCTGCTTCTCCCTCTCCCACTCCCCCTGCTTGTGCTCCCTCTCTCGCTGTGTCTCTCTCTGTCAAATAAATAAATAAAATCTTTAAAAAAAAATGGCGAAGCAGGTAGGTCACACCCTTGCTCCTCTGGTAGGGTAAGAGAGGGCTGGGATGAGATGTCAGGAGTGTCACTCTACAGGATTCCTTTCTGGTGGAAACAGGAAGAGTAGAGAATGTGTCTTTACCTAATGGGGCCCAGCGTAATGAGCAGCCACAGCCCAGTGAGAAGTTACTTGGCTGGTGGCCAGTGGAGGAAGACAGGCAATGGACCTTTCCTGGTGAAGTCACTAGGACCACAACTCCAATGTCACAGCCAATAGCTATTAGGATTCCATTTGCCCAGAGGGTGAGCCTTCTGTGACCCAGGGCTTAGTGGGTCCCAAGTTTCCTTGAGCATCATCACTGCCTGGGTAACTCCTATTTATGTCCTTCCCTCTGGTATTAGCTGCGTCCTCAGGTCCTAGAAACTCTAAATATGGTCTGGCATCCTGGGGAATCAACCCAGCCATGTCTCAGTGGTCTTTTATTTAGACCAGGGAGAAGGTTGCATGTCAGCATTAATCAGAGTGGGAGAAGAAAATAATGTTAATTCTGGGTCTTTCATGTACTAGGTGCTGGGTGGATGCTTCCGTATATTTTTTATGTTGCAATCCTCATGACAATTCTGTGAGTGAGAACTTATTATCTACTAGATTAACTAAAACTGAGAAGCTAAGTGACTTGTCCAAGGCCACAGAGCTAATTAATATAGGGATGGGGTAAGAATTTAGATACCTGGCCCCAAAGCCTACACTCTTTTTTTTTTTTTTAAGATTCTATTTATTTATTTGAGAGAGAGAGAGAGAGAGAGAGAGCACATGAGGGTGGGAGGGTCAGAGAGAGAAGCAGACTCCCTGCTGAGCAGGGAGCCTGATGAGGGACTCGATCCTGAGCCGAAGGCAGTCACTTTAACAAACTGAACCACCCAGGCACCCCCAAAGCCTACACTCTAAACACCATGCTACCTCCTTTGAGCAACTACCTCAACATCTCTTGGGTCAGAAGTCTGTAGATCCAGTTGCTATCCACCGTGAGACCTCAGACAACGTCTGAACCTTTCTCTTCCACGAGGATCACCACCTCCGACCTTCTCTACCACTTCCGTGGAGAACAGAAAACCAAGATGGTCCCAGAAACCCAATCAATTTACGTTGTGGTTTCTGTTGGAGTTGACTTTTCTTCTTGCCCTGAGAGGTTCTCAGAGAGCTAGCTATGGTCATAAGATAATTAGTGATTGGAGCAGACTGAAGTTAAGATGACCATTTAAGAAACCACACACCAGGCTGTGTCACCTCTTTAGGAGCCGAGAGGTCTTGCTTGGGGGATGACTCCCTACTCTTCCTGCTCTTGGCATACCGTCCACACCTGGTGAAACCCTCATGTAGGATGCTCTATTCTCCACAGGCCAGTAAGTGTTACCGCTCTCTAGATGAGTCTTGAATACTTTTCTAGCCATGGAGGTGATGGGTGCACAGGAGCGGTCTATCTTTTTTCTCCTCCCTGAACCCCAGTCTAGGAGGGCCCAGAAACAGAGGCAAAGAGGGAGGATGAGTAGAAGGAAAAGGTTAACGGTACCCAGCCCTCTGCTCCAGATAGCCCACCTGTAGCAGGCCCAGCCAGGGAGAGAGGGGCTGCAACTTACATGGGAAGACTTACTACATTAATTTCTAAATTGGGACAGAGCTCGATGACTTTAACATGGCCCAGAGGACTTCTACCTGAGAGTGATCAGAAAGTTGTGAGACTGAGTGTGGTGTACAGGAGCAGAGGAGGAAACTTCCCAGCTGAATACATTTGAAAGGGGAGTGGGAGACAAAGTCACTTGGCGATTATAGCCCTTGTGTCTTGTGGGTACCATGTCCAAGTCCCACTTCGCAGAGGTCAAACGTGATCTATGCTCTACTTCTGGGCCTTTGCCTCAGTCGTTCCCTGCAGAGACTGCCCACCCCACCCCCTTGCCCTGACAGCTCTCTATCAGCCCATTAAAGCCAGTCTTTTCCTTGTCCACAGACGTTTGGCAGCCAGTGGCTGGGTCTTTTTCCTATCAGTCCCCTAAAGCCACAGCACAGTCTCAGATACAGAATAAGCCTGTTATGGGCTGAATCATGTACCCCCCCCATATGCATATGTTGACGTCCTCCTACTCTACCACACCTCAGAATGGGACTGTACTTGGAGATCAGATCTTTAAACAGGTAATTAAGTTAAAATGAAGTCATCAGTGTGGGCCCTAATCCAATAAGGCTGGTGTTCTTCTAGAAAGAGGAAATCAGGACCCAAGCACATACAGGGAGGAGACCATGTGAAGTCACAGAGAAGACAGCCATCTGCAAGCAAGGAGAGACCAGCCCTGCCAACACCTTGATCCCAGACTTCCAGCCTCCAGAACTGCAGGGAAATAAATTTCTGGTTGTTGGGGCGCCTGGGTGGCTCAGTCGTTAAGTGTCTGCCTTCAGCTCAGGTCATGATCCCAGGGTCCTGGGATCCAGCCCCGCATTGGGCTCCCTGCTCGGCGGGGAGTCTGCTTCTCCCTCTCCCACTCCCCCTGCTTGTGTTCCCTCTCTCGCTGTGTCTCTCTCTGTCAAATAAATAATTTCTTTAAAAAAAATAAAAAAGTAAATTTCTGGTTGTCTAAACCACCCAATCTATGGCCCTTTGTTAGGGCTGCCCTAGCAAATGAATGCGCCTGCACCATCGATATTTGCTGAATTGTTTTTGAATAATACAAATTTGAAGTATCATTTTTAATGTCTTCCTTACACTTCATTACATGGACATTTCATATTTTATTTAACCAGCTCTTATTGTTGAACTTTTGATTGCTTTCAAATGGTTCTCTACTATAAAGAATGCCTCTATGAACACTATTGTTCAAAGAGCTTTTGGTGTTCTGTTGAATTATTTCCTTAAGCATAAATTTTCTAGAAACAGGGTTACTTGTCAAAGACATGAACATGTTTATGGCTCTTAAGGACTGCTCCAATTTGGAACCATATCAACATTGAATGAGTGCACCCATTTCCTGAAAGCCTTACCAGAATGGAATTTGTCAACTTCAAGTCACTGAATTCTGAGCCAGGGATGCTGCTTTTTCCTACCTCTTAGATAGTGCTCCTATTTTTATTTTTTTTTTTCAAGTGGGCTCTACACTGAGCAGGACTTGAGTTCACGACCCTGAGATCAAGACCTGAGCTGAGATCAAAAGTCGGATGCTTAACTGACTGAACCACCCAGGCACCCCAGCTATTGCTCCCATATACTTCAAAGGTACCCCCATCCCCACTGCCGACACAACCTACCTGCCTGTCCAGGTTGTCACGCATTTCTAACTCCTGATGAAAACTCGTTCTCTGGGAAACCTGTCTTGGTTTATCTTGCATGGCTCTGATCTTCCCTATATTTTGCCTTTTCTCACGCACTAATCTCTTTGGACTCTCTGCTAGGTTGTTAGGTAATTGTGTGCAGAGGAGTGGGGTATGAGAAGCCCTAAGAGGAACATTCTGGAATTCCTGGTGATAAGGGCACCTTAGGCTGAAATGTTGAGATAAGTGAAAAATATGTGACCGGACTGTGCCTAAGCTGGTCAAGCAAGTCACGGCGCTTGCAGAGCCTTTCCAGCGTGCTGCAGGACGGGCTGGGACGGTGGTGGGAGCAGGTGGTTCCAAATGATCAGAGTGAAGAGTGCCAATGAGGAGTGAAGGCAATTGGAGCCCTGCCGGGAGGCAGGGATCAGACAGCAAAGGGTCTGGTACCATGCTAATGAATCCAGGTTTCTCTACAAAGCAAGAGGAAGCATTGAAGGATTCGAAGCCGGTCAGTGACTTGAACAGATTTGGCTTTTGTATACCTGGAAGCCATGTGGGGGATGAGTCAGCAAGGGGAGATACTAGAAGCAAGGAGGTCTGTTAGAAGGTTGTTTGTATTCCTCCAAGGGAGAGATGCCCAGGGCCTGAACTAAGGGTCCGGAGTGTTATCATGTGTACTTGCTTGGTCTCTTCAACGAGTCTGGTGTGTGGGACTCCTGAGGGAGATAGGACTCCTGGAGGGTAGGACTGTTTTGTCTTCCTTATGTCTCTCTCAAGATGGTAGCACCATGCTCAGCTCACCCAAACATTTATGAATGAACTGGACGTAGGAAGTATCCAGGGGGAAAAGGAACCACAGTCCTCTATCTTCAGGGAGCTCCCATTCTGTGTGAGAGACCTAGAAACCATAGAACATCTTTAGTCAAAAGGACCTGAGAGATCATCTAGTGAAACGCCCTCATTTTACAAAAGGGAAAATGGAAACTCAGAGGAAATGACCCAAGACTGGAATCCGGATCTCCTGGCTCCTGGTCAGGGACATGAGCCACTTCATAAGCATTTTTCGTGGAGGGCACATAGTGCCTGCTCTTGGGAAACTTCCAGCCAGGTATGGAAAGCCCCACAGGTAGCCAGTTGTGAGGGTGGGATGCAGGGCACAGGTGCAGAGGGCAGACATCAACACTCGGTCATGGACGAACACGGGACAACTGTAGAGCGTGGTGGGTGAGGGGTGAGCAGCGATGGAACACCTAATATGAACCAGGCACTGTCACCGTGGCCTTCGCCAAATGTGCACGCCACCCTCACCACGCACGGATGAGCTGATAAGGTTATTCATTCCCGTGCAGAAGATGAAAACCCTGCCGCCCGGGCTGATAAGAGTCAGGGCTCTGACTTGACCCGGGTTTGGCCGCCTCCTAAGGCATACTCTCACCAGGGCCCCAAGTTGCCTCCACTGAGGAGGCGCAGGGTTTGGGGTGACAAGACTTGGTGTGGCGGCAGAAGGAACGTGGGACTAGAAAGCACAGGCCTGGTTTTACATCTATCTCACTCTATCCCTGCCATGCAGTAGGAGCCATGGGACTTCAGGAAATTATTTAACCCCCTTCAGGCTCAGTCCTCTGTTAAGACGAAGTTAAATCTGCCCCTGCCTACCTTGGTTGAGAGAGTGGTTGAGCGGCTTAACCAAGATAACATGTCAGAAATCTGTTTGTAAACTGTAAAGGAAGTTTTGTGTTTTGGGGCACCTGGGTGGCCCAGTCATTCCTCAGCGTCTGCCTTCGGCTCAGGTCATGATCCCAGGATCGAGCCCCGCATCGGGCTCCCTGCTCCGTGGGAAGCCTGCTTCTCCCTCTCCCACTCCCCCTGCTTGTGTTCCCACTCTCGCTGTGTCTCTCTCTGTCAAATAAATAAAATCTTTAAAACAAGAGAAAAGAAAAAAGAAAGTTTTGTGTCAGTGACAGGGAGCCCAAGACTCAGCATATCTCCTGAGGACCGGCAGCCACAGCCCTGCGAGGAGAGGGGTACCAGTTCCCCTGGGGGAGCTGAGGCTGAGGGCTCTGAGCAGAACTGACGTGGAACCAGGGCCTGTGCTTCTTGGCTCCATTTGTCATGCCATTAAATACCCTATAAACTAAAGTGTTTGCCGAATGACAGACCTCCGTGGGAGCATTTGCTGCTCCTGGTTTGTCATAAGCCTCAGAAAGGCAGAGCTGGCTTCTCCATCAGAAAGAGAGTTCACCGCCTGTGTCTGGCTCAGCAGTCTCAGAGCTGCCAAGAGGGAGGAAAGCCACCACATGGGCTAACAGTGGACAGTTTGGGAGTCTGGAAGGGGATTCTGGCTCTGCCACTTGCTAGCCACAAGATGAGGGAAGTCGCCTTACCTGCTTGAACTCCAGTTTCCTCATTTGTAAAACGAGAAAGCACTAGAAGTCCTCTCCTTCGATGGGATTGGGACGAGGGGTAAATAGGTTATCTACTGTGGGGGCTTGTCCTGTGCATTGTAGTCAGTAAAAGCAAGAAATCATAAAAACAATATATATTTACTTTAAATGTTTATTTTCAAGGACGTATAGGTCAATCTTTTGATGTAAGGCCAGGGCTTTGGGGTTTGCTGATTGGATTCCAAGATAATTTCCTTGCATGAACCTTGCTAGCAACGCGTAATCAGCAATTACTTCAAAGTGGAGCAACAACTTGAAGATTCCTAAAAAGAAATATGGCTATAAAATTCTTTGAGATGTTTATGACTTTATTCCCAATATTTTACCATTGTCTCCCCTATACCTAATTTAATGGCAAGTTTCAAGGGACTCACTTTCACAAGCATTTCCAAAGTCTTCAACCCAGTTGTCTTAGTTAAGGAAACACTGTTGGCTCTAACAATCAAGCTCCTTCATTTTTGGCTCTGCAATCTTCAGCACATGGCTTGATTTGGGGATGAATTAAGTGGGAAGCGGGGGAAAGAGTGATGAAGGCACACCTACCCCTTAGCTACCTCTGCCTGGAAGTGATGTGTACCACCTTGCTCACGTTCCACTGGTGAGAAGTAGAAATATGGCCCCATCCAACGCAAAGGGGTCTGGGAAATGTAGTCCAGCAGTTGCCCAGGACTTAAAGGAGACAGGTTTGCAAGGGCTAGGCAGTCTCTGCTATGGTCCACTATCACAGAAACAACTCCCTCTATCTTTGCACTCATAGTTCACTGATTTCTTTGTTAGTGCTGAGACTGAGAAACTCTCATTTATGTGATATGTGACTAAATTAAATAATTACAGTAAGAATCTTACAGGATCAGTAACAAAAGCAATTTGGTGAGCACAGCTCTATTGATCAAGCGGAAGCATAAAGCGTTGTAGACCGTGGCCAGCCCTGAGCGTTTTGTGTTCCATGCCCATCCCTCATTGTGTTTTATGGAGGAAACAGAGATCAACAACTAATTAGGTTAGTGAATTAATTTAGTGCAAGTCTATTAAGAGACTTTCTACTGTTCTTACTTCATAGGGTTGTTGGGAATATTAGTGAGATAATCCCTGTGAGATGCTTCATATCACCTAATGTCAATAGTCAACCTCGGGGCAACTGACACTCTAGGCTGGATAATCCTTTGTTGTGGGGGTTTGTCCTGTGTCTTGTAGAATGTTTAGCAGCATCCCTGGCCTCTACCCACTAGATGCCAGTGACAGCCTCCTAGTTGTGACAACTAAAAATGTGTGCAGACGTGGCCAAATGTCTCTTGCAGAGTAAAATCACCCATGGGTGTGACTCTGCTCTTTATGGTGCCAGGCACTTAGCAGTCACTGGTTCTATTTTGGTTCCCTTCTCTTCTGGATCCCCACTTCCATACCTTCCACTGAGGAGTCCTCTGCCTCAGCAATGTGACAATGAATCTGTTAGAGCGACAGCCCCCTTGACTCAAAAATGGGAAAAGAAAGTTAATAACATGTTGGATTCATGGGGGCATTTTACCAGTTTTCTAACTGCTCTTACACGGGTGCTAGAAACGAAGATTGCCCTCTGAGAATTAAAACAGTAAAACTCATACACAGTGAATGTGGGAATAAACTGAGATGTTTTCTGGAAAGTGTGACTCAAGAGTTTGGAAACACCCTAGACTCTAATCAAAATAAATTGGGCACAATTTCAGAAAGATAAAATTGTAATTTGTTGAGGGTAAACTTAATCAATTGTTCCCTGTTCAAAGAAAGACTGTGTGACAGAAATAGGGAATGACCTAGTTTTGTTTTGGTTTTTATGCTTATAAACTGCTAAGGGAAACAACCTTGTACCCATCTATTACTTAACAATTGTACATGGGTAAGTATTTCTATAGGGTGAATTCCTAGAAATTGAATTATAGTATAATAGATATTACATATTGCCTTCCCAAAACTTGGTATTTATTTACATTTCCATTCCCACCAATGACATATGTAATCACTCATTTTTCAAAAACATTAATTATAAATCACTTTGCTTTTTAACTTTAGTCAATGTGATGAGTAGAAAATAGTAAATCAGTCTTCTTTTAGTTTGCTGGTGAGCTGAGTTTCTAAGTTCGTATTCTTTTAAAAATTCTTTTTAAATAATTGGACCATTTTTCTTATTAATTTACAGAAACTTTTATGTATAATGGATGGTAACCCATTTTCCGCTGTACATGCTACAAGTATTTTTTCCAAGTCTGCTTCTTGTCTTTTGATTTTGTTTATGATGTCCCAATAAAAGAATGCATTTTACAGTGGAATGCGTCATAACTTTTGTTTGTGAAAGCTCTCTGGAGGGACTCAGGTTCCTCATGTTTCAGTTATACACATTTCCAGTTGTTGGGATCCCTCTCCTTTTCTCATCAAGGCACTGACTTGAGCCATAAAAAAGGTCATGGTAGAGAATTCAACTGTCACAATTTGGCAAAGTAAATTAATAATTTCTTGATATGGCCCGAGCAGCTCAGAACTCTCAATCCTGGCACAACAGAAAGAGCATCCCCCAAAGGGGTACATAATTGTGCCCTGTGCTTTCAGCTGGACAACCCAGACTGGAGTTTGTCCCTCTCCTGCTATACTCTATGCATGACTGCAAGAAAGAACCAGCACAATCCATTAGTCCAGGGTTTGCAGTTATAAGGTCCCCCAAAGCCTTGACCTCAGGGAGCCAGACCATGTCTAGGTCCCAAGAGGATGAGTGGACAGCACTAAAGGCCACGGGTCACCTGTCCTGGGAGGAGGGGATGTTCATACCACCATTGCCCTTCAGCATGAACTCCCTCCTCAACTCCACGGCCACTCTACATATCCTTTGCCAGTCTACTGATTACAAGCCCTCTTCTTTATACCCTCTGATGTCTTAGTAAAGCAAAGTTCCCCAATGTGGTGCCATGAATGGTACAGGTGTGCTCATACCATGGTCTAAGAGTATGCCATACAGGTATTTGTGTCTTCTATCTGCAGCAAAGTTTTGGAAGCACTGTAGTAAAAAGTCATTTGATTGGAAGAAGCAAAATTCACTGAGAACTTAGCAAAAAAGAGGAATTTATTGAAATACAATGGAGGTGTTTCATAAAACCAAGGAAACACAACAGAAAGCGCAAGTAGGCCTCAGAGAGGATGGAAACTGGCAACTCCTCTCTTTCTCCCAATCCTACTCCCTAATAGAACTTTTCTGTTCCATTTGCTTATTAAACCAAACACAGCTGCCTCAGACCTGAATTCATATAACTTCCCACTTCCAGAAAGTTTAGCGTCTCTGAGCAGCACCCCCCCCCAATTTCAAAATCCTGAAGGCAACAATTTAATTAACCTAGCACAAGTCAGGTGGCCACTCTAGCCCATTCTGGTCCAAAATGCAATGATGGGGGTCATGGAGTTTCATACACCCCCAGCTCCTCTTGGGGCATTGAAAGAAGACACAAATGGTTAGGACAGGTGTGGGCAGAGCAGACAAACTGACCCACCTGCCAGGAAAGTTTAGGAATCTGCAAAGTTGAGGTCCCTCATGAGGTCCCTCCTGGCTTTTATGAAGCCTCTGGGTAGAGAAGCACTGGCCTGCCCAAGGGACTCTCCCAAGAATGGCCAAGAGCTACATTCAGTTTTTTAAACTCCAGTCATCATAATTGTGTCCATGAAGCGTGGAAAGGGGACAATGACAGTCTTAGAAACCCGCTGCTGAAGGCGGAGTAAAGATTAAGATCGAGTAGGTAGTGTCTTGATGGCATCAGTCTTGGGGTGTCCAATAATTTGAGTATTTCCATTAGAGAGAACTTGTTGAAATTCCTTTGATTTGTCCTGATCCTCTGGGCCTTCTTTTTCTATGGCATACAACCCTGACATTCATGGACATTTTTTGGTGGGAGGAGTGGAAAATGCCTGGATCCCTTTCAAAGAAATTACTACAATAAAGTTGTGGGAGTAACTACAGGATCTAAGGTCATCAGGAAACTGAGTGGGTACTCAGAGTAACTCATCCCAGAGAAAAGGTGCTCGAGAAAATGTAGATTCCTGGTCTGTAGTGTCCAGATGTACCAGATGCATTTGCATTTTGACAAACTCCCTGCATGAGACTAATGTTCACTGAAGTTTGAGAACCTCTGTCCTAGAACCTGAAGCTAGAGCTTCTTGGAATGAGCCAATTCCCTCGTGCACTCGGGGTCTCATACTCATTTGGGAACGTAATGAAAGCAATGGCACCTCTTTCCAGAAACAGGCACACAAATACCTACACAGAAAAGGTACCTGCAGTCTCAGGGGCTTCACAGATTCCCTGAAGCTCTTCTTCAAACCCAGATTAAGACCACTTCCCTGGAGAAGATAAAGACCCTGGGATGTCTTGAGGGAAGAGGAGGAGAACAGAAAGAAACGGAGGAAAGTGGATCAGGGAAGGGAGACAGTTACACAAACTCATTAAGATTCTGGAGTCAGGAAGATTTTAGTCCCAACCCTGGCTTGGCCACCCACTCACCAGCTGTGTGACATCAGTCAAGTTACTTCATCTCACCAGGACTCAGTTTCTTCATCTGTGTCCTAACAGGATTGCAAAGAATGTTAAGTGAGATAACAAGTATCTGAAGTACTTGGCCATGAAAACTGACACATAGTTGATGATTAAGAAGGGATAACTATTGAATCTGTAGGTCGATCGGTCAATAAATGGCCAGGTTATTCTTCTGAGGAATAAAGACAAGAAGACAAACAATCTAGAAGCCCCCAGCAGGAATACACTCAGGGAGACCAGACAGCAAAGAGGAAGCATTTCCACACTAGCAATCCCACCGGGGAGAGGCTTTTCTCACTATTGTTACAAAAATCAGCATGCAAATGTGATGAGCAAGGGAGAAACAAAGACAGTGGATAAAGAAATGGGATAAGAGCACAAAACCAGAGAAAACAGAACAAATACAAGGAAGAATCTAAGTCTTGAGAACTTTAGCTCCAAAAGGGGCCTCCGGAATCAGCTGACAAGCCCATTATTAACAGAACCTTCTGATCAGCTTTTTTTCCTACATCTCTTTACGTTTTGCCAAAGATAATATTCACTTTGATGCTGCAAAGCCTTAGTTTGCTTTTTGTGTTTCTTCTCTCCATAATTGAATGTTAGGCCATCCTTTTGTTATCGGCAAATTGGGCTGACAAAAAGAGCATTATAAATTGTGAAAATACAAACAAATTCTCCCAGCTCTGAAATTCTCCTTCTACTCAAATGGTTGACACAAATAATCCAGGGGGATGGAATTCCTCGAGTGCAGGAAGGAACAGAGTTCATTTTTCCATCGGCAGAAAGAGGTGGCTCCCCGCAGAGTTTGGGAGACCGGGGCCACCAACATCTAGGGACGCTCTCTCCCTTCCAGAGAGCTGGGCACTGGGGCCAAATGCTGACTCCTCATTCCTGCAAGTCTTGGGAAGGTGGGGGCAGAGGTTATGCTCCAAGTGCTCTGCCTCTGGGGTAACCTGAGAACTTTGAACCCCAGACTGCTAAATTCCAGGCTTTAGAGAGCTCCCAGCCTGGGTAACGGGCCTCAAAGGGCCAGAGCCCAGGCAGGACATGCGGTGACAGCGTGGGTGCCTGAGCGCTTGAGTCTGTTGCTGATGATGCTGCTTGCGTGCGTCACAGGGACCTTTCCCTCTGCTTCCCTGCTGACAGGAGCTGTCCTGGGCATGAGCCTTGTCGGGCCCACCTTCCCAGGGCCTCTTTAGGAGGGGGCCCAACAGGACTTGCTCCTCTTCCATTCCCATCCATCTAGAAGGGAATCAAAACAACCAAAGATTCAAGGAAGTTAGCTTTTGAAGTCAGGCTGTTTCAGCAACCACTGTCTTTATCACGGAGGCTTCCTCACTCTTCTCCCCAGGCAAAAGCACATAACTGACCAACCGTAGCCTTCCCCAGGTCAGGCCTGCTTGGGGGGTTGGGAAGCAATGCTCTAAATTTCTTCCTTTTTTTTTTTTTTAAGATTTTATTTGGGGCGCCTGCGTGGCTCAGATGGTTAAGCATCAGCCTTCGGCTCGGGTCATGATCCTGGGGTCCTGGGACCGAGCCCCACATCGGTCTCTCTGCTCCTTGGGGAGCCTGCTTCTTCCTCTGCCTCTCTCTCTCTCTCTCTCTCTCATGAATAAATAAATAAAATCCTAAAAAAAAGATTTTATTTATTTATTTGAGAGAGAAAGCATGAGAGGGGGGACGGTCAGAGGGAGAAGCAGACTCCCTGCGGAGCAGGGAGCCCGATGTGATGCAGGACTCCATCCCGGGACTCCAGGATCATGACCTGAGCCGAAGGCAGTTGCCCAACCAACTGAGCCACCCAGGCACCCAATGCTCTAAATTTCAAGGCTTCCAGTGAGCTGCTGAGAAAGGTAACCTGGTGTCAGTGACTTTCCTTTAAGAAATGAAATCTGTCAACTACGCATTATGCTACTGATCTCCAAGTGCATGGAGTCATTTATTCATTTATTTAAACATGTTTGAGCTCCTTCTCGATGCCAGGTTCTGGGTTAGAAGCCGGGGAGGCTAGGATGAGTAAGACATGGCTCCTACTCACATCTTGGGAACATAAGACACTCCCAGCTTACTCTAATACAACCAAGTATTAATTTGGTTTCAACTGTTGAGCGAAAAGGAACCTAATAGTACATAGAATCTAAGAAGGCATCAAAAATTAAAACATGGCAAAGGTAGGGAGGCCCCAAGAGCAAGTGGCACCTGGGGACACCTGGGTGGCTCAGTCGGTGAAGCGTCTGCCTTCAGCTCAGGTCATGATTCAGGTCCTGGGATCGAGCCCAGCCCTGCATCGGGCTCCCCCCTCAGCAGGGAGCCTGCTTCTCTTCTTCCTCTGCCCAGCCCCCACCCTTGCTCTCTCTCCCTTTTTTTTTTTTTAAAGATAAATAAAATCTTAAAAAAAAAAAAAAAGAAGGAGAAGGAGAACTGGAACCTGAGATTGGAACACTGTCAGAACCGCCTACCTTTCTTCTCTCAGCTTCTGCCTGATCGTTCAACTCATTCTCAATAAACACCAGTACCGGCCACGTGCAGGAAATCCTCCTGTCCTGGGCTTAGGTTTTCCAAAGTCCAACACCTGAAAGCACTTCATTCTTTCTTACTTTCTATAAGAAAATCCTGGGGAGCTGCCTTGACTGGTCCGTTTTGTATCAGATGGCTACTCTTCGGTGAATTACCTGGTAAATAATATGCCCCCGCCCTCAAAGAAGCCATTTACAGTCAGGGTAAGAGGCCCAGCAGAATAAAGGGGGGTGGTGAGTGTCTTTGGACCAACCCCAAAAGGTGTGCCTTCATTTTCTTCCCTGGGTAGGGTTGCCAGATACAATGTAGAGTGTCCAAATACTGCAAAGGACATATTTATACTGAAAATAGCATATTTTATGTATGTATGTGTGTATTTAGTTAGTTATAGTTGTACTTACAACAATTTGTATTGCCAACCCTATTCCTGAGGCTCTTCAAGGAAAAGGAAAGCAGTTCTGGCTGCTGGATGGTTTGAGAGCCGTATTACTCAGTGGTGGGAGAACGGCTAACATTTCCAGGTTAGGTTCTATGGCAGTAGCCCTCAGAAATTGACTTGGGCTAACTTAAGCCACAACAGGGAAGGTACTGGCAGGCCGTCAGGCAAGGCCACCTCTTTAACGACTCCAGAGACAGCCTGGGAACGGTGCCCTTGAAGTTGTGCATGTGGCTGCTGATTGCAGGGGAACTTCCAGAACAAAAGGAGCATTTGGACGACCTCCCCTGAGAAGAACAGGACCTGGGGCTGTACCCAGCAGGCAGCTCCGCTTACACAGTTTCCCACTTGGTCACTCCAGTGCAATTCTTCTCTCACCTCTTCGAGAATGCATATCAAATGTGAGAGACTGACAGCACTTCAGGATCACCTTGAATTGGTTCTGATTAGTTAGTTATGTAAACTCGATATTCAATATTCAGATTAGTAAGAAGTCATGACTCGAGACAACCCAGTCCTAACGGCCATCTGTCCTGTTGCCCGGGACACAATGTTGGGGGCCGAGGAGAGACACACTCTAGTTGGGTTTGATCTGATGCCTCATCCGTGGAGAGAGCCGATCTGGATCACATGGAACGGGCAGTAGGCACTTCCCTGAGGGGAAAGCAAGATGCTGTGAGCAGAAACGGAGAGAAGGCATGCTCAGGGAAGGCAAAACAAGCAGATGCGTCTGTGTGTTCTGTCTGTGACGAAGAGCTGCGCCCCATCATCCTTGCCCTCTGGTGCTGCTGACCCTGGGCGGGAAAGCTGGCCAACTACAGACTGGGCCGCTCATGAAGCGGCCCCTCAGGCTTGTTCTCCACAGCAGCGTCGTGACAACCCGGTCCAGCAGAGTCGGGGGGGGGGCGGTGTGAAGACAGGGATTTGGTACTACTAGTGCTCAAAACACTTTTAGAGGAATTTGCCTTTTAAAAAATAAATTAGAGCAAAAATCAAGACTAAATCCTCCATCATGTCACTCTGACTCACCGCGTGGCAAGAGGCACTGGGCTCAGCCAGGGGTGGTGGTGTGGTGGTGGTTAAGAAGGAATGTACAGACCACTGCGAACAACCTGCTACCATCAAGAAACAATGGGCACTCCTCCTCTGCCTGAACGGGTGTGCGCTTCACTTCCCCGTGAAATTGGGCTGAGCGGGGCTCTCAACCTGAGTTGGTTCATAGGTGTGGGTCCTTTGCGTGTGCATCATCCAACACCTGGCATGTGGCAGAGACAAATGAGGGTCTTGAGGACAGGTACCTGGACTTGTTCCCAATAACCTGACCTTGCCTGGGTTGAGGATGGCAGAGAGAGAGGAGACGGGCTGGGGTGTTTAGAGAGTCAGGACAGTGTGCTGCTCACCAAATCATTGGCTTGTGGTGATCAAATTCAATGCCACTCAGAAAACGCTGCGAACAGTGACACATAGTACGCCTTATGAGAGTTCAGTAACCGTTGGTTGTGTTGTTTGAATAAGTAAGATACAAGTTCAGCTGCTGTAACAAAAGTTACAGCAATAGTGGCTTAACCAAGAGAAGAGAGCTATGTTTCTCCCTCAGGAATGGTCCTTGTATAAGCAGTCCGGGACAAAATTTGGCAGTTTCCCAGGGCAGAAGACCCAGACTCATCCTATCTTGTCACTCTGCTGTCCTCAACATGTGGCTTCCTTCTCAAGGTCTAAGATGATTGCCCAGGCTCCTGCCATCACATCCACATTCTTGGCAGAGAAAAGGGAAGTGGAACACATGCCTATCCCTTTAGGGTGTTACCAGAAGTGATGTCCATCCCTTCCATTCACATCCCATTGGCTAGAACTTCATCACAAGGCTGAAGCTCTCTGCAAGGGAAGCTGGGAAATACAGTCTTGGTGCCTCACTGAAATTCTGAGTTTTATCTCTAAAGGAGGAAGAGAAATATAAAATAAAAAAAAAATAAAAAATAAAGGAGGAAGAAATACACGTATGTTTAGGGGCCCTGAGCATGCCCTGCTGTGCTCTTCCTGTTGTTTCCCTGCACACAGAGCCAGAACTTGCCAGAGTCCAAGCCTGAAAACCTGGGATCTCTTGAAGCAACACAGAAATGTGGGGGAGCTTGGGACAGTTGAACAGGGGAGGGGACAGAACTCTGTGCTGGGGGTGCGGGGAGGTTGTAAACCGCCTCCCACCATGCTCTTCTTTCCTCAGCCTTTGCCCACTGAGCTTTCACATGCACCTGCTTTCCCTCCCAGCCCCCCTCAGTTCAGGCGACTCCTATCCAGTCTCGCTCTTCCTAGTCTCACCCTGTGTTCCCTTCCAGCCCATACCCTCAACCCTATCATCCTGCTGGAGAATCCAGGAACTCAAAATGGCAACTCAGATTTTCCTATGGTGATATCTGCCCCTTGGAAAGAGACAGTCTCCTGCAGTTACTGGGACATGAATGCTGGATTCCCCAGCAGCTGGCCCCAGGGCCTTCCTCACAAATACAGAGCCCTCCGCCTCACAGCTGTACACACTTCCTTCCTCTTCCTCCCACAGCCCAGGAGGAGGGGGCAGTGGGCTTGGTCTCAGCATCTTCCAAGAGACAACTGGCCTCATATAGGACGAGTCACTTTCCTTCCGGCTGGCCCAAAAGGGACAGCGATCATTTCACCAGCACACGGCTCCCTTCCACAGCTACTCCCCTGCCCAGCCTCCCTGGTGTCTCAGCACCCCCTAATAAAGCTCCCCCTGCCCCTCGCAGGCCTTCCCCCCACCTTTCTGGCAGGACCGGCCAGGCCCACCTTCCTAATGACCCTCTGCAAGAGGAAAGCTCACAACCCCTGTTCTGCTTTGATGAGCTGACCCTGCTTTTTCCAGTCACAAGGGCAGTCTGAGGCCGAATTTTCCATCGGGGAGAAAGGCCGGAGTCAGGGCAAGCCCGGGGCAGAGGGAGGGGCCTGGGGTAGCTCCGTGGCCCCTCTGCCTCCCGCCTTCTTTGGTTTGAATTAGTGGGCGCCTTGAGCTAGAGCAGATGCGGCCTGTTCTGAGAGCTCAGGGAGAGAGGGAGGGAGAACACATTTCTTTTTAATGGGAACCAGATTTGAGAGGAGGAAAAACGAGAATTAGAGAGGAATGAATGCCCAGAAAGCCCAGAAGAGCACCTGGAGGCCTGCCCAGTGTGGCCTCCCACGACGGGCCTGTGCAGTGCCCCTCCCAGGTCCCCTCCTGCCAGCCACAGGGTCACACCTCCACGCGCACAACCCTGTCACTGGCTGCCTTTCGTTCCATCCTCCCACCGGCCCTGCAAAGCTGGCTGCCGGGAATCACTAGCCCACTCGTCCCAGAGTCTCCTAAGACTCTGACCGATTATGGGATTGCTCAAGGTCAGCCCCAGAAGGGAGGAGCCCTGGGGCCCAAGGTCAGCAGCGGGAGGGAAGGAGAGCCCTGGGGCTGAGATGTAACCCCAGTGAGGCGATGGCAGGCACCCCCTTCCCCAGTCTGCAAGGATTTGCATGGATTTGCTTAAGTTATGCATCAGTACAGACTCTGCCTATATTTAGATGTCATGAAATAACTCTCTCCTTTTTAAAACTGAGATGGGGGCTATTTTAAGGTAGCCAAAGGTTACCTATTCGTGTACCATACATGCAAAGCTGTATGGAGAATTACAGTTTCACAAACAATCCTACAACCACACGGGAGCGCAGAGAAGATTCTTTTGTGTTTGCCAAGGAGCGAGAGTACCCCTTCCCACTTTAGAAGGAAAGAAACTGCCCCCTCTCCCCCAAGCAATTAAACCTTGGTGCTGTTGTATCTGCTGTTAGGAGAAGCACAGGCTCCGATCTTGGACCAGGGAAGTCGACCCGGGGAACAAAGGCCAATCAGGATTTGCCGGCAAGAACTGTAATGACTCCTCCTTGTCCTTCCTTGTCCCTTGGCCTTGGCTTTCGGGAGGTCTGCAGGTGAGGGCCTACTGGGCGCCCGCGTTACAAACATGAGTGAGACCTCACCCTTGGCCTCAAAGTTCTCAAAACAGATGCAGCGAGTGATCACGCCCCTATAAAGTAAAAGGTGAGAAGACAGAATTACATACAGCCATTGTGGGAACCCCACTAGGAGTGAGGTAGAAGTGCAGGGAAGGTTCCGGAAAAAACAAATGAAAAAACTGATCAGAGTCTGAACGGATGAGGAAGAGTTGAGGGAGGGGGTCATGAGGAGAGAGGGTGTGGTCCCAGGTGTTCTGGTGGAGGGAACAGCATGAGGATGGCCTGGAGGTGTGACACAGCGGGTCAAGAGACCTGGGGGTTCGGGCAGGCTCCAGCCAAAAAGGGCCTTGTGTCTGCTGAGGGCTTGCTCGCCATCCTCTCAGCAACGGCGGTTTTAAGGCGAAGAGTGGTTTGATCACCTTGAACGTGAGTGTTCCTAGCAGTGCCGTGGGGCTGACAAGCTGTAGGGAGGAAGGTCTGTGAGGAGGTCGAGGCAAACATACAGCAGAGCGATGAAGGTCTGAGTGAGGGCCCTGTCAGCAGGGGTAAAGAGGAGAGAGCAGGTCTGGGAAAGATCTAGGTTAATCAGAAGCACTTAGTGAGTGGGTAGATACGGAGGGAAACCAAGGAGGAGGAAAAAGGAACATGGAGGGGGCCAGACAGACTCTGTTCTCCTGGTTGCTTGGAGAGAGATCGGGAAGCCAGAGAGGATGATGTTGTCAGGGAGATGGGAGAAGGGCAGATTTTTTTTTTCTTAATGGCCAAATAGAGCTGTTAGACGACCCCTCAGGCTGAGGAGCCTCCCCTGATTGGAGACTCTGTAAATCCAGCTGCTTTCAAGTTCAGGCAGCATCCTGCTCCCTCTTGAGGATTTAATTCAATTCAATAAATACTTATTGAACAGCTACTCCTCATAAGGGAAAGGGGAAGAGACGAGAACTAACAATTACTGAGTACTTAAACTGTGTTTAGCAGAGTGTTAAGTGCATTTACATGTAATCTCATCTCCCATCACAGCCCCCTCAGCCTTGCGAGGCAGGGTCATTTACCTGCAGGGCCCTAAGGGTCAAGTAATTTGTCCAAGCTTAGGTGGTAAGTAAGGGGGAGGGGGCAGGACGCAAATCCAGAAGTCCTGCTCCATCTCTGAGACCCATTGTTCCTCAGGGAACCCAGAAGCTTGCAAGTGACTGACAGACAAACTATTTTAAGCAAAAAAAAAAGAGAAAGCTCTGGCTTCTTTAACTAAAAAGCACATGAGTCAGCGGGCTCCAGGCATAGCTAGATCCAGGAGCTCAAATGATGCTGCCAGCTCTCTGTTGTTCGTGCTTATAAATGAATAAATCCATCTCTCTCCCATTGATGTTCATCCTGGCTCATATAGAAGGCAGCATGATAGTTTGGGGGTCCCACAGGCTGAATTCAGATCCTGGGTCCACCACCTAACTCGCTGTGTGACTTTAAACAAATTGCTGAGCTTCCCAGTGCCCTTGTGTCCTCATCTGTGAAACAGGTAAAATAATAGCATCTGCCTCACAGATTCTTGTGAGGAGGAAATGCGATTATCCACACAGGTGCTTGGATAGGGCCTGGCACAAAATCAGCTCCCAGCGTGCCAGCTATTATTGTTGATTTTTTTTTTTTTTTTTTTGAGAGAGAGAGAGAGAGAGAGAATCTTAAGCAGGTTCCATGCTAAACGTGGAGCCCGACATGACCGGCGCCAAAATCAAGAGTCTGACACTTAACCGACTGAGCCCCCTGGGCGCCCCACCCAGCTATTATTATTTCTGTCTCTGCTTCTTTCGAGGCAGGCCTCATTGTGTCCCGTTGCACACAGCTTCCTCCACGTGACCCAGAAAGATGGCCACAGAAACCCCAATTTACATCATCCTCAGGGCTCCTAGTCTCAGAGGAAGAAGACGTTTGTACACCTGGAACAAATCTCAAGCAGACTCTGATTGGGTCTGCCCAGGTCACGTGCCATCCGATGGCGTGTTTTCATTGGCCAGCCTGCATCTGCCCGGCTTTGCACCGTTCGAGGCACCATGATTAGCAGCCCCGCCTGGATCTTCTAGAAGGAGAAGAAGGAGGAATCCTTAAAAGATGGCTGCTGTGAAGACAAAATAACCTATGTGCGGTGTTTTGCTGTGGGTGCTGTTGAAAGGGAGTGATGAGAAGATGGGTGAGGCACAGCCTCCTCTCCATGAGAACTTACAGCAAAGTGGGGAAGACGAGGCAAAGACACACGTAACACCACCAGAAGGCAGATGTTATGGCCAGAGCGCTGGTGTCCCCCCAAACCCATATGTTGAAATCTTAACCTGCAATGTGATGATCCTAGGAGGTGGAGCACTTGGGAGGTGGCGCCCTCATGATTGGGACTGTTCGCTTATAGAAGAGGTGGGAAAATGCTCCCTTGCCCCTTTCTGCCATGTGAGGTTACAGCTGGAACACGGAAAGCAGGCTCTCACCAGGCACCAAATCTGCCGGTGCCTTGATTTTGGACTCCCCATTCTGTAGGCCTGTAAGAGATAAATGTTTGTTGTTTAAGCCACCTAGGCTATGGAATTCTTGTTATAGCAACCCAATGGACGGCGATGGCAGATGTCCTAACAGATTGTCATAGCGAATACCGTTTAAGAGAAGGACAATTGACATTCTCTACAGTTTTCAGGAAAGAAGAGATCACATCTTGTTGGATGAATCAGCACAAGTCTTATGAAGAGGGTAGCAACTGAGATGAACTGTGAGGTATGGGTGGAAGGTTTCTCATGGGGATGGTGCTCATTCGATGTGAATAATTGTGTTGGGGAAGGGGACCACCTAGTTTGAGAATACAGGGTTGTGGGAAAAGGTAATCTTGAGAGGTAAGGCTGAAAGCTGAGCTGGCAACAGCACATAAAAAAAAGTGGGCCAAGCTCAAGAATCATTAGATCAGGGGGCTAGAAAAGAAACAGCTATACATAGATATTGAATTACTGAGATTGAGGGCAGGGTATGTATGATGTGAGTCAGATGCTGAGGTCATTTAGAAAGTCCCGGAGTTATGAGCACCATCAGCCAGGATGGGGAAAAGCCAGGATAAGCAGATGGCCAGATGGCAAAGATTTTTAAAGAAGAATCTTAATTCTTGATCCCCAGTACCCTCCAGAGACTTCTCCGTGACTCATGCAAACTCTAGTTAATCCAAGAGAAGTTGGCTTTCTAGAAGTAATTTTATATCCATGGTAAGTATGCAACCATTCATTCATTCACTGATTCACTCACACACTTAACATTTGTGGGGCATTGCTCTGGGCTCCACGGACACAAATGAATGAGGCTCCGTCCCTGACCTCAAGGAACTTGCTGTGTGGTGCGAACTGCTACTTTGTTCATACTTGCTGGTTGCACACTGTATACTGATTATCTCTTATGTACTTGGCTCCCCACTGGACTGGGTATTCCAGTCAATAAATGTTTATTGACTGATTAATTGTATCTCTGTCCTCAGCCTCCACTTGCTTTGAGAGACTTTAATGAAATAATTTCATTTCAATTATGTATTGTCTTGAGCAGAGTCTGGACGTTGTAATAGGAAGCGAGGAGGAAGCTGAGCCCTCTTCATGAGAGAAGCAGCCTCAGAAAGTGCCAAGAAAGATCTGATTCTGTTGGAGGAAAAGTTAAATTTCGTTTGGGGAGAGGGGAGGGGGGGATTATCCCAGATGAAGTTAACAATAGAAGGGCGTCCAAATGGCCCTGTGAAAGGGACTAGTGTAGGGACTGAGGTGGGGGGCAGGGAAGGGGGGTACATTGGAGGGTGGTAATGACCTTGCTGGGAGCTTAGACACAGAGATCAGAGGAGGGGGTTGGGCTTCAGGTAAATGGTGGCAAGTTAGGAACAGGGAATCGTGGAGTGGAAGGGAAAGGGCTGAGTGGAGAATTTTATTGTAACATATACAGGAGAATAAAGATGACCAGAAGTTCTTGAACACTCTATCCATGAAGAAGTGGGGGCTATTGCTACTCCCCTTGCGTCTGGGCTGGTCTGTGACTACACTGGCCAGTGGAACACAACAGAAGTGAGGTTATGTCTGTTCCAGGCCCAACCTTTAAGGAGAATGGGGACTCCCTCCTTGGTCTCCTGGAGCCCAGAGCAGGTCTATCTTCAACACTGATCACCTGTAGCTTGTCACTACTGAGATCCCAGCATCTCTCCGTGGAGTCCCAGTAGGTTACCATAGACTCCAGCATTGGTGTCCTCCTCCCATCCCCCACCCGGCTTCCCAGAGCTTCTGACCTTTTCTGCTAGGGTAGGTTTTACTTCCAAAACACCTCCTGGGGGCAGTTCTCTTGCATCCCGATTGGGAACCCATCCAGTCCTGCACTTGCCACAGGTGTCCCATTTGAATTTTCTCAGGGTAGCCTGAATCCACATTGTTTTCATCCCCTACCACCTTAACCCCTCCTTGAACAGGTATCTCCAGACAGACTGTGGCAGGATCCCCTGGATCAGTCCTGGTGCCTCTTAGAGAGGCGACGATGAGCGGCAGGTTGGCCCCAGCTCTTCAGTCTCCTAACCAGGTTGCACAGGTGTGAATTCCAGTTCTTCCCCAATTACTACTGCAAGCCTTTCATCTTCTGTCAGCCATTTGCTTCTCTTTCTCCGGTGATCCACATTCTGGCTTTTCCCGGCAGAGCCCTGATCCCTCTGTGGGACCCTATGTCTTCAGCGGTGAATATTGTCGAAATGGGTCAAGCCAACCGGCACAAGATAAAGCCGAGAGGGTGAGAACAACGGCCCCCCAGCCGTGGGCCAGACCCTGTCTTTCTCTTAGCCCACCTTCTGCTCCAGCAGTCTTCTCGAACGGGCTCAGAGGAGACCGTTACCCTGTCCAAGGTCAGAAAATTGGTCACCTGACACTTAGATCTCCTAACGCCCAGTCTGGTTTACTCATAACTATGACATCTTCCCATGTCTGACAGAGTCACGCCTCATATGGCAGGAAGGCCTATGGGGTATTTGGGATAAAGAGTTTACAGAGGGTCAGACTCTGACCTCGGTTGAGAGGAACAGAACACAGCTAAGCTTACTCTCAAAAAACTAACGTTCCGGTGGGAGAGGATGTTAATTCAGTGTATTAAAAAATGTCTTATTAAGCACCGACTATGTGTAAGACGTATATTAAGACCTGTGAAGAATGTGAAAATGAGTGAAATGTGGTCTCTGACCTCAAGAGCTTATGGTCCAGCAAGAGAGAAAGGACAGGTGCACGTGAAGATAAAGTAGCAGTGAAAAACCGGAGCGTAGCGAGCAGTGGGGAGTGAGAGCCGGGAGAGGCTGAGAAGCCAAGGCAGGGATGTGTCCACAGAGCCCGTGGCCCGGCCTCCCCGTTGCCGGGGAACAGCCCACAGGTGGATAAGGAGGTTTTTCCCAGGGACTCTTTGTGGCCCTGCTTCTGGCGCCCGGGAGCTGGGAGCATCCTAGACGTGGTCAGTCTACGTGGCATGTGTGCATATGGTGTGATCGTGTGCTGTCAGACGCACGCACGACAACTCAAATAACCGCCACTGAGGGGACCCAACCCAACGATGTCCATTACCACGCTCGCACTCCCATCATGAATCTTTCTTCAAAAATACAGAGAGGCTTCAATCAGCCTATGAAAGGCAGATGGAAAGATAAATATCTGATGCACTGGGGTGAGCGTCTCCAGCGTGAGGCTAGCAGGAATAAGAGAAAATAATAAAATAGAAGGAAGCACGGGCCTCGCACAGACCAATGGCTTAAGGAATACGATTAGTTCCGTGTTGTGTGAGAGAAGCAGGGGTCCTTCTGTCTGGGGAGAAGGTTGAGCTCCGTGTGGGAGATGGACCCAGGATCAGTCAATCACCACCCGATGTTTGCTTGCCAACCCCACGTTTCCAATGTCTGCCAGTTTCTGAGGCTGAGGACTCAGCCAGACCCCCTCCCCTGCTGCATGGGCGCCCAGGACGAGTCACTGGAAGCCTCTTCTTCTTCTTCATCGGCGACGCTGCCCACCGCCCTGACCCAGTGGCCCCTGCTCCCCACCTGTAGAGTCACAGTCCCAGACTTCCGAGGCTGGGCCTGTGAACTAGGAGAAAAGGAGGCTGGACGACAGCACGGTGCCTGTGAGCACCTGCTGACTCTGAGATGAGACAAACTTGAGTTCAAATCCAGACTCCAGCAACTAATTGTGTGACCTTGGGCAAATTACTTAACCTCTCTGAGCTTCCTTTCTCCAAGCAATAAAGTGTGTGCAATGATACTCACGGTGGTGTTGTAAGGCTTCAATTAGTTAATGCATGAAGCACCACACAGTAGTAGTTTGTTGGTGAGATTCATGGCTCTGGCAGGGACACAGAGCAGCTGGGGTCTGAACCGTCATTCTAGTTTAGACACTGATCTGTGACAGAGACCTGGCCCCCCCTTCACTTCTCCCCCTCCCTGGGGCCCTGCTCCCCTCTCCTCTGTTTTCACCCACTCTTGGACTCTGCTCTTACATCCAGACCCCAAGCACTATAACCTCGGGGATCCTATAAAGTCAGACCATGCCGAGAGCTGCCCAACCCTGAGGTTGCAGGATTCCCCCCTCCCCTTGACCGCCTGCCGCCCTCATTTGCTGAAGAAGAAAGCACAGCACTGCAATGCTGGCCCCTTTTCTCCTTAAAATGCCAAAGGGAGACAAACGCCCTGGGGGCTGGAGTCCAAATCTGACATCCTTCTGCGGCACTATTTGTGATGGGAACTCCAAAGCCATTTGTCACAGTAATGATTGCTGATTCTAGAGCATCACGGTGACTGATGGCCGGGCCACCTAGAGCTTGTCTTTAAGGCTTTCTCTTTCACGAGAGAGCAATTGCTCAGAGTGGTGGCAGGTGGGGGTGGCTAAGGGCTTTGAGATGAGAGTCACAGCTCAGCTTGTTACCAACCATGGGGTGCAAGGGCAGAGAGGGACGCAAAAGAATAGTTAGCTGAGAGAGAAAATTCAAACTCTGTGCATTTGGGTGGGTTGTTTCATCTGAATGCCTCTGGCATATTCTCTCCAGGCAAAAATGTCCCCCAACAAAACAGGGAAAGACATGATACTAAATGTGGTCTGAGCCTTAGCAGAGCGGGAGGGAGATCAGGCCCGGCTGGTTCTGCATCACCCTCAAGGACAGAGCAAGAGGAAATATGGCTGAGAAGCTGTGAGGTAGTAAAGGAGAGGCTTAAAAAAAAAAAAAAAATACTTGTCCAGCTACCAGGAAGCAAGGCAGGGTATACGTGATTTTCCAAGGAAACATCTGGACATCTGCCCCTCTTTTCGAGGAAGGCGACACATCCCTGTCCAAGATGGAGGTTTTGCTTTGCCAATTTCAAGGAAGCTCAGGATAACAAAGAGGTGGGGGAGGTTGGGTGGGTGGGGGTTAGGGTCTGATGTATCCTCTGATCACCCTGACTCGTGACTGACAGCTCAACAAACGGGGTGGTGAGCAAACGAGTGGAGGTCTGCTCACCCTTTCCCAAGCTCCGGGGTAAGCGTGGAAGTAAGGGAAGTTGTAGGTTCACCCAGATCCCCGGATGGGTGACTTTATTTGGAAATAAGGTCTTTGCAGATGTAATTAGTTAAAGATCTCAAGGTGAAATCTTCCTGGATTTAGGGTGGGCCCTATATCCAATGGCTGGTGTCCATCTGAGAAAAGGAGAGGACACACAGAGGAGAAAAACATAGGAAGACAGAAGCAGAGATTGGAAGGATACACGTATAAACTAAGGGATGCCAGAGAATGCCGGCAACCACCATAAGCTGGGAGAGAGGCATGGAACAGAGTCTCCCTCAGAGCCTCCAGAAGGAACCAACTCTGCCGACACCTCGATCTCTGACTCTGTCCTCCAGAACTGTGAGAGAATGAATTTCTGTTTTAAGCTCCAAGTTTGTGGTGAATTGTTTCTTCAGCTCCAGGAAACTAATATAAGGGAGTTGGGCAGAAGAGTTCAGAGACGTGCCCCAAAGTGCCCTAAAGTGCCCCGGAGCACCACCTGGCTTAATGTTCCCAACTTTAGTGTCCATAGGGCCTCTCAGTAGAGCATCTTCAGAAGTAAGAGCTCTTAGGGATGCCGGGGTGGCTCAGTTGTTAAGCGTCTGCCTTCAGCTCAAGTCATGATCCTGGGATCCCATGGTCCTGGGGTCGAGTCCCACATCGGGCTCTTTGCTCAGCAGGGAGACTGCTTCTCCCTCTGCCTGCCCCTCCCCCTGCTTGTACTCTCTCTCTCTCTCTCTCTCTCTCTCTCTCTCTTTCTCTGTCAAATAAATACATAAAATCTTAAAAAAAAAAAAAGAGCTTCTATTATGTTGCCCCCCATTCCTGCTCCCTCACAGCCACCCCAGGAACATACAAACCCCAACCTGAACTGTCCTCTGCACCCACTCAGTGTGGGTCTCAGGTCAAGCCTGAAGATTGCCTGCCTCCTTTCTGCGCCACCACGTCTGCTCATATCTTCCGGCCTCGGTGTGCTTGGTCCTCCCCAGACTCCCTCCCTCCCTCAGAGGCTCAGTGTGAGAGGTGACAGTCCACCATAGACCCCTTGCCTGTTGGACCTCCAGAGCCCACTTGTCATTCTCAGTCAGGGCTGCCAGTCACAGAAAATACCCAGTGATCTCTCTGGCCTGGGGGAAGCAGGAAACCCATAGGTAGAAGGTTAAGGGAGGTCAACACCAGTAGAAACTAAGATCCCAGCACTCAAAGTAGGGACCTCAGAGAAGCCCCAAAACATGGCAGGCGTGTGGAGAAGGCACCATTTTATCCATTATCCCCAGTTCCTCCCATAGATTCCCGGGAAAGATGTCTTCCTTTAAATGGGACGTCTGTGCACGTGCAATGTTTGGGAAGAACATTCCAGAGTAGACAAAGGGCCTAATAGCAACCCACACGATTACACTACCACCTAGGAATAAGGGGTCCCCCGAATCATTCTCTCTCCCTCTCTCCCTCTCCCAAACTCTGTTCCTTCCTGTTGGACACTTTGTCCTCTTCAAAAGCAGCTCTGGAACATCTTACGTTTTATCACAGTCCCAGAGCTGCTTTGCCCCTCCTCAGAGCTGTGGGGGCTTGGCAACTCCCACCACTCAGTCTTCCCTATTCTCCTGGGTGGCCTTCCGGCTCTGTTGCCTGCAGGGGTGGCCAGAAGGAGGAGGCGGGCAGGACTCCTCCTTCCCCCAGGCCTGGGCCGGCTCGGGGAGCTCGGGGGTCTGGGCCTTGGTGGAGCTGCGAGTGAAGGGGCAGCCGGGGGGGAGGGCAGAGGGACAGTGCCCCTGGGACCTTTGATATCCTGGAGGCAGAAGGCCAAGCACATCTTGACAAACACATCCTGGGCGGTATGGGCCGGGCAGGCGTGGAGGGAAACGGGAAAGATCAGACTCAGCGAAGGGATCAAGGTCGTGGCAACCATCTGTTTCGTTGCAAATCAGCTCCATCGTCCCTGCCCACCTCTAAGCGTTCATCAGACTGTGTGTCCCCATGCTTGGTTCAGGACCATGGCTACCAGACGCGTGGCTGTCTTCCTCCCACCCACAGCTGCTCGGAGTCTGTGCCAGACTAGATCCCTGCCCTCGTCACTCCCAGCACAGGACCTTCCTCCATGCAAACCCCAGACTGGCTCACTGGAGAGACGGTGAGCGCATGGGGCCCTACAGCCCCTCGGCTCTCCTCCTGCCTTCCACCTGCCCTGCACACGCATCCAACATCTCAACAAGGAAGGGCTGCTCCCAGAGTGCAGGGGAATCCCCCTTCACTGGTGTCTGGGCTGTGCCAAGGGCAGGCTGGGTGGCCTCCACTGAAGTTTAATGGGAGGGCTAGGGCCACATCAGGGTTGTTTGGTTTGGAAATGCATGCAAAAATGTCTTCAGAATTCCCACAGTTCTCAAGGAAAGGAAGTCTAGCACCCAAGACCGGGGACCAGGGATCAGGGACTGGGTTAATTAAGTCCAGAGGCCTACCCTTTAGGAAAAGCCAGAGTGCTGTCAGGGAACGGCTGGGCGTGGTCTTACGGAGCCCTGGGGAGCTGGCTGGAGGAGGGCAGGCTCTGGGAGCACACTTACTTGGGAGGGGACGTTGCAGTAGGGGAGACAGTTTTACTAATTACTAATAAACGTCTTTTGTTCTTAATGAACCGACTCAACTTACCGCCTCCGACTTGGTTCAGACTCCTGCTTTCTAGGAATGGAGCAGTCCCGAGGCTCAGTGGGTGGGGGGCCAGGGAGACACCCACTCTTGGCTTCCCTGCCAGTCAGGAGGAGAACCTAGGAGTCCGGGGTTCCAATTAGTTTGAGAGAGGGTGAGGCTGGGGGTCCTTAGAGCTGCCAGGAAAAGAAGAGGAGGGGAATGGATGGTAGCAGAGGTAAGTCACCTTTGTAGGAAAGGGGATGCAGGGGGTGCCGGACTCCTCCAGAAGGCAGGTTTTGGAGTCCGGCTCCTGGTTCCCTTATCTGAGGGGCCCCTCTGTTCCCTCCCGCTGCCTGTGCTCCCTCCCTCTTTCCCAAGAGGATGCTGGGACCAGCTCAACATTTTCTCCTGAGCTATTTTGAGGGGAGAAGGGGGGGCTGAAGCTGGTGGGGGAGCCAGATCACTGCCTTCTCTCCGGTTCCCACCGTTCCCTCCCCGACCCGTGTTTCCAGGTTGCCAAGGAAACCACACAGCCTATCCGCAGCTTCGGTTTTGTTCCTGTCCAACCCAGGAAACTTCGGAAGGCCAACTCAGTGGGAGTTCTGCCAGGCCCTGAGTTGGTGGGCAACGAGAGGCCGCTCCGCCTTGAAGCCTCCTGCAGGGATGCCCTCCCACACAGCTGTGCACGCACACACACACACACACACTCACACACACACACTCAGAGGCTCCGACTGCCCACACACACCCCAGCTCCAACCACTGGGCCAGCAGAACCTAGCAGGAGGAGAGAAGAGCAAACACGAACAGGGAGGGATTCACCCTGCCTGCCCCCCACTAGAATCACACGTGCCTCTAAGGGTCACTGTGTCACTGGTGAGGTTTGGGTGCCCCCGGCAGCCCACCCACTCCAACAGCACCCTGTCCCCTCGGGCTTGGCCGATGTCAGGCTATCCAAGGGCGTGAGTCCTAGGGCGCAGGAAGAGGCACCAAGCAGATAAAAAGATGTGCAGGAATGGCCCAGAAGCTCCACAGCAGTGTCAGAGGGGTGTGTGACCTTGAGAAGGTCATTCAAATACTGGCTCAACATCACGTTCTGTGACAGGGGACCCAGGCACCAGCCTCTCCAGATGTTCTAAACATGACTGGGATCCTGAGGGGGGAGAGGCCAGCTAATAAACCACAGTAAAGGGCAGCGGGTTGTACAGTTGACCAATGCTGTCACTTTCTCTCCCTCTCAAATCCCAGAACTAAGGCGAAGCTCACCATAAATGAAGGAACTTGCCAGTGATTTGAGCTGTCTAGCCAAGGCACCAGTTGCTACCCTGAGTGGTGAGTTCCCCATCGCTGGAGGTATTCAGGCAGAGGCTGGGGGCTCACTGACAGGCCTGCAGTAAAGGAGACTCCTGCTCCGAGTGAGAGCTTAGGCCAGATGACCTCTGAGGTTCTGTTGGCAAGCAGATTCCCAAGTCCACGGTTTGGTCTTCTTCGTGCGCGACGGCCTAGGGGCTGAGGGCAGAGGGGCTGACCCTTCCTTCCACACTCCGGCATTCACGGGTGCAGCCAACCTTCACACTGATCAGCCGCATGGCCTGGCTTTGTTCTTCCTGGAGGGCTTGAGTGGACACCTAAGGAAAACCCCAGTGGTTATAAGAGCAGGGAGAGAAATCAGAGAGGCTATATCACAACCAGCTTAGGGTAGAGGCCCTGTCTAGAAAGCCAATTTCTGCTTGAAATGAAGGATTGTGTCTCTTGAGAACAAGCTAAGAAGAGTGGTTTTGTTTTCTCCAAGATCAGGGACTGAGAGAGGCAGTATTTCTGGCCAGGAGAGCAGAGGGTCAATGTCAGGAGAAGAAAGCAAAGCCGAGGCACTATTGTAAGCCCCCGAGGATCAGGGATACTGCTGTGTCCCACAATCCAGGCTCCTGAGAATGGTTGTAGTGCCTGTGCTTTGTACAAGGGTACCCCACGGAGCAAGCAAAATGGGGCTGAAACCCAGTCACACTCTGCCAGCCCAGCAGTACATCCTGCAGAATAGAGGCTGCCTGGAGGAGGGGTCATTTTGCTAAATCTCTCCCAGGGGTAGTAGTGGCCCCGCTCTAACTCGGTCCCACATTGATCTCCTGTGATCAGTACAAGTCTCACCATGACCCTCCCTACTTAAACTTTTCAATGGCTGTTCTGGGCGGGGAAAGGCAAATTTCTTAGCCTGGTTGACAAGACCACAAACAAGACCAGTCCTTCAGGTTTGGTTACCCTGTTTTCTTTACGTCCGGTTGCACTCCAGCTCTATCACCCCACCTGCCTTTCCCCAGACTCTGCACTCTACCATTCCCAGCTTCCTCAACGCTGTTCCCAGCATAGATGAGGCAGGGAAGCTGGTGGCAAACAACAGAAACCAGCTCGCACTAGCTGAAGCAGATAAGGAATATTCAGAAAAGCAAAATTCTGGTGGCTGAAGAGTTGATGGGCAAGCTGGAGCAGCACTTCCCTCCACAGACAGGAACCAAGGGAGGCTGCACGGCAGAGAAGGTCAGTGATAGGAGGTATCTGGTTGGGACACTGCTGGGTCTGCCCCTTCCCTGCCTACATCCCTCTGCCCCCAGACTAGATATTTGCTGCTAAGTTTGCAGGCCAAGATATGACAGACCCTTTTTGTGAATGGCTGCCAACTGTCCCGGCCCTTCTTGTCCGTCTCTCGAGACCCCAAGGGGGGCATCAGATTGGTTGAACTCAGGTTCCAGGGGCCCACCCTCCCTCCACCCTCCCTCCACATCCCTCCTCCCTCCCTCTGCCCATGCCTGTGCTGCAAGAAGTGCCAGGAGACAAAAAATCTGCCTCCTCAGCGTGTGGGGTAGAAGATGGAGTCCCAGGGCTCCTAGGTGGCTCAGTCGGTTAAGCGTCTGACTCTTGGTTGAGGCTCAGGTCATGATCTTAGGGTCATGGGATCGAACCCTGTGTCGGGTGCATTGCGCAGCATGGAGTCTGCTTGAGATTCTCTCTCCCCCTCCCGCTGCTTACTTTCTAAAATAAATAAATAAATAAAATCTTAAAAAAAAAAAAAAGGATGGAGTCCCACCTCCACTGAGACTCATGTGATGGGGCATCCCTCTGAAAGAGGAAGGGTGTTCAGATACCTGGCAATCACACACATGACAAATGTCCACTTCACTGCGCTCTTGTCCCCTCATCAATTCCCATTCATTCCTCAAGTGTCACTTCCGCAGAGCCTCCCTCCTGCCTAGGCAAGCTCAGGTGCTCCTTTGTTGTTCCCATAGCACCTGGTACCTTCTTATTTTATTTTATTTTATTTTATTTTATTTTATTAAAATTTGTTTTCAGGCATGTCTTCCTCTCCAGACTGTGAGTTCCTTGGGATCTTCTAGCAGGGTGCTCTCAACCGTGACCTCTTGTCTGTCCCCACTCCAGTGGGTGGCATCCGTGGGAGCTCAGCAAGTTTATGAGTGAAGGACTGAATGAATATGTGTATCCCTGAGACTCCTCACATGGTACAAGTTCAGCTTACAACACCTCAGATGCCTGGCTGAGTGTGATGAAAAAAGGGGGTCCTTACTATGGAGATGGGGTGCTGAGGAGCTCTCAGGAGCAAAGCTAGGTACTCATGCTCACAGGTATTAGAGAAAAAAGCCTGTCAGCAAGTGACTTTCTTCCCCAGGAGGCTGTGAAGTTGTCCTCCAAAAGACACTGCAAAAGGGGCCTGGTGGGAAATGCATTCAACTGTCACCAGGTCTTAGTTGCTGTAAATCTGGAATCGTGTGGGTTGACATGAAAATGCTTTATAGTCATTAGGCCCCATTGTGAAGGTAATTATGTAAAGTCCTGTTGCAGACACCTGGGCCAGGAGTGGGCTGAAACTGCCCTGAATGGCCCCCACGGGGGAGAAGAGTGGGAGAGAAGCATCTGGAAAGGGAGCGAGAACTGCTTAAAATAGAAGGAAGAAGTAGAAGAGAAGATGAAAGCGGAAAGCAGAAGAGGAAGGAGCAAAGCCGGAGACAGGGACAGAGAGGGGGAGGGGCAGCAGGGGCTGCAGCCAAGGGCTGGAACATGCGCACTGGCCGAGAAAGAGGAGGTCCGTGGTAGAGCTTGCGGCAGCCCGCAGAAGGAGGCAGAGAGAGGCGGCTAAGTCAGCAACCAATGCCTCCCTCAGTCAAGCAAGCACCGAGCAGCACCTACTCTGTGCCAGGCACTAGGGCTAGAAAGGTATAGAACTGTGTATAAAAATGGGCAAACCCCTTACTGTCCAAGGTTCACAGAAAGTGAAGGAGACAAACACCAAACCGAGATTTTATCAAAATTGTTTGGTCGGTGTATAGATACTTGTAAGGAAAAGAATACAAGGACACATTAATGGGGCCCGGCTCCTAGCCTGGGGCAGAGGGGACGCCCACTGGAGACGCCAGTTGAAGGATGAGTTTACCAAGGAGAGAAAGGAGAAAGTGGCTTCCTGCCCGGGAAGCAACTTGAGCAAACACACGGGGACGTGGGCCCCTGTGACAGGCTGGGGCACGGGATGAGCTGGAGAGACAGGGAGGGGCCGCGTGTCCCCGGCTGAGGAGCGGGGGACCGGCAGGTGACACCGAGCAGGTGTTCTCGGGGCATGACACAGTAAGATCCACATTCTAAGGCTGTCGACTTGACTGGAGTGTGAGAGAGGGATTCATGTGGAGGAAGACAGTAGTCCAGGAGACCCGTTAGGCGTTGGTGGCAGTTGTCCAGCTGAAGGAAGCTGGAGCCGTTACCTGAGGCGGAGGACACGGAAGGGCGGGAGTGGCCAGAGGGAGGGCAGGGTCATGACCACGTGCTTGAGACCAGGGGACTTAGAATATCTGTAGATCACCGAAGGGCGTGCGTATCCAACAGGCATTTGAACGTGGGCATCCGAAACTGAAGGAAGAGATGGTGGCCGGAGACCTAACTGGGGCCTCATCAGCAGAGAGGACAGCCGGAATCAGTGGGAGTGGACGAGATCTGGCAAGGAAAGATCACACTCGGCCAAGCGGTGGGCCTGGGCTGGAGCTCCGGGGAAACGCCAGTGTTTAAGGAGCGCCAGCGGAGAGTGAGGGCCCTAGGCCTGGGGACAGGACTTTCTGGGAAGGAAGGAGAGGACAGTGGGGTCAAAGCAGGAGAGTCCAGAAGGTAAAGACGGAAAAGCCGCCATTGGCATTTGCGAACTGGAGGTCATGGACGATGCGGTTTCTTAAAGACTTTTGCGGGGGGGCCCTGGGTGGCTCAGCTGGATAAGCGTCTGCCTTCGGCTCGGGTCATGATCCCAGGGTCCTGGGATCGAGTCCCGCGTCGGGCTCCCTGCTCAGAGCAGAGCCTGCTTCTCCCTCTCCCTCTGCCATTCCCTCTGCTTGTGCTCTTCCGTCTATCTCTCTGTGAAATAAATAAATAAAATCTTTGAAAAAATACTTTTTTTTTTTTATTTGACACAGAGAGACATAGCAAGGGAGGGAACACAAGCAAGGGGAGTGGGAGAGGGAGAAGCAGGCTTCCTGCGGAGCATGGAGCCTGATGCAGGGCTTGATCCCAGGACCCTGGGATCATGACCTGAGCCGAAGGCAGACGCCTAACGACTGAGGCACCCAGGCGCCCCGATGATTTTTTTTTTAAATGGGGGTGGGGTCAGGGTGCGGGGCAAGAAGTCAGACAGTGGTGAGTGAGCCTGGGGAAAGATTAATAGGCCAGTTCCTTTACTCTGCTTGCAACTCATCTATGGGTTTGAAATTGCATCGAAACAAAAAGTTAGCAAAAACAAACAAATAAAAGTGTTTTGTTTCAAAAGAATACAGGCACATTGTAAAGAAACAATTCTAAAAGGCATAAAATAGAAAATGAAAATTCTGCCTTATCTCTGTCTGCGTCCAAATCCCACCCTCACTGGGAACTGTGCCATGGTTACTAGTCGGTGGTTTCCTTTCGGATCCATTTTATTATTTATTTGTTGTTGTCACGAAAATAGAATCATCCTATATACGTCCTGTTTTGCAACTTTAAAAGAGATTGTAGGCATTTAGTTATGACAGAGTACATATTTTACCTGCATTCTTTACCACTGCACAGTATTGTCGCATAAATATACGAAAATTCATTATTAATTTTGAAACTGAAAAACTCAAAGAAAAGCACAGAGAATAAAATAACATACACCCATGTACCCACTGCCTTTTTAAAATAAATGCTAAGCATTTGACATACATATTTCTGATTCTTTCTGTAGAATAGAGTAGGTTTGTTTGAATGGGATATGTTTGAAAAACCCAGGGTGCCTGGAAGTTGCCAAAAAACGCAAGCCTGACATCATCACGACCGTGCCTTCATGCTGCCAGTGGCTCCCCACTGCATCTAGGATCAGCCCAAGCTCCATCACGTGGCCTTCCCAAGCCCATGGACCCCAGCACCCCCCGCCCCCCGGCTCAGCTTGCATTCTCCTCCCCAATTCAGCCATGGTAGGCTGTTCCAATTCTAGCACTTTCCAAACAGGCATTTCATAGGCCCTTTCCTCAGACTCCTCTCTTTCGCCACATTAACTGCCCCCCTCCACCCAGCTACCCACCATCAGTCCACCTGGAGAACCCTTACTTATCTTCAGTGCGGCTCAAGAGTTACCCGGGTGCCTTTCTGGGACACCCTCACCCCCTCCAGGTAAGACAGACTTCTGCCCACTTTGGGCCCCTATGATGCCCTCTCTTCGTCTCTCTCACGGCGCTTTTAGTCTTTGGTCTTCTCTGTTGACCTGGCAATGGCCTGGCCCTGGACTACAAGTCCCTTCGAGAACAAGCTCCATGCCTTATTCATCTCCAACTCTCCGATGCCTGGCACATTCAGCAAATGCTCTTGAAGTAGCCTCGTGGACGCCCGAATCTCTGTGGCCCACCAACAAGGTAGGTGGCCCCAGCCCGATGTTCCTGGAGGCCTCCAAAAATAAGGGTACCTGGGACCGCTCTGGATTTCCAGGGTCGCTGCCTGCAGGAGCCCTGCCCCCTCTCCCCTGTGTCCTAACTGAGCTGAACAGCCTCAAGCCTCTCCTGCCCATTCCCTGGCTCGCCCGCCCACATTGCCAGCCAGATCGCCTCTCCGCAGAGTCAGCAGGGAGCACTCAGTAAAGCTCATTACTTAACGGTCAATGGCCCTGAATCCCATCTCCCCCATGAGCCCACAGAGGCTGTTTGGAGCCCAGCCCCGATTCCTGTAAATGGAAAGCGATTTGCACTCATTCCCAAGATGAATCATTTTGTTTTAATCGCCCGTCCTTTTGCTGGCGGTGCCACTGCCGTGGCAGCCTGCTCTGTCTTTTGGCCGTCTCTTGGCAGGATACCCTTCCAGGTTCTGCTAATCACCCAGAAGAGGGGTGCAAGGAGGAGGAAAGAGAGGGAAATCCCCGGGAGGAACAGAGTAACAGGTAACAATGAGCCAAAGCTAATGAAAGTGACATGATTGTCCTTCTGCAACCCAAGCAAAGATCCCAAACGGGCAGAGATCAGTGCCCAACTTGTGGCCCCCATGGGGGCGCTGCTCCAGAGACCAGATGGCTAATATGAAGGAAGCATCCAGTGCCCCCAGCTCCTGGGGAAAACTTTCCAACCTGGAGTTTTTCTGAGCTGGATTAGCTTCGTGACCTGGGAAACTATGGGGGAAGGGGTCTATTAACAAACAGGGTAATTCCAGGACCCAGAATTCGTTCCCTGAATTTGGGGATGAAATGGGTGCCGTGTAAGGAGAAGTCAGTCAACATTGATTTTCCTTCTCAGGCAGCAATTCCAGAAGACCATGCAGGAGAGTGATGGTGTTTCCTTTCCGTCTATAAGAAGGCTCATTCTGGATCTGTTGGGGAAAGTCCAGCCTGCCATCAGTGAAGAGGAAAGCCCCTGCCCAGACTCTGACCTCTGCCCACGGTGCTGGCCCCCAGCCCCAAAGGCTGCTCCACGCCAAAACCTAGAGTAACCCAGACTCCAGGCTTTCCCTCTGAATAAAGAAGAACCCGCGGCCACCAGAAGTCCAGGAGCGCGCTAGCTCCGCCCAGGAGAATGGACTTTTAGCCTCACTCAGATCCCCACCTGACTGGAAAGGGGAGATGTGGGAGCCAGAGGGGGAATTCCTGGCAAGATAAGCAGGAAGACTGAACAACCCTGGTGGGCACCCATCTCCCTCCCAGACTGCCAATTAGGAGGCACCCAGGGGGCCTGCGGCAGAGGGATGACCTAGAGGACCACTGGGGAACTCTTCCTGCCCCGAGGATCCTTGGACTTCTATTTGAGAGTTTTAAAGCACTTCACAGCATGACCTGGGCAGGGGGATGAGGGAACCGTGGTCACTCCTCAACGGTCACCGAGTCTCTGAGAGAGGAGGTTTTCCACACGGCAGCCCAGCCATCTCTAAAGCCTTTGTGGGGTTGAAGGAAAACACCTGTTTGTGGTAACTTAAGTTTCCCCCTGGGAGCGCCGGGCTGGCTCAGTTGGTCGAGCATGGGACTTTTGATCTCAGGGCTTATAAGTTTGAGCCCCACGTTGGGTGTAGAGGTTACTTAAGATCTTTTTTTTTAAAGACTGTATTTATTTATTTGACAGAGCAAGAGACAGTTGGAGCAGGAACACAAGCAGGGGGAGGACGAGAGGGAGAAGCAGGCTTCCCGAAGAAAAAGGAGCCCAATGCAGGGCTCGATCCCAGGACCCTGAGATCATGACCTGAGCCGAAGGCAGACGCTTAACGACTGAGCCGCCCAGGCGCCCCTAAAATAAAACCTTTCCAAAAATAAATAAATAAATAAAACTCCCACTGAAGAGGGTAAGCTTTCCTTGGTCCCTTTCTGCCTTCTCTCAACACCCTACCTCTTCACCCCATGCAGCACAATGCCTGCCCCCCATGCCCCCTTCCTCCTATGACCATGTACTCTGCAAGCCTCAAGGAAAGTGGACAGGTTTGGAGCTCGCCAAGAAGAACTCCCTCCTCCTCCCTGCTCTGCTACGCCAGAGGAAGGGACAGGCTGGTGTTTCCACAGCAGGTTACTGAGCCTGCTGGGAAGCCGGGACCCCAGGGAAGCTGTGTGAGAACAGCCAGGACCCGCACGTTTCCATCTGCTCCATCCACATGGCCGCTGGGAGCAAGCCCAAGGGCAGAGAGACGTGGGCTTCCTTGCAAAGGATGTCTCTCCCAGGGAAGAAAGGAGAGGAGACTCACTCAACAAATATTTTCTGAGTGCCTACTATGTGCCAGGCACTATTCCAGGCACAGCTCTGTGCAAAACAGACCAAGTCCCTGCTCTCACGGGGCTGACATCGTACAGCGGATGGTAGAAGTTCAGACTGACTCAGGCCTGAGAGACAGCTCCTGGGCTCCCACCGAGGAGGAAATGGAGCCTCGAGGGGAAAAGTGAGTGAGGAGTGAGCTAGAACTGGGTCCCAGCCTCTTGGTCAGCACCCAGGAGAGGAAAGACTGGACACAGGCCGTGACTCCAGCCCAAGCATCCTTTCCAGAGGGCCTGCCAAGAGCAAAGGTCCCTGCGCTTCCCTCATCAGGGAAGATGAGAAGTACTGAGTCCCCTAGGCCCGTCTCCTCCCCGCTTTCCTTCCCCCTTCCCCTGTTCCCCTCCTCCCCTCCTAGGTGGCTCCACAAGCCTCCAGCTGGCTCTTTGCTCCCTTCCTGGCTTAGCCCGTTAGTCAGTGCCGGCCAACAGGTCCTGACAAATGTTCCCTCCAAGACAGTCCCTGGGGACAGAAAGTCCGGGGATACCAACCTGAATTCCAAAGTCCCAGACAGAGGAAAGGTAAACAAACAGGGAGAAGCTGCGGGAGGCAAGGAGTTAAGCTCGGCCTGCAGTTGTCTGGGTTAACGCATAGGAGATAATGTGTGTGCGGGCTCCAAGCAGAGGGCCCAGTGTATGTCACGGCTCAATAAATATTAATCTTCTTTCCTTCCTTCCTTCTTCCCTCCCTCCCTCCCTTGTCTCCACTGGACAATACTTCCAACTCAAACGCCTGATTAATCATTTATAACATCACTGATAGTATTAAGATTCATAAAAATTCAAATGGTAGGCGCGTCGCCCCACCCTCCTGGCTCCAGATTCCGAGAGCAGCGCATCCCACCTCCACTGGGAAAGCGGGGGCAATCTCTCACCCCCGGTTAGGCTTTTAGTTCAGATTGTCCCACTCCTTCGGATGTCCTTGTGTATCAGCGTGGGTGTCTCATCTGTCCAGATGTGGCTGAGACAGGGGACAGACAAGGTGACCACGCCTAGGCCCCCTAATTCTTGCTTCTCTCCAGAGACAGTCGGCAGTTCCAAGGGCCTCTTTGGCAGGTGTCAGACGAGATGCCAAGGACTTCTCCCTGTGCCTGTCCTGGGTCCTGGCCTCTGATCCCAAGCCCCGGCCTCCCTCTGCCCCTTTTCTGCCCTTCATTTACTGCTAATGGATCTCTCCCACATGAATTCTTAGCACCCGCAGATGTATGCATTGATTTGGATGAAGCCTTTATGTATTGCCATCGATTTTAAAGATACCAACAACAGCAAGCTTAAACTCGAATGTGGTATAACAATAGCTCCAGCTCACAAAACACACCAGCCTCCCAGAGGGATTCCGAGCACTTAACAAGTTCTTTCTGGTGCAGGCAACTGTTGTCCCCAACCCCCCGGGGAAAGTAAGACAAAGCGATGCCTTTGCTTATTTTGGGAAGAAGGACGTCAAGGAGAAGGGGTGGGGGTGTGCTTACTTGAGAGGGCGGGAGAGAGGAGTTAACATTTTGAAGTAATCAGTAAATGCATGTTCTTCCATTTTTGGAAACCACCCCCATGACCCCCAGTTTGGGCCACGAGTGAAGGTGGACACATCCTAAGAAGTGGAAAGCAGATCTCCATGCCAGTTTTGGGTGCACCCAGGGCTTGGCTCAGTGCCCCAGAAGACTGGAATGCAGAACCCCTCTGCTGTTCCCTCAGCGCCTTCCAGGCATCCAGGGGTCTCCTGCCTGGCTCTGTCCCTTCCCCACCACCCCTCCCCCTCCTCTTCAGAGCTAATTTACTTCTCCCCTTCTGGGCTCTACCCTCAAAATCTTGAGTGGTGTCACTCTCAGAAGCTGGACACTGGGTGACCAGGGACACTTCAGTCCCCTTCCCTACCAGCCCTCCCTGACCTATTCAGCCAAGTCTTTTATTTATTTATTTTTTAAGATTTATTTACTTATTTGAGAAAGAAAGAGAGGGGTGGGGGAGAGAGAGGGGGGAGGGGCCGAAGAAGCGAATCCCTAGCAGACTCCCAGCTGAGTGCGGAGCCCGACAAGGGGCTCAATCCCACCACCCATGAGATCACAACTGGAGCCGAAATCATGAGTCGAACACCCAACCGCCTGAGCCACCCAGGTGCCCTGGCCAAGTCTTTTAGTGTCTGTCTTGGAGAGGCCCCATCCCTCCTTCCAAGCCAGGCCTCCTATCTGTCACCCACCAGATGCTCTCCCAGCCGGCTGCTCTGGCTGGCCACCTTGCCTTGTAGTCGGCTCCTGGTCTCAACAGGAAGTGACCCGTCCCTCCCTAGGCCCAGGGGCCTCCCTGCCGTGGCCCCTTCTACAACATTCTCTGCCCGCCACTCAGCCTCACTCCCCTTCTCCTTTTATTCTACAGTTTCCTCTCCTCTTACAGTGTTCGGAAACCTGCTTTCAGTCGGACCGGTACTTGTGTTCTGTGTGCGTGTAGCCCCTTGTCTGACCTGTCTCCCGAAACAGCCAGGCTGAATTATTCATTAGCAGAAGCCAGCCTGCGAACTGACTGCCTAAAACCAGAGGAGGGTTTGGTGAGCTGTTCCGGTATCTTTTATTGATGCACTGAGCTCTTTTTCTAACTTGCTAGCATCCCCGAATATGAGTGGGGGGCCAAGCTGAGGACAGGAGCAAGGACAAGGCCTCGAGCCCTGACTTTCTTCCTCCCCCATTTGTGGGTCTGGCTGAAGTGCTCGATTTCTCAGGGGCTCCCTCCTCTGACAGAGAAAAATGGTGATTTTTGTCCTCTGGTTTCCCAGACATCATAGGAAGACATATAGATCTTCTTCCTAAAGTGCTTTAGAGGTGTCTTTGGAGGTTTCTGAAGGAAACGCTCTGCTTTATGTTCATTCCTCACCTTCCTGCAGGCCCAGGGACTCCCAGCAGGAGGCAAGTTTCCTAAGCAGTCAGACCAGCCCGCGGCCCCTGGACGGAAGGCAGGATATAGGGGAAAGGTAAGCAGCCCTTAGGGAGCTCCATTCCGAAGACATGTGGCCTCTGCGCTCAGGAAACTTCTGGTCTGGGAGCATGGAAAGGCACAGAGCAGGGCACATTCACAAAACAAAACAATGACACAAAGCCCCCTAAATCGCAAGTTAAATGTAGCTACGCTTCTTCAGTGGAGAATGGATAGGGCAGTGAGGGGAGCAAATGAAAGGAACGGGGGCACATGTGAGCACGCAGCCCCGTTCCCCTGGCCGGCCCTGCTCCTGGACACCCCCAGCCTCTCTGGCTTTACCCATAAGAATAGCAACCCCTGGAGCACAGCTCTCCTCTCCCAAGAGACCAGATGGGGAAACTCAGGATGAAAATCTCAGACCTCTGCTCCCTGCCTTCTGAGGCTGCTGACCACAGAGAACCAAGGGTTACCTGAGGACAAAGGGCCAGAAGCTTGCCCAGACTACTCTTCTCATCCAGGGCCACCAAAGCCTCCTCTGACTTCAGAGGCAAAGGCCTGGGATGTTGGGGTTTGCTAGCCCAGCTTGCTGTGGAGTTGCCCCACTCACTCCCAGTCCAAAATGCTTAAAGGGGCCAAGGGGCCATTCTGTCCTGCCCCACCCCGCCCCCACCGGCCTGGGCTGCAAAAGTAGGAGAGGCGGAGAGGGGGGGGGGGGGGGGGGGGGGGGGGAGACCAAGAGAAGAATGGGGAGGAAGGGGGAAGGTGCAAACCTGGGAATCCCAGTCCTAGCTTCTGGCTTCTCTAGAAAAGGACAAATTCAAGACTTTGGATGTAAGGAACTCCCTGCAGCGGGCACAAAAGAAGGTTTTTTAAATTTTATTTTATTTATATAATTTTTAGAGGATAGGAGGGGCAGAGGGAGAGGGCGAGAGAGAATCTTAAGCAGCCTCCACGCTGAGCACAGAGCCCGACCGACGACGGGCTCCATCTCACGACCCTGAGTTCGTGACCTGAGCCAAAATCAAGAGTCTGACACTTAACTGACGGAGCCACCCAGGCGGCCCCAAAGCAAACGCACGTTGGATGAGCTGTGGGGAATCGGTCCCCAAACAACCACACACCCTTCTGCTCCTTCTTTCCCCCAGACGGGGCTATCTGTCACCAGCCCCGCCCACTTGACTTGATCTGGGCCTGGTGTTCTCTGAAGCCAATTTGGCTAATCTGAGGCATTACAGAGCAGAACAAAGCAATTGGGCTCAGCCAACTCCAAGGTCCCAGATCCCTTCCCCTGCTCAGCAGGAGGGCTGGATGCAGCCTTAGGCCTTGAAAAAGAAAGCCTGAGAATAACCCAAAGGGGCTGTTAATAAAAACAGTAGGAGTGTGGCCCTGGGACTTACACACAGGTGTGTATACATGCACACATGCCCTTCCATTTACACAGATTTGCCAAAACACATCTTTTTCGCGTACGAAGCTATACACTCATAAAAGCTGAGATGCACACTTTCCGGTCCTGATGTACCCTCCCCCTCCCCCAGTCACATGAAATCACACTCCTTCTACCCCACTCCAGTTGCCCCTGTCTCCTGCACTGGGTGGGCTTCTTCCAGAAAGTCCAGGGCCGGGGCGGGGGGGGGGGGAGTAACTGACATCATTTGCATTTTTTACAGGAAGGGAGTGGCGCCTTCAGCCCAAGACCCTGCACCTGCCACAGACCGACAGCCTGACATCCCTGGATTTCACCTAGCTGCTCTGGGGAGATGCGTCTTTCCCTGGTCTCCGCCCCCCAACCCCTCTACTTTCCTCAAGATGGCTCTTGGCTCCAGCCCATCGGACTATAACCTTAGTGCCTGAACACAACACAACCCTGGGACGCTGACCCGTCGTCCTCTGAGGGAACCCAGGCCACTGTTCCTGCCCCATCCTTCCCCAACCCCGCCTCATCCAAGAAGTCTTCTCTGATTCCATCTGTTGTGCTCTAAATCTCATGGCCCCCGGAGCACTCTGGAAGAAAGTGGCTTTCTCTCTATGGCTTGTTTCTGTTCTTGTGTCAGCTCTGACTCGTGGGGGTGCGGGCTCCCTCATCAGATGGGGGCTTCCTGATCCTCAACACCATGTCCCCATCCACCCCCACCCCTGCACCCTACAGAATCCTGTCCTGGGAGTGGACTCAGGAGAGGGAGTCCTCTGCCTGGTCAGCACAATTTTCGAGACCTCCGCTGCTGGTTTGCCAAGGACCCTGATGGAGTCCAGGGCCATTGAGAAATAGAACCAACGACAGGAGGTTAGAGCCATTTGGGTTCCAAGAGTTAAAAGCTTTTCCCAGAAATGACGATATAATTCTCTGTGGAGAGCAGCTCCCCATCTGGTTGCTGAGGTGGGAGATGCTTCTCACTCATTTCCTCCAATTCCCTGAGGAAAGTCATCCTGTGCATGGAACAGGGGAACATGGAACCGAGCCAGCAAGGTGAGCAGCCACACAGAGGCCGGGAGGCTAGGAGTCAGAAAGGAGAAAGGAAGAGAGAAGGAGGGGACAGAGGGAAAGCACGGAGTGGAAGACAGCGGAGAGATAGTGTGCAGGGGGAAAACGCAAGAGGAGAAGAGAAACAGAAAAAGGGAAAAATAAAGAATGACCAAAAAAAAAAAAGAACTACGACAGAATGAGAAACTGGATGACCCAGAAACACATACCAAGACCAGGACAAAACTCTAAGAATATCTCCGTCTGGAGCTTCAAGAAGTGTTCTCAGGAAGTGAAGTGTGCAAGCTGGGGGCTGGGGGACCTCAGCATCTGCTCTGGGTCAGCGGCATTCTGTTAGATACCTTGTAACACCCCCGTGAGGTAGGCGCTACTGTTAATGACTCTCTACAGATCAGGGAACCTGGGATTAGAGAGGCGAAGCGACATCCCCCAGGTCACACAGCTGAGACGTGTCAGGGCTACGATTCAAGTCCAAGTCTGACTCTGAAGCTGGTGCATCAGGCTTCTCCACTGTTCTCCAACTATGAAAGTGCTCTGACCTAGGCTCACTTTTTACCCAGTATGTCAACAAGCATTAATTAAGCACCTGCTGGGTGCCCAGCAGCAGCACAGAAGAGGTCTCTGCCCCCCAGAATTTATAGTCAGGCTGGGGTTACCAGAATTCCTCTGATGTTGGATGTCTTGGTCTTGAATCTCCAGGCTGACAGGATCCCCCTAACAGAGAAATTGCTGTCCCTTCACTTCAGAGTCATGTCCAAGTTACTGACAGGGACAGGGGGGATTTCGACGTCTTTCTTGGTCACCTAATCTGGATCCATCAGATTGGGACATTGTCTCATGGAAATTCTTAGTCCACTCTGTCCCCAGTCCTTCATGAGGCCATCTGTCTTAGGACGATGGGAATAAACAAGGAAAGAGGGAAGTCAGAAGGTTGTCTGGAGTCTGTGCTTCTCTCCCAGAGGCCCAGCTCCCCTGAAAGGTCATGAACATCCCTTCCCTTGCTGGCTGCTCAGACAGTGGGGCCGGTGGGGCGGGGGGGCGGGGGGGGGGAGGAATAAGAATGACTGAAGCAGAGAAGAGGAAGCTGAGGGGCGCTTAAGGAACACTACAGGGGCCGCTGCCCAGAGCCCACAGCCGAGGCTCTCCCTCCTCACACAGAGTCAGGACTTTTGGAGAAGCTGGAGGAAGGGCACACAGCAAGACAGGGCCTGGGTTGCATTGGGGTCTCAGGAATTCCTTTAGAGCTTTAAACTTAGAACATCACCAATTTCCAACGGGTTTTGGAAGGTCTTGGGTAGAGGTTGGGGGAAGGATTCCCTGAGCTCTCAAGGTCACTAAACAGACTACATTATGAACTATTCAGACATACAGAAAACATAAAGGACAAGATCATAAACTCACACTGTAGCTGTTCTTAGCTTACATAAACAAACCGCTGTGAATCCCACTGAAACCCTGCTTGCCTCCCTGATGACAAGCTCCTCTTCTTCCCCCAGATGACCACTCTCCGGAGATTAGTGTTTACTACCTTCCAGAGCATTCAGCATCCTAGGATCCCTGCCTCTTCTATGGAGAGTGGGCCAGAGGCCCTTGGGTCGGTCTTTGGCATCAGGACTCCGCTCACCCAGGGCTGTCTGATAGGGCTCCCCCTCCCACCCTGCTTCTCTCTCTCCCTTTCCAGATGGCTGAGCAGACAATCAATATTTATGTGAATCCGCCAGGCCTGCTGGACAGGGAGGCCCAGCGGACAGAGGCAGAGTCCCCATCCCCAGCATGCGCAGGTTGTAACTCAGACACAGAACTCAGCCGGCCCGTCCCTGCGACTCCAGTGGCCAGGCCTGATGTGCGCGCCTTGTCTCGTGGGGGCGTCGCCTCCCGTCCCTGCCAGAGGTTCACAGCACCTGTCCACTCTGGTGGAAGGCAGGACGCAATCCCTGGGTGAGCCTGCTGAGAGAATAATAGTTTATCCCCCCTACTGTGCAGGCAGCAACACAGCTGCCTGGCTGGGGGGAGTTTTGGGGAGAGAACCGCAACACCTCCAGGGCCCCAGTTGCCCACCAGCAGCACGTTGTTACCTGCACGTGGCTCTCCTGAAGGGACACGTGCTCCCCAGCATTCTGCATGGGTCACCCCTCCTCCTCTCAGCGTGCCCCCTGGTTCTTGTCCTACTGGCTGGGCTCCACCCTCCTCAGGAAGCCGTTCTTAGCTAAGCCTCCCTGGTCCTGAGCACATGCCCCCTTCCCCGCGCCCCCGACATTCCTTAGTTTTCACGCAATCGACTAGCACAATTTCCTCTTGTGAAAATGTAGTCCTGTGCGCTGTAAACGGTCCTCCCTGCCCCACTGTAAGCTTCTAGAGAGCAGGGCCCTAGCTGATCCACCCTGGGCATCCTTCACACCATTTCTGCAAGTGGCTCCATAAGTGTGTGTTGAATGATTGGATGATCTCTACCCCCCCACATCTGCCCGAGGGTTTCTCCGGGATGGGGCCACCCATGTCTTATCTTTTCTCGGAATCTCCCGGTAGAAACAATCAAAGGGACACCCATTCCTGATCGCTGAGTGAGTGGGGAAAAGCCCTAAAAAAGTCTGCGGCCAGCCCACTCAGCCTCTCTTCCCCACCCCCTGCTCACCCACCACCCATAGGTCCCTCCCAGGCAGCAGTAGCGCCTATCGGTCTCATCAAGCTCCTTTGAAACCTCTGGCTGATTCTGTTTTGGTTTGATGGGCCTGATCTGAGGCTTTGTCTACCCATTTACCAGCCTCTACAAGTGTTTGTATCCAAACCAACCATAAGACAACAAAAGCATACTTCGTGCGGCTTTCCTGCTTCCCCGCGAACACAGCACTTACACCGTAGAGATGATCTTCACGGTCGTAACTCCATCTACACATGTGGAAACTGAGGCCTTCTGACTCCGGTCCACCAGGTGGCCCTGACACCCCTCTGGCTCTCTGTCCTGCCCATGCAGCCTCCCACAAAGCACCACCTCCAGGAAAGGCATCGACCCCTTGAGGCTGGATAGAAAGGTCTTTGAGGATAATTGAAAGCCTTTTGCAAGAAAGAAGACGGAGACAGCCTTCAAGTCTGTGCACAGCTGGGGCTGCTCTCCGGGTTCCTGGCCAGCCAGAGACTTTGGGGTGGGGGCCAGCAGCTCCTGATGGAGGCCAGGCCACCTGTGCCCAGGCACGAGAGCACTGCTGGGGAGCCGGTGCCCCCAGCCCAAGGATCACCCAGCTTCCTCCCGGCCACCGGCAACCCGGACAGCAGCAGATTCCCAAGCAGCACAGTTAGACTCCGGGATGACCTGAGGCCCTCAGGAATCAGCGAGGCATCCTTACTCTTGACCACACTCGAACAGTGCCCAGCATCCTTACTCTTGGTGTCCTCCAGGGCCCACGGTGGTCACAGGTGCCCCTTCTGAGCACTTAGCACAGGTGGCCACTCTGACCCCTGTGTCTTCCCGTTAGAAGAACCTGTGAGGAAGGAGAATCCCTATTTACACTTGAGCCAGCTGGGACTCGATGACTAAGTAACTTGTGGGAAGACTTGTAGCTAATAAGTATCGGCGTGCAGATCCAAATGTAGGTCCTTCTGAAGCCAATACCCACAACCTCCCCGCTCTCTGCTCCCCAGAAACTGCCACCTCCACAGATCTGCTCAGTAAGACTGCACCTCGCCAAGTCAGGACACCTTTTTTCTTTAGTATAGTTGACACACAATGTTACATTAGTTTCAGGTGTACAACATAGTGATTCAACAAATTTATACCAGAGCATTTATTTTTAATTGTATTTCTTTCCTTTTAATAGGTCATATATTCAAAAAGTCTCAAACTCATACATGATAAGAGTACTCCGTGAAGTCTTCCTCCCACTCTTGATCCCCAAACATGTAGTTACTCGTCCCAAAAATAACCACTGTTGTCTGATTCCTGTATCTCCTTCCATATATACATTATGCAAAAGAAGTAATTATGTAGAAGTATTCTTTCCCCTATCTTTTTTTTTTTTTTAGAGAAGGAGGGGGGAGGGGGAAGAGCAGAGGAGAAGGAGAGAGAGAATCTTAAGCAGGCTCCATGCCCAGCTCAGAGCCCAACGCGGGGCTCCATCTCACAATCCTGAGATCATGACCGACCTGAGCCACAGTCAAGAGCCAGGCGTTAACCGGCTGAGCCACCCAGGCGCCCCTCCCCCATCCTTTTTAAACAAATGACAGGATATTACACACATGGCTCCATGTTTGCATTTTCCACTAAACAATGTGTTCTGGGAATTCTTCCACATCCATACATAAAGTGTTCTTCACTACTCCTGATGACTGCAAAGTATTCCATTGTCTACCAATCCATTTAACCAGTCCCCTGTGATGGGCATTTAGGTTGTTTCTGATCTTCTGCTGTGAAAAAGATTGTTTCGGTGAGAAACTGTGTGTGTGATGTCATTGTGCTGTGTGCGCACGGGCATCTATAGGATAAATTCCTAGGTGTGAAGTTGCTGAGTAAGTAGGCTCCGGAACTGAACATTCCCAGTGGGAAGCAGAATAGGTTGGTGAAGAGTATATGGATATCCTTCACCCTGGCTCTGTCACTCACCAGCAGTGTGACCTCTAGCAAGATACGGAACCTCACTAACCCTTGGTTTCCCAGTCCGTTAAAGCGTTGGCTTCCTTGCAGGGTCGCCGTGAGGGTTCAAGTGAAAGAAACAATATAAATAAAATGCCCAGCATGAAACCTGGTTCATGCAGGGACCAGAGACAGATGATCATTTCCCCTGTCCCCCAGTCCTGGGAAGGAATTTCTCCCACTGACTGTCCCTCTCACCCTTTCCATTCCTCTCTTCCAGGTACTGTGCCCCCAGTGACTCCTTAAGCCATCTGCCTGACGTCTGGGTTCTATGTGGAGCTCAGTGTGTCTCTTGCCCTCCAAGTAACAAGGCTTCCAGAAGACAGAGACCCTCTTAACCATTTCTGAAACACCCTCACTGCCTGACAGAGGTCCTGGCACACAGTGGATGCTTGGGAAAGGTCTGCTGAATTGAAATCAACTCCAGCTCCCAGATTCTTGGTCCTTCGGCAAAGAGAGACAAGGGTCACCTCCAGCCAGGAGGCTGAAGAGGTGGCCAGCCTCCCTTTCAAGCTCACAGAGGCTTGGTAATCAGGAAAGGTTTTTGTGCCATATTTAAAAGCCCTAGCTCCTGCACCGCCCCCCCCCCATCTCCCACAGCCACCCACACACCCGGAGCCTGGTAGAAAGCATTCAGATAGTCTACCGCTGGGGAGGGGGTGAAGAAGACTCCCTGGCCCCTGTCCATCCCCTCCCGCGTGTGTCCCTGGTTTGGACCACACGCCGCCACCAGGGAGATCATCGCTAGGGACTGTTGCCCAGAGAGCGCAGGGAGGTGGGAGGAAATCATGTCGATTTCTCTCTGGGAGCATAAATGCTTTTTAAATTGCTGTCACAGACAGCTCCTTGGGAATGTATTATTGATGGCGATTGAAATGAAAGAGGGAGAAAGCAGCCATCTCTCCTTTGCTAGCAAGGTGCCCCCCGCCCCCCGCTCCTGCCCCTACTCCTCCCACCCCTGCTAGACTTGGGGCCTGAGGCGCCCACAGCTGTCTTCTCACCTGCCTTCACTTCTTCTTTCTTTCTTTTTATTTCCCTGTTGTTCTCTTTCTGTGTCCCCTGCTGGCTCCCACTCCTCAGGCTGGCCCCTTTCTGGCCTTGAGATAGCTCCATCGCCCTCACTTCCTGCCCCTTCCACTCGCCTGTCTCTCTGGCTGTCCAACCTCCCCCCTCCCCCTCTCCTAAATGTCCACCATGTAGCCCCTCTCCCTCCCTTCCCCATCCCCCCCCCCCCCCACCTCGTCCCAACTCGATCTCATTCTCTTCCTTTTCTGCTCGGCTCCGTTCCTCAGGGTCCTGGACCCTCAGTTCTTCTCTCTCCAACCAAAAGAGGCCGGGCTACCCAGGTGGCATTTCCTGACCCCCAAACCTGGGATAGGGAAATCTTTACTTCAATCCTCCTCTTGCACCCGGACTTTCACCCACAGTCCCCCGAATTCCCAGCCTGTAACTCCCGCTTTGTGCCGGTTGGTCAGGTGAGCTCCCATCTGGCCCACTGGCTCTGTTTGGGACCAGCACCAGCAGAGCCCGGATAAGCTGTCCCTGAGGACTCAGGGTGGAGAAAACCCCCACGCTCCTTCCTTTACTCAAGCAGGCGGCTCACATCCTTGGCTGTCAGCGGGGTTTTCCCTGCAGTAGGACCAAGCCTCACCTCTCTCCCGAAACTGGAAGCAGCCAAGGGCTCAGGTGTGGGCTGGATGGCCCCGGGCCTTCTGGCCAAGGGCCTTCGGTGCCTTTAAGAAAGCACAAGCCTCCTGGCACCACCGGCTCCTCCTCTACCCACTTCCCCAGCCTGTGGGGGGGAGGGAGGGGAGCCAAGATGGATATACCTGCAGTGCCCCCTCCAGACAGCTCATAAATAATAGCTGATCTTCCTGCGGGGGACAGGAACTGGTCCACTCCCGCGGAGCCTGGGAGAAAGGTGACAAGGCTCGTTTATCTACCTCCTCCTGTGCTCTCCCGCTAGTAGGAGCATACGCCTCTTTCCCCCTGGTGCCTTGCCCATTTCTCCCTCTCAGAATCTGTGAGCAGGGAATGGGCTGAGGAAGAGGGCAGAGTGTCCGTCTCCTGCTTCCCCTGAGGCTTTCAATATGCCTGCCTTACACCACCACCCACAAGTGTTTCCTGAACAGCACCTCCTACCACTCTTCCTCCACACCCCCCAAACCCACCTGTCCCCCTGGGGAGCCAGGGGCCTGATTCACAGCCTCCCCCTGCCATCCCAAGGGCCAGAGCCATAGACTCAGAAGCTGTAGTGAAAGCAATCCTAGTTGCATCTGATGTTCACATGGTTTGGGATTTTAGACCCAAATGCAGTGGATTTCCCGAGTCTCTTCGACAGTCCCCCAGTTCCTGCTTCCCTTCCCCTCTGCTGGGGCTTCAGCGCCCCCTTCTCTCCTCCCAGACTCTCCGCCCCTGTATACCCCACGTCCCAGCCGCCCAGAGAGCTCACACTGCCAACCTGGGCTGGTTCAGCTCAGCTCAGTCCGACCCTCCTGATGGGTTCCAAGTCAGTGCCTCCACCTGCCCATTACCCCCCAGGGCCTTGGCGAGGCAGGTGTTTGGAGCCTCGGGAGCAGAACTCCCCCCAGATTCTCTGAGACCGCACCGTCTCGCTCTGCCATGCCATAATCCCGGTCTCACTCCCGCCAGGCCACCCTGGAGCCCCCAGCTACCCATGCAGAGGGCACCCCAGCACCACCATTACCAGGAAGTGCTGCCCCAACCCCACCCCCCAAGGCCGCAGGCAGACTGGCAGGGACCACTGAAGTCGGCCTTGGGGTAAGCTAATGGCAGGCCTGGCTCCTGATAAGGATGTGGGGAGGAGGCAGGGGTCTAGTGAAGCAGCTGCCTCTGTTCTAATCACTGCGGCAGATAAACAACAGCCAAGGGGCCTAGCCTGGGGCTACCTATGTGTCACCCTGTGTGCGCCCCGCCCCCCCAAGCTAGCACCCTTCACCCAGACAGGACTATGGAGATTTCCTGCCTTTCCCCGTGCACCTGCTTGTTCTGCCTGCTCTCCAGCTCGCCCTCCATCCCCTTCCCTGCAACTCCTGCCTGCCCCTCTTCCTGTTTCCTCCCCATCCCTTCAACTTCTTTTCTGCCTCCCTTGTTTTCTTTTTTCTGTCAGTGATCACTGTCTCCTTTCTCTCTCCCTCTGCCCTTCCCTTCCCATCATCCTCCATGCTCCCTCCCTCTCCTGATCCCTCCCCACCCCCCCAAATCCACACCACCTTCCCTCCTGCAACTATATTTAGCTCAGAGCCTCAGAGCGGAGGGGGGGGGTGTTTGGAAAGGCACACTGGGCTGGCGGCTAGTCTTGAAGGGTCTGTCAGTGTTTCTGTAAGAGGCTCAACTAGGATGAGTTTATAACAGAGCTGTTTCTTTTCCTGACATAAGCCCCCCCCGCCCAGGGCAGAGTGGAGGCAGAGAAGGGACTTCCAAGTCTCCCCAAAGGTGGGCCAGCTCTTCAAGAGAGAAAGGAAGTACAGATTAATTCAGAGAGTGGATCTAGTCTCACACGACCACACAAGTGAGGACTCTGTCCTGGGTCAGGACCATCGGGAGACGGAGGACAGAGTCCTTCCTAACCATAGGTGGAGTGAGCAGTTGTTCTCCTAATGTGACCTGAGGAACTCTGAAATACAGCTTTCCCCAAAGACGTCCCCAGCCTGCTACGGACTCCGTAATCCCCACCACCGTAGCCATTTCTTTCTGTTAAACCAACACCTCTAGAAGACCTGTAAAAATCATATCCAATATCGGAGGGACACTTTCCCACTAACTACGTGGTTTGAACACACCATTGCTTTTGATCTTCACAAGTATGAGATCAGGAGAGAGAGCCTAGTACGCTCACATAGCTGGCTTGAGGACACCCAGTTTAGTATGCACTAAAGCTTGAACTTGAACCCAGGTCTTTTTTTTTTTTTTTTAAGATTTATTTATTTATCTGAGAGAGAGAGAATGTACAAGTGGGAGGGGCAGGGGGAGAGAGAATCTCAGGCAGACTCCATGCTTAGCACAGAGCCCGATGCAGGGCTTGATCTCACGACCCTGAGATGATGACCTGAGCCGAAAACAAGAGTCAGACATTTAACCGAATACATCACCATTCATTCACTCACTCCTTCATCAGATATCTAGTGAGCGCCTTCTGTATACAGACGCGATGTCATACCTTGGGCAGACCCAGAACCCAGGGTGGGGGTACCCAGTCCTATGAGGTATCTGTGCTAAAACCACCATGCAGCCTTTGGGCCAGAGTTACTGGTTCAACTGGTGGTGAGTGGTGGTTGAGCTTGAGCAGGGAGCTAAGACATAACCCTATGTGGACCATCTCCAAACCTTTGGCCTTACCCTTCCCCGGCTTCCCCGGAAAGGTGGGCAAAGAAGAAGCAGAGCAAAGGGAACTTGAGTCAGTAGACTTCTTGGTCTCTTGGGCCCTTCTAGGTTCTTTACCTTTCTAAGCCCAACCACAAAACCCATATCTACTGCCCTGTGGGAGGATGGCTGTTCCCCTGGGCTTAGGACCTGGGAGTCCTGATGCTTCACCCAGAGCAGAGCTTGAGAGACTTCAAGCCAACCAGAGACCAGCTGGGAAGAGGCATTCCATTCTATCCATTCCTCACCTTCCCGGGACAAAGGAAGTTAGTTCTTAGATTCCTAAGTTACACCCGTGGCTTCCTCTTGGGCTGGGAATACCATTTATAACCTGAGATAATGGTAGATTAAAGGGTGAGGGGAGGGAGTTGTCAATAGGGCCATGGGACCGGGAGGGTGTTTCCCGAGTAGATGTGCCAATCATCGGAGTCCCCCCCACGCATCCATCCGAACACTCACTTACCAGGCAGCTAAAAGACGACTCTTAACACCTCAGTTGTTCCTCTTTCTCTCGCTTCTTTCCTGCACAAGACCTGCAGGTGGGAAGCGGGGAGACTTTCCAGAAGTCTCCTCTTGCATTCCTCTGCCTCTAGGAAGAACTGCGCTCACTCCCTAGGCAGATAGACGGATAGACAGATTGCCCCAGGTAGCCCATGCCTGTAGCCAACCATCTCTGCTGTCCAGAAGCTTTTATGACGTTTAACCTGAGGGCCAGGCGGCACCAGCTAAGCTGCATCCACCACCCTCCCCTGAACCCTTTGTCTGTCCTCTTCGCTGTTCTGTTTTTCATCTGCTGCTTTATTCTCCTGGCTCCTGGGAAGAGCTGAGGACTGGGAGTCAGAAAACCTCATTTTGAATCCCAGCTCGATCACTCACAGTGGAATGGGCACAGCCTCAAATTCTTTGAGCCTTAGTTTCTTCATCTGCACCAGGACTATAATAACACCCGGTTGCCATGAGGATCAAATGAGCTAATGGGTGGGAAGCAGTTTTGTGAACTGTAAAACGCTGTGCTCAAGTGACGGCTTATCATTAATTCCCCTTGTTTCTCGGACACCAAAGAAAGAAGAGCTGGGGAGCGCGAGAGGACTCCAGGTCACAGATGAGGACTGTGCATCTGCATGCTCGCTCTGCCCTCTGGCTCTCCTGGTGACCGTGGGAAAGCCAGCTGACCTCCGAGCCTCCCTTTCCCCATCAGTGAGGGAGGGTTAGGGTTAGCACGTTTGCCTCCTCCAGCTGAGGAGAGGAGGTTGCTCATAAACAGTGATTGCTCACTCTTTCTTTGGGAGACGCTCTGAGCTCACCACCGCCAATTACGGTTTATTGAGCACACATGACACAGTCCCCCGCGCTGGATAAACAGACCTTTCTAAGGCGTAGGCCTTGCCCAGGAAGAGCAGCCGACGTAGCCCAGCCCTGCCAAGGGGCAGAGCAAAGCCTCTTCTGGGCACACGTGTTCCTCTGCTCCTGGATGGCCTCACCTGAGCAGAAGGGGCAGCTGGGTCCCACCCCTCTTATGAGCCCCCACCACCCAGCGGGTCCCCGAGTGATCAGAAAGAAGGAAGGCTTTCCTCATCATGTCCGGGACTACTCGGCTGCCAAGAGCTCAATGTCCCTTGCACCTGTCCCTTATCTCTGCTCCTGCCACCCCCCGAAGGTGTTTCAAGGTGATATCGCCGCAGTCACCCCGTGCCCAGTGCCCACTGCTGTGGCTTGTCTCTCTCCCATCCATCCCACCCGCTGCTGTCCGATGAATCCTCCTAAAATACTACTTTAGCGTCTCTGCTCCCTGCTTGGCACCTTCAGTCATTCCCCGGTACCCAGGGGATGAAGTTCAGGCTGGACGCAGTATGACAGGGGGGTTAAAACAACTTCAGGATCAAGAGAAGCCTGGCCCCGCCCTTGACCGCCAGGTTGCTCCCACCTCTCTGAGTGTCTGTTTCCTCAAATGGAAAATGAGGCCAACGGTACTGATACCCTACTGTGATAAAGCCTTAGAATGCGTGGCCAGCACTGTGCCTAGCTCACAGAAGTTACTCAGGATCCGTTAGCTTCCTTACGCTTCCCTCGCTGTGACCTGCCTGCACGTCTTCCTCAGCACGGACACGGTGTGCACCTAACTGTACACCCATCCTGGGGATTCTGGGAGACTGACACTGACACCAAGACATCATCTTGATCAGGGCCAGGAGAGCACGGAGGAGGACGTAAAGGGCTTTGGGATGATAATCAGGCTGCTGACACATCAGGCTTCAGGCTTCAAACAGAAAGGAAGGATGAAGTCTACCCCAAGTACCACTGAGCGAGCGTCGGAGGCTCCAGGAAGGCAAGAAACGCGCCCTGAGATAAGAACACTGGTTCTTGGCCTGTAAGAAAGACGCTTCACGTAGCTGAGCACATTTAAATGGCCTTGGCACAGCTCCTGGGGAACCCAGTCCAAATTCTTTCAAAGACTGTCAAACCAAAGAGACCCAGGCACCATTCGCTGCGGAGCCCCCACCCCAGCAGCCAGGAGCCCGAGGAGCACAGGGACAAGGGACCAGTGGGCGCGGCAGACTCGGCAGCCGCAACGTCAAGATGACTTCACTTACCGAGTTATCAAAAACCACAGTGTCTGCCAAGCAAGAGTGTGAGTCACCAGGACCCACAGGGAAGAGGGCCCAGGGACAGTGTGGGGCGGGGCGGAGCAGACAGCATGACACGGTGAGGAAAGCAAGTATTTTGAGGACACACTGGTTCAAATCCTGATGTAGCTCTGAGACCTTAAACTCTCTGAGCCTCAGCTTCTTTATCTTCAAAAACAGGAATAACCTAAACGCCGATTGCACAGCCTCATTTGGGGATTAAATGAGTTCATCTGTGTAAAGGCTTTAGCTATAACTGTGACTTATTTTGATAGCCACGTTCTTGATTTATCCGAAGTTGGGGGGAGAAGGGGCACATTCTCTCCTCATCTTCTGCTGCCCTTGGCTTCAACTAGACTGACCTCAGCTCTAACGCTCTTTGTCGGAAAGCTCCCCGCAAAGTTCTGGCCTTCCTGCCTTGGTTCCGGCCATTCCCTGGGAGGCCAGACGACCTGGCCCAGACCCTCGGAAGAGTCAAGACCTGCATCAACCTCTGACATCGTCGCCTTTCATTACTCTTCCTGCGACTTTGACAAAGCTAGGCACATACCCGATAATAAAACTGTTTGAATGAGTGAATGAGCCGAGCTTAGAACATTAGGTTGCTGAGATCAGGGTTTGGGGTCCCAGCTGTCAATGGCTCTCAGAGTCCAGGCCACCCTTGCCGCTCGGCGCTGCTGGTCACTAAGGGATGGATGAGTGAGTGTGAATGAGCCTCCCGCCACTCAGCCAGAGCTAAAGCACATTCCCTGCAGAGGGGTCGGGGGCCTTTCCCTCCTTCACCTTACTGCTTCCCATGATGCTGATCTCGTTCAAAGTGACTGGAGCCTCATAGGAAAAGAAATAACCAGATAGAACCAGACCGAGATGGCAACACAGGCACTGCTGTTAGGGCTAGGCTGGGGACAACTTCAGACAGGCTAGGAACACAGTCCAAGCGAACAAGTGTCCCCAGGCTACCATGAAAGGAGTTGGTGCTGGGGATCTAATCAGCTTAATAGGGCATAGCAACCAGACAACCAGCAACCATAGGGCTCCCAGTGGCCACCACCTCTCTTGGGCTCCAGCCAACTGTCTGGAGCCCAAGAGAGGTGGTGGCCACTGGGAGAACAATTCAAATGCAGAAGGATCCCAGCCAAGATAGCATCCAGCCTTGGGGAAGCACTATAGACTGGTCCATAACCAAGCTAAAGACCGAAAGGCACTGGCCCCCCTCTCTGATTGGAAAGGGCTCTCAGAGGGGACACAGGAGCCTGGCGGGTGTGGCTGCCTCACTAGTCCTAGGTTGAAACATTCTTCAGCTTGCTTCCCTCAGGCATTTGCTAGTTAGGATATTCTTCCTCTCATCTAAGCACAGAATCTCCAGATGAAGAAGAGGAGGCTAGAGGAGAAGAATACCGGGGAGGTGATTAATACAAGCCCTGCTTCTCCGAACGGTAATTCAAAAACTGGGGCTGGCCAGAAGCCAGGTGGCTGTGGGTGCCCGGGAAGGCAGAGGCAGGGAGCAAACAGGAGTGACTGACATGTCTAGCTGCGACACACTGAAGAGCAGGGGCCTTTTAGTCTAATGCGTTATGGCAGTATCTTACCTTATAGGTAGAGAAATCCCCTAATGGTGTGACCTGTCTAAAATGTGACCTCGAGATTGGATACTGATACCAGCTAAAATCCCTTTGCTCTTGTGAGTAAAAATCCGCCCCCGTCCCCAGCTGATTCTCTGAATACTAGGGGCCTTGGATTGAAAAGGATGGGAGCAAGGCCCCCAGGAATTCTGGAGTTTTGAGGCAAAGAGGGTAATTACTTCAGTCTCAGGAATGGGAAGATACAGGGTGGACAACTCCTCAGGAGGACATATCTCTGTCTACTGACCAACTGCTGCTCCCTCACCCAACCTTAGTAACCTAACATCCTTAGGGCTGTTCCTGGGATTCAGTGCAGACTAGGGTCACCCCAAAAGGAGGGCTCCTAAGGAACACTGCTTTGCGTCTGGATCTCCCTATGGCCTCGCCTGTCCTATCGGGACAATACTGCCTGGAGGCTTGCTCTTGCTCCCCATCTACACACTCTAACATGCTTATCCTGATGAAATCAGGTGGAACCAAACTCCAGGGACAATTTGGAAGGGGAAGGGAAGTGAAAAATGGTAAATGTAGAACAGGAGATGTGAGGAGGAAGAGAAATTCACTCCTGGGATTAGAGGGAAGAGACAATATATATATTTTAATGAATATGGGTCTCAAGTCCCAAATTAGTCAGGATTTCTTTTCTCATTGCAATGAAAAGAAACCCAACTATCCCCTGGCTGGAGCTAAATCTGCAAGGACATCAGGCCTGGCTGCATACAGAGCTCTCACCATGTGGTCAAGACTGATTTCTTTCCAACTTATAGCTAGACTTTCATCTACATTGGCTCCATTCTCTAGCAGACATTGGCAAGATGGCCCCAGGAACAGCAGGTGTTAACCCTCCTAGCTTCCATTCTACTGGAAAGAGTTTCGACCAAAGTCAGAATTGAGTCTTATTGCCTGGTTCGGGTTCTATGCTCACTCCTGGATTCCAGGAGTGGGGTCATCTGCTCCCAAACTGCAAGATCTGAGCATGGGGGAGCAGTGATTTTTCCAATAAAAGTCAAAGTGCTGTCATCAGAAGCAGAGAACGCAACAAATGTCCTATAGACCCTATCTGGAATCAGCAAATCAAGTTTCCTAACATGAGGGTGTCCAGTTAGCCACGAAAGTACGTGTCAGGGGTAGGGGAAGCATTTAAGCAGGTGGATGACATGAGGAACTTCTGACATACTCCTGGTCCCCCAAAGGCTACCGTCAGTCTTATCCACCTTTGTCTTCAGTCTTAAAGCACGAGGTCAGGACGTTTGACTTGAACTACCTCCCAGGCGTTTAGGAAAACTGCGTTCAAGAAAAATGAAGAATGGTTAGCAAAAATGTCATTTTTCCTAGTGTCTAAAAGAGGCAGAAACTACTTGGAAAATTCTAGTTTTCCTAATTCAGGGGATCTGTTTAATTTAGTTAGCTCCCCGGGGCTCCTGGGTGGCTCAGTCATTGAGCATCTGCCTTCGGCTGGGGTCATGGTCCCAGGGTCCTGGGATCGAGCCCCGCATCGGGCTCCCTGCTCCGCGGGAAGCCTGCTTCTCCCTCCCCCACTCCCCCTGCTTGTGTTCCCTCTCTCCTGTCTCTCTCTCTGTCAAATAAATAAATAAAATCTTTTAAAAAAAATTTAGTTAGCTCTCGGGGGTTGAGTCTATCCACCAAGATGCCAGACCCAGTAATAAACTATTTCGGGAACCCTAAACTTCTGACTAAATGTTAAGAGAGGTCAAGTAGAAGTAGGGGATGGGGGTGGAGAAAAGGCAGAGGTTCAGGAGCCGTGGACTCTAGACTTTGGAAGAGAAAATACGGGCTCTGGAGTGAGGGAACCAGGCTTGAAACCTAGTGCTGGGGCGCCTGGGTGGCTCAGTTGGTTAAGCATCTGACCCTTGATTTCAGCTCAGGTCATGATCTCAGGGTTGTGAGACTGAGCCCCACATCCAGCTCCACGCTGGGCATAGAGCCTGCTTAAGATTCTCTCTCTCCCTCTGCCTCTCCCCTCCACTCCCTTTCCCTCTGCCCCTGTCCTCCACTCTCTCTCTCCCTCTCTAAAAAAAGACAAGAAAAAAGAACCTAGTAGGGCTATATACTAGCTATGTGACCTTGGGTAAGTTACTGAACCTCTCTGACCTTCAGTTTCCTCTTCTATAAAATGAGGATAATGATACTAACGCCTCAAATTGTCATAGGCTCAAATACAGTAGCATAACTAAAACCTTTATCACAGTATCTGGAACTTCAGAAAGTATATGATCAATGGTGAGTAGAGACTCCACCCAAGACTTCCTATTTCAAAGATTTTTTTTAAGATTTTAACATTTCAACATTTACTACACCATAGGCAGCCTCAGAAAAAGATGAGGGAAAGAGAGGGTGTTCTTAGAGAGAGAGACATTGAGCCTATTCTTCACTTCCTTGCTTAGTATCTGTGGCTTCCAACAGAGTCAGAGACCCGCAGCCTATTCCCAGGCCTGGCAAAACCCACGATTAGCCCAGACCAGGCAGGTGGCATGTCCCTCCATCTTAACGACCTCCAGGTAACAGATTTCTTGGCCTCCTTGCCTCCGGAATTCTATTAGGTAGGAGATGCCCTTCCTTGTGACCAGCTCCAAAACTTCCAGCATCAACCATAGTTTACACCCGTGCAGGTAGTCATTCAACTGTGGATTCATTCTCAGTGTAATAATTATTGGGCCCCTGTTATGTCAGGTACCATGCCAGTTGCTGGAAATACAAAAATGAGTAAGATGCCCTTGCCTTCAAGGGGCCTGAAGTCTGGAGGGAAGGAGCACATCAACAGTCATTGTAGTACGTGGTAAGCCCCTTAACAGAGGCCAGCTCTGAACAGTTTGGAAATCTCAGGGGCACCTAACCTGGCTTTGGGAGAAGGAACGCAGGGAAGGCTTCTCGGAGGAGGTGACACCTGAGCTGAGTCTTAAGGGACTGCTGAGCAAGCAGATCCAAGCAACAGTTATTTTGTGACTATTGTTTCTCAGCCTTTATCACACAAGAAGCCAAACGTTGCTTATTGTCAAGCTGATTATCACATGGAGATGATATCACATTGACTGCACTGGGGTAATTACCAAGCTGAAATTGTAGCCCAATGCCTGTGATTCCAGGGTAATAACAGCTTGGGCACTATGACCTCTTGTGGTGAATGATGCCCTATAGTCCTGAAACGGATGCACCCTAGGGCTTGTTGCAGCCTCCACCTTCAGTGGAAGGTTCAGGAAAGTTAATGGAAGTGACTGATCCTCACAGAGATTGGGAGTGGTGGCCCGCTAGAATAGAGCTTGGAATCATCTTTTTCCCTTGATCCAGAATCAGATACTGTGTGGGTGGTGACAAGGACCACCCTGCCTAGAATGTGGAAGGGAAGAACCAGATGACCTCCAGAGGTCCTCTCTTTTCAGGGTAGCAGACAATTTAAGAATCTGGCTCTTTCAAATTTACCCCAAGGACCTTGGCTCAAGGTACTGCTGTTGGTCTTCCCCTCAGACTAATCAGCCGGACTTCACACCACAATAGGAAAGGCGTCCTGGGCTCCCACGCCGCAGATGTGGCGAGCCCACGGGGCGTTCAGAAGGTGAGCACTTTGCAAAAGCCCACTCGGCAAACCCAAAATAGAATGCTGGCCACTAACATTGGTCAGATAAGCTACACTCCTCCTCGCAACATGAAGAGGAATGGTTTTTCCTGCCTACACACTTTCTCCTCCCCCCGAACTAAAATCCCAGAAAAAAACCGAGAAGATAAACGAAGCCAGATTGCAGCAACCGGTTGAAGCAATCCCTCTTCACCTCCCCTTGGTTCTGGCTGCTACCCTCCATCATCCTCACCTGAAGTTCCGGTAGACAAAGGTGCCTTTAAGGTAGACCCCCCCCCCATCACAAATGTCAGTGCGGAGCGGGGTGCTAGGGACGACCCAGGACAAGTCTTCAAGTGTCCCACATCTCCGTTATTGTCCTCTTTCTGTTTCTGGTGGGTGCCTGTCAGAATTTTCGGTAAGAAGGGCTCACGTTAGACCTTCTGAAGAATGTGCTGGCTTCTTAAAGATAAAAGCAGGAATGTGTAACCCAAGAAGGCAGCAGTCTCCTCAGGGCGATTTTAAGGAAGAGTGTTCTCTACCTGTTGAGTCCTAGGCAGGTCTGCTTCGAGGGAGGGATACAGACAGAGAGACAGACGGAGTGACTTCCCTGGAGCAGAGGGTGCCAACTTCTCCAGGGGTAGGGAGCGGAGCGGGACAGACAGCTGTTGGGAAGTGAGCGGTTTTTGTTAAAAGATTCCTGGCCCCAGCTCTCACTACCCTTCCCTTCACACTTGGGTCTGCCCCTCCATTTGCCCATTCTCCTCTCCCCACCCCTTCCTACTTCCTAGGTTAAATACAGAAAGTAGTTATCGGCTTCCCTCCTTCTTCTTCCTCTGCTAAAGCCTCTGCAGGGGGCACAGACATTTCTGCCATCCTCAGTTCCTGCCTTCTGGAAGCTCTTCAACTGAGATGGACACACAGACTAGCCAGACATTTAAAATACCTCCTCCCTGCCTTTGGGTTGGGCCTGGATACCACCCCCTCTCCACGTCTGTTCTTTATTTTCAAACAGCACAGAGGGGCGGGGCAGAGTCAGAACGATGACAGCTGGCCCCAGCTTTGTGACTTACTGGTCATCAGCCCTCCCATTTCCCCGGAAACCAGTGTAATGACACCTGTTTCTTAGGACTGCCAGAGCGAAAGGAGATAATGCAGGAAAAGTGGCCTGCCCATTGTCTGGCATATAGTAGGGCTCAATAAATAATAGTTGAATGAGTGACTGAAAGGTAAGTGCCCAACGCAAGCATTTGCCCAGGCCCCAGTGGGAAGCCTTGGTTCAAGGAGTCATGGAGATGGGGGCTAAGGAGCTACTTAAATAATGGGAAAGACTGAAGGAGCCAGATGCCCGAGCCTCTTCTACAAAGCCAATCCCACTCTAGGTTTCTGTAAGGGCCCATCTCCTGTGGTCCTCCCCAGGTGAGAAGGTGAAGGAATCCAGGATCCAGTCTCAGCTTGAGAATGAACCAGAAGGGCTAGAATCCAGTTCTTGAAATGGAGGCAGATTCCACTGCTGCCTCCCCTTTCCTGCAGCCCCTCCCAGCAGGGCTGCTCTCCCCAGGTCTCCCCAACACTCCCCCAGTCTATGGATCCTGAAGCCTGCAGAACCCACTTGAGCTGTGCAAGGTGAGGGAGCTCGTCAGCTCCAAGTAGGGGAGAAGAGCCCTGGACCAGCCGGCAGAGGACCTTTGTTCTATTCCTGCCTGCCAAATGAATCGTGTGGCGATCTCAAGCAGTTCCATCAACCTGTCCGAGCCTCCGTTTCCCCAGGGGCAGCATGGGAATAATACCTTCACACCCCATTCTCCCTACCATATAGGATTATTGCAAGGGTCAAATTAAATATTCCACATAGAAAAGGCACTTTGTAAACTGCGAAGTTCTCTACAAACACAGACGAGTCAGTGGAGGCTCTGGAGTGGAGGACCTAGGAGATGGGGCCAACCGGAAACTCTTCCTGTCTGGCATGGGGGCCAGGATGAATCCTAGCAGTTGGCTTTTCTTTGATCTGCATTTGAAACTTAATGAGCACTTAAGGCATTGCTGACACTCTAATTAGGATTAAAAATTAAATTCAAAAGCCATCATTTGTTTCCTTCTTTCCACACTCACTCCCTCAGCTCTGCTGAGCATAGCCATTAACCCAAAACTATTTTTAAAGTTGCTGTGCACTAATTTGTTATACACTGAAACAAATGAAAGACAGATATTTTGTTAGAAAAACAAATCACAATCAAACTTGGGTTAAAAAAAAAAAAGCACAAACCTAGTTAATGAGTTCAAAGTGAAATTAACACCAAACCACTACAGCCTCCAAAACAACTGAACCAGAATAAAATTGGAACAGCAAAATAGGCTCCCAGGTAAATCAAACTGATTCTGCATATCCTCAAAGGCCACAGATCCAAAACAAACAAACAAACAAACAAAAACACCCCACTTCTGGCCCTCACCTCCGCAGGTTCTGGCTTTCCCACACGAGATTCTGTATTCCTTCATTTCGCAGGATGCCCCCCCCCACCCCCGCCAGACATCCCAGAGGCGCTAAATCACTGGGGATGCAGAAATGAGGGAGACAGTCCCTTCCTCCCAGGAGCACATGGTCTGACAGGCTTTCCCTCTGTGAACATACTCCCACTGCCCAGTGCCAGTGCCTTCCCCCCAACACTGCTCTGCCCAACCTCGTCTGGTACAATGGAGTTCCCGGCACCCCCACTAACCCTGGTGATGGCCAGCATCAGAGCCTGAAACCGTCAACACACCAAAACACCAAAACCCCAACAAATACAACTGAGCCACAAAGACCTCTGTGGTGACAGAGATTGGCGATCCTCTGAGACCAACTCCTCCAAGCCCGCAGAGAAAGTGTGCTCTGATTTAATTCTGCACCGCACCCATGCAATTCAGACGCCATGCTTTCTAAGGACCTCAGTAAAGGCTGTCCCATCCAGTCCTCTCCACAGGAACTGCAGGAAGTGGGAAAAATGAAATTGCTGCCTGTCGGTGGGGATGAGCACCCACACTCAGCAAGGGGGCGAGCCGGAAGCCAGGCCTCCTGTGGAGGACCCAGCAAGGTTCCTGCAGGGGAAGGATGGCCCCGGCTGGCCGCTGAGACAGCGGCTGAGATTCGCTCCTCGCTCACACACGTACAGCCAGAGCTGCCCGTCCTTATCGCCCTTGGACCCTCCCCACTGAAGCCACTATTGTCTTCCAGGAGCAGAGTGCTCCCCATCTGGTTCCTGGAGCAACCCTCGCCACAGACTCAAGAGTGAGCGGTTTGATTGTATTATCTATCATCTTGGGGGCTGAACCTTGGCTGTTACCTAGTTGCAGCCTCCTTTTATCTCTGTCATCTTGGCCCAGGCCAATTTTATGGACTTCTGGCTCGATGTCGGCCTATCCCTCTTACCCCCAGTCCCTATGGGGGCATGCTTGTCCCCGAGCCTTTAGGGCCAACCTGTGGCTCTATCAGTTTCCCCAGCTCTGTCTTCCTGGATCCGGTTTCCTCCCCTTGCCCGGGGTTATGTATGACAAGGACTAGAGGCATGGGGGCAGATGTTGCTTGGATAAACAGCTTGCCTTCAGCCATCACCAGACTCCTCGGCACGGGAGTGGGAAGAGAGACACTGGGAAGAATTTCAAAGTCCAGCTGGAGCCCCACCAACTGGAAGAAGCCATCCCCCAAAAGCTCCAGCCCATCTTCAGCTTCCCCTTCACTAAGCTGTCTTCGGATTTTTTCTTTTTTTTCTTTTTTTTTTTTTTTTAAAGATTTTATTTATTTATTTGAGAGAGAGAATGAGATAGAGATGGAGAGCACATGAGAGGGGGGAGGGTCAGAGGGAGAAGCAGACTCCCTGCTGAGCAGGGAGCCCGATGTGGGATTCGATCCTGGGACTCCAGGATCATGACCCCAGCCGAAGGCAGTCGCTTAACCAACTGAGCCACCCGGGCGCCCTCGGATTTTTCATCTAGATCCTTTTAGACATGATCCCACGGTGTTTTGTTACCTCTTTTTTTTTTTTAGGTTTATTTTTGTTTTTTATTTGAGAGAGAGAGAGTGCGTCTGTGCGAGGGGGAGGGGCAGAGGGAGAGGGAGCACGAAACCTAAGCAGGCTCCTTGCTTAGCTTGTCACAGGGCTCCATCCCAAGAACCTAAGATCACAACCCAAGCCAAAACCAAGAGTCAGACATTCAACCGACTCACCCCTGTTGTTATCTATTTCATGTGTCTCCACAACTAGATGGGAGGCTTCGAGAAGACAAAGACTGTGTTTTATACAACTATATGAAACTGCCGAGCATCGCACTGGGCACGGATCATCCCTGCCTGCCACCTAGCTTTCCAATCTACCTTCCACACCACTGCCACAGCGAGCTTGCTCAAACAGACCTGGGGGGGTCACTCAGTGCCCTCGGTAGTCCAGCCCCCCAGGCTTCACTCCATCCTTCTTACCTCTGTACCTTTGCTCATGCCATTACCCTCACGGCTCCACCCCACTCACCCCTCCAAAACAGATTAAAGCTTGCTCTTCCAGGTTTTTCAGGTACCTCCAAATACCATCTCCTTTCTAGAGCCTTCTAACATTCCTGTCGGAAGTAGCCGTTCCCTGGAGTATCCATGGAAATATGGTAGTTATTGCTGCTAATCTCTTACTGTGCCTAATTTACAAATTAAACTTATCATAGGTACGTAGGTAGGAAGGTGCCCATAGGAAAAAACATAACATATATAGGGTTCAGTACTATCCAAGGTTTCAGGTATCCACTGGGGGTCTTAGAATGTATTCCCTGAGGGATAAGTGGGGCGAGGGGGGGGGGGGGACGGACTACTGTGGGGCACCTGGGTGGCTCAGTTGGTTAGGCGTCTGCCTTCAGCTCAGGTCACCATCCCAGGGTCCTGGGACTGAGCCCCAGGTCAGCCTAACTGCTCAGCGGGGAGTCTGCTTCTCCCTCCCCCTCTGCCTGCCGCTCCCCCTGCTTGCGTTCTCTCTCTTTCTCTGTGTCAAATACATAAAACCTTCAAAAAAAAAAAAAGGGGGAGGACTACTGTATTTTCATACTTCACTCTTTAACATGCATTACGTAGCATATAGTAAGCACTCAGTAAATATGTTTCAAAGAATAATTATAACACCTTCTATTATGGTTACTTGTGCTATGAATTTATCTTTTTCCTCCACTAAACCATAAGCTTTATTATCTCTGTACATCTTGTCTGGGCCCAGTGGATGTCGAAGCAGTAGACAGTCAAGAAGTGCGTCCTGAATTGAATAGTAGGTATCCAGTAATGAATAAAATGAATGAATAAAATTCACTGAAATGAGTGTACCTAAATGGGAGGTAGCAGCTCGAAGGGTTTCTATATTACTTTCTATATTACCTCGTACAAGGGACCAAAAAACCCAATTCAGTGTGGCTTATACATGCACAGTGAGTCATGTAACCAACTCATTTGTAGGAACAGCAAGGGCACAGTAGGCTATGAGGTACAGCTGACTCAAATGTTGCCAGGGACTCACTCTTCACCTCCCCTCTCAGCCTCCCTCCCCACGAAAGCTTTCCCCTTTCCCGCCGTCAGCGTCCTTCCGTGCGCAGGTAACATGGCTGCTGATAATTCCAGATCCTCACTCCTCACAGTGTCCACTGCTGGAGGTAAGCAACCCTTGTTCTTTCTGTGGTCCTAAGTTCAAAAATTCCAGGAAAGGATGTAATTGGCTCAGTTTGGGCCAAGTAGGGGTGGGACCTCTAATAACCTGACAGCTCCCATGTTAACAGTGAGGAGAAAGACTGTCTTAAAGAAGCGGGTGTGGGTGTGGGGAGAATGGTGGCTGTTCTGGAGGCAAAACAGCAGATACCCCCAGGAGGGAGAGATGCAGTTCGCATTCAAAGGCGTTGAGGAGAATCAGCAAGTGGGATCTGGGGAACTCAAGAGGGAGCTCCCAAGAGGCCAGAGGAGCATATTCTGTTGAACACGTATGCGGGTCCTCCCCACACCCAAGACCTCAAGCCTGCTGCTGGAAGAAACAAGGCACCGAGGTTTCTGGGTTTGCAGAAAACACAGGTTTCGGTGGCTGGCTCAGGTGTAGAGATAAGTCTGCGGCTAAAGGCCCCTAAAGTCACCTTGACCCATGTTTCACATCCTTCCCTCCTGCCTCCACAGGGCTGAGGGCTGGAATGGGGTGGAGGGTTCCTCTTCTCTCATCCCACCACCCCTGCCCGGGCAGAGGGAGCCCTGGGCTCTGAGAGAAGGGAGGACCTACCTGATGGCTGCCATGGAAGCCATATTCCTGGCCTGCCCAGGAATCCCAGCCGGCCAGAGGTGGGACACACATCAGAGCCTCCTGGGCAGCACCTCGCCCACAGAACAGGTCTCCCCGGAACCCAGGGAGTTTGAAGAGAGGATCTTGCCTTTCACATACTCACCAGCTAGGAACTGGCATCATGTCTCAGCCCCCACATGCCAGGCAGCCAAAGTAGACTTCTCCTTTAATGGGACCACACATCTGGCCTAAATTGTTACTCCTCCAAGACAAGTTTACTGAACAGTTGGGCAATGCTTCCACGCACAGCCACTGCAGACACAAGCTTAAAATATACTTTAATACATTTAAAGCACCATTCTGGAGCCCGGCTTTCTCATGATAAAGATGCAACTGACACTCATTGGGCTCCAAAATGTCAAGTTATTGCAATCCAGCAGGGAGCCTGACAAGCCATTAAATCTGAAGCTCTGTTCTGCGGATTCCTTTCCTTCCATTCCCATGTCTTCCCCAACAACCCATCTCGGCTCCTGAAGCTGACATTTTCGCAGGACTTTCCAAACTCTAACAAGGTATGGACCTTATCCTTGCCAGCAGGTCTTCCAAGGAAATGCCCTGTGGAGTGGGGTGGGAGGCACCAAAGAAGTTGGGAGGGGGGCGGGGAGTGAATGAGAACAAATCTCACCCTTGGTGTCCTCTAAGCGCCAAGGAGGGTGAAACTTGGAAAAGAAGCCCATGGATGGCTTCTGTAGAAGGTGACCCTAAAACCCCCCCAACACCCCTGCAACCTTCTACCAGCTGGGCAGGAGAGAAGAGGCACAGGACAGGCAGAGGCTTCTTTTGGACCTGGCTCCCAAGATAGGTGGCGGCAGGCAGTCCCCAGCACCACCTTGGGGGAGCTCTAAGTTCTGAGCCCAGTGTAACTAATCTAAAAAAGTTTCCTTCCTTTTATCTGTTTAACTTTCCCCGAGGTTAGAAATAGGATGCAGATGATTTCCTAAGAAACAGTGGGATAGGAAGACAAAGAGAGGAGAAAAGGACCCAAATGTTAGGCAATTGGAGAGGATGCTAAGGGGCAGAAGGAAAGTAGACTCTAGAAGCCCAATTCACAAGTCTGTTTCTCCATGTGCCTATGGTTCTCCGTCCTGGGGCAGGGAGGACAGTATGCAAAGCAGGACAGGCATGGTGTGAAGGGCTGGGTTAGGCTGGAAGGATCTAAGAAGCCTCTTCCCAAACCCTGAAGTTCTGGTAGGTCACCTTCTTCACTGCACAGTTGACAACCTTAACCTGTGTAGGTTAACATGCCTTCCAGAAGCATATGAATACGAATGAGTGGTGTGCTGAGGTAGGTGTGGGAATACATCAGTCAATGTAGATTTGTTGTGTGAATCAGTCGATGGTGCATGTTTGTACTTGAAAGCCACAATCAAAATCCAGGCAAAAGCTATGGGTGGTACTCTTGCACAATGCTGGTGGGGGTGTGGCTGTGGAGGTGTGATTAACAATTTATAGGCTGTGTATAAGTGCTCACAGATGCCTGAGTGAGGGCAAATGAAAAGAAATGTGTGTCGGAGTAGGACACAAGCACAGGAAAATCCTTGGACTTTGGAGTCAGTCTGATTGGCTTTGCATCCAGGCTCTGTCATTAGCCAGATGTATAACCTCGGGCCAGCCACTGATCCTCAATTTCAACTCTGAAATGAGGATAATAATAAGTACCTGCCAAGACTGCCATGAGCATTGGAAATGAGACCATATATACAACCAAAGCTTTTCTGCTTTAGCCCACACATAGTAGGGCTCAGAAGAAAGCAGCTATTATCATACACCGTGGATGGGCCCCTGGTAGGTACGGAGGTAAGAGGGGGCAAAATACGACCTAGGATTGTGTGTGTCAAGTCTGGGTGAGGAGGTGTGTGCTAAGATTTGTCTGTAAGCAAAGCTGTGTACTTGTGTGCATCCAAAGCGATTCCTTCTCCTCCAGGAGGCCCCCTATTCAGACAGGGGCAGGAGGGTGGGGCCGGTGGCGCAAGGTGCCACAGACACCTTGGGTTTCTGGGTCCTGGGTCTAAGTGAGTAAGAGGTTGAGAGGCCCTTAGGAGCTGCAGGAAGCCAACAGCCAGCAGAAGCTTCCTTTTTTCCCTCCACCCAGCAACGGTTGAATACCGCCACCCACATCCACTCCCCACCTCCACCCCCCACCCTACTTTCCTTCCCACACGTGACAGCAAGGGCGGGGAGGAAACCAGAGAGAAGAGAGGATTCCTCCCCTCCATTTCTCCATTCCCCCTTAAGACGAACCAGGAAGCAGCGGCAGCTCGAAATCGGGCCACCTTAACAGTAGAGTAATGGTCTGGCCTCCAGCCAAGCCCCACCTCCGCTCCAGCTCTCGCTCCTCCCCCTTCTCCTCCCTCACTGCTCCCGGAGAGCTGGTGAGCAAGAGTCTGGCCCGAGTTGGCTGGAGCTGTTGCCATGACAAGCATTTTCTTAAGAAACCTCTGCTGTTGAGACCGTCCAAAGCTGGGGGTTGAGGGGGGGGGAGCACGAACTTCTTGGGGAACCATCCCTCCGAGGAGAGCAAGGCCAGAGACACCCGTCCAGCTCCCCTGAACCCATTTTCTTCCAGGAACCTGAGAGGTCCTTCCCTTTGGGAGGGCCGGGGGAGGAGACCCAGCCCACTCCCTGGCCGTAGCTGGAAAGGCGAGAGGGCAGAGGCAGCATCTCTAGCGTGGTTGCCACACTGGGGAGACCGGTGGGTGGTCACCCCCACCCTACCCCGTCCATGGAAACCCGGAGGGAGAGTCCCGCTTGGAGAAGCCTGGATCTTTGCTAGAAAGAGAGGTAGGCTTGCAGAGAATGAATTGACTCGCGATTTGCAAACTTTGTTTCTTTCTTTGCTCTCAATGGCTTCTAAAACTCCCCGAATTTCCTCTGCCTAGCATGTTTCTTGCGACTGGGTTTGGAGTGTGTGTGTCTGTGAGCGTCTCTGTGTGTGTGCGCACAGATTTGTCAAACACCGTATTTCCTAGATTCCTTTCTGAGGGACCGAATAATCAAACAAGTGATTTCTTTCTCTTTTCCTAGTTTTTGTCATTCCTGGGCCGCGGGGGTAGGGAAATGGAGGCACCGTCTTTTTCACACCCAAACTGAGCTTTTGGAAAAAGCATTTATTTCCCCCCATCCGTTCCTGCCCTCCCCCCTCCCCCTTGGCTTGGGAATGAGACGCAGAATGGAAAACTGTTGCAAAAATATTTTCCGCGTCTGTTCCCTTTCTCCAAAGCCCCAAAGAGAGATGGAAAAAAAAAAAAAAAAAAAGGACGGAGTAAGAAATTTTCAACAGGAGGGAGGGGCTGCAATGAGGGGCTCACTGGGGGGGGGGCGGACGTCGGAGAAGTTGGGGGCTGGGGAAGGGGAGTGCACAAATTAAATTTCTTTAGCTTTGTAGAGAAACCTCAGCAGTTTCTCTGCCGCTTGAAAAACATCCTCAGACTTTCACGTCTATAATTAGCTGTGGAAAAAGCTGGGAGTTCCCTCGCCCCACTGTTGTTCAGTGTGCGCCGAGCGTCAAGAACCAACTGTATGAGTGTCTCTGAGGGCACCGCCCCACACATCTCTGGTCCCAAAGGGGAGGAAAGAGCAGGGGGTGAAGTTAGAAAGTTTGCAGTTCCGAGGCTGGTGCCTGTGGGGCTGGTGAGCGTTGAGCGGTTGGGGGTTGGTCACGGGCATCCTGGGGAGGGTCCCCCGAGCGTCCTGGGCCACTGCGCCGTCTTGCAGAAGAGCTGGAAATGATGGTCCCTCCCGCTCTCCTGCACACGTTCGCTCCCTCACATACTTGGCTGGCTCTTGGGGTGGAGGAGGCCGGCTGGCACCCTCCCCAAGGCGAGGCCCGCCTCAGGCGCTCCCCCGTGTCTCCGAAGGACCCACCGCTCTTCTCCAGCTGCGTGGGGGGGGGGGCGACGCGGGAGTGGCTTGCGCATCCTGGGAGCGAGTGGGCACTCTGCTGGCCAGAGGCACCTCCCCCGGGCATTCCTGCCGGACTTACAACAACTTGCAGACGCGGTGTCGGCGCCGGCTGGCCTGGTAGGGGGGATGTCAGATGGAGAAATCGCGGGCACGCAACTGACGCGGCGGGGGAGGGGAAGTGAATCCCGGGCTACAGCGCCATCTCCTCCTCTGGGTGGGGTGTCTGGCTGGGAGGCTGCAGATCCTCCCCTCCCTCCTGGAGCTCCTCCCCAGAGCTGCCCCTTCTTGCCCTTCCTATTCCGAGGCCCCCTCCAGCCCCTTCAGCGCCGGCCCTCTTTCCGCGGAAGGAAGGGAAGAGACCAGGGTCATCCTAGGCCGGGACAGGTCGTGGAGGGGGGCCCTAGGTGGTCAGGACGGGCTGGCTGGGGGAAGGTGGAGGAGGAGTGGGGCAGGAAGAGGTGGTGGCTCCGATGGCTCAGTGAGCCTGGGTCCCTGTAGCCTAGGGGTGCTGGCATGGGGAGCGGGCTCTGGGAGGTGGGTCCTGGGCCTGAAGCTGACCGATCAGCGGGGTCAGTCGGGGGAGGGGGGAGGAAGCACCTGCCTTCTGCCCCAGCTGGTTTGGTTGGAGGGGTGGTAAAGGTGGGAGCTTAGCAACTGGAAAGAAGGAAGCAAAGGGCTTTTGGAGGAGAGCTTAAATGGGGGCCCAGGAAGCAACGGGAACCAATTTTCATTTTGAGGCTTTGGATGATTGATCTGACTGCACCCCAAGGCCAGGCAGCTTCTCCCTCCTTGTCTTCTGATGGAGAATGGAACGAGGCCTTCCCCAGTGGGCAGGGGACCCAAGACAGGATCCATGCCCTTGTTCTGTAGGAAAGGGGGAGGGGAATCCATTTCTTTGCTCCTGCTGGGGAGCCCCATCCTCCCTGCCACCATCTTGCTGAGGTACAACCCCGAAATCACCCCTCCCCCCGCGCGCCCTGCCACCGTGGGGGCCCATAATCCCACCATCCCAGCGGTTGGCCTTCCTATTTTCGGTGCTCTGACTAGGGGTAGGTTCTGGTGGGTTCGGGGAGGGCTTCTCCCCGAGAAGTAGGTCCCTATCTAGCGCGCGCCGAGGCGCCGGCTCCCCTATCCCCCCCACCCCGCCGAGGCCTGGAGTCGCGGGGCGGGGCCGGCGGGGGCACCTCCTCTCGGTTCCCGCCGGGGCTGCTGCAAACCCGCGGCCTCCGGGCTCTGTGCGGCCGGCGCCCCGCCCCGTCGCGGCCTCTCCCGCAGCTCGGCTCCGCCCCCTGGCTCTGCCTTCCCGCGAGTACTCCGCGCGGGAGGCGCTCGAGCGGCCAAGCCCAGGTTTGCCGCCTCCCGGCCTGCGCTGAGCCTCCGGCCCCCTCCCCGGCCCCTCCCCGGCCCCTCCCCGGGCCGGTGCCACCTCCGTGTCCCTGGCTGGATTCAAGGGCAAGTCTGGATTCGAGGCTGGATCGAAGGAGGAGGCGCAGTCTTAGCCCCGGGACTCTCGGCGCCTAACACAGTACCTGACAGGTCATAAGGTGCTTGGTCAACGTTTGCTGAAAGAAGGAAGGGACATTCTGGGAGAGCCTGAGAATCACCCTCCTCCGGGCTGATGTGGGCTTCAGTTCCCCTCCGCACAATGGAAAGCCTGCACCCACTGTGATGGTGGGAGGGAGTGGCTGAGTCAGGTTTGTCCGATTTCTTTGGTGTTTGGTGTCAGAACAAAGTCAAAATGGGAATGCCCGGTTACGGGCAGAAGGGGAGCAGTTAGTTTGCCCAAGGGGTGAGTGCTGGAAGAAGTAAGGCGGTGTGGAGGGTTGGCGGTCCCTGAGCAAAGATATTAGGGAGGTTCACTCTTCCCCGGTGTTGGCTGGAGGGTCTTCAGAGGAAGAGGGGCCCTGGGGCTACTAGGCCCAGCCCTGACTCAGCTGCCACCTGTCAGCTACTCAGCATTCTACAGGAAACTGCCTCTATTTCAAGAATTTAGCTGCGCTCAGTAATCCTCATGGGCCCTTTACTCTTTTTTGCCTGTGTTCTTGGTCTGGGACCAAGCACCCAAAGATATGGATAAGCCCTGCCCATTTAGGGCCTTCCAGATCTATGAACCTTTGGAGGGAGGAAAGGAAGGTGGTCGTTCTGGCTCCCCAGGACCGTAAGAATCATGTTTGGCTTAGGTTGACCCAGGTGTTTGGTTTGACCTTGAAAAGGAATGCCCTACCCTGGGGCCTCACTGTTTTCCCTGGAGGAATTCTTCCAGCCCTTTGATGTCTTCCCCCCCCCCCCCCAAGCCTATCCCTCAGACAGAGCTCCCTTCCCAGCCCAGGTCCCTGTTGATTCCCATCATCCCCAATTGGTATTTGGTCAAACTGGGATGACATCCTTTCCCCTGCTCATTTCCCCTTTCCCCTTTTTGTAGAGCGGGTCATAGAAAGAAAGCAGCTCCTGGGGCTGGAGTCGCCAAGGCTTGTGCGGAATGTTTTGTGCTTCCTCTCCCAACATCTCTCTTTGTCTCCTCTTTCCTCTTTCCCATGTATGAGCCAGCCTTGCTCCACTGACTTACTTCCTTTGCACATGTTAAAAGAGAAATGACAGGGACTTTTGAATTCTGCCTCCACCTTAAGCCAGCCCTCTGTGTTCAGCCCACAGGAATGTGGTCTGAGGAGGGAAACCAGGCAGGATCCAGTTAGGACCAGAGCCAAGGGCTCCGGGTCAGCAGAGGAGCCTTTGGAGCCAATTTGTGTTGGGGAGCGGGTGGAGGGTGGGATAGTGGAAAGGCCAAAGGAGAGAAAAGGGAGGTGAGAATCGAGGCATCAAGGGGCAAGGATCCCTCCTCTCTACTGCCTTCGCCACACTAATTCCTCTCTGGCTGAAGTTTTCAGCCCCATCACTTCTCTGTGCTCTGATTTCCCAAGTGAAGTACAGAAAGCTCTGGGACAATTCAGAATGATGAACTAGAGTGGAATCAGTGAGACCCCTTTGCTCTTGCCTTCCTGCCCGATCACTAGGGCACGGGGAGTGTGAGGTAGTGTGTTTACTGGTGGGGAGGTCAAGGACTCTCAGATATAGGCTCGGGGAAGCTCTCAGCTCAGAACACCTCTAGCAGGATCCACCTAGGTTGCAAAATCGGTGCTAAAAGTGCAAACCAGTACAACTCCTCCAGAGGGCAAGCTAGCAATATAACAAAACAGCATATGCATTTACCCAGCAGTCCTACTTCTAGGAATTTATCCAGAAGATGCACATTCACAGATACAAGAAGACATATGCACAAGGTGATTCTTTAACGCATATTTGTAACAGGAAAGGAAATCACTGGAAACTACCCAATGCTCATCTTTAACAGACTGGCTGAATGAACAACAGTACATCCACACCATGGAGTACTATGCAGCCAAAAAAAGTAGGAGCCCTGTGAACTGATGTGATGTGATTTCTAGGATATGTTAAATGGAAGATGCAAGATGCAAAAGAGTGCATATTGTATGCCACCTTTGAGCTGAGAAAGCAGGAGAAGTAAGAGTTTTTTTGCAAACACACACACACACACGCAAAGGATAAACCAGAAATTAATTTAAATGGTTACCTATAGAGTGGGTGGGAACAAGGTAGAGGAGATAGAGACGGGCATGAAACTTTACTGTTTATACTTTTTTAGACGGTTTTGGGTTTAAACTAGATTTAAATTAGATCCAAAAGAAAGAAAACCGCAAACCCCAAAGCCAACCACAACAGAAACAGTGAACCTAACTGAATATCAGTTTGATTACTCTTCAAAGAAAATAATTAATTCAATTAATTTTTTTAGTTTAATGCCTTGACTCTTAGTGGAATGTATGTTCTCGGGATAAAAAGAACTACAAAAAAAATCTTGAACTTTATCATTGTGTTACTAGTCATGGTTGTTGGTGTCAGAAATTGGAAACAGTTTTTTGTTTATTGTAGGCTAGATCCAATGAGTAATGATATTGGTAGCTCTGGAAATCAGGGTTTCACTATGGAAGAAGAGAGACAAAAATACAGAACCAGGGAAGGTGAGGCAGAACCCTGTGATCCTTTATCTCCTAGGTCTATTCCCTGGAAGGGTCTAGAAGCAAAGCTACCCGGTAGTGGTGTACACGTCTCATGCCCAGATGTTTCTTTCTAAGGACCACCAAAGCAGTGCTCCCTGGAGAAATGGCGGGTTCTAAGTGTGGGACTGGGGAAGTACACATGAATCATGTGATGTCAGAAAGCTAGACCGTGCTCATGGCCAAAGGACACAGGAGTTGGCTTCAGGAAGCTCCCACAGCACAATTTCAGGACACGCTGAGCAATGAAAAGAATAACAGTAATAGATTGTGAGACACTGAATAAAAGATGCCACGACTCCATTCTGACAGTTAAAGTGGAACAGGGAGGAAAAACTCTTAGCACAGAGATGCCAGCTGATGACAGGTGGAGGCACCGAGAGAACTTGACATTTACCAGTGTGCGGCCCCTCAGGTAATAGCTGGTTCACGCCAGGCTTACTAACGAACGCTAAAACCACTGGGTGAAAGGCTGATCTCAACGCCTATCACCTCATGGATTACTTACTCCTTGCAAAATGAAAAACCTGTCTTTACAACGGGGAGATTCAGCACTGACCACCCTAACCAAGTGACCAAACATCAGCCATAGTGGGACCACCCAAGCCTGAGTTCCTCCTGATGCGCTGGATGTGCAACCATGTCACCTATATTCTTGTCAAAAATGTTTATCTGGAATCTAACCATGAGGAGACAAGAAACGAATCTAGAGTGTGAGCCATTCCGCATGACAGCTGACTGAGGCTTGAAAAAAGTGAATGTCATTAGGAGAAACATTGAAATTGTGTGCTAAGGGAGAAGGGCAAGGAGGCAGAAGCCAGGCTAGGTGTAAAGAAGCTAAAGAAACATTATCGCCAAAGGCCATGAATAAACCTTAAATGGATCTTGGGTCAAAAAAAAGACCGTAAGAGGCATCCCAGGACAATTGGACAAATTTTAATACAGATATGAGATGATATGTAATTATTAATTGTTGAAGGTGTCATAATGGTCATGATAATGGTTTTGTGGGAGAATATGCTTATCCTTAGAGAGTATGCAGAAGTATTTAGGGGCCAAGTGGTTGCAGGTGATTGTCAAATGGTTTAGCAAAAATAGTATGTGTGTGGGGTAAGTACTTTGCATACAAAATGTTAACAATCGGTATTCTCAGTGAGGGGTCTGGAGTTGTTTATTGTACTATTTTTTTCAGTGTTTCAGTTTTGGAGTTTTTCTGATACTAAGCTGGGGAGAGAAGTCAATACCAGGAAGGACCCCTAGGTTCCTGGACTCCTCTCATCTCCCAGACTCCTGACCCACAGGAGCATCCTTTCTCGGTTTCCCCAGCCCCACACAACACAGGGAGGGAGCTTCTTGATAGGATGGTTTCCCCTGGGGGTCTTCATTCTCTCCCTCACTGCTGTCAGCACCAAGTTTTCCAAACCTCCAGGTGGGAGCAGCTGGGGCACAGTGGGTGGGCCAGGTGGGCCAGGGGCAACAGGTGAGAGCCGGCATTCCACCCCCTCCCCCCGCCATGCTGTGGGCCAGCTAAGGAAGCCTAGGAACCGCAGGCATCTAGAACCATCCACCTACTTTTGGGGGAGGGGGTCCCAGGCTGTGAGAGAAAGAATCCACCGACAGCCCCAAGGCTGTTTCTCCCCAGCCTTTCGTATCCCTTCTCAATTACATAATTCAGTGATTCTGGGAGAACCTGGCTGTGCCTGTCCTAAGCCTTCATGCTTGGGCTAAGCAAGGCCTTCTGGGCCCCCCCCACCCCCCCCACCCCCCCGGCAGGGACTGTGTACCGGCTGCACTGTCAGTGGCCCACATCATCACCGTGCTAGCCACCCCCACCCTTCCAGCCGGGTCCCAGCTCTGGAGAGAGATCAGGTTTCCAGGACTGCCATTCTCCTTCTCTCTCTCTCTCCCTCTCTCTCTCTCTCTCTCTCTCCCTCCCTCTCCCTTTCTCTCCCCTCCCTGGAAACCCTGGCATGACTCAGGGCTCTTTTCATGCAGGAGAGGGCTATTGATCCTTTAGTCAATTCCCCTTCTGTCTTGCTAGGGAGCCTGTAAGAGCACGAGCCAGGAAGTTGAAAGGGGGCAGACAGGGCAGAGTTTGTTCTTGGGTGCTGCCAGGCCTGCCAGAAGAGCATGGGACTGGGAGTCAGAAAACTAGTCATCTGGCCCCTTCCCTGCTGTGTGACCTCCACTAAGGCAGTGCTGTCTCTGGGCCTTTGTCTCCCCCACTGTAAAATGAAACCAGGCTTGGACAAAGGCATTTCTGAGTCAAGGCTCCTTTTCTACAAAGGGGTAAGATTCTCAATGCCCAAACCAAACTCTTTTTATCTTAGATCCTAGCACAATGTAGCACGGCGGCCTGAAACCAAGTTCCATCCTTCTGTCGAGGATGCCCAGAGGTGAGGAGTCCTAAAGGAATCTGTCCTGTGGATAGCTACTCTTGAAGTTTGGGAGTGGGACAGGTCCTGAGATACCCCCACCTCACCTGCCTGGATGTTCACTTAAGAAGTCCCTACTCAATATCTTCCATGTTCTTCTGCTATGTCCTAAGCCGGAAACTAAGAAAGATTGGCTAGAGATACAGAGGTCCAAGCCTTCAGGGGATTTACTCTCTCCTAGGGAACATGATATCCCCAGAGTTATTAGACGAACCCATGAACCATATGAAATTTCCGAGATGCAAAAAAGGCAATTTCATATGGTTCAGCTTCGTGCTAATATTAGCAGGTACTGGAAATCAGTGACTGCACTCTGTGCTATGGGAGAGAGAGATGAGGCTTTCATCCGAACCGTGTGTTGGGTTTGGAGAAATTTGGCCAGCTGCTGGGCCAGCCTGCCCTCCCTCTCAATCCAGACTTTTGGCCTTGGAGGTAGACACATCGGCCAAACCCTTGTCCAGACTCTGGCTGAGATTCCAACATTAGCCTTTCTGGTAACTGGCCAGGTCAGCTGCCCGTGGGGAGAGAGGAGAGTGCTGTCCATCCACAGTGCACTGTTCCTCTGTCCTGAATGCCCTGCCTCGTATCTTGGGAGCTGAGGCTGGACGAAAGTCAGAAAGGAGGGAATTGGGAACATCCACGCTATTCTTCACTACCCTCCCCCCCAGTCTGGTGGCAGACAAGAGCAAGATCACACACTTGAAGCCTCATCTGGCACAGGGACACATGACCTGGTGATGCTCGGGTCTGAAGGGTACTAGTGAGAATGTGGAGACCCGAATTTCACAGGGCTCACCTGGAATTATTCTTGGAGGAGGTGTTGCCAAACAGAGTCTGAATGAGGAGAGAGGATAGATCTGATGGAGGAGAGAGGATAGATCTGATGGAGGAGAGGTTGGGGGAGGGGAGGTGGGTTGGGAGGAAGAGCCGGGCTGCGGCATCCGGCAGAGGGCAGAGGACACCAAGCATCCTGGAGAGCCAGATGCTCTGGCAGGTGAAGGAGGCTGCCTGTTGCCCCTCCTCCCTGCCCACGCCCCCCCCCCAATGACTCCAGCCTTTGTCTGAGCCAGCACCCGGGTCACGGGCAGGATGGCATCTGGCCTCAGCAGCCGCCCACTGCCGGCGTGCTCTCGTGGTGCTTGTGGACCATTAGGATGATTTTTTTGATGTTTACTCCCTGCCGTCTGTACCACAACCTTCTTTGTGGGACACACTCAGATGACATCTGTTAGCATGCTAGGACAGACACAGCTGGCGTCCACATTTCCAGGGGCTTCCTGACCTTGGTGCAGGGGAGGTTAGTTACCAGGCTTTGGCTGGAGGGTGGGGGGATTGTTCATGTTATGAGCCAGAGCATTTGAGATGGACAGAGTTGGGAAAATGGTGCAATTCCCTCTTTGGCAAGGGAGAAAACTGAAACCTGGAGACTTACTCACCCAAGGACATCAGGCGAGTTTGATAGTTTGAGGCCAAGCCAGAACTAGAGCCCACTTCTCCCCACTCCAAGTCTGTGGCTGGGCCCCTGACCCCGTCAGTTCCACCCATGTGACCCAGACCAATGCCCAGCTTCCTCACTACCCAATCTCTCTACCTGAGACACAGGGAGAACCACCCCGATCCCTCCGAGGATGATGTGTAGTAGCATGGTGAGGTCATGTGTTAGGAGCACTTTGGAAAATGCCAGAAACCAGAAAAGTGCTGTGCCATGATTGTTATTGTTGCTGCTTTTCTTAACAATCAAGGTCATTAGCACTGAAGAAAATGCACAGGAGAAGTCCTGCTGGCCCCACCCTCATCACTGGGGAGCTCCTAATGGAGCTGGGTTTCCTCTCTTGGAACTTTCCTCGGCTCCGCCCAGATAGTGGGCCTGGAGTTGGGAGAAGCAAGGTGATTGAGAGGGGGAGCTGGAGTCCTGGAGAGGGGTGGGCAGAACCTTCCCCCTGCCTGGGCCTCCCTGGCCCTGCCCTTTCCACAGGGTGTGCACCTCTGAAAGGTCAGAGGAAGTGTGCAGGGGAAGCCCTCTGATCACTACTTCTTCCTCTACCTGCTGGGTTGGCTGCAGAGCTCTGATTTGGGGGCTAAGAGTCAGCAGGTTGGGGCCGCTGTAATGTGACGGACAGAACAGGCTGATGTGATTGCCAGAGCCAGTCTGTCATTCATTCGCTCGTTTGTTTATTCATTTAACAAACATGAAGTGAGCACAAACTGTATGCCCGGCACTACATTAGGATTTCGGGAGAAGTCATGTCCAGGACGCAGGGTGGCTAAGAATCACCCCCTTTTGGCTCAAGGACAAGTGTCCTGAGCCTGGGGGCCCACAGCAAGCCCTGAATGGCACAGTGTTCCAGAGAACTTGAATTTGTGTCCGTGGAGAGCAGGGAAAGATAACCCCCGGCCTCAGAAACAGAAGGCCTAGGTTCCATATGTAATTGAGCTGAGAGGGGCCTTAGAGACCATTGCAGGGCAGCCCTGTGTTACCAGTGAACCTCTGGCCAGATGGTGAAGGCTGTGCCCTTGTCCTTTACCAGAGGAAGCCCTCTCCTGGGCCAGGGCACGATGCGGAAGCTGGGCATCCATCTAGTGTGATATATCCAGTCCTTAAGCTGCCCCCCCCCGCCCCCGTGTTGTCTGATTTTGCAATCCCGTGCCTGCATCCTGGAGCCTCTGAGCCAAATCTGGCAGAGCTGTTCCATTGCTGGGATGCCCAGAAAGGATCTGAATGAAACCTTGGAATGAAAACAAACTTCCCAGAGAAACCCTCCCGTTTCTCCTGTAATCCTTAACTTCCCATTTCCCATTTCAGCCCCTCTACCCTACTTTCCAGAGGCACTGTGGTATCACAGGATAAAAGGGTGGATGTAGAGTTGGTTGGTACCTATGACGCAGATCTTTATTGAACTTCAATGTTCCCATCTATAACGTGTAAATATTATCACCTTTCCTGATCTGCCCTATAGAGTGTTGTGATGGACAAACGAAATACGGTAGGAGAAAGCATTGCATACACCCTAAAGGGCTAGGGATGTGCAAGTGCTAGCTAAGCATAAGGCTTCATATTCCAGGACCTCCTCTCATTCCCCACTGCTCATTTCTTTTTTTTTTTCTTAAGATTTTATTTATTCATTAGAGAGCGCACGCGCGTGCAGGGGGAGGGGCAGAGGGAGAGAGAGAATCCTAAGTGGACTCTGCACTGAGCACAGAACCTGATGCAGGGCTCGATTTTATGACCCGGAGATCATGACCTGAGCCCAAATCAAGAGTCAGACGTTTAACCGCCTGAGGTTTCCGTTCCTTCTGTCTGCTGCCCAGCCCCTTGACCCCACTACATAGCATATCCTTCTCTGTTCTCTCACTGCCAGCTCCAGATGCTGCTCGCCCTGGGTCCTCCCTCCTTGCCTAGATCAAGACCCAACACAACACGTGTTGTGTGTTAAACAATAGTGACAACAGTAGAAGTGATAATCCGACCCACCATCCATTCATTATGTGCTAGATACTAGGATTATCGCATGTAATATTTGCAACAGGCAATCAAGTCTTCATTTGACAGGTCAATAAAAGGTATTCATATAGCATAAGGCTGAGGGCCAGCCCTAGCCTAAAACACACATAGATTTCCTCTGTCCATTGCCGAGTGAGTGACTGACTGGTTGACGAGAACATGGAGAGATTCTGCAGCATTTATTGAATGTCGCCTGAATGTCAGCTGCTTTCACATTATGTCATAGCCACCACCTGAGACAGGTGCAGGATTCGTCTTCCAGTTCATCTGGTTACAAAGCAGCAAAAAAACAGGGCGGGGGGGGCGGTTTTTATTAGAAGCTCAGAGAGAAATATCACAGACCTTAGTGGGGGAAAGTGTAGCCCCTGGGGGGGGGGCTTCTCTCTGTGCACTCCCTTTTCCTCTGCTCCCTTGTGCACGGGCACAGCGTGATTGAGATCAACCCAAGCAGGGGGTTCAGCCTCCAAATCCATATGACCTTCCTGCTTAGCCCTCCAAGTAGGTGAACTGAGTCTCTCAGCCCAAAGAGATGCCAAGAGGTGCTGATTGCAGCTTAGGTCCCGTGTCCACCCCTGTGCCAATGATCTGTGGCCCTGCTGGAGGGAAGTGGGGACGAATCAGACGTGGCCACCGAGGACTGTGCCTTCAACAGGGGCTACAGGAAGGAGCAGCTGTTTCTAGAGGGGACATTCTTTGACCTTACGTAGTGGATTCAAACCCAGATACGCTCTTCACCACAGAAACTGTGTCCAGGACATTGTAGAGATGATGCCCTGGTTTCAGCTTCTAAATAAAGGGCATGTGAGTAGTTGTCCCAGAATCTGTGGGTTTGGCTAGGAGGCCTGGAAAAATAAAATTAGCATTTGTGAACCCTGCTATATGCCAGGCATTGCATATACATTTTTTTTTAAGTTTTATTTTTGGGATGCCTGGGTGGCTGAGTTAGTTAAGTGTCCGACTCTTGATTTCAGCTCAGGTCTTGATTTCAGGGTCATGAGTTCAAGCTTTGCATTGGGCTCCATGCTGGACCTGGAGCCTACTTAAAAAAAAAAAAAAAAAGATTTTATTTTTAAGTAATCTTTATGCCTAATGTGGGGCTCGATCAAGAGCCGAATGCTCTGCTGACTGAGCCAGCCAGGCACCACCACCCCCTTTTCTGCATATACATTATTTTTAATCCTTACAGCACTACTACAACATGCTATTGTCCCAGTTTTACGGGTAAGAAAGCTGACACCCAGTGAGTTAAGTATCTTGCCCAGAAATCTTCTGGCCGGTTAAGCTTGGGCTGATCTTTGACCCAGGCCTGTCTGACACTGAGACTCATGTCCTTTCTACCATGCATCACTGCCTCCCACAAAAAAGGACTGTTTTACTTTGATTCTGCTGGAATATACACTCCATGAGGGCAAGGTTCTTTGTCTTTTTGTTCACTGATGTATCCGAGGCAGCTGGAATAGTACCTAGCACACAGTAAGGACTCAGTAAAAAACTGAGGGGATTTTGCTTTGGTATCTTCTGTACTCCTGGGCTTCCCATGGTCAGAGGACAAAAGGGTAATATTCTAACCCCTGGAGAATGACCCACTGGGTGTGCCTCTGGTCCCCACTCCACTCCCACAGTCCACGTTGATGGGGGACATTAGGAGCAGTCCTTCAATGTGGAGGCGTCAAAAGAAACGTATGGCCCTGGAACCATCTCTGCTGGTGGGCACCGTCTGACCTAAGACACTTTGTCCTGTGAGGGGAGGAGGGGAGAGGAGGTTTCCCTGACACTGGAAAAATCTCTTTCCTGGAACTAGGAAATGAATGCCAAGTTCCTCGATGGCTAGAGAAAAGAATGCTAATTTCCATTAGATTTTCAGCCCCAGGGGTCAGAGTTCACCAAATCCTGGATTTCAACCCATGCCTTTCTATGGCAAAGCTCTGTGTTCTCAGTCACCCTGTCAGCATTCCCAGTCCCAGCAGCCTGGTCCTATATAAGAGTGAGGATCCAGTGGAACTGGGTTCAAGTTGGCCTGGGCAACCGTGTGCCCATGGACACATCATTTGACCTTCTGGACTCAATTCTCTCGTGTTCTGGCACAGAGCAGGTGCTCACCAAATTTAAATTTTTCCTCTTCCAACCATTCCTTTCTCTTTCTTCTCCCTGGATCCTGCCATGAGCCTGCCTACCTGCTCCCTGCTAACCTTTGGGCTCAGTACATTTATAGAAGGATAATAGCCCATTATCCCCCACTAACCGAAAGGCCCAGAGGCCCCAACCTCCTGCAGCTGTCCACCAAGGCACCTACGGGGGCCAACCATGGGTTGCATCATTTCCCATGACAGGTTACCCTCCAGGGATGTGCTTGCTCTTCGTGCAACCACAGTCCTGGAAAAGAATGGCAGCAACCAATCTTACCTTGTTGGCTCCTGCCCTGCATTCCTCCCCTGGAAGCAGATGCTGTAAGAGCCAATGCTGGGAAATCTCTTGTCGATGAAGGGAGCGAGGCTGGGTCACCCTGTGGCCCAAGGATGCCATTACTCTTTGGTCACCCAGGTCAGCTGCTGTTGGAACTGAGCAGGCCACTTGATAAAGAGGCAGGAGAGTCCCAGTCTGGGAGCCCCTCCCCTCTCTAGCTGGTATGAGGCAGCAGCTGGGCCAAGGTAATACATAAAGCAGAACTTGCCTTCCCTGAGCCAGAAGGGGCTTGGCACTGAGCGCCCGGGTCGGGTCCCGGTTCTTGCTCCTGCTCCCTATGGATCGCTGGAGTGGTCCAGGTCCTCTGGGAGTGGGGGACGTTCTCCAGGATGGCATCCAGTAATGGGAGATGCCTTCAGAGGAAATGAGGGTGTGAATTTTAGCTGCGAGTTTGTGTGAGCGGGCCTATGGCAGCTGGCTGGCGGGTTACAGCGTCAGCCGAGCCCACTCACAGCCTGTGAGCTGCTTGGAAGGGGGGGGTGGTGCCTTAGCCATCTCGGAACACCCAGGGTTTAGCACAGCCCAGGGCTCATAGGATGATCGTGAACATAAAATGTTGGATGGATGGATGAATAACCGGATAAACAAATAGAAATTTTTCATTAAACTGGAGTCGAGATCATAGCAATGTTTACGTTCTTCCGTCCCAGGGTCCCCATCCCTGTTTAGCGCTTCCTCATCTGGTGCCTGAAGAATGGCAAAGGCCTCCTACTGACAGGCAGGGGCGTCTAGAGGCATGAGTTCTAGATTCGAAGTTGGGAGGCCTGGGTTTTGAACCATTCGAGTTGCTTTATCGCGTTTGGGTAATCACTGAGCCTCTTTCCAGACTTCAGTTTGTTCATGTGTCACATGAGCCGTTTGACCTAAATGCACTTCAAGGACATTTCAACCTTCAAATTCTCTGCCTCCTCCTACCAAACAACCCTGCAGATGAATGAGAATTGGTTACCGACATTGAAAAATCCGAAGATTTCAAATAGGAATCCAAACGTCTTGCTTTGTCTCAGAAGTCAGAAGTGCTGACCCCGTCGGCCTCCCTCTTTCTCAGGACATCAGTTAGCAGTTGCTGAGTAGCTTCCTCCGCATTCAGACAAGCGTGTGCCTGGGTCCTTCTCCCCCTGTCACCTAATGCTCAGCCTGCTTCGCTTGTTTCGTGCCTGCCTCGTCCCTTAGGCATTTGAGTTTGCAAACCTAGAATGAGAAAAATAAAACTTCTAAGTGTGGAGGCAAGGGCACCTAGGATGGGCCGGCAGCGCTGAGAGGCAGCTGCTCATGCTTATCCAGGCTTAGGTGGCAGAGACTGGGGGCAGCTTCCTGGGAGGTGGGGTGAACAGAAACAGGAGCCGGTGCCCCAGGAGACTTTGCTTAGGGACATGGCGCCCCAGAATTGTTGAGCCAAGCTGCATCTCCCCCTTCTTGGCCCCTCTCCCCGTCCTGGACCCATGCCGGGAGTATAACTCTGTATAACTGTGTAAATATAACTCTATGGCCACTACGTCAAGGTTTGAAGAGGGCTGGGGCTCCATTTTAGAATTTTGACAATGGTGGTAATTCCCTTTTTGTTCCTCTCTGCTGTCCAACCTCCCCTAGTATCTTTGGCACAAAGCAGGGCAGGGCGTTGGAAGACCAAGTGCTTAAGTGCCACATGAGGCAATCCAGGAGGGCAGCTCTATTTGGACGAGTGCCGTGCACATTCTCCCGCTGACTAGCTCAGCTCTTCTCCTGCACCACGGCTGTGAACAGCTGCCCCCCCAAGAGCTCCCCAGGGCCAGCCCAGTTCGGGGTCCCGATCCCAAAGTCCCTTGTCTAACTGGGAGCTAACTTGGGCCCCAGCTGAAGTCAGGGCTGTTTCCCAATCGGCTCCTTAGTCATCCCGCCCGAGCCCCAGGCAACTCTGCCTCTGTTACCTTAACCAGGGAACACATCTGCTGCTTACCCATTCACCGAATCTTTTCTTCATACTTTCTGGCTTGTACGCTTTTCTTTAGCGTGTTACTTTTAGTTTGATCGATTATTCTGTGGTCTGGTCTAGTCTTGTGTGTGTGTGTGTGTGTGTGTGTGTGTGTGTGTGTGTGCGTGCGCGCGTGCGCGCGCGCGCGCGCGTGTTGTTCTAAAAAAAAAAAAAAAAAAAAGTCTGTATTTCCTTCCCCCAGCCAGGCATTACTCACAGTCGTCATGCCTCATTTGACACCTTTCATATGGACATGACATCTCTAAACCCCAGTGTACACAGCAATTATGCTTGTCCCACTCACTTTCAGAGACACTGCATGTTCAGGCGGGCTCTTGTTGTTTTCCCAGTGTCCTTTAATCCGGATGGTGGCTATTGAGCAAAGTGGTTCTTTTTGTTTTTACAGATCTCCCCCCAACCCCACCCCAGGATAAAAGGAATGCATAAAAATCTCTAACATTTACTGAGCACTTACTCTATGTTAGGCACCCATACCAAATATTGAAATTGCATGATCTCCTTTTCCTCCTCAGGACAATTCTGTGAGGAAGGTGGCATTCCTATTCTCCTTTTTTCCAGAGAAGAAACTGAGGCTCAGAGAGCGAAAATATTTTATCCAAGGTCCCACAGCTACTAAGTGGAGGACGGGGAATTCAAACCATGCCTCTCAAATTCCAGAGTCTGAGCTCTGTACTGCTTCCATACAAGATCATTCTAGAAAGTTTGGAAAATTCAGAAAAGCATAAAAGAAAAAAGATGTCCCTAAGTCCAGAGATAACTGTTAACATTTTGGTGTATTCTCTAGTATTCTTTTATATCTATCGGTGAATATATACATTTTTTAAAATTGGAAACACATTAAACATTGTAGGGTTTTTTTAAGATTTTTTTTATTTTCATTTTATTTTTAAGTAGGCTCCACACCCAACGTGGGGCTAGAACTCATGACCCTAAGATCAAGAGTCGCATGCTCCACCAACCGAGCCAGCCGGGTGCCTTCATTTTATTTTTAAGTAATCTGTACACCCAAGGCAGGGGCTTGGACCCCCAACCCCAAGATCAAGAGTCACATAGCTCCACCAACTGAGCCAGCCAGCCGCCCCCAAATATTGTGGTTTTGGTTCTAATTTTTTCCTACCCAATCCTATCTGTATCGTGAGCATTCTCCTACATTATGAGGAATTGGCCACAACTCATGTCTCAAATAGGGTCCAGGGAATCTAATAATAGCAGGCTACCAGAAGCAAAAGGTTGGTGTGATTTTAGAAGAGAATTAAAGATACGAACGCCCGCAGCCTCTAACTTGAAAGTGGACAATCTGGAGCCAGCCTGGGTGGGGCGCAGAGGTCTGCACCTGGGATGAAGAGATCAGAGAGGGGAGAAAAGCTTGCAACTCTTGAATTGCCTTTGAGAAGCTCCGTCCCTCCCTCTGAGTGTCTGGATCCCACATGGATGTGCAGGCCCACTTGTGTTTGAAGTGAGAGTTACAAATGCAAAGTGGCTTTTACACAGGCTCAGCTAAGGGCTAGGAGTTCTGGAAGAAGATATGAAACACCCTAAATCAAGCCCCCTATAAACCTGTGAGTGGAATTACTCACTAACGACAGAGAGGCTGGCCCTGCCTGGAGGATGTGTGCTTACACACTGGCCTCTGGTAGGAAAGAACCGTGAGGCTTTCCTGCCTCCTTTCTCTTAAATGTGTATGTGTGAAAGAGGCTGGGTAGATTTTATCTGCGGCTATATTTTTAAAGGAAAGAAACCTTTTTTTTTTTTTTTTAATCATCCAAGAATAGAGCAGGGAGGGGCAGAGGAAGAACAGGAGGCTGTCACCAGCCGTAACATAATGAGCAAATGCAGGGCTGGGGGCAAAGACAGCATCTAGTGTATAGGACAAGACAGAGTGATGCTTGTGGTAGGTCATTCGACACCTCCTGGGAATGACAGCTGAGTTGCCAGCCTCTTGAAGGTTGCACCAACCGCCTGTTATAAATTCAAGAGTGACAGAGTCCTGGTGACCTCCATGACTGACACGGTCTTATCCAAAGGATGTTGGCACGTGTTCAGTGCAGGCTCCAGAGCTGAGATAGGAGGTCTTGGGTTCATCCACGAGCTGGTGCCACCTCACTGACTCTGGGGAAGACTGCCACCACTCTGTGCCCATGCTCTGTCCCCTGGCCTACAGGGAGGTTTCCCTCCTTCCTGGGCCATCTTAGGGAGATAGACGAGAAAAATGGAGAGAGATGCTTTGAGTTTCCATTATGAATGTAGAGGAATCTTCATGATCACATTGGCTGTTCCAGAACCTTCTACAGCAACACAGGAAGAAGACCGGGTGCTATCATTGCACATGTCACTTAACTGCTAAACGGTAGCCTTTTCATTCTACTTAAGATATCAGATAATAGAGTCCTGAATACCTTACAGGGTTATTACAAGAATCACATGGGGTAATGGATATGGAAGTGCTTTGTACACTGTAGAGTGCCTAAAATATGTGGGTTATGATTTATGAAGATTCTTGGATGGGGATCTGACTCCTCTGAGGTTTGGAAGGCCACCTCTCCAGCTTATATAAAATTTGAGCCCTCTTCCTTGGGTGCAGTGGATTCTCTGTATGGCTGTAGATGGGAAGGTGAGTCCCAGCAAGTGTGACGGAGTCGCTCAAAGTTGGTGAAGAATCTGGGACTCTCCAGGCATTAAAAAGAGCCCCTTAATTGAATTCCACTCTTGACCATGCCACTAGCTAACAGTGTGACCTTAAGCAAGCCCTTAACTTCTAAGCTCAGTTTCCTCACTTGTTATTTGTTCCTAATCACAAAGGATCCTTATGATAACCAGGGGGAGAGTATGGAATCTACATAGAAGTGTTTGAGAAGTTAAAAGCACTCTCCGTGTGTGAGAGTACATCCTTAGAGCTCAGAGGTGTTCCTGAGGATGCTGACCTGAGCCAGTGATCCATTAAGATGAGAAGTCCTAGAATCCTATTATGTCAGTGCTGGAAGGAACCTTAACTCCAGCCCCTCAATTTTACAGCAGAACTGCGGCCCGGGAAAGCACGGGGTTCCCACTTGTACCCTGACCAGGCCAGGCTCTACTCTAGGGCTCAGGTTCCCCCCAGGCACAGTGGGGTGCCCTCCAGTTTACCTCCCCCTCATCCCAGCACCTCTGAGGAAGAACTGAGACATTCACTCCGTATATACTGTAATAGCCTGTGTTAGAGCCTCTGGGATTTACCTCCGCCGTCCCTTGCAGCAGGATGTAAACCGTGCCTTTCGTCCTGACATCCCAGAATCACCCCAGTTTTCATCCCTTCCCTCGGACATCACGCAAGCATTGATCATCAACATTTAGGGAGCCTGCCCTGCAGGGCAAAGTGTGGAGCTGGGCCCTGTTACCAGCGGGCCGCAGCAGCTCAAGGAGGGCAGCTCAGGGATGGGCTCTCCGGAAGAAACCCTGCTGAGCAGTTGGCTGAGCAGCTGAAACCACAGGGCGTTACTCTTGGGGTGTTAGGGAGGCCAGGTGAAGGGAAGGGCGGGGTGAGAACCGGCCGGCTTCCCCGCGGCGTCCCGAGGTTGAAGGGTGTGGCGCGGGGAGGACGAGGGTCCTGGGGGAGGGAGCCGGGCCGCAGTGAGTCATTGTCCCCTCTGTGAGCCATCGCTAGCTGGCCGGGGTGGAGCCGCCCGCCTTCTGGGGGGGGGGCTTTGGCGCGGAGCCAGACTTGTAAGGGGCTGAGGCCTTAGTGACCCCAGCTGCTCCCGGGGCTGGGCGTCGCTGGAGCGGAGCTGGAGCAGAGCTGACCGACTCGTCGGAACCGGCTGACCCCCGGGGCGAGGGCGACGCGGGTGGGCGTGGGGCCGGGCGGCCGGGAGAGCGGAAGGGGAGGCACCGGGCGCCCCGGCCGCAGAGCCGCGACCCCGGGCTCGCGGGTGTGGCGCTCTCCGCCTGCCCGTCCACCGGGCCGAGGCCACCGCTCTGGAGGTCAGTCGCGACCTGGTTGGGGAGGAGGTTCAGTGGCTCGCCCCCCTCCCGAGCCCTGGGCCCAGGGCTCCCTGGCCGGGTGGGGGTGGCACGGGCTGTAGGACCCCGGAATTCTCGGCGGGAAGGGGTTGGCGCTCTCCCCAAACTGTTTCACTTTGGATCCAAGAGGAGACGGGCTTTTGGGCCTGGGCCCCCAGTTGCTAATTCCCTGAGTCTCCCTCCCTCATGCTTCTCTTCCACCTCTCCCCACCCCAAGCAGGAGATCGGGTCACAGTTGCCTTCTCCCTCCCACTTTCCTTCTGTGCGCTCCCCACTTCTGGCTCTCAGCCCCCAGAGGAATCTCGGGCCCCTGTGCCCGGTTTCCCTTTACTCCCATCTCCAGCACCCCCCCACCTGCACCCTCACCCCCAGAATCAGAATTTCTAAGTTGATTGGTACTTTCTTATTAGGCTCATATGGTCGAATGAAGTATACTGTGTTGTTCAAGGACAATTTTAGACCATGAAATTGACAATAGAAGTTCTCATCTAAAACAGTCTTGCTAAGTTTTGGTAGATCCATGGCTATCTTTGATCGTGCAGATTAAAAAATGTTGCAGGCAGAAATAGTGGAAACCTATTTTTCTTTTTCTGTCCTCTCTAGCTTTCTTTTCTCTGGTGCACAAAATTGAACGAATATTCATGATACATTTTCTTTACTGGCTTATGCATGTCTCTCTTCACTACTTATTTATGTAGGTTATTTAGTATTTCAATAACCTAATGAAGACAACTAAACCCACTACCCAAGCCAAAAATAAGGTCACTACCATAACCTGCATCCACCTATGTGCCCTTTCTATCCCATGCCCCTACCTCATCACCCATTCCAACCACTATCGCGAATTTTGTGTTTATCATTCTCTTGCTACATATATGTATGCCTAAGCAAATATACTACTTAGTTTTACTTTATGTTCTTTATTAAAAATATATACTATATACAGTCACCTGGGCTTTTTTAATTTTCATTCAATATTATGATACTAAGACTTATCCCTGTTGAATGTGGCTGTAGTTCATTCAATTTCACTGCTATATAATATTCTCTTGGTGAAGGTATCACCCTTTTTCACAGTTGTGAGCAGAACTACCACAAACATTCCTATTCATGTCTCCTGGTGCATGTGTACAAGTCTCTCCTGAGTATAGATCTCAGAAGGGAATTGCTAGGCCTTGGTATATGAATATTCAACCTTGTAAGGTAATAACAGGTTGTTTCCCAATACATTTGTAGTAGTTTTGCCCCTACCAATGAAGTGTAAGAGACGCTATTGTTCCATGTCCTTTCAAGTACTTGGTATCCTCAGACTTTTTAATTTTTGTTAACCGAATGGTAGAAATAATATCTCTTATGGTCTTGATTTGCAGTTCCCTGATTAGCAATGAAGTTGAGCAACAGAAATAACACAAATAGATCAGACCTACAAAAATTGCAGATATTGGGGTTATTAGGTATAAAAAATAGGGGTACCTGGCTGGCTCAGTCAGTGGAACATGTGACTCTTCATCTCAGGGTTGAGTTTGAGCCCCACATTGGGTGTAGAGATTACTTAAAAATAAAATCTTCTAAAAAATTAAAATAAATAAAATAATTTTTAAAATATATTTTAATATGTCCTGAGAGGGGGTGCCTGGGTGGCTCAGTTGTTTGAGCATGTGACTCTTGATTTCAGTTCAGGTCATGATCTCAGGATCCTGAGATTGAGCCCCACGTCAGGCTCTGTGCTGATCTCTGCTTGTGATTCTCTCTCCCACTGCTCCCCCCCTCAGATAAATAAATAAATCTTTTAAAATATGTTATAAGAAATAAGAGGGTATTGAAAGAATGATGGACAGGAAACTCAACTAACCAGGCAGATAATCAAAGGGAACTTCTAGAAATGAAAAAATTTCTACAGTTACAATAAAGGATATTTAAATTTCAGTGAATAGTTTAAAAAATGATATATTACAGCTGAAGATAAAATTAGCGAATTGGAAGATATTTCTTCTTCTTTTTTTTAATTTTATTTATTTATTTGACAGAGAGAGACCCAGCGAGAGAGGGAACTGCAAGAGGGGGAGTGGGAGAGGGAGAAGCAGGCTTCCTGCTGTGCAAGGAGCCCGATCCGGGGCTCGATCCCAGAACCCTGGGATCATGACCTGAGCCGAAGGCAGACGCTTAACAACTGAGCCACCTGGGCGCCTCCTGGAAGATATTTCTGAAGAAATTATAGAGATGATGGAAAATGTGGAAGAGGTGTACAGGCAGGAAAATAGAGCAGGGGTTGACAAAGTTTTTCTTTAAAGGGCCAGAGAGTAAATATTTTAGGCTTTGTGGCCCTTATGGTCTCTGTCATAACTACTCAGCTCTGCTATTATAGTGTGGAAGCAGCCTGTAGTTGATATGTAAATGAAGGGGTATGGCTGGATGCTAATCAAACTTCCTTTACAAAAACAGGCAGCAGGCCAGATTTGGACCGTATGTTATAGTCTGCCCATCCCTAGAATAGAGTAAAAAGATCCCAGTGTACCTTTAATTAATGTTCCAAGAGGAGATAATAGAGAAAACAGGAATATGACAATATTTGAAGAAGTGGTGGTCAGGAATCAATGAAATACAATCATTATATTTATGATACCTAATGAATCCCAAGAGGGATAAATAAAATTCACCCCTAGACACATCAAAATGAAACTACAGAACACCAAGGGTAAATTATTTTAGAGTAAACCCGAAGTTAAGTTGCTTTCCAGGGAATGACATTTAGACTGACAACTGATTTCTCAGCCTCAATGAGAAGAGCCAGAAGACAGTGGAATAATATCTTCAAAGCGCTGAGAAGAGAACTGCTAACACGGAATTCTAGCATCAGTGACAGTCTTTCAGGAATGAGGGTAAATAAAGGCCTTTGCAGACAAACAAAAACAAGTTTCTACCAATAGTGATTTCTAAAGGAAATAGTTCAAGAAGAAGAAAAATTACCTTAAAAGAAGTCTAAAATTCAAGAAGGAATGATGAGCAAAGGGAATTGTAAACGTGGTGCTAAATTGGAATACTGATGTCAAAGAAAATAGAGACAACAATGTCTAACTTACAGGGATAAAATGAAACTACAGTTAAAATCCCCAGTAACAATAGCATATAAACTGGAAGGTGAGTAGTTGGAGTTCAAGCGTTCTAAGGTCCTTGTGTTGTTTGGGAAGAGGTTAAAGATACTGATCATAGGGAGTTTTTAAGTTAAATACATATGTTAAGGTTTCTAGGCTAACACTATAAAACTAGAAATAATGTAACTTCAAACTAGGGAAGAAAGAAAAGGAAACAGGAATGAAGACAATAGAAAATGTGGCCATTAAAAAAAGGTTTAAGGTTGTGAGCTAGAAAAAATAATAACTATTACCATTTATTGAGGAGCTACCATGGAGTCATTTTGATTCATTAACATTCATAATTTCATGTGATATGTGTAAGAGTGCCAGGCAAAAAGAAAGCATAAAAATCATAGTTTCTGTTATCACTGCATCTTTGTGTTCAAAACAAGGTCTGGAACTCAGAAGAAACTCATTAAAGAATGAATGAAATGGAAGTGAGTATTGATTCCATCTAAAGATGAGCAAAGGGAGAGAATCGCAAGCAGACTCCCTGCTGAGCATGGAGCTCGATGTGGGACTCCATGCAAGGCTTAGTCTCAGGACTCAGATCATAACCTGAGCTGAAATCAACAGTCGGTCGCTTAACCAACTGAGCCACTCAGTCTTCTCCTCAGTCTTCTTATCTGTAAAAATAAGTCATAGAGTACTTGATGCCAAATAATGCTCATTAAATGCTAAACGCTCACTAAATGGTAGATTTGGGATTCGACCATAGCTACTTTCCCTTCTACCATGTAGTAGATTTTTCCTCTCTTCTCTAATGCAGAAGCATGATGTAACAGCTGAGAACATGAGCTTTGGAATCAGGCAGACCCAGGTTCGTGGCTCAGCTTGACCTCTAGTTAACTGTAGGACTCTGGGCCTCAGTTTCTTCCAACTGTTGAGAGGAGATAACAGAAGCTATCACAAAAGAGTTATAAGACTCGGAGAATGCGTACCAATCACTGGGGTGCTGGAGATCACAAATTAGGTCCCAATTTAATATAAGGGAGAGTAGGAGCTGGTGAGTAGGCTCCTAGGGAGCAGCAAGAGGAGAATGGTTTCTAACACGGGACAAGAGATTAGTCTAAATGACTTTAGGTCCCTTCCAACCATAAGGTTCCTTATACAGAAGTCAAGGAAATACTGCACTATTTCCACACTCACCTTCGGACCGGTGGGCAGGCCCCTAGTGTCTCCACACCCAACAGGTGAAATGGGCTGATGGATAACATTCCATAATAACCACAATAATTATTTGAGTGCTTACTATGGGGCAGCAATGTGTGCCTTTATGTGGATTAATTATCTCAAAATCTTGCAAAACATTTTAAATGAGGTTACTATTATTATCCCCAGTTTATCGCTGCCAAAAGAATGAACAGAGACATTAACTAACTTTCTTAAGGTCAGACAGGTAATGACAGTGGATGTGGGCTCACTGAGCCTGTGCTCTTGATCACTGCACTATACCATAAGAGAAAAAGAGAAAATGAGCCCTCGTATCTGGAAAGCACCTTCAAGGCAATATTGTGGAAGAAGTGTAGCCTTTGCCAAACTCTGGTTTGGATTCTAGCTCTGTATTACCGTGTGGCCCTAGACAAAGTACTTAGCCAGTTTCTTCTCTGTAAAACAGGAGCACTATTATCCACTGCCCAAGTTTGTGGGGAGGGTCAAATGAGATAATATCCAAGGTCCTCGAAAAGACTGGAGACTCTGTATTTCCACTGTGAGTCAGAAAGGCCTTAGCTCTACCTGTTCTATGCAGATGCCTATGTGCCCTGAGCCAGTGATGGGGTGACTTTGGAAGAGTGAGTAGCTGAAAGCCAACTTTTTCCCTTCTGCTTGAAAAGAGAACTGGTCCGTTGCCCTCAATGCCCTTCCACCACCACCCCTGCTGCCCCCCCCCGCCCCCACACCACACACACACACACACACACACACACACACACACACACACACAGAGCTTGGTGTTTAGAGAGCCTGGTCTGTCTCCCCTCCCCTTGGCCTCGCCACTCAGCCTTGCCAGGTCACCTGTTGTGTTGTTCGATGTTGCGCCAGGCCCTCCGCGGGCTCCCGGCCCTGGACGTGTCAGAGGCCGCTGTCTGGAATAACTGACTTCTGAACCATCGGGCCTCCACCTCCATTACCAAGATGGGGCTGAGCTCCTGGCGGCAGCTGCACCAGGCTCCTCAGTCTTGAACTTCGTCTGCTCTTCCTTTCTGCCTCTCCTCACCTGTCTGCGCAAGCACTGTTCCATTTGCTTTCCTATCTTCTTTTTTAAATTTTATTATGGCAAAATAAGAGAACATAAAATTTAACCTTTAACCATTTTTAGTTGTATAATTCAGTGGCATTAATTACATTCACATTGTTGTGCAACCATCACCACCATCCATTCCCAGAACTTTGTCATCCCCCCAAACAGGAACTGTACGCATTAAACAGTAGTGCCCTGGGCGCCTGGTGGCTCAGTTGGTTAAGTGTCCGACTTGATTTAGGCTCAGGTCATGAGCTCAGGGTCATGAGATCAGGCTGTGTGCTGGCTGTGGAGCCTGCTTAATATTCTCTCCCTCTCCCCTCGCACCCACACTCTCTCTCTTTCTCTCTCTAAAAATAAAAAAAGCACCCCACCATCTTCCCCCAGTCCCTGGCAACCTCTACTCTACTTCCTACCTCTGAATTTGGGCCTAGAGTAGGTGCTTCATCTAAATGGAATCCTGTAATATTTGTCCTTTTGGGTCTGGCTTCTTTCTTTTCTTCTTCTTTTTCAAGATTTTATTTATTTATTTGAGAGGGAGAGGCAGACTCCCCACTGAGCAGGGAGCCCAATGCAGACCTCGATCCCAGGACCCTTCAATCGTGACCTGAGCCGAAGGCAGACGCTTAACAACTGAGCCACCCAGGTGCCCTGGCTTCTTTTCCTGAATACGATATCCTCAAGGTTCATCCATGTTGTAGCAAATGTCGGAATTTCCTTCCTTTTTAAGGCTGAATAATAGTTCATTGTCTGGATAGACCACATTTTCTGTAACCATCCCTCTGTCTTGAATCAAACCTCCTTGGGTATATCATGGTTTACTGTAATATGGAGAGAACTGTCTCCTTCCTGGAGGCAGGAAACTGAGGAGGTGGTGGGGGGCAGTGCAGCCCAGTGTGCTGTTTGTAAACTCGGCTCTGGAGCCTCTTCTGGGGTTTCGCCCTTCCAGAGGTCTCTCTTCTCAACAGATAATGCGAGTGACATCACCTGGACCTGGATTGCTAGTTGGAAAGGAGAGCAGGGATTACCTGAAGCTACAACCTCGCCTTTGCCTGCCTTCCTGGGGACAGAGGCTGCTGTTTCCCCCCGGGGGTACTCTGTTCTCAGTACTGCAGGCAACGGGTCTGGAGACTCCAGAGCAGCTTTTGTTTTCTCTGCTTGTTGTTGAAGGTTTTGTTGTGTGTATTTCTTCCCCTCATCGGTGTGTCATCTCTGGCGTCCTGCTTGGCTTGGTGCCCTTCTGGATTTCTGTATGCGCCGTGCTAGAACTCTGGGGCTTCTTAGTACAGGCATGTCCCCATCTTCCTTATGAAGACTTCTCGGTCTGGGAGTTCCCTTCAGCAAGGGGCCCCTTCCTTCCTTTCCCTGCCTCTTCCCCGCCTTTTCTGTTCGTGCCCCCTTTATACCCCTGTGGAACACCAGCAGCTGCGCTGTCTCTGTCTGGACCACAGTCTGCGCCCTCAAGGTGTCCACAGGCTAAGAGGGCGACGCACGCTGACATCACACACCCCCTCAGCGTGTCTCCCAGATGCGTCTGGGAGGAAGTCGAAGAACCCAGACTTACCCTCTGAGCTCATCAGGACAGGAATCCGCCAGCTCCAGTGCCCTGGGTAGGGCCTCACATTACCTGACCGCGGGATATAGGCTGCTCCCTTGCTCTCTCGTTCCTTCCTTTCCCCTTGTCATAAAGGACCATGTGGCCTGTGGTGTGTCTTAGCTTCTTCCCGGCTCTTCCTGTGGTTGCATGGCCTTCACGGAGTCATATCACCTTTAAGACCATGTGTTATAAAATTGGTAGAAAGAGTAACATCATCAGTCCTGTCTACCTTAAAAGGCCCGTCCCCAAAGAGCACACATCAGAGTGCTTTGAAATGGCAAGGCATCACCCGGATGTGAGTTCTTACCACAAGCTTCTTTGACTCTCCGGAGCTTTTCTGCCTTTCTGCTCGGTCTTGCTGACACCACTTCCCAAGGAACCTCAGGCAGGCAGTTCCCCAGATGGAGCCGCAAAAGTTCGAAGTTCTGGAGAAGTCTGTGGATGGGGAGTACCAATGACTTCCTGGTACATAGAGCCCAAGACCCAGACCCAGGGCTGGGAAGCATGGTTCACTAGCCTCTCAGTGCAAGGTCTCAGTGCAAGGGCCCTGGGCCTCTGTACACAGAAGAAGTGACAGTCCTCTCAGCTTTCGTCTGAGGTAGGCTGTTCTTGTTATCCTTGGTTTTCAGCTGAGGATTCTAAGGCCCAGGAAGAATGGATTTGGAGGAGGGGGCGCGGAGGGAAAGGCAAGCCCCGAGCTGCTTGGGAAGAGCTGGTATGGGAGAGCCCGCGAGCTGAGAGGGGCAGGAGTCTGGCCAACGATGGGCAGCTCTGGCCCGCAGGCAGAGCTCCGGGAGGGACAGGGACCGTGATGCCGGCTGCTGTGGCACCTCAGCCCTGCTGAGTCCATCCCCTGGTCAAACCGGATTCACTCCCGGTTTTCTTCCTTAGCTATTTCTTAGGGGCTGGCGATCCAAGGCCATGCTCCAGGTTGACGGCTAAGTCAGCAGCTACTTGCAGCTAAGTCTTGCAGCTACTGACCTAAGGCACCTCTATTAAGATGTTCGAAAGATGCCCCCCTCAGATGACTACAGCCCGTGGGCACATGACCTGTCCCATGAGGCTTAGGCTGTTTCACTCCCAACCACCTCCTTCCCTGGTTCCCGTGTTCAGGGCACACTCTACACGGCAGGAAAGCCCGGAGAAAGCTCCCCCTTTGCTCGTGGTGTGGGCCTGAGCCCATCAGGAGAGTCCAGGCTGTGAGTGAACTCTCCCCAGCAGCGGCTGGATGGCTGCGAGCCGGCCTGCAGGGCAGAGTCTAGGGGTGTTGGACACACACGGAGGAACAGGTAAAGGAGAGATCTGCACCCTTCATTTGACACCCGATCACAGATTTCTTTGCCTCATCGACCTCTGCCTATATTCTGCTTTTCCATGTGGATGGAATAGCCTTTTTGTCCCAATGCCCAGCACTGTGTTGAACTCATCAGGGCTTCGTTGTAAAATGAGGGGGTTTGTATTATATTTTCCTTAAAGTTCCCTTCGTGACTGTGATTCTGGAATTCTACGAGATGTCTGATATAGTGGGTAGGAAAAGCAGAGGGTCTGTTCGCCAAAAAGGCCAGGAACTTACTGGCCAGTGCCATTGCCAGGGATGAAATTGGGGTTAGGTCTGGCCTGCCCCCGAGCATGTGGTCAGTCAACCCCCGGCCCGTTCTGCTTGGAGAAGGTAGCAGAGCATCTGTGGTACTTCACCTACAGGGCTGCCTCATCCCTGCTTCCAGGTGTGGCAGAGTCCCAAGCAGCTCTGTCTCCTTCCTGTCTCCCCAGTGTGAGCCGAGCAGGCACCAGCTCTGGAAGAGGCATCCAAGGGGGTCCTCCTGCAATGCAGATCTCTGGCCCTGAGTCTGAAAGGGAATTCTTTGGCCAGGTGGCCCTGTTGCCCAGACAGCTCCTGCTAGGAGGACATGGTAGCATTTTTGGCACCTGACAGTGTGCTGCCCCACCTGGCTCCTTTGGAAAGAGAGTGAAAAAGTCCTGACCAGGGGGCCTGGGAAGGTGGGGCATTAGGGTGAGCTTCAATTCTGGGGATCAGCACCTCTCCACATCACTTCTGGGGATGGTCATCTCCCTGCCCTCCTTGCAAGCAAAACTCAGAGTCTTTGGAGGTCCTTGCCTTTCCCAAAGCAGCTCAACTTCTGCTCTGTGCTCCCTGCCTCCTAGGTTAGGTTGGCTGGACATTTTAGAGAGAAAGGTTGCTCCTCTTCCTATTTACTTCCTAGGTTTATCTCAGCCCCTGAGAAGTAGCTTATCATCCTATTAATGGGGCCTTCCACCCCAGCCTCCCCAGGAAGAATGGGAGCTGTCAAGACTGTCCATTTTCTTTTCCCTAGAACCTTCTGTAACCTCCTCAGCATTTTACCACATCCCCCTCTTGTCTTGACTCTTGAAACTATTCCCAGAGGAAGAAAAGGCAGTTCACCCTCCTACCCCTCTTTAGAGCCAAACCTCTGTTTGTTCTCTTGGAAACCATGGCAACCTGGCCTAAGAGACCATTTCTACCATCTTGGAAGTTAATGTCCCAAAGCCTCGCACTCACAGCTGTGAGCTCTCTGGCTCCTTTTTCCAAAGGGCGACAAGAGCCTCTGGTCCTTCAGATCTGCTAAGAGGAGAAAGTTTCGAACAAACCAACCCCTAGACGATCTTTTCACAAGCAGGTCAGCGATGGGAGCGATGGATTCTGTAGGGTCTGGAGTATGAATACAGGCAACATTAGCTGGGAACCCTGAAGAGTATGCTGGAGTGTGGTCTACACTTCTTTTTCTTCTGCCTTTTTCTTCTCCGCCCCTCCCCACACTTACTCAGTTACTCAGAAGACTGGTGTTGGGGGACAGTTATCTGTTAGCTTCCACCAACTGTTTTTTTTCTTTTCCTTCTCCTCAGCATGTTTGTCTTTCTAGCTCTGGTGCTACCTTTTAAAGCCCAAATCGGGAATCCAGGGAGCCACAGTGATTAACTGCAGGAGCCCAGTAAGAGAATTCCACAGCCTTAGACGGCAAAGTTTCCAGGCCTCACTGCCCTGGGACTTCCCCCCACAGAGGAGTCCTCTTTCTTGCGCTGCCTCAAGGAGGAGGGGGGCAGGGAGAGCAGCTGTTCATCCTCAGCGTCTCCGTGGACTTGGCTGCTGGCAGAGGGAGAGTTCCGTGGCTGAGACCCTAAAGGGAGAGCACTGACCCCTCCCCCCAACCGAAAAGGATTGTTCTCCAGTGATGGAGAGCTCACTGATTGGGAACAGATGGCCAGAGTGTGTGAGCCCGGAGATGGGGGCGTGGGGGTCGGGGCAGGGGGGATGAATGCTCTTGCAAACTTTTGCAGAAGCAAGTGTCAGGCAGATACCGTAAGATGCCTGCAGAGGTCTGGCCCTGCTGGGTCACGGTCCCTCTGAATCCGGGAATCCTCACGCCGCGGTGGGGCAGAAGGCAGCCCTGTTGCCAGCGAGCTGGATCCAGCCTCCATATGTCTATTCCCCACCCATGTGTTACAGGCTCTGAGTGAAAATGAAGTGGGAGAGTGGAGCTATCTTGCAGCTTGTGGTGGGGTAGGACCGGCTTATTGTGTTCAGTTCTTGACTTTTCCACCTCTGTGGACGCTTTGAAAAGAGCCAGAGTCAGATGGTAGTCCCAGGTGCCTTTCAGTCTGTCTAGGCTCCCAGCCCCTTCGTTCATCAGGCCACTTCTTTATTTATGCCAGATTGAGAACTTGGTCGTGCACACTCAATCCTGATTTTAGTTTTTAATCCGCGCAATAGTCTCATGTCCTTTCTCTTCCCCCAACTCGTTAGGGCTCCTCAATTCTGGGGCCTTGGTGTTAGCCATTTGTTTGCCCTTACTTCAAGCACAGATCGAAGCACACATTTGGCTTAGCCAGGCAAGCTCCAGAAGGATGATGGAGGATGCAGGTAGACTCACAGAGTCCATCCTGTGTGCCCTTGGTCCATCATCCATGACCCCAGGGGCATAGATTGGCACTGTGTTGGTGCTCACTGTGATAGCCCCATCGTGCCCACCGGCTTCTCAGCATGCCCATATCCCTTCCACTCCTTGCACCAGTGTGCACTGGACAGGGTTGATCAGTTCCAGAAACATAAGGAGAATGGAATTCCATCCAGTCGGGCTGTTGCTGAAGATGTGGGAACGAGAATGAGAGATCTTGAGATTGAGGTAGATGGGGTAGGGGGAGCGGGGTGGGGGAGATAGGGAGGGAGAGAAGGAAGGAGGGAGACTGGCAGACTGGGAGAGAGGGAGAGATGGGGAAAATGATATACATACATATAAAAAAAAGAAAGTGAGAAGCTTGGAGCCGAAGTATAGGGAGAAAAATGAGACTCTCACCATAGTTCTCCCAGGCTTTTCCTTGGAGGTACTGCAGTGGTGTTTAAAAATGCTGTGCGTGGGAGTTGAGAATTGAATGGGTGTTGGGAGAATGTCAATTCTTTATGTTTACCTTTGCCTCTCCCTAGAGAGTGAGTGATTTCTGCAATGATGGCCGGTCTGCCTCTACCTGTACCCAGAGAGCCCTGGGACTGTGTCCTGGAGAACAAGAGAGAGGCACCAATCCAGCCAGTCTACCAGGACCCCAAGAGGGAGGAGGGGGAGGTGGGGCAAGTGGTGAGGGAGTGGTTCTTGGGACTTGGAGGTAACCGATTCCCTCTGGGGATTGGGTCCCCTTCCGGGACTTCCATGCTTCTTCTTCCCTTGGAAATGGAAGCCCACTGGAGCAGAGAAGCGTGGTTCGTCCATTAAGTCCACGTGAGGTCAGGTGCTGGCGCAGGGCCTGGGATGGAGAGGTGAGACGACCTTTCTGCTCACTTGGAAGAAGAAGACGTACTCGCCACTTTCTCTCCTCTTCCATCAACGATGACCAGCTGAGGCTGAGTCACCTCTTCGCCTGCCCTCTGTGTCTTTCAACAATGGGCTCTGTGTCCATCACCATGGGGATCTGGGCTTTTTTTGAATAGATGTTCTCTCTTGCCCCATGATTTTTGGAAGCTTCCTCTACCTTGGGGGTTCTGAGAGGTGTCTGCTTCTCTTTGTCTTCTTATCTATCCCTCAGTAAGGACCACTCAGCTTGAGTTAATACCCTGAGACTTAGGAATAGAAACACTGGTGTCTGGGGCACCAGCCTTTCCATCAGCCTCCTCTCAACTGTCCGGGACGGTGCCCCACACCAGACCCTTTCCTCACCTCCTCTCTCTTGCCTTCTTGCCCTAGAGGAACAATGGGACGTTGATCACAGTTGGTTTGACAGGCTTAGAAACCATGCCTGCTCTGCTCTTTTGACCCCAAGGTGCTGCCAAGACTGATTTCTGTCCCCAAGTTCTGATTTTCCCAGCAAGACTTTGTCAGCTAACCAGGGCTGTCAGTTAGGACGCTGACCTCTCCTGGGGCCGCCGAGGGTGCTTCTCCCTTCTCCTGCCCTCTCTCCCCTCGTGGGGTTGTTTTCCTCAATACCCTTTCAGAGTTACGGTGGCATCTGGAAACATTCAGTTATAATCAGAGATGGAAGGAATTGGAACAGTTCGTGGGATTTTTGCTCTTTTTAATACTGCCCTAACTTTATTTTATCTGAGGAACATGCCCATCAGCAGTAGGGTTTTTTGGGTTTCTTTTCTCCTCCTAAGGATATACCAAATCCAAAAGGAGCTGGGATAAGGTGGAGAAAAACGGATGATAAAATCCTGTAGCATCTTTTGTATTCCCACCAGCTCTTTCCGGAAGGAGACTCTCTCTTACTGAGATGTTATTTAGTGGTTGTCAGCCTGTAGCATGTTTGTCAAAGTTGGTGCACATTTTTGGCTTGCGGTGTGTGTGTGTGTGTGTGTGTGTGAGAGAGAGTGTGTGAGCGTGATTACCACATGGGCTAGTTCCTTCCACTCTCTTGCCCTCCTTGAGCTGCCTCTGACCCACAGCCCATTTCTTTTTTGTTACTTTATTTTGGGTTGGATGGTGGAGAAGGCAGAAGGCCACAGTGCCCCCAGCCAGTGGCTAATTTCTGATCGCTCCCTGCCTCCTCTGCCAAAAACCTTTCCCATGTGCCTGGTGCCTCGAAGACAAGGGTGTCCCAGGAGGAATCAAGCTCCCTTCTGATCGTCCTGCAGTCTCTGAGCCTTGAGTGCCAACTCCTTGGTACCAGCTAGGGGTCCTTGCCACCTTGACTAAAACCTTCCAGCTTGTGCAGGATAACCCTTCACCCCAGAGCTCCCTGAAGGGTGAGAATTGGATGAAAGTTCTCTGTGTAAGTGGAGAAACACATGTCGCTGCAGAGGCACTTCCAGAGGTCCAGTCCTGGCAGACCTCCAGCCAGGGGGATGCTTTGGGGCTCTCTCTCCATGACTCCTGGTGGAATCGTCTTCACCCTGGTGACATTGGCAGCGATGGGGGCTGATGGCAGGGGGCAGAAGGGGGGTGTGAGGAATGCTGCTGGCTGGAGCCTGCCTTTGACAGGAAGACAGAAGACAGAGTGGCTTTGTCTCCTTTTAATATTCGAAGTGGTGCCGAGGTGAGAGGACACGGAGTTCCTCTCTCCTCGAGGAGCTGAGGCACAGGCCTGTATGAGCAAGAAGACACACATTCCCGGCTTGAGAGGAATGTACCATATTCTTCACTTCAGCTTTCCCTTTCCTGGACCGGGTCCTAAGCTCTGTTCTCCAGCTATACTCTTTCTGTTCCTGAGAAAGTTGTGGTGGCTCTTTTTTTTTTTTTTTTTTTTTAAAGCTGTATGAGGGGGTTGGGAAGGGAAAGCTTTAAAAGTAAAATAATAAAAAACAGACCGCTCTGCCGTTACAAGCACATAAATAGCTTCACTGTAGCCGGGCTGCACACTCGCTTTGCCATAGCAACCTGGAGCGGGTGTTTATAGCATCCTGTCACCCTGACAGGAAAACAGCTGCTTCTCCCCCAGCCCCACGGCCCTGCTGCCTGGGCCTCAGAGCAGTGCGCAGGCACCGCACCCCCCCCCCGCTTCCCCCCCCCCCCCCCCCCCGGCCAGGGGCTGCTGGGGCATGGTGGGGAGGGCAGCCTGGGGTCCTGATGGGCCAGCAGTGGGAACACAGTGGGGAGGGGGGAGCCCAAAGCGAGTGGTGGGCATCTTGGGTTTCCACATTTCCCATCCCTGCGTGTGGCCCCCTCGGTCTCCCATCTCCTGCTGTGGGCTGGAGGAAACAGGGGCGCAGAAGGTGCTTGGTTCCTCCTGAACCTAGGAGAGGCCTGGGTGTTCTCTGAAGCTCACCAGGTAGCTTGTTTCAACTTTCTGAATAAATCTTGCCTCCTGTTGCAAGTCCCAGGAGGTCCTCTTGAGTCCCGATTTCTGGAGGACTCACAGGAGAGGGGCTTTCCTAGGGAACGTCGTGGGTCTCTCTGGGAAAGGGGGTGCCCTGAGATGAATGGAGGCAGAGACGGGCACCCTGGGAGAAGGAAAAGCAGGAGGAGGTTTGTGACCAGACCCTCCCATGCCTCGGTGATCAGTCGAGGTCCGAGAACGCTGTCCGAACTGGGCCCCTCTTCAAGACCTGCAAAGGGCATTGCCCTGGTGTGGTTGGAGGTGCTTCCGATGTTGTTTGCAGAGACGCTTTGTCACCTCTGCGGTGTCCTTAAGGTGTGGGCCCCAGACCGGCCGTGGCAGCACCCTTATAGGGAACGTGTTAGAAACGCGTATTCCCAGGCTTGCCCTCACACCCCTGAATCCAAAAGTCTGGTGGCAGCAGCAGGGCCCAGCCATAGGTCATACTCCCCTCCTGGGGACCTTTTTTTTTTAAGATTTCATTTATTTGACAGAGAGTGAGAGCAAGCACAAGCAGGGGGAGCAGCAGAGAGAGAGAGAAAAGTGAGGGAGAAGCAGACTCCTTACTGAGCAGGGAGCCCGACACAGAGCTCAATCCCAGCACCCCGGGATCATGACCTCAGCCGAAGGCAGACACTTAATGGACTGAGCCCCCCAGGTGCCCCTCCTCCCGGGGATCCTGGTGTTCACTTGAACTCGAGAACCACTGCTCTAAGGCAGGCTGCAAGTGCAAGGGAGAATGACCGGTCGGCTTTCTAAAGCTCATGGGGTCCGTGGTGGCTGTTGGCTGTGCGGTTTGTGAACAAGGAAGGGCGAAGCTGGGCCAGTGGGGTGACATGTTATCCGGGGCACCCCTACCCCCCTGTCCTCATGCCCGCCATCTTCTCTGCATAGAGTCCTTGCTTGTCTGCCTGGGACTGGTAGGAAATGGGTGGACTGAGGGAGGGCTGGGGGAAGGGGGGATTCTCTGTGCTCTGTACAGGGGAGACTGTCATGGAGCAGAGGGCGGTGATGGGACTGCCGTGCTGGCCCGATGTCCAGCGTGTGGAACCCTGACTACCGTCTGGGTCACACAGCCACAGTACTTGGCTTCCTCTGCTGCTGAGCTCTCGCCGCCCGCAGCACCCCCTCCTGACGGATGAGCTGTGGCCTTCTCTGGCCCAGGCCAGGGGCTTCCCCCGCCCCTCTGAGGGCTCCACCAGCGCCTGAGGCCCGGGAGCTACGAGATCCTGCTCCAGGAGCCAAGGGAGATTGACCCCCCTCTCCCTCTCCACCAGCCTGGCATGACTCTGCTGAAATTTGTTTCTAAAAATAACACAAGATCCAATCCAGCTGCTAAAAAGCCCCTTTGTTCCCTTGGAACCAAAATGTGGAAAAACCACAGAAAGCAGCCCCAAGAAAGGCAATGTATGTTGTCCAGTAGAGTATACGTGCTGGACAGTTGCATGTTACCGCCCAAGGTCTGTGTCCGGTCCCAGTTCTGAGGAGCTGCTCCCTACTTGGGTGTAAGAAGCAGATACCCTTGCAAACCCACACCCTGAGCATTTCCCATGAGCAGGTGGGAGGGACTGGGGGAGGCCGCCAGCACCCCTTTCGTCAAACAGCAGACCTTCTGGGTGGCCCTGTCACTCCCACCTGAAATCGGCTCTTGTCCTCCTTAATTAGCTGAAGGAAATGGTCAGTGTTATGGTTCCATCCTCCACATTTGTTTTAAGCTCTAGCTTGAAGTGAGTACTCCCCCACACCCTTAGGGTCACAGGAGGCCACAGAGGTGACCCAAGCCAGTATGACTCAGATTATGTGGAAGAGGGTACATTCCCCATGGCTCTGAGCCTGAGGGACTGCCCTTTTTCATCTTGATATATTGATGCAATTTTAGGATAAAGCCAGAGGGGGGACACTGCCCTCTCAGGCACATTCTGCTTTAGTGTCCCAATGCATGCCGAGAAGCTTCCCGCCTTCATCTCGAAGGTTCCCCGGGGGTCTCTGACGTGAGCTGAATCTCAGCAAGCGAGATGATTAGGGACAGGCTACCAACCTTGGGTCAATTCTTGATATCACTGTGCAGAGAAAGTTTATGCTCTCAATGGGCCCTCCCTTCCCCTGCCCCCTGAAGGCATCAGGCCTGAGCCGATAAATTTGGTCATCATTGCCATAATGTATTTTAGACAGTACAGCCCCTCTAGGACTGCAGGTTTTCAGGATCATGGTATGTTTTGTTTTTATTTGTTTGGATCTCAGGTGCAGAGTAGGGGGCTGACCATACCATTGGTTCATGGCTCATTTTATCACTGGGCCACACGAGGCCCTTTGCGTGCTCACTGTTACCTCGCATCCCACATTTACCCCCTTCACTGCCCATGAGCAGCATTCTAATGGGCTCATACATATCTTTTTGTTTAAATGCATCCCTTAAAATGTATAGCATAACTTTAGATCATGTGTTTTTAATTTGTGTAGAAGTTATTAAAGCGCTCTGCCCCACCCCAACGCTGTTTCTAAGATCACCGGAATCGTGTGTGTACATCTGATCTGTGTTTCTAACTCTTGCCTAATAACCACTGTTATCTAGGGCACATATTCTGCCCGCCCATCCCTGGACAGGGAATCTCAGGTTGCTGTCACTGCCAGTAACGTCCCAGTGAACATCCTTATGCGTGCCCCCTGCTGAACTTGCATGATCATTTCTTTGGGAGACGCACCCAGGAGTAGAGCATGGGGCCAGGGTGTGCGTAGATGTAGCTTTGACTTAGGAGTACCAGGTGACTCGGGAGAAGAAGGAAGAATTCTGGATCCCCAAGGCTCAGGGTTGGAGGGTGACACCTTTTCTCCAGCAAGATAGCTTTGATTCTCGCACTACCTTTCTGCTGTGGAATTGAAGGCTTGCTCAGCGTGGCAGACGGGGAGGAGATGGGTCAGCGAGACAGCCTCATGGGTACTGCCTCCCAACCAGGAAGTGAGGTTCTCTCTTCAGGAAGGAAGGAACCTCTAGAACCCAGGTCCTAGGAGCTGGCTGAGAATTAGCACTGGGTTCCAGGACCTAGACCAGGACCACAGGCCACATCGTAACATCCTGTGGTCAGTGCAGAAGCCTGGTTGTGGCGCCCTAGTCCTCACTTGGCTTCCTGGCATGGGCACGGCTTTAGGGGATGACGACGGGGGTGACGCCCACCACCTGGACTCCAGCCTCTGACCTTCTTCCCCCTTGCCTCCAAAGGGCCTCCGAAGACCGAAGGAAGCTGTGTGCTCAGGTCTGCTTCTGCAAGCCAGGGGGCATCGGAGGAACAACAGGGCAGGGCAGGCCTGGGGAGGGAAGGAAGAGCCTGGGACTGTAATGGGGATGGGCTGCCACACCTGAGTGGCAAGAACTGGCCAGAGTGGGCTAGGATCCGAATCATGGAAATGAGGGGCCTGTAATGAGGAAGGGCAGAGAAGCCTCTGCGTGGGGTTTAGACCTGCAGAGAGAAGGGCCAGCCAGGGACGCTTCACGCCAGGCAGACCGCCATATTCAAGTGCTTGCCATATTTCTTGACAGGGCATGGCCCTCTCAGAAGCCTGGGAGTGCCTGAAAGGAGAAGTAAAGCTTTGGAAACGGTAGATGATGGCCCAGGAAATGCCCCTGCTGGAGACAGGAGAGAGAGAGAAGCTAGAGCAGGATCTCTCTGTCTCAAATCACCACCGAGAAGGTGTTTCCCTGCGGGCTGGCTCTTGGGCAAGAAACAGAAAGGTTTATGTGGACCTCCTCATCAGGCTTTCGGAGGTAAAGCTGTAGCTTTTTTCCCTTCGTGTCACAGGAATGTCCTTGCCTTTGAGGCAAGGTGGCTTGGATTCAGACTTAGGGCACAAATCCTGGCTCTCTGAAGCTCTGTTTCCCTGCCATAAAATGGCGGTGCCCTCCCTATGGGGCTGCTGGTGAGGATTCAGTGAAACAATATGCGTAATGATGGTAAGAGCTGCTGCGCGTGGACCGTCCACTCCGTATCAGCCACTATGCGAGGCACTGTATGTCACACACGCGTGTGCCCGCGCCTGTGACTTCTCATTCCCACACAAAGTGCCAACTCTGGTACCTGGCTCACTGTGTGTGCTACTATTATTTCCCTCCCTTCCAACCCCCCACCCTATCCCCTCCCTGTTCCTGCAAATAGGGAGGAAAACAGAGCCTCACTTGGCCAAGGGAGCTTCCAGTCTCCCATCCAAGTACTAACCGGGCCCGACCCTGCTTAGCTTCTGAGATCAGACAAGATCGGGTGCGTTCAGGGTGGTGTGGCCGTAGACAAAGGGGAGCCTCCGGATCAGAGAGAAGGGAACAGGTTATGGGAGGGGGGCTGCAGGAGCAGGTTTCATATTTCAGTTTGGTGCCATCTAAGGTGGCACTGGCCTTGCCCCCCCCCCGCCCCCTTCAAAATCTTGCCTCCTTCACCCCTCACGTCCCCCGTGGCAGTGATACTGGTACTCCAACCAAAGCATCTCTGAACACTACCAACACACTCCTGAGCAGAGGCTCTGGTAAAGAGGACAAGCCAGGGCAGGGCAGGGCACCAGAGTCTGCTCTACCGAGCAGCCCGCCCTTGCAGCCTGGAGGCCAGAGCTGAGTGTAGCCCTTATTATTCCAGGCAGGTCCAGCTGCAGCGCTGAGCCAGCCTGATTCCCTAGCCCCTGGCCCCTCCTGTTTCCTTTCTCCTGTTTCCATTCATACTTCATTTCCCATGCATCATGCCAGATTCAATAAGAGCCTTTGGCAGGGGAGATTCAGGGGGTGGCTTCCTTTCAGATCCTCAAAAGACCCTACTCGATCCCCTACACGGGAGCTACATTTTCTCCTCGTAGTCTGGGGATGGATCTCTTCCTTAGTGCCGGGAAGGTTTCCAAGAGTAAGGGATTCCTTGGACAAAATTGGAGGAAACAGAGTGTCTGACTATTGTTTATGGTTTGATGGCTTAGGGCATGAGGTTCTTGTCTCTGGCAGCTCCCTGTTTTGGAACTTGCTAGCAAACCTCACTGCATTCTGAGTTATCAGGAAGTGCGGGGTGGTTTGCTTCTCAGGTGTGTATGGGAGTGGGAGAGGGTCTGTTTCAGCCCCTGTAATGTAATGTAGTTGATTCTGAACGAGAAAGAACAGGAGGAAGAGTCGACATTTCCTCTAAGTGGAAATAAGTATTTTCTGTACTCCAGAGATGCTGCATTTTAAAGGACCTCTTAGATGTTTGTCAGAAAACGAGGAGGTCCAGACTCGAGGGAAGGAGTAAAGTGTCACAAAAAGAGCACCAGACAGCCAAGGACGCTGACTTGCCAAAGACTAAATCACTTATCTCGTTAGACCTCAGTGTCTTCATCTGTAAGGCGGGGGGGGGGGGTCCCAGCTGTCCTCCCTAGAACTGATATATGACAGTGCCTTCACACGTCATTACAAATTGTAGAACAGACGTCACAGGACTTTAGGAAGAAAAACATTGAAGTGATTCAGCGATCATGTAAAGTAAGTAATACAATTTCTTGCCCCTGAAGGAAGCGATGAGAGGGTTTGCTCTTCCATCCTATCGTCCTTTAAGCTGGCACAATGCTAGAAAGTGGGAGTGAGAACGTACCTTACCCAGAATGCCCCGAGCTGAATGACTAATCCTGACCTGACAAGAGGTGGTACCTCCCAGGCGTCTGAGCGTTGCGTCTGAAGCTGAGGCTGAGGCTGAGGCGGTGTGAGCGCTTACAGATTATTCTTTGCCAGTTGCCTAATAAGGATAGGGGCTAGGCAGGCTTGGCAATTGCAGAGAGCTCACATTCTAAGAGCTCAGAGAGAAGTATGGGTGCCTGCAAAGCCTCCGACTTCCAGAAGAACTTTCATAGCGATCCCACCTTAACCTGGGCCCCCAGCTGACACAGCCCACTTTGACTCTGTACCAGCCCTTCAAGTGCTTGCCCTCCTCTGTATGTGTCTCTAGCACAAATCTGAAGCAGACAAACTTCATTCTTTTCCACACGCCCCATATGTTCTAATCATAAGTGTTCTTTTTGATTGCCCAAGTGAGTGAAAAATTTCTCCTCTTTGATATCTTGAGGAGAGGTTCAAAGTGAGGAATTCTGACTCAGACTGTCCCTTCTTCTTTTCTAGAAATCTAAGTTTGCCTAGCCTAGTGGTATCGCCAACGGTTATAACCTAGCGAATGGTTATTGCTGATGAAGATGCCTTGGAATTTTCCATTCTTTTCGAGGGTTGGGAGTTCCCTCCGGCAAGGAAAGATGGAGGAGCACATGGAGCTTGTTGGCCTTCTGCTTAAAGGGCTAGATACCAAAAGTTCATTAAGATCACAGTAAGCCTTCTCCCATCACTTGAGAGCAGACATGCTGGACGCTGGGCACCTTTCATCTAAGACTTCCAAGCACTATTTCTGTCTCTCATTCCTGTCCTTCGTCACTTTCTGAGGATGTGTGAAGAGGTGGGGCTGATTCCGCCCCCCCCCCCAGGTAAAGGCGGGAGGACCTGAGCCCTAAGAAGGACAAGTGACTTGCCCAGAGGGTACCTGGGAAGATGGTAAATCTGGTTCTGAATCTGCTAGCAATTATTCAACAACAACAACAAATTAACTGGCTGCCCCCTGTATGCGGGCTCTCTTCAGGCCCTGGGGATAAAGCAGTGAACAAGACAAGTGCAGACCTTTGCCCTCGAGGAACATAGAAAAAAAAAATAAAGAGAAAAAAAGTAAAATCTGATTTCCAGTTTAGCACTCCATCAGCACGGTTCTCAACATCCTCTTGAAAGGTTAAGGAGTTCTACTTAGGGTCAAGATGGGCTCCTTACTGCTATAGCCCTTCCCACTGCCTCCAGGCTTAGGCGGGAAGCTGAACTGGAGGGACAGTCTGCGGTACCCCACCTATCCCTGTGCCAGTTGGGGTGAAGGGAGTTTGATGCGCTGCCTCAGGTTCCTTCCAGACCTCGGCTCCCCAGGCTCCTGGATGACATCAGAAAAGAAAGGCAGAAAAAAGAAAGGCAGTATGATATTTGAAAAGCAGTAGCAACAACAGAACAAAACCCTGCTTGCTTAACCCTCTGTAGGTCAGAGTCACTCTAAAAATCTCTGGTAAAAGGAGAAGGCAGGGGGTGCACTAGGCGGGAGGCGGGAGTGTAAACCTACTCCGTCCCCTGGGACCTGCCCGAAAGAGGATTGATGGGAATCAGCAGGAACTTTGGCCACATGTGACTTTTGGAAAAGTAACTGGTAAAAGAGTCAAGCCTTTATCTGATGGTTCTTGTGCTTCTTTGTTCACCTTTTAGAAGGGAGGCCATCATCTATGTATTAGAGAGGGGCTGTCCAGAGCCCCTTGCCACCCCCTGGTAACTGAACTCAAGTCAATGGGGACTGTTTAACCAGGGCTGGGCCCCCAGGTTCTGGCGCTATATTCAGAAAGAGCCCTGAGGGGCGCCTGGGTGGCTCAGTCGTTAAGCGTCTGCCTTCGGCTCAGGTCATGATCCCAGGGTCCTGGGATCGAGCCCCGCATCGGGCTCCCTGCTCGGCGGGAGGCCTGCTTCTCCCTCTCCCACTCCCCCTGCTTGTGTTCCCTCTCTCGCTGTGTCTCTCTCTGTCAAATAAATAAATAAAATCTTAAAAAAAAAAAAAAAAGAGCCCCTGAGGAACGCCTGGGTGGCTCAGTCGGGTAAGCATCTGCCTTCAGCTCAGGTCATGATCCCAGGGTCCTGGGATCGAATCCTGCTTTGGGCTCCTTGTTTGGTGGGGAGCCTGTCTCTTCCTCTTCCTGCTTCTCCCTCTGCCTGCCATTCCCCTGCTTGCACTCTCGCTCTCTCTCTGACAAATAAATGGATAAAATCTTAAAAAAAAAGAAAATGCCCCTTCACATTTTTTGAGCCCCTTCACAATTAAATGATCTGGGGGCGCCTGGGTGGCTCAGTCGGTCAGGCGTCTGACTCTTGATTTTGGCTCGGGTCATGGTCTCAGGGTCATAGGATCAAGCTCCATATCAGGCTCCGTGCTGAGTGCAGGGTCTGCTTAAGATTTTCTCTCCCTCTGCTCCTCCCCCCCCAAATAAATAAATACACAAGCAAACAAATAAGTGGCTGATGTGTGACAGTGGGTCCCACACGACAGGCAGGAGCTGCTCTCTAAAGCTAAACAGGACAAGGATGAGCCTCTCCACCTTCAGCCCTTTCTATCCTCACCTGCACATAGCTCTGCCCCTCCCCCAGTCAGAGGGGGAGCACCTGCCTCTCTGAGGAGAGAAATGCTGATCTGAGACCCTCTGGTGCTCACTCCCACAGGCTAACGCTGCTCTCCTGCTGACCTTGCCGTGGCCCTGGGCTCTATCCGAATTGATTGCTGTCTTTTTTTTTTTTTAAGATTTTATTTATTTATTTGACAGAGAGAGACACAGCGAGAGAGGGAACACAGCAGCGGGAGTGGGAGAGGGAGAAGCAGGCTTCCCGCGGAGCAGGGAGCCTGATGCGGGGCTCGATCCCAGGACCCTGGGATCATGACCTGAGCCAAAGGCAGACGCCCAACGACTGAGCCACCCAGGCGCCCCGAATTGATTGCTGTCTTATCCCTGCCAGTCCAGTAACTTTAACACTCAGATTTAACTTTAAACTCTCTTCCTTCTCCTCAAAGGTCCTTCTGTCCCCTTTATGTAAAAAGGCTCCACCCTGTATGGCCGGCTGCCAGAGCATTTTACTCTCCCCTTTTGGAGAGAGGGAAAGCTTTTTGGAGGGGTGGGCTTAGCTCCAAGACCTGAACCTAGTACCTGACCTGCTGACAGCAGCAGCGGGCTGCAGGATTTCCGTCTGGCTGGAGGCTGAGTATTCTGAGGGCCCCCGAGGATGCGGGCATCGTCTATCAGGTTGGCCTCCTGGCATGTAACTGTATGTGTTGGGTGCAGGATGCGCGGGTGGCAGCCTGGCAGACCACCCTCTAGATCACTCCGGTCTGGACTCCTCTTCTGACCCCTTCTCCCCAGTTAGAGGCAAGGTCAGACGAAAGGATTTCGTGGTGGGCCCCTCAAATGAATAGACAAGGAGAGCATGAGAGCCGTTAGTTTCTGAAGCTGCCGGATCCGTGTCCCTTGGCTTGAGAGCGGTGTGTTGGCAGGACGGGGGTGTATCTGAAATTACTTCTCTACACGGAAGTTTGCAGGCTGCTGGGGCCTCCTAGGGAGGAACGGGCCCCTCCTGAGTCCATCCGCTCAGCTCAGGCCTCGGCGATCGGTTTGGCTCAGGCATCAACTGTCACCGAAACCCTTGTGCTAGAGTGAGTCCCTCTTGCCCTCGCAGATGCCGGATCCCCGCGGCCACTCTAATTGTTTTTGTCTGTCTCTTTGAATCTTTATTCCAGAGATCCAGTTGTCAGCGGCATCCAGGGAACCCTCCTCTTCCTCCTCCTTCTCCGGCTGCCTCTCTACCATCGCAGTTGCTGGTCGTTGCTAAGGTGGCCTCCATGGTAACATGCACATCCTGTTTACACCGCCATCCGGGCAAGTTGGTCTAAGCTAGGAACCTACCTGCCCTGGACAAGCACTGCCATCACTACCTGGGGACACCAATCACCGTGACACGTGGTCCAGCTTCCACTCAGTTCCCCCATCCTCTTCCTCCTCTCGCTGCCAAGCTTCATACACAAAAAAGGATCTGGGCTAGAGGCTGCTCCTCCAAAGCCTATTGCACAGGATCTAGTCCATCTCTTTCCCAACTGGGCTCCCAGAGAAGCAAGAAGTAAGAAGTGAGGCAGAAAGCCAGGTGTCCCTGATCAGTCGAAGGGGAACTCCACATTTTCTCTGGTCAAGGGGCTTGGTAACAGCAGACAAAATGACGAACCCAACAGAACATGCCTTGCCGGCCAACTCGATGGTCGAGAGCCATGAAGGGGACTTTGGCTGCTCAGTAATGGACCTGAGGAAGCTCATGGAGCTGCGTTCCTCTGATGGAATCAACCAGATCAATGTCCACTATGGAGGTGTAATGAATCTCTGCAGAAGACTGAAAACCGACCCTGTGGAAGGTAAAGGCCGGACCAGGGGCGGGGAACCAGAGCAAGGTGGCCAGTGTTCAAAACTGTTGCTTCCCTAGCTCCTGGAGAAGGCAGTGGGAGACCTCCCTGGTATATCTGTGTCTTTTGAGAAAAATGTGGTCTCTGACGCACTGAAAGGGGGTTGAGGCCATGGAGAGCCGTTTCATTCCTGGAGATGGTGTTCTCTGAAGATCACGCTTTCTTCCTTTTTCTGTTATCAGCATGCAGAAAGGAGACAGTTTACCTCTGTTTCACAAATGTATATGTTAGAGATGCTTTTATCAGCAAACAGTCAAGTCTCTGATTCAGGATCGGTCTCTGATTACAAAAGAATTTAAGATACAGTTCTGCTCCACACTGATCTTACAGTGTAACTGGGGAGAAGGGGCACCAAAAGAAATGAGTGAGTCCGTCTACCCAATGTGGCACTTCTCTATTGTGGACAGTTAGAAATAGGGTGCAAAATCATTGGGTATATAGAAGTACCTACCATATCTTTGGATTTTCACTCTGTTTCATGTCAGGGAATTATTGATGACTTTCAAACCCTCCTGGGTGTGCTTTTAATATAGTTCTTCTTAATCTAGTCTTAAAAGAGAAAGGGAAACCTGGCTTCATGCTTGCCTGGCTCAGTTCAGTTGCCCAATAAGCCCTGGTAATATAAAATTTTGCCTCCTCAAAATGGAGACAGAACCAAAGGAACCTTGTTTTCTCACATACATGGTTATAGCATCTCTGTTACAAGTTCTTACTTGGTCCTGTCAGTGAGGCAGGACACGGCTGAGTAGCATAAGATAAAGCAAAGATCTTGCCCTTTAGATGCCTTTAGCCTCTTGAGATGTGCTATTTCTGAGCCTTTCTCGGAGGCTACATCACGTTTCTTGCCAAGTCTAAGAAGTTTTGACCCCTGGCCAATGTTGTAAGTTTGTGACTTGGAGTCCGGACTCTTCAGGATTAAAGAGAGAGAGAGAGAGAGAGAGAGAGAGGTTTCTGTCTAGATATCTGTACATTGCCCATGTCTTACTTGCAATCAGAGAGAGCTGCCCTCCATGTTCTTTCCTTCTAGAATTCAGTTTCCTGTCTCTCATGAGTTCAAACTCTACCTCCACCATTTTCTAGTTTACAGTTACTAGTTCGTATCACTGAACAGTTTACTTAGCCTCTCTGAGTCTCTTTCTTCTTTGAAAATGATATTAACGCCTAGCCCGTACAGTTATCAGGATTAATACATGGGGACTACATATACATAATGACGTGCGTACAGTGCTCAAGCTTATAATGGGTGTTCAATAAATGGGTTGTCCCAGATTAAAATGGAGCCCTTGTGTCTGACGCCATTTGCCAGAGGGTGAGTGCCCATGGAGTGCAATGTATTATTTTCTCAGGAAAGGCTACCCTAGCCAGCGGCCGTTTCCTCCTTTCACCTCTTGATGTCAAAGAGATCTGGTTAGGATGGCCATGCTTAACTAGCTGCTTTCTCAAGGCTCACTCTTTGCCTTCTGGCTAGAATCTAATGACTGCCCTTTGGGCACTGCTTACTTCTTGTCAGCTAGATTTCTTTATTCTGCCACTTTTGTAGTAGCGTCGGCCTTAAATAGAGGCTGTTTTGTATCATATGTTCACTAAGAAATGCAGGAGCTTAGAAGCACCCGTTAGAATTTAGGCGGGACCTTTCTTGTTCCCTTCCTACACCCTTCTTGATCCCTGTGGTCAGCTGTTTCTCTCACAAAGTGAAACTCAGGAGTCCAAATCAGTTGGAACCTGGGACGCTCCGAAGAGCAGGATCCAGACTTCCCTCCCCATTTTCCAACTCCTTTCTCATAGCTACTGCTATTCGCTTCCTGGTTCCCAGAGTGCTTCCTTTCCCAAAGGCCATCCTGTATTCCACTCTAATCTCGACCTCACACAGCAAATGTTATCGATGTAGTCAGTGCCCTTAGATTCTTTCCCATTCCTAGTTTCAGACCTATAGTTGAAAGCCACACCTTCTGATGGCAGGTGCTTCGGACCCTGGCCATGCCTGAACCCCAGGACCCCTACCCTGGGCGCCGTTGTCTGCTGCCGTTCCCCAGCTTCCTTAGATCACAAATCTGTATCCTGGTTTGTTTCAGTGTAGGACTTATCAGAGGGCTGCTGCTAGAGCTGGGGACGCAGGGTGTCTGAAAACAATGTTTCCCTGAGTAATATTGACTCCCCAGTGCCAACAGTGACCTCCTCGTGTGTGAGAGGAGTAAAGGCATCAAAAAGGAGACACAGGGGAGCGATGACACAGAAGTCTCTCCCCCGACAAAGGTGATGCGGAGCTGTTTAGTGGGGCCATCCGAGCAAAGAGCATCACTATCCAGGTGCCTTGATGAGCTGATGCTATAAAAAGCCGGCCTATTCACAGAAGACCACACTGAGGTGCCTGACAGCCTAGCACAGTTCTATCACCCGCGGGAGGCCTCTGCAGACTAAGAATAAGAATAAAGAAATTCACCTGGTGCTTGAATTCTGCCCGTTGGAAACCTGGTGAAGACTGGGGAGATGGGTTCCTGGAGTATGACCCTTCCCTTTTATCTTCTGTTGGGTTGACAGCATCTTTTGTGTAGATTTGACAGATTGTTTCAAACCATAGCTAGTAAGGGGCCTTATGGGAACTTGGAGTTTATAATATTTATGACGCTAACATGGCTTTGTTATTCGAGATTTACACAATCGATTGTAGAGGCAAGTGGGATTTAATTCTACTCGTCCCCCATGCCCCCGCCCAGACCCAAAGACTTAAATGACTCACCTAAGTTCTTCGGACTGGGTAGGACGTGATAGAATACATCATGTTTTCTGACTGAGTCCGTGAATGCTCATCGGCCTCTTAGGCTAGAGCGACAGCACAGAGAATCTCAGAAGCAGAGATCATTTAAAAGTTTGTTTTATCTTTCAGTGCCTGATAAAATGTCTTAATTGGGACCCAGCGCTAATATTGATGCAATAGTGGCTTATGTTCCCTGCGTATGCGTGGCTAGTTGGAGCAAGAGCGGTTGCCCCAGGGGCCGAGAGCTGGTTAGACTCGAGGTTGCTGGGAGGCGCTCGGCTTCCACGGCATCCGGCATCCGGTAACCACCAGACGCCAGGCTGAGTGTGTGTGCAAAAAAGGGAAGGAAAGTTACAGGGAAACCAGAAGGGGTGGGGGAGACATGTAAGAGGATACAAGCTTGCACCTCGGCGACTAAAGGCCTCGGCCTTCATGGCTCTGTCAAACAAAGGCAGAGAGGCAGGGCTGAGGCTGTAGGTCCTGAGTGAGTGAGCTGCATGGCCTCGGCTTTTATGTAGGGAAAATCTGAGCATTCCGCACCAATGGAATCTTCTTAGTTGGCCTGCTTCTTTCTTCATTCCAATGTCTTCATCATCCTCCCTCTATTTTCTCTTCTTTCCTTACCCCATTACCCCCTCCGCAACCAATCTCTCCAACCCCCAGAGAGCAGAGTGTCTGGATGACACCCCCTAGAGGACAGGCTTTTACCTTCCCACTGGCTTTCCGGGCTTTGGTGGGTGGGAGAGAGCTTTGTGACTTTGGAACGGGAATCTCCGTGGCTTAGGGGGAAGGAAAAAAAAAGGTATTTTCCTAAGTTTCAGTCTCTCTTTGCGTGTAGGAAGAAGAGACAATCCTAATGAGATTCTTTGGATCTAGATAGAAGAGTTGTGTGAATTCTTCTTTCTCTGTAGAACTTTTCCACATTGCTCCTCAGCTCTGCTTCCCTTTTTAGGAGGAAGAATGATGTCTTCTGAGGAGGAGCTAGGCCAGCCACAATTAGGAGGAAGGTCTGGGCCCAGATGAGAAAGGGCAGACAAGGGAAGCCCTGACTGAACGATAAATCATTGCCTGTGGGCTACTTTCAGAACGCTAAAGACGATTTCTGTGGATTTGGATCGAGCAGAATGTTGGTGGGAATTTCTCTTTCATGTTCCCTCTGTACCCTTCGACTTCTCCTCTGCAGAGCTGAGGGTGTGACAGGGGTACAGAGGGTTTCCTCTTCCTTTTCAGCCACATTCAGGTGCTGGGGACCCCAGGGCGAATACGGCAGGCACAGTCCCTCCTTCCCTAGAGCTGACAAGAGGATACACAGAAACTAAGGCAATTTCAGAAATATTGTCACAGTGCTGTGATGGGGAAGAGCTGGGTGTGATGGAAGCAGCCAGGACGGGGACCTAAGCTGAAGGGACTGCAGGGGAGGGGAAGGGCTTGGAAGGTGAATAGGGACTCCTGTACCTCTGATTGTCTGGGACAGCTCCGTCCTGACCACGCTCTGTGGTAATTGCTGCCACTCACTGAATGTTCCTGATAGAAGATGCAAACATGTGTGCCTCACAGCATCACTGAGCAGCTGCTAGGTTTGGGGAGCTGAGATTCTTTGGCGGAGTAAAAAGCAGGAAGGGAAAAAGTCTGTTTTAAGACCACCCAGCCCGAATTACGACTCTGGTTCATTAACTGCAGGGTCTAGGGTACTATTTCCTGCCACCCTGAGATCGCTTGCATTCCTGTTCCCAAGCCTTGGGTCAGTGGCATGTTCTACCGAGCACTGTCCATTTTTCTACAAGCTGGGACATGCGGGGATGGGCTCGTCCTCCATGTGGTAGATTGAAATTTCCAGTAGCACTTTCAATCTAGAAAAAAACGGAACACATAGCCCCAGTGATAAACAATAAATGCTTACCCACAACACTACTGTATTACTATTAGCACTTCCAATGCTAGTATTATTTACGTAGTAAGATAGGCAAGAAACTGAGGTGGATGAAGTAATACAAAAAGTTCTGGTATTTCTCCCCCACTCCGGCAGATGGATGCGCCCTACTTAGAGACCACTGCTTTAGAGAATGCTAGTGTGGGGGGGCGGGGAGTAGAGAACCAGGCGAGTGAATACGGGATGGGAGGGATGGGAGAGGAAGATGGCAACTGGCTTCTTTGACATTTTCCTCCCTGTCTTTAGAGCGTATAGTGTGTTTCAAAATAGCTGCATTCAGGAACACATCAACTTCAGAACAGAAGCAGAGCCAAACTCCTTCTCTTTCCTCCAGCCCTCTGCCCTGCGGCCACCACCTTGAACTCTTGCCCCAACTCTACTCAAGATGCCAAATACATGATCCTAAAAACAGTGTATGTGGCCTCTGCCTGACTGCAGAGGCCAACAGTCTGGGCCACTCTGCCCGTCACGCTTGGGGGGGGATCTATTGGCACTACTTTAAGATGTGAGAGAGACTCAAGCCAGAAGAATATCTTGGCAAGAAGGGAGAGGGTGGAGGTGGGCAGGCCAGCTCAAACGGCCAGAAAGCAGCTACGTTGTGATGTGAGCAGATGAGGGCAAGTCCAGTAGCTTCATAAAAGAAAGACTTAGTACTTTATAGAGGGGTGGGAAAGGCTTCCTACCAAACGCACGAGAAGCGACATCAACAGCTGGAAGGAGGAGGGTAGGCGATGGAGAAAGAGGAGGGTGAAAGCGCTCTCCCTCTGCTCCTCCTCCCCCTGCAGGGAATTCCACGTTGCATCCTGGGAGTTCCCTGTCTGATATGAGTTATGTGCCCAGGGCTGAATGAGGCCAACAGCGTGTGACAGCTCTGGCCCTCTCTTCCCTCTCTTCCCAGCCCAACCCCTGCCCTGCGAAATCCAGTCCGCCCTTCCTTGCCCAGAGCGGGGCTTCTGGGGTAGCTGGCATAGTGCTGCCAGGCAGGGGCCAGAGAAGTCTTGATGGGGAGACGGGATATGTCTTCCTGCCAGGAGCCCTTTGTGCTGCAATCCTTTGGGAGCTCAGCAGAAACCCTTGCGAGTTCTGTGTTGTTTTGAACTTTCTTATTGCCTTGCATCGAACATCAGCTAGGGCTGGGAAGCAGGATAGCACTCCCTCCTTGGCTGAGGCAGATGTTGTGTCTACCTTTGGAAGTAGGGCTTTCGCTCTTTTTATTTAGCTCCGAGGTGTGAGCACCGGAGAGTACGACACTGGAGGGGCGCACGCACATGCAGTGTGGGAGCAGGTGGCCAGCGGAGGGCTGCGGAGGGCAGACGAGGGAGCTTTCTTTCTCTGCTCCAGCTTTGGAGGTTGCAGAAAGGGCATAGAGTGGAGGGCCGGACAAAGGGAGACATGCTGCCTTTCTGAACCGAGAATGCGGTAGAGGCCATTCTTCCCGAAGTCCAGCGTCCTCTTGCCATGACCCCGGGGAGACGGCTTTATCCCTAGGGGCTGGAAGTCCAGCAGACTGAGAGCACATCTCCGAGCTGTGGGTGTCGTAAGCTGGAGATGCTGACGTAAGGAAACTGCTCTGCCTCCTCAAGAAGTGGCCTTTGGTTAAAGCCTGTGGTCCCTGTGCTGATTTTAAGCTCCTCCTCCCCTTCGCCCCCAATCCAAGGTGTTTACGGTAGGACCTGAAAGGCATTCTTCCTTTCTTTGGACTTGAAAGGTATTCCGATGTCTGTTCTCATATACCAAAGTGGACTGCCTTCGAATCAACCCAGAGAAACCTCTCCCTTGCATTATCTGTGTGGGAGAAGATTCTGCTGTCTCTTTGGCAAGGTATCATAACTCAGACAGCTGGGAAGTCCCCCGTGATGTCTAACCTCACCCCACCCTTTCTGGGGCTGAGCTGGTTCTCATAAGGGGTGCCTCTGCCGACAGCCCTTGGCGTCCCAGGGAGGCGGGCAGCCGTGGCCCTTCCCTGCTGGAGCCAGGCCACTGAGGGCTGGGCTGCAGGCTCTCCTCCCCAGCGCTGGTTCCCTGCACAGGCTCTCAGCACACACAGATTTTCCACTGCTGCCTGTTCCATCTCCAGCCAGCCTGGGCAGGGGCCATGTAACTCCCCAGCATGGGGTGGGGATGATGACTTCACAGCCTGACATTCTTGTCGCCTCTCCCAGCTCATGTGTTCAGTCTGGTGCTTAGGGCCAAAAGTACTCCTGATTTGGGTGGGGCTTTCTCGCTCATGTTCTTGGGGACAAAGATTCCTCTCTCCTTTTTTTTTAATGTATTTCTAAGGGAAATCCTTTTCCTGCGTTTCCAGCATTCTCTCCCTGCCAAGTGTTCCTTCCCCCCTCCGGGAAGCTGTGTGAGTATTTGCAAAGCAACTGCGGAGATCGGGGACTAATGCCCTCTCCTTGGCTAGACGGGTATTTCTGTGGTATCACGGCTGCAGGGAGCAAGGCCTGAGAGCCTCTGGGGGCAGGAAGACTGGAATGGAAAGCCCAAAATTGGGGATTGGCTGAGCTCCGGGTCCCACATGGCTTTCCCGTGCCCCCTAACCACGGGTCCAGAGAGGATTCCCAAGGCTACTAGGCTCACAGCCCCCACCAGCCCCTCCCTGCCCCAGGGCACGCTGGGAACTGGGACCGCCACTTGCCCGTCTTAAGGCAGCCCCTGCAAGAGCTGAGGGTCGCTTAAGGTGGAGCAGACAGATGAGAGAAAATGGCAAAAGGGAAGTTAAGTGTGTGACTCTGAGAGCATCTAGGCCGGAGCAAAGCCTGACCTTTTTCGCTTTCCTTAATGGGTCTTATTTGTCTTGCTTGGGTCCGAAAAGGCCTTCCTGGACCTTTTATTGAGCACCAGATCCATAGGCTGGACTCTGACGGGCCTGGTGTCATCACCTCTGAGGACGGGGAAAAAGGCAGGACTAATTCAGCCCAGGTGTGAACAGTGGGAACAGGGCGGATGGGCTTCGAGGCACAGACAGAAGCAGCACGTGGGCTGCCCTGCCCTGAAGGAAGCAGGGTGACCGACCATCCTGTTGGCCTGGGACCCAGGGGTGTTACAGTTTCCGGAGGGGGGGAGGGGGCGGGCCGGAGCCTCAGTGCCCAAACCCGGGAAGTCCCAGGCACACTGGGACTGGTTAGTCACCCTACAGGGAAGCCTCAGTGGAGTGCAGCCAATGCCACACCCCGGCCCCCTCGGGTGTAGCCTGGTGTCCCGTTGCTTCCCGAGGAGTGGTGTCGCCTCGGCCGCAGACTAGCCAGGTGGTTGCCGAACCTCTCTGGGCCTTAGTCAGCCCCGATGAAACGTGGGGTTCACAGTAGCCGCCACATAGGGTTTGGCGGTGTCTGAATGAGAAGACACGAGTGTTCCTGCTGAAGCATCTGGCACATAGTAATCGCTTAAATGTTAGCAACCTGATTTATTACTCATCCATTCAGTTCATTCACCACATTTGTATGCGTACAACGTGCCTGGCCCTGCTGTAGACCTAAGGAACAAAGACAAAAGTCCTGCCCTTGTGGAGGGCAATAGACAAACATCTTAAGTGAATACATCATGTAATGTGTTAGGGAGAAGGCCTGTGGAGGGGACCAATGACACAGGGCAAGGGGATCGAGGGTCCTGGAGCAGAGAAGCCACATTACTAAATAGGATGGCCAGCGTCGGCCTCACTGAGAAGGTGATGTGTGTGCAGAGAGCCCAAGGACGGAGGAGAATAAGCCCGAGCCAGTGGGGAGCCAGCTGAGCCAAGGGAAGAGCTCGTGCAGGGCCCTGAAATAGAAGCTTATCTAACGCGTTCAGGGAATGACAGGAAGGCTCACTGGGCTGGAGCGCAGCGAACAAGGAGCAAACAGTAGGAGTTAAGGAGTGGGGGGGGCGGGGGGCTCTTAGGGGGCCTTATAGACCATCATAAAGGCTTTGGGGCCCAGTTTTACTCCCAGTAAAAGCCAGCAGAGGATTCTGAGTCGGTGAGTGGCAGGGGTGGGGTTTGGAAAAAGATCATTCTGGCTACTGTGTTGGGAGGAGACTGGGCACAGGACAGCAAGGGTGGGAGCAAGGTTACCAGTTAGAGGACAGTTGTCATCACCCGGGTGAGAGAGAATGCCCGCTCCGACCAGGACGGTGGCAGTGGAAAGTGAGACCTGAGTGGACCTTGGGTATTCTTTGAAGATAAAGCTGCCAGGATGTGCTGGCTGAATGGATAGAGTGAGGAGAGAGGGAGAGAGAGAGGAGGCGAGAGTGGTCACAGGTTATTAATCTGAGACCAGGGAGGGAGGGCAGGATGACCTCAGTTGGGGGCTTTTAGTCAGACCGTTGTCGTAGCTGCTCTGGTTTTGGCCTCCGTTGGGCTCTTGGGATGTCCCTTAAGATGATCTCTATTATCTGCTGTCTGCTCTGCCCTCATAGTCATCTACCCACCTTGCTGCGGGGGGCAGGGGGGGAATGGCACCTCCTCGCTGCTTCCTTGAGAAACATCCCAGGGAGATGAACAAATGGTCAGAACTCCTATTTCCCACAGGCCAACCTGGCCTCCAGGACAGCAGCCCCAAACTGGCACAGCCTCGAGCTCTCGGGTCCTCAGGGAGAAGGACCCAGCCAGGACCCCCTGGCTCCTCTGCCTCTGCCCGCCCGGGGGTCAAGATGCCCTTTCCCAGGCCCTTGCTCTCCCTTCCCACTGGGAACCTGATTTCCCAGAGTGCTGGAGACAGGGAGCCTCTGGGAAGCAGCCCAGTTTGCTTCCAGTTCTTTGGCCAAACCCGCTCCCCCACAGAGCGTGGCTGTACCGCTCAGCCAGAGGCCAGGGCGGTGCATGTGGGCACCAGGAGGCAGGAGGCCCTGGATAAGAACATCAGCCCCGCTCCCCTGCCTGGCTTCCTGTTCTCCCTCTCCGAAGCACTGGCCGGCCAAAGGGGTCTCCCTTCTTCGACTGTGTAAGTGTGGAGGCAGGTTCACCCTCCCACACTTTCCCTCCACGCCGGGTCCTGCGTCTACCCTCCTAGACAGGTGAGGGTCTTGAGGACCTCCCCTGATGGTTTTGTTTTTTGGGTGGAGAAAGGGAGGCCGTCTCAGACCCTGCAAGCAATACCCCGTTGGGGACCCATCTTCCCCATTTTCAAAGTCTTGTTCTGTCCAAATGTCTTCCTTAGGTCTGACCCGAGTCTCTCCCTTTGCCACGTAAGGTAGTACCCTCGGGTCCTGTTGAGTGGAGATGGGGAGTGGAGGTGTGCCCGCACGCCACGCCCCGGGCCCCTCCAGTGGGAGAGCGCCTCCCACGGACTCGAGTGTGAAGAAGTCCTCTGGCCCTAACTAGACCTCCTCCTTGGGCAGAACAGGAAGCACGGGGGTCTTTATTTAAAGGTGTCTTTGGACCCCCTTCTCCCATCATCATTTCTCCTCCTTGTTTTTCTTACCTGCTCCTCCCGCTCGTATCTCCTTTTCAGGTCTGTCTGGGAACCCTGCGGACCTGGAGAAACGTAAGCAAGTGTTTGGACAGAACTTCATCCCCCCCAAAAAGCCCAAGACCTTCTTGGAACTGGTGTGGGAAGCCCTCCAAGATGTCACCCTCATCATCCTGGAGATCGCGGCCATCATCTCCCTCGTCTTGTCTTTCTACCGTCCCCCTGGGGAGGAAAATAAACGTGAGTGTCTGGGGCAGCCCGGCGTGACTCTGACCCCCACCCCAAAGCACCAGTATTCGTGGGGGACAGCTTTGTATCTTGAAAGTTTACCCCACTCTCCAGGGTTGGTTCTCCAAAGAAAACCAACAAGTAGCTAGTCAGCCATTCTTCAGCCCATCCTGATTCCAGGGTCTTCTTCCCCTTCTCCCAGCACATCCTTATGCAGGATATCAGAGGTTCCCTACCCTCACCCAGCCACCAAAACCTGCTTCTCAGAGTGCCCCCCATCAATTATCTGGCATTATGGGAAGTAGCAGTGACCTAGAGCCCGGAGCAGGGGGCCTGGCCTTGTTGGGAATCCTAAGTTCTATACATGCGACTGGCCAGTAATTTGCACCGACGTGCTTTGTGCTACTTACTCATTAACTTCTTTTGGGCTAACGTAAATACTTACATTGGTGATGACACGATGCCCAACCCAGCTGTCCTCCAGTATCCTCAGAGGATAGCTCCTCTGCCCAAGGGTTGTATTTTCTATGATTCTCTTTCCCTGACTTTCCATCCTGGGGGGCTGTGGAAGCACTCCTCTCATTTTTAGTGTTTCCCGATGCCCCCGGGTGACCCTTACGTTCTGTCCTTTCCCTGGGCTAGAGTGTGGTCTACCTGTAAGTAGCCCAGAAGACGAAGGAGAGGCGGAAGCCGGCTGGATTGAGGGGGCAGCCATCCTCTTCTCCGTGATCATCGTGGTGCTGGTGACTGCCTTCAACGATTGGAGCAAGGAGAAGCAATTCCGGGGGCTGCAGAACCGCATTGAAAAGGAACAGAAGTTCTCCGTGATCCGAAATGGCCACATCATCCAGCTGCCCGTGGCTGAGATCGTGGTGGGTGACATCGCCCAAATCAAATACGGTGAGAGCTCGTGCTTCTTGTACCCTGTCATCCTCCCTATCTGAGGGCTGGGTCCTTTGGCACAGGGGGGCTGGGAGTCACTGAGGACCCAGAAAGACCCCAAATGGCATTAGCTTCTAGGTTCGTTGAAAGAGGTTTGTTGTTTTTTTTTTTTTAAAGATTTTATTTATTTATTTGAGAGGGAGAGAATGAGAGACAGAGACCACGAGAGGGACGAGGGTCAGAGGGAGAAGCAGGCTCCCCGCCGAGCAGGGAGCCCGATGCGGGACTCGATCCCTGGACTCCAGGATCATGACCTGAGCCGAACAGGTTAAGCAGTCGCTTAACCAACTGAGCCACCCAGGCGCCCTGGAAGAGGTTGTTAAGAAGGATTCAAAGAAAGAAGAAAGTCTCCCCAAAGAATGTCACACCTGTACGCTGTGTATCTCAGGGTTAAAAACACATAATGTTGAGGCCATGGGAAGGCGTTTAGGGATCATTGTTTGAATTTATAAGGAGTCTTGTCAGAGATGAAGGCGTCTTTCAGAGGTTCTCCAGGTACCCCCTGGGCCATTGCCCTATAGGTAGGGCCCGCGGGAGCCGCCCTGAGATGCGGTTGGCTGGTTCCCACCCTCTGACAAGCTCTTCCCTGCCCTCTTCCCCTGTTGCCCCTTCCCTCTGCACACTAGGTGACCTGCTGCCTGCGGATGGGATCCTGATCCAGGGGAATGACCTCAAGATTGACGAGAGCTCTCTGACTGGGGAATCAGACCATGTCAAGAAATCCCTGGAAAGAGACCCAATGCTGCTCTCAGGTATGGTGTCTGGCTGCTCCAGGCCTTGCCCTCTATTCTGGCCCTGCCCCATCTCCTTCTCCTGGGCTCTTTTGGGGCAGGAGCATACTAGTGGGCTGAGTACAAGGTCATCAGTCAACCGAAAAGAGGTTCTCTATGAAGCAAGTGCTGTAGGGGCCTTGACAGGGCTCTGCTGGTTAGCGGTGGGAGTGGGGGAAGGAGCTCTGCCCTAAAGCAAGCCGTTAGACACATTTTTCTCCTTACCCCCCAATTTGTCCGTCTATTTCAAATGGGCCCAGCTCTTGACCTTTTCCTGCTATCTGCTGAGTATATCATTATCCATGGGGGAAGAAGGAAGAGGGACTGTTTTTTTCTAAGTTTGTATTCCACACCAAAGCTTGGCTAGGTATAAAAAAACAGCACTCCTTCCATCTTTTCCTTTCTCATATAGGGACCCATGTCATGGAAGGTTCTGGCCGGATGGTAGTAACTGCCGTGGGTATCAACTCCCAGACTGGAATCATCTTTACCCTTTTGGGAGCCAGTGAGGGAGAAGAGGAGGAGAAGAAGAAAAAAGGTAAAGGGCATCTGGGATGGGATTGTGTCCCCTCCCATCCCCATGGACAGACTAGGAAGCAAGGGACCAGATCTGGATGGAATGCCTGGTGGGAAGAATCTGCTGGATGAAGAATGCAGATATCCAGACTTCTTGCGGAGATAAAGATGTCGAGCCTGGCTCCCCAGGGTGCTCTGATGAAAACCAAATCAGGTCGCCTTTGAGTCTCGACTCCTGTGTCTGTTTGCGGGTTATAAAGGCGTGAGATGTAAAGCTTGCCCCAAATGAGCTGGCCAGGTGCTGTGGCCCCGGCAGGCCTCTGTGTAGTCCCCCAACGCTCAAACAAGAGGGAGTAAGCAAACCATCCAGGCTGAGGGAGGACTGCTGAAAGCCTGGGCTGTCAGTGGAAGAGACATGGCCAGGAGAGTGGGAACACAGAGGTAATGTCTACCCCCAGAGTTAGCCCCGTCTTTGCCATTCGCTTGCTCCTAGAGGAAGGACAAACAAGGAAGGAAGGTGAACAAGAAAGAGATACTAAAGAGATCGACACCTTTCCCCTCAGCGTTCCTTCTTTCCCTGGAGAAGAGAAGGATTTCTGTCGCTTGGCTGGAGGACCATCTCAGGCTGTTTCGTGGACGGCAGTTTATCAGGAAACAAAACCCATTCCCTTGGGAACTAGACTAGATTTTTGCAGCTACCTGCAGATGAGTAAGGAGGGACCCGGCCACAGAGACACCTTTCAGAGCCTTTGCCTTCAGGCAGAACCGGTTCCAACCTCTCACTCTCTAACCCCTACCCCACTTCTGCAAGTGATGGGACTCAGCCGGGAGCAGCCTCCCAGCAGCCGCTGTGCTCTGGGAGAGAGCAGCCCAGGTGTGGCTGTGCGCTCACCTGAGGGAGAGGTCTGGTCCACATCCCGGGGAGTCCTGCGACCCCAAGTAAGCGCGGATGTGAGCAGAGACGTGAACTTCCTTTACATCCCCTTCCCTGCCACCCCACCCCTTTTTGCTGTGGCCCTTTTGGGCTCTGAGCAGGACCGACAGATTGGATACCTGATCTCTTAATAGTCACTTTGGGTCTCCACCCCACTTTTTTCTTTCTTGTTCAAACAGGTAAAAAACAAGGAGTCCCTGAAAATCGCAACAAAGGTAACCTCTCCACCCACTCATTTACCATCTCTACCTGCCCACACTCAATCCAGACCTTTCCAGGCCATCTGCCTTCTCCCTTTTCCTCTCCATAAATCTGTTATCTGCTGCTGGGGGCCCCCCAATCCCTCATCCTGAGGAAGGTGCAGAGATTTGGGGGTGGGCTCCAGGTCCCGAGCCCCATCTAAGATGGGACAACAGCACCCCCTGCTGTTGTCTCACGGACCCTCCCCATCAAGGCTTCTCTGGGGGAGCGCGTGGGATTGATCTGCTCTTCCCCGGGACGCTGAGCTCCCTGCTTCACCGCCCTAGGCCAGATTTAAACACCCACGGTCATCCATTTCTGGGCTAGAAGACTTCAGGGTCCCCACGGTGAAGGGAGTCGGGGTGGGCAGTCCCTGCACCCTCCTCTTGCTAGCTTCCTCATCGGTGTCCTCTTCTGGTCTGGAGTTCTTCTCTGCTAGGCTTCTTGGGGTGCTTGGACAGAGCCCGTTCTCCGTACCTCTCCCCACTTCCTTCTTTGTTCTCGCCGTCTGTCTTCTTCCTCCCGATCTGGTGTGTGTTTCTTTTTTGGTGGCTGTGTTTACATCCCGTCTCTGTCTTTTTTGTGAGTCTGACAACAGAGACAGTATCTCAGGAAGGGCATCCTAAGCAAAAGGGCCGAGCTCCACAGGGGTGAAGCCGGGGGTGGGGGGTGGGAACCGGCGAGAATGGCTCTCTTGAGACAGCTACTGGAGATTTTTTTTCCTCTGTACCCACGTCATAGTAGTCTTTAGGAGTAAAGTCATCACATCGGAGAAGCAGGGCTCCACAGAAATAATTCTTTAATTTCAGGTCTCTTTAACGCTTCTTTGGAAAGCAAAATGGATTTATATGTCTATCTTTATCCCTCTTTATTCCAGAGGGTCCCTCCTACCAGTTTCTTCCCTCTCCCCCAAAAGACTTAACCCTCCCCACTCTGTACCTCCCCACCTTCGTCAGGGGAGAAAGGGCATTTCCTTCCCCAGTTATTCAACTGACATAAGAAGGAGCTGGAAAATACCCTGTTTGGGGGTCTGTGTTTCTTCGCTGACAGTCTATAGGGAGAAAGAGATGAACCTTTTAACAGAGCAGACTAGGACCCTCAGGCTCTGGAAACATCTACCAGCCTTCCCCATCAGTCAGCCCCTTTCTGCACTAAAGATTCACTATTTTAAGCACTGAATTCCAGGAAGGATGGTTGTTGGTAATAGCACTTAGTGGCATGACTAATCCTCTTGCTGGAATAAACCTGGCTTGGGGCTCTGAGGTGGTGCCAGGAAGCTGCCACTGAAGAGGAAATCCATACCCTAAAAGCACTCCCGTTTCATCTCCCGTTGTCAGAGTATCATTCTAAAGGCCCTAGCAGAGGGTGGAAGGCATGTTCCTTGCCTGGCATGGGGTGAGAGTGGGCCAGAGCTGACGCTGGGGGTCCAAGGTGGATTCCAGGAAGGAGACAGAGGAGTTTTGGTTCCCACATGCTTGCTCCTCGGCGCTACCACCTCGCGCACTCACCTCTCCTATTTGTGTGCACACCCTAGCAAAGACTCAGGATGGAGTGGCCCTGGAAATCCAGCCACTCAACAGCCAGGAGGGGATCGACAATGAGGAAAAGGAGAAAAAGGCAGCCAAGCTGCCCAAAAAGGAGAAGTCGGTGCTGCAGGGCAAGCTGACGCGCTTGGCTGTTCAGATTGGGAAAGCCGGTGAGTAGGGCAGCGCCTCCTTGGTATTGGGGCTACTCTGGATCCTCGCCACTTTGGCTGTCTTCCTTCTGTCCCAGCCAGGCCGGCAGAAAGAAGCCGAACCTTCCCGGGGGCTCATGCAGCCGAGGTGGCTGTGCCCCTCTCTCTGCCCCCCTCTGGCCACTCCCTGGGCCTCTTCGGAGAGAAGTGTGCTCCTGTGTGCGAGGGTTAAAGACCCCACGCTTGGTCTCTGCCTTCCCAACAGAAGGGAAATAAAGGACTTCTGTCACACGGGGGAGACTTACGTTAGCAAAAGGAGGACATGGACAACCACTCACCCGTTCCATGGGTTGGCTAGTAAATTCCTTCAGGAAGAGAACCCCTAGTACAGGACTAGCACCTGGCCTGGCAGAGCGCGATAAATGCAAAATGAGGACTAGAAGACACGGGAAGACCGTGATTTAGAGGGGTCTTTCCAGAGGAGGGGTCCCTCTTGTGTATCGTGAGAGGAAGTGGCTTCTCTAGCCCCTGCCTCTACATTCTCTCTCCACCTTCTGGCGGGGTGGGGCGAGGCGGGGGGTTTGGAGGAAGAAACTGAAGGAAGATTGCCTCTTCCGTGGACACACGTCTCAAGGGACCACCTTGTACCACTGTTTCATTTGCTCCTGACCCCGCCCTTCTGTGGACCACAATCCGTCTAGTCCGGTACATTCTGCGGGGACAGTTCACCTGGGATCTTGTTAAAGTGCAGATTCTGATTCAGGAGGTCCGGGGGCGGGGCCCGAGATTCTGCATTTCTAACAAGCCCCCAGGTGGTGCCAATGCCACTGATCCGCTAACCACACGTCGAGTGGCAAGAATCTATGCAGGGCACTACCGTAGCCACTAACCACGCTGTGTCCCCTGAAATGAATTACAATTAAGTATGAGTAAACATTCAGTTCCTCCATCACATCAGCCTTGTTTCAGTTGGTCAATAACCACACGTAGCTAGCGGCTACCTTACTGGACGGTGCAAACGGGGGATGTTTGAAGCATCACGGAGAGTTCAACTGGACAGCATTCGTCCAGTGTATTCATTCAGTTCTGGTCCCCAGCTGATGGTGACCACCGTGAAATCTCTTGCATGTCAAGTGTACATGGGGGACATGAATTGCAGGTGTGGAGTCAAGTTACTGAGCCTGGCACACGGGTGTGAAACATTAAACAGACCCCACCCAACCCCTCCTATGGTCCTCTGAACCCCTGCCTTGTCCTTTAGGGAGTACAGGCTTACCTGATGGCTGGCCTCTAGTCTCCTCTCTTGTTTCCGTTTATGTTTCAAGCTGGGCCAGTAGGAGGTGAGGCAAGTCTGGTGCTTTGTACCACCCTGGGAGGGAGTGCTTCCTTGAATTTTGGGCCCTCGGCACCTTGTTTGCCTCACGTTAGTCCTGACCCTGCTGAAGCAAAATTCAGAAGAATATGCTTTTATTGATAATAATCACCTCTAGCCTTGCTCTGATCCTCTTGCATCATTAGGCCCTCAGGAAAAGCAAAGACCCACACTTACTATGGTTGGAAGCAGAGCTCTTCCCAGATATTGAGCCACAGATCGGTACAGTGTGCCCAAATACTGATCCCCTCCGCCTTCAGGGTGGCCAGGCAGTCCCCAGGGTGGTTGGAGCCCCTAAGCCAGTTGCTTTCTGACCTCAAAAAAAAATTCTTCCATTCACATCAGTGTGTCGGACGACCAGCCTGTCCCAGCTTACTTGGGACTCTCTTGATTTTACCACTGAGAGTCTCACGTCCCAGGAATCGGCTCAGTCTCAGGCAAGCCAGAATAGTCGGTCCCGCAACCAGTGTGCCATTTACAAAAAACCCTCTGTGGGGAAGTGGGTGTAGGGTTGGGTGAAATAGGCGATGGGGATTAAAGATGACACTTACCATGATGAAAGTAAATAAATAAATAAATAAATAAGATTAAAATTTTTTTAAATCATAGTTGTTTCTTGATCTTCTTTAAAAAAAACTCTTTGTGCCTCAATTTCCTCATGAAAGGGGATGATGATACTAACTATCTCACAGGGGTTTTGTGAGGATTAAATGAGTTAGTGTTCGTGAAATGCTTGCCTGGCCTATATAGTAAGCACCACAGAAATATTTGCTTATTATAAACATAAGTTACTGTCATATTCTGTCTATGCCATGTCGAGAGAAAGGTCAAGAAGCACTGTTCTAAAGGTTAGCCATGTGGGTGACGGGCTAACCCCATAGGGGCATCGCTGTAAACAAGTCGGGTGAATTACCCGACGTTCCTCAGCTGCTAGGGGAGAAGCCCAAACTGATAAATTCCTAGGAAATAGGCAAATACAGTCACTACATTATGAACTGTAGAAAGAGGGTAGGTCTGAGTTAGAATCATAAAGTGCTGTTTTAGAAAACTAAACCAATTCCTTATTCATGAGCGAGGAAACAGGCCCAGAGAGAGACAACGACTAGTCCGAAGCCACGAGTCGAGTCGGTGCCGTGCTGAAACTAGAACCTGTGTCTGTGGGGGACAAAACCAGCGTCTTCTCCCCCACACGATAATGTGCACGCCGCCGAGAACGGATAGGGGATTTGGGTCTGACTCCCCAGAAATAGGGGATTTAAACCTTGGTAGCAAAGGCTCCCCCCTATGCCAGCCCCCTTCTGGCTGGGGCGCCTGGGGACACCCCCGAGCCTGGGCTCTCGTGCCTTGTTTCCGGAACAGGCCTCATCATGTCTGCCATCACGGTTCTCATCCTGATCCTGTACTTTGTGATCGACAACTTCGTGATCCGCCGCAGACCGTGGCTATCAGAGTGCACTCCCATCTACATCCAGTACTTTGTCAAATTCTTCATCATCGGCATCACCGTACTGGTGGTGGCCGTGCCAGAGGGGCTGCCACTGGCCGTCACCATCTCGCTGGCCTACTCTGTGAAGGTAAGGCTGCAACGGGGCCGCCTCTTCTTTTGGGGTAGAGGTGGGAGGGGAGGGTGCCATGGCCTCCAGTGACAGGATGGGCCATCCTATCTCCGCAACCTCTGGGGGGCGCCTCACAAGAGCAGAAGCCTCTGGCACCACGCAAGGTGCCAGACTTGCCAGATGCAACGACCATCTTGATGGGTTGCATCCAGGTTGAGGTAACCCAGGAGCATCTGAAGAAGAGTCACAAAAATTGTCTCCTGCATTTTTGTGCAGACAAAAGCATGGGACGTGGAGACATGTTCACTAAAAAATGGCCTTTGACCTATATTTGGCAGAGCTCCGTCGGTCTCCTCTCAAGTCTGTTCTCATCTTCTTTGTAGAAAATGATGAAAGACAATAACTTGGTGCGTCACCTGGATGCTTGTGAGACAATGGGCAACGCCACGGCCATCTGCTCTGATAAGACCGGCACGCTGACCATGAACCGCATGACTGTGGTACAGGCTTACATTGGAGACACTCATTACCATCAGATCCCAAGCCCTGACGCCCTCATGCCCAAGGTCCTGGACCTTATTGTCAATGGCATTTCCATCAACAGTGCCTATACCTCCAAGATTCTGGTAAGCTCTTTCTTTACCTGGACAGTTAGAGTGGGTGGTTGGAGGGGACCATTAATTTTCTCTGGACAGAGGAATTTTCTCTTGTCTATTCTGCCTGAGTTGCCACCCCACATTCCCACTCCCTACTCCTCAGTGAACATGTTTGCGGTGATGAGGGGTTGATTCGTGGGAGTATCCGAGTTGGGGGTGGGAGGCAGGTAGAAATCCGGGTGTCTGAAATGCCCACCAATCACCATATCATGGCAGTATCTCTAGAAGAGATAGGTTTGTCAGGGGCAAATTACATACTTTCTAGAAACTAAGAGAGGGTGTTCAAATGAAAACCCACACAGAGCGAAAAACCAGCACCAGCACCACCCCTAGGGCAGACTAGAACATCGCTAAGCCCAGAATGGCTCGGGGACCACAGTTACCACTGACCGCTGTCTGCTTACCCTTGGAAAAAAGACAAATGCGGTCTCCCCGCAGGGGCTCCGGGCACATACATGAATGTTTCATCGGGGAGTTCTTTCCTTCCTAAGGTCTCTCCCTAGTCAGGGCATGTTACTCAACAGCGTATCCAATTTTTCCCTCAGCCTCCGGAGAAGGAGGGAGGCCTCCCACGGCAGGTGGGCAACAAGACCGAGTGTGCCCTTCTGGGCTTTGTCACTGACCTGAAGCAGGATTACCACGCCGTGCGCAACGAGGTGCCCGAGGAGAAGCTCTACAAGGTGTACACCTTCAACTCTGTGCGCAAGTCCATGAGCACGGTCATTGAGAAGCCCAGCGGGGGCTACCGCATGTACAGCAAGGGCGCCTCTGAGATCATCTTGCGCAAGTGAGCACCCCTGCCCCCACTTTTCCTTCCGTTCCAGATCCTCCCCGCTGGAAGGTCTGGGTGACACGTGAGCCCCCCTTCCAGGTGGTGACACCATCACTAATAGCTGAGCGCTTATTCAGGCCGAGGCTTATTTTCAAGTGCCTCGGGTGTCCCCTTCTGCTTAATCTTCGCAACCCAGTGCAGTAGATGCTATTTTCATCCCTGTTTTACAGACGAGAGAGCAGAGGTACGGGAAGTAAAGTAACTTGCTCAGGGTGAAACAGCTAAGAGTGGCGCAGCCAGGATTCAGACCTCAACAATCCGAGCTTTCATCTTCTCATGTGAAACCCGAGGAGTACCCACGGGTTACTATGAGTAGATGGGTCCATGCGCACTGGTGCGCCTAGGACATGTTGTGAGTTCGGTTCCAGAATTGCCGCAATGAAACGAGGCAAATGAGTCTTTTTGGTTCCCCAGTGCATACAAAACTCATAGTTACACTAGATTGTAGTCTATTAAGTGTGCAGTAGCCTTTTGTATAAAAAAACAACGTACATACCTTATTTTAGAAATACTTTATTGCTAAAAAATGCTCGCCATCATCTGAGCTTTAGCGATCATCAGCTTCTTGCTGGTGGAGGGTCTTGCCCCCGTGTTGCTGGGCTGCTGGCTGATCAAGGCGGTGGGTGCTGAAGGACCGGGCAGCTGTGGCAGGTTCTTAAAATAAGACAATGACATGTGCCGCATTGATTGACTCTTTTTGTGAATGATTTCTCTGTAGCATGAGATGCTATTTGAGAGCATTTTATCCACAGTAAAACTTCTTTCAAAATTGGAGTCATTTCGCCTCAAACCCTGCTGCTGCTTTATCAACTAAGTTTATGCACGATTCTAAATCCTCTCCTGTCATTTCAACGGTCTCCACAGCATCTTCATCAAGAGTAGATTCCATCTCAAGATACCATTTTCTTTGCTCATCTGCAAGAAGCAACACCTCATCTGTTCAAGTTTGATCATGATATTGCAGCCATTCAGTCCCATCTTCAGGATCCACTGCTAATTCTAGTTCTCTCGCTGTTTCCACCACATCTGCACCTACTGTCTCCCCTGAACTCTTGAACCGTGAGGGTCAAAGTCATCCATGAGGGTTGGAATCAACTTCTTCCATACTGCTGTTAGTGTTGATATTTTGGCCTAAATCACGAATGTTCTTTATGGCATTTAGACTGGCGAATCTTTTCCAAAAGGTTTTCGATTTACTTTGCCCAGATCCATCAGAGAAATCTCTATCTCTGGCAGCTATAGCCTTACAAAATGTGTTTCTTAAATAATAAGTCTTGAAAGTTGAAATTACTCCTTAATGCACAGACTGCAGAATGGATGTCGTGTTAGCGGGCATGAAAACAACATTAATCTCATTGGGCATCTCCATCAGAGCTCCTGGGTGACCAGGTGCATTGTCAGTGAGCGGTCATATTTTGAAAAGAATCTTTTTCTGAGCAGTAGCTCTCAATGGTGGGCTTAAAAACATTCCATAAACCATGTTATAAACAGATGTGCTGTCATCCAGGCTTTGTTGTTCCATTTACAGAGCACAGACAGAGTGGGTTCAGCATCATTCTAAGGGCCCTGGGATTTTCAGAATGGTAAATGAGCACTGGCTTCAATTTAAAGTCACCGGCTATGTGCGCTCCTAACGAGCAAGTCAGCCTGTCCTATGGGACTTTGAAGCCAGGCACTGACTTCTCTTTAGATGTGAGAGTCCTAGATGCCATCTTCCAGTACGAGGCTGTTTTATCCACATTGACAATCTGTTGTTTAGTGTAGCCACCTTCATGAATGATCTTAGCGAGACCTTCTGGATCACTTGCTGTAGCTTCTACATCACCACTTGCGGCTTCAGCTTGCACTTTTATGTCCCAGAGATGGCTTCTTTCCTTAAACCTCAGGACCCAACCTCTCCAACCTCTGCTGCTTCAGACTTCTTCTGCAGCTTCTTGATCTCTCTCAGCCTTCAGGGAATTGTGGAGAGTTAGGGCCTGGCTCTGGATTAGGCTTTGGCCTGAAGGGAATGTCGTGGCTGGTTTCGTCTTCTATCCAGACCACTCAAACTTGTTCCAGATCAGCAATAAGGCTGTTTTGGTTTCCTAGGAACAGCGTTTTTCATTTCCTTTGAGAACTTTTCCTTTGCATTCACAGCTTGGCTGCTGGGCACAAAAGGCCTAGCTTTCAGCCTCTCTCGGCTTTCGACTTGCCTTCCTCACCAAGCTCAATCATTTCTAGCTTTTGATTTAAAGTGAGACACATGCAACTCTTCCATTCACTTGAGCACTTAGAGGCCACCGCAGGGGTATCCATGGCCTAATTTCAATAGTGTCGTCTCTTAGGGGAGAGGGAGGCCCGGGGAGAGGAAAAGAGAAGGGGAAAGAGCCAGGCAGTGGAGAAGTCAGAACACACGCAACATTATCAGTTAAGTTTGCCACCTAAATGCAGGTGACTGTTGATGTCCCCAAACAATTACAATAGTAGCATCAAAGATCACTGATCACAGATCACCGTAACAAATAAAATAATGATGAAAAAGTTTAAAATACTGCAAAACTTACCAAAAAGTGGCACAGAGACATGAAGTGAGCAAATGCTGTTAGAAAATTGGTGCCAACAGACTTGCTCGATGCAGGGTGGCCACAAAACTTCAATGTGTAAAAAAAAAGAAAACAAAAACAGTATCTGCGAAGTGCAGTAAAGCAAAGTGCAATGAAACGAGGTATACCTGTACGTAAAATGCCGGGCACATAGCAAGTACTAGAAATGGTAGTTGTATGTCTCCTTCTCCTTCTCATGCTCAGTTCTGATTATAGGAAGTTGCATAACTTCATCAAGTGGCTAGACCGTTCACAGGTCATTAAAGCTGACCTGTGTAGATCCAGGGCCAGTAGCTGAATTAACCGGTGTCTCTGTTCGGCTCTAGCCACCTTCTTTCAATCAGCCCATACCTGTGGAGCAGGCCCTACGCACCAAGTACCGTTCTAGTACTATGCTAGAACCGGGAATTAAAAATGTCTCTCCACCTTTGAGAAGTTCAGAAGACAGGTGATCCATCCACAAATGACCCTTGGCGTCACATTCACAGATGAGCAGATGAATAGGACCAGACGACATGGGAGAGTCACACCCTCCACTTACCTAGACCTTATCCACCTCCAGACCACCCCACCCCAGCCAAAAGGGACTCAGCTGGACAATGGATAGATTTCTGGCCTTGGGACAGTGTCTGTACGAGTAATGCAGAGGCACCAGAATGTCTTCAAATGAGTGTAGAGACATATTGGGTGGGAAGGGGGTGCCACCTCCTCATTGTGTGCCTCCCCAGGTGTAACCGAATCCTGGACAAGAAAGGGGAAGTGATGCCTTTCAAGAATAAGGACCGAGACGAGATGGTCCGTGCTGTCATCGAGCCCATGGCCTCCGAGGGCCTCCGAACCATCTGCATAGCTTACCGGGATTTCAACGACGGAGAGCCCACATGGGACAATGAGAACGAAATCCTCACTGAACTCACGTGTATCGCAGTGGTGGGCATTGAGGACCCTGTGCGCCCGGAGGTGAGGCTTTGGCTTTGGCCAAAGGGTAAGAAGCCATGAAGGGAGGGGCGCCTGGGTGGCTCAGTTGGTTAAGCGACTGCCTTCGGCTCAGGTCATGATCCTGGAGTCTCGGGATCGAGTCCCACATCGGGCTCCCTGCTCAGCAGGGAGTCTGCTTCTCCCTCTGGCCCTCTTCCCTCTCGTGCTATCTCTCGTTCTCTCTCTCTAAAATAAATAAATAAAATCTTTATAAAAAAGAAAACATGAAGGGAAGCCTTCCAACAGCCTCTGGCCCATGAGCAAGGCAAGCGCGACATAATGGGAAGCCAGCCCAAAGTCACGGGAACTGGGGGGACTCGTTCCATTTCTAGCTGTGACCCCAGGCAAGTTACCTAGCAGCTTCTCACTTACAGGGATAGAGGTTTCTGTGCCTCCTGCTTCACAAAACTGCTGTAGAGTGCTGAGCTGGTAGAAGCTGGCATTCTGACGGTTAATGCTGTCTGAGGGGTGAGAGGCATAGGTTTTATTGAGCTTATGATCTGGTGCCTGAGAACAGTCAGGAGGCGGAGTTAACCAGGACACCAACTTTGCCTCCAGCCACCTTCTTTCAATCAGTACATTCTTGCCGAGTGCCCGTAGAACCGCTGAACCGTATTCCAAACACCAAGGCCTTGAAAAAGTCTCTGCTTATAAGAAGTTCAGACAGATGGACTATGAGTTGGTCAAGGCCCAAGGGCATGGGAAACTATAAAGAATTAACTGGCTGGAGTATGGGCCAGGGAGGTGGAGAATGGTAAAATCTTCTCCTAGAAAGGAAGACAGTGGCCAAATCCCAAAGTATATGCCCTGCTAAGGAGTCTAGACTGTAGGGAGAGGAAGCTTTCACGCCTGGCTCCTGAAGCAGATTTCCTCTTCAACTCATGGTACAGGAAGGCAAATTCAAGGGTAGTATTATGGGTAGGACAGAAGTGAGGTGGCACCAAACAATATAACAATGACTAGACGTGGCCTGTCCCCATGGTGCCACTCCTAGGGTGCCTCTCTCCTGTCCACAATGAAGGGACCCCGGACAGGGGCAGCTCAGCAGGCCTCACCGCCCCCACCTCCTCCTCCTTACTCTCCACAGGTACCCGAAGCTATTGCCAAATGCAAGCGAGCTGGGATTACTGTCAGAATGGTGACAGGTGACAACATCAACACAGCCCGGGCCATCGCCACCAAATGTGGTATTGTGACACCTGGGGATGACTTCTTGTGCTTAGAAGGCAAAGAATTCAACCGACTTATCCGCAATGAGAAGGGAGAGGTGGGTCCCGGCTGGGAAGACCCAAGGCCTCATTTGGCACCTGGTCGTTGGGGGGGTGGGGGGCACGGCTCTCACATCTGGGACACGGGAGAAAGTGGCTGGGTTTTGTTCTTGTTTGTTTGTTTGTTTGTTTTGAAGATCTAATTGGCTTTATTAAATGGTTTCATGAATTGGGCAGCATCCCATATAGCAAGTAGGGGAAGCTGTGAGGAGTTGGACCTGCAAGCGCGTGGTTTGTTAACTAAAATCTATTTAGAGCAAACCTTCTGCCGGGGCTGCTCAGGTGGGAAAACTGGGAGTTTTCTTTCTTCTCTTCATCCTCCGTCCTAAGCTGTCTTTTGAGACAGTGTCACTGACTTCTCACATCTTCCCGATTGTGTTCAGCCATGGGATGCTTTCGTACTGATTCCCCTCCACCTCACCCTCCTGTGTCACTGCCCTGTGACTAGTGGTGGGTGGCACGGGTCTGCGAGAGGATGTGGTCTGGGTGTGGAGCAGACCAGAGCTTCCTGGTCTGCACAGAAACCAAACTGGAGACCTCAGAAGCACCTTAGCCAACAGCGGGCCCTGGCCCACCTCCTGTCAAGGGTCCAGGAAATAGGGCATTGGCTCCCCGGTAGGGAACTGGGAGGGAAGTGAAGACACGCAGGGCCTGAATGGTCACCATCAATAAATCTGCCCTGGGGGACTGAGCTGGCTGTTTCCGTCTCCCCTGGAGGCCGTGGTAACACCCACCATGGGCTGTGGCAGGCCAGCTCTCCCAGAATCTCAGAGCGCAGGGAGATGTAAACTTCGCCCGGACGGCTATTCCGAGCTTGACTGACCCGGTGTGGTCTGGTGTTGGCAGGTGGAGCAGGAAAAGCTGGACAAGATCTGGCCGAAGCTTCGAGTCCTGGCACGATCATCCCCCACGGACAAACACACATTGGTAAAAGGTGAGCTCGGCTCCTGACCGGGTGCCTGGGGCAGATGATGGCAGGCTGGGCAACAAGACAGAAAACAAGAACCACTGGCCAAAGCAACTCTCTTGTCTTGAATAGGAAGGTCCCAGGAGAGCTGTCCAGCTCATGGCAGGGCGGGGGAGGGGAAGCAGACAATTTAGCAAACATCTGCATAGAAGACCTGTAATAAAGTTGTCTTCAAACATCGTATCTTGTTTGCCCATATTACTGTGTACTAGTCAGAGCAGGTTAAATTGTTCCCATTTTGCCATTGAGGAAGTTTGAGGCTGAGAAGACAACTTAACCCAGATTGCCATGCTGGTGAGCGGAAGTGGTACGGTTCAACCCCCAGATCTCTGTCTTCAAATCACCCGGCGCTTTCTCCAGCACATACTGGCTGCCTTCGGGCCCCCGCTAGGCTAACCTGATGAGGACAGACTCAGAGCTCAGAGCGCCACCGGGAAACAATTGACAGCCTTTGGGTGATACTATAGAGCCTCCATCATCAGAAAGAAAGAAGGAAAGAACAAAGTAGAAAGGGAGGTGGTCCACACACACACACACACACACACACTCACACTCACACTCACACTCACACACGCACACACTTCTAGGGCACCAGCCTGGGCTCCAGAGAAAGGGCATCCAGGTTTCATGTGTGTGTGTGTAGATGTGTGCACACGTGCATGTGTGTACCTTCTGGTGTCCAGCTCTGACACCCTGATCTCCTGTCCTCTCCTTGGCTGGAAGCAGCCAGCCTCCTGGCAAGTGTAATTTTCCCTTTCACTCTTCCCTCCAGTTGTTTGCTTCCTGCTCCTGCTCAGGTAGCACATGGCCTCGTTGGCTGAGATAGGATGGAATGATGGCTGGGCTTCACCTGCTGGCTATGGGACCCTGCAAGGCCTTTCCCCTCTCTGGGTTTCAGTTTTCTCATCTGTAAGGTGATAGGAGTTGCTCAGAGCATGGATCTCTCTGGATCCCCTCCAGGCCTCTGACTGTATCATGCCTGTGGCTTCCGGCTGCCTGTTACTGGACCCTTGGCTTCTCCCCCTTCAAGGTGCTGTGCCTGCTGGCGCCCGAGGCTGAGACACTGCTCCCCCCCCCCGCCACCACCAGGGGGCAGGAGAGCACCGTCCGCCCAGTGCCCAGTCAGCCAACCTCAGCCCTGTGGGGCCTGGTCTACCCCTTCTTGTGGTTGTTTTCAGCTAGTAGCTGGACTTCGATGTATAAATGGCCTGTGTTTCTTGCCCGCTGCCAGGGTGAAGGCTGGACGAGGTGCTCCTCCAGCCCTCCCTCTAACCCTCAGATGGCTGAGCGGAACAAGGCAGAGCAGTAGCAGCTTCTCAGGAGCTGACAGATCTGTCGGCGCTCAGAAGGGGGGGTGGTTACACTTTCAACATGCTATAAAGTGAGCTTGTCACCCACAAGAAAAGAAAAGAAAAGGAAGGGAGGTGGTAGCAGGGACCAGGGAAGAAGACCCACAAAGGGCCTCGGTGGGGAGCAGAGGGCTTTCACACGGCCTGCGGGTAGCGCATGTGGACTGGGCTTCCCAGGCATCATCGTACTGTTTTCCCAGGCATCATCGACAGCACTGTTGGGGAGCAGCGGCAGGTGGTGGCTGTCACCGGTGATGGCACAAATGATGGGCCGGCTCTGAAGAAAGCAGACGTTGGTTTTGCCATGGTAAGCAGCTCGGCGCACTGTCCCTGCCTGCAAGCTGCCTTATCCACCCGGAAGCCAGGACGGGCCTCTTGCAGCCTGCTGCTTCCTGTACCTTCACCCCCTCCTTGTGCTCTTTTCTCTGACACCATCTCTCCTGCTGACCTGGCCGGTAAAAGTTTGTGTAATGGGAGACCCATCAGGTATGAAGACTAGATGACCCAGGCAGGGAAATCATGACGCCTCATTACCGTGAACGTGGTGATATTGTCTGCCTAGGCAGACCATAGAAAATTCAGGTTCCCTATGAAGCATGTATGCCGTGGCCAGCACTGTTCATCACTCTGCTTTTCACTTGTGAGGCCAGGAGCATCAGAATCACTTGGAAAGTTCATTTAAAATCATGTATTACAAGGTTCCACAAGTGGATATCTTGATTCAGTAGCATCTGGGTAGGTCCCAGAGATGTTTGGCATTTCCTAACAGCCACGCTTGTTGATTCTGAGGGTTGCAGCAAATGTGGAAGCCCCCAGATGGCCAAGGACGTCCTCACACTCAAGTGGCTTGTGATTGTAAGCCTCCCGTGTGTATTGAACTATTGGTGATTTTTAAGCAGTGGAAAGAGATTCAAGAAGTAACCTGTCTTTACGGTGCTCCCTTTAACAACAACAACAACAAAAACATTGATTCTAGGAAGTTTCAAGAAGACACAGAAGTAGAGAGAATAGTTTAATGAATCCCCATGTACCTGTCACCCAGCATTAATTATCAATACCTGGCCCAACTTGTTTCACTGAATGTCCCACCTCCCCAACTTCTCCCATCTCCAGCTGGACTGTTCTGAAGCAAATAAAGGACATCACGTCATTTCATTTGAATGTTAGTATACGCCTCTGATAAGCGTGCATTGAGGACATACATCTAGAAGAATCATAGCACCATTGTCTCACAACAGTTTGAGCCCTTACTATCATCAGTCATCTAGTCCATCCCCCCATTGCCCCAAGTGCTTCATAAATTCTCTTTTTTTGTCCAAATCAGATCTAAATAAGAGCCATACGCTGCAATCACTTGCTGTGTCTCTTAGAGCTCTTAATCTATAGCAGGAGTTTTTGAAGCGTGCTCCTCCTCCCAGCTGGGCCTGGAAACCTATAGAAATGCAGATTCCCAGGCCCATCGCAGCTCTTCTGGATCTGACAGCTCAGTGTGGGGGCCCAGCAATCTGGGCTTTCACAAGCTCTTGACATTTCTGTCACACCCTAAAGGGTTACGAACCACTGGTCCTATAGGATCCTTGTGTCAGATGTCCCCAAGACCAGCCTTTACCATTTGTGGATTCACTGGATGGGCTCATGAGACTCGGCATAGGGTTCGTACTCATGTCTAAGACTTATTCCATGGGTATAGTAAGGGAGAAGTCTGGAGGAATCCACGTGCAGGCTTTCTGCTCTCTCCTTCAATGAGGGCTCACACAGAGCACACTCCTCCCCTGGCAACACACGTGTGATGTTTCTACCTGGGGAAGCCCATCAGAGACCCAGTGCCCAAAGTTTTTATTGGGGTTGGTCATATAGTCACTTTTTGCCTAATACGTGCTAAGATTCCAGATTCCTAGGGGTGCCTGGGTGGCTCAGTCAGTTGAGCATCCAACTCTTGGCTTTGGCTTGGGTCATGATCTCGGGATCGTGAGATCGAGCTCTGCATTGAGCTCCACACTCAGCAGGGAGTCTGCTTGAGATTCTTTCTCCCTCTGCCCCTCCCCCCATTCACACTTGCTCTCACTCTCACTCAAATAAATAAATAATTAAATCTTTTTTTTTTTTTAAGAGAGATTCCAGACTCCTAGAAGGAAAGAGAAAACATATTATTCAGGCACAGTCTAGGCACAATGAACCACTAATTAATTTTTGGTTAATTGTTGACTGGGAGCGTTCTGAGAGCCAAGGTCCCAGATGCTAACTCAGGGCCAACCTCACAAATAGCCCTTTCTAAAGATAACAGCACACTATGTCAGCTCTCCTGCCCAATCCCCTCCATCTTTTTTCCTAGCTATTTAATTTTGAAGGAACCAGGCTGGTTGAATACACAGATTAATGCATAGTGTAGATTTTGTTGATTGTATTCCTGTCATATGCAATCAGATTCTAGATCCCATCTTTCATTAGGGGCTGCAAAATAATGTCCAGATTTTCTCTATTTATTAACTTGAAGACTGCTATAGAAAGAAACTTGCCCTCAAGGATTATTTGGTTACTCTGAGGTTGAGGCTCCGGTTCCTATATGAAAGGCAGCTAAATGCCTGATCCTTTTTGTTTATTTACTAGTTTTCAAAATGAGTTGACTTTTTAGGCTACCCCAAAGATGACCAATGAATTATATATATATGTTTTTAAATTTTATTTTTTAAGTAGGCTCCATGTCCAAACGGGGCTTGAACTCATAACCCCAAGATCAAGAGTTGCACATTCTACTGAGGAAGGCAGCCAGGCACCCATGAATTATATTTTTTAAATTAACTCTACTAAGTTACTCTACTAAAAACCGTTCATTGTTTATTTTTTTAATATCATTATGAACTCACAGATTTAAGTATATTTGATGCGTTTCAATCCATTGCCTTTGTTATTATTTTGACGTTCACATTGACTTGTCAATAGCCTCATGAATACTGCTGGGTCCTTTAGATACAACCCCAGTTGTCCTTAATACCTTCCTTGGCTTCTGGCATGATAAGATGTTCCAGAATCATCATACATATTTCTCATCCTAGATCTGGAATCATCCATTTCTCAAAGAGTCCTGCTTTTTAGTAAGAAATGGTACTTAGAGAACACATCTGAATGTCAGGATGTTCCTTACTACCACGGAAATCATTGTTTCTAGATCTTTTCAATGGTTTTGGTCAAAGCTAGGAAATAAATCTTTAATGTCTCTTTTTTGTCTTTGCATTTCTTTATTTTAAAGATAAAATACTTCATGAGTCCATATTGGCATTTTTAATTCAAATTTAGAATTATAGAACTCTAACTTACTACTTTTATTTAACTTCCCTAATTTTATGTTTATATCTCTTAAGCTGAAAATTTTGATTCCTAATGGCATTAACATAATCCTTACTTGTTTTACCCTAAAATGTAAGTAACAGTCTCAAAATAGCAATAATAATACAATTACTCTACCAAAAACAGTTCAAGATTTTTCTTGTAGTTCTTTTTATCCTACAGGTATACTCTGCTAGGTTCTACCACCAAGGTACTATGTTTTTTTTAAAAGTCATTTGGAATATTTTTCCTTTGTGTGATTGTGCTACCCACTGGTTATACCAGTTCATTTATACCATGTTGCTTTCCATTTTAGAGATTGCTTCTTTTTTTTAAGTAGGCTCCACACTAGGCCCCAACGCGGGGCTCGAACTCCTGACCCTGAGATCAAGACCTGTGCTGAGATCAAGAGTCAGACACTTAACTGACCAAGCCGCCCAGGCGCCCCTACACATTGCTTTTTAAACTTAATTTTGGGGCGCCTGGGTGGCTCAGTCGTGAAGCGTCTGCCTTCGGCTCAGGTCATGATCCCGGGGTCCTGGCATCGAGCCCCGCATCGGGCTCCCTGCTCCGCGGGAAGCCTGCTTCTCCCTCTCCCGCTCCCCCTGCTGGTGTTCCCTCTCTCGCTGTGTCTCTCTCTGTCAAATACATAAATAAAATCTTTAAAAATAAATAAATAAATAAACTTAATTTTGATTTATACTCATATAAAGTAGTTATATAGTTCTAAAGTCAAATATACAAAACAAAGTCTATTCCTAGAAATCCAGCTTCTACGCCAATCACCTCCACCCTATTGCCTCCCCTCTTAACCCTAAGTAACATTTCTTTTGTTTTTGGTGTATCCTTCTGTTTGCTTCTTTAAAATATAATCCAATGTATGATATATTTGTATCCTATTCTCTTAGGTAAGTGATACTTATCTATACTGCCATGTATACTTACCTACACACATACCATGCACTCTTCTTTTCCACATTCCATAGTAGAAAGTATATATAGTCCTCCTTTCTTTTTTTTCCCCCCCTCCTTTCTTTTTCCAGTGCATGTGACACATTGTGTGGATGTGTTGGAGAACTTTTTGATGGGGAAACTGAATTGTATAATCTATATAACATATTTGTTTATTGTAATCTGGATAGGAAAATATTACTACCAGGTAAAGAGAACAAACCGTCTACTACTGCAAGCCACATCAATGAATAAGCTCCTCTGTGGGCTATAGGCTTTCCAAGACATGGACTAGAAGTAGGGGCTGGGGTTCTTAGGGATGGTTTTGCGTCCCATAGACCATTAAAGATAGACAAGGTTTAAATAGATGAGGAAGGAGGATGTTTCAGGTTTAGGGAAATGGTGTAAGTAGAAGTCTAGACTCTAGAAGTAAAGGACAGATTCAGGGAACTGTGAATAAACCAGTGGGTTTTGAGCAGAAAGATTATATAGGAGCAGACTGGAAAATGAATCTGAGTTCACCTGTTGAGGGCTCTGACTACCAGTCTAGAAATTTTACTGTTTCTATAAGCACAGCTTTCAACCATTGTCTATTGAGAAACCTTTAGTGGTTCCCCAGGAACAGGAATTTGAACAAGCAATAGGACATCTGAACTTCACTGCCAGACTACTCCTGCCAGAAAAAAGTGTAAGGTGACTTAGCGGTGTGGGGGAGACAAGGACTTAAGTGAGACATTGGCCGTGGCAAAAGAAATATAAGAACTTAGGGGGCAAAAAAAGAATTTAGGGGCTCCTGACTGGCTCAGTCGGTGGAGTGTGTGACTCTTGATTTTGGGGTTGTGAGTTTGAGCCCTATGTCGGGTGTAGAGATTACTTCAAAATAAAATCTTGAAATAAACAAAGAAAGAGAGAGAGAGAAGGAAGGAAGGAAGGAGAAAGTAAGAAAGAAAGAAAAAAAGAAATCCAAGGTGGGGGAGTAGCGAAGAAGGGAGAAAGGAATACCAAAGGTAACTGTCATTTCCAGTTTGGGTTCAGGAGTAAGATGGTGGCATCAGGCCCTAGCCCTGCTTTCTGCGGACTGACAGCAACACATTTTCTCTGGAGGAGAGGAGAACTCAAAATACAGTGGTTCGGTCATTGGCATTAGCGTGGGGAGTGCGCCCTCTAGTGTTCATGGCCGGTTCGGAAGCTTCTTGGAGGTCTGGAAACGCAGTCTGGCTTCAGAACGTAGGTAAACTCTGCTTTATCCAGATCCTCACTGCTCTCCTTCCCTCTCTTACTCAGGGTATTGCAGGCACGGATGTAGCAAAGGAGGCATCAGACATCATCCTAACAGATGACAACTTCACCAGCATTGTGAAGGCAGTGATGTGGGGGCGAAACGTCTATGACAGCATCTCTAAGTTTCTGCAGTTCCAACTCACTGTCAACGTGGTAGCCGTGATCGTGGCCTTCACCGGAGCCTGTATCACTCAGGTGAAGGGGGTGCGGGGTGGGCCGGGAGGGGAGGGCTGAGGCGGGGGCTAGGGAACCTGGGCAGTGGGGTCCTGGCTACTGAGGATTAAGGACAAGAGTTCCCCCAGGGGGGTTGGGGCAGGAGTCAGCTCTCCTAGGTCTCCATCTGCCCATGCAGGGGAATGCGAAGTTATCTCCCGCTAACTTAGCACGTGCATGTTAGCCACTATGATGAGTACTTCTACGGTCTTCAGAAACAACCTTGCAAAGTGGGTATTCTCCCCATTTTACAGGCGAGGAACCCAAGGCTTAAAGAGGTTAGGTAACTTTCTCAAGGGCACTCAGCTAATAAATGGCCAGATCCAAAGTCTAGGTGGATAGCAGGAGCTAGGCCGTTGCAGGGGCAAAGCTGAGGCTGGTGAGGGAGGTAGGGGCTGGTTTGCGAGGAAAGCTGAAAGGACTGGTGCTTCTTCCCACCAGGATTCCCCACTGAAAGCCGTGCAGATGTTGTGGGTTAACCTAATCATGGACACTTTTGCCTCACTGGCCCTGGCCACGGAGCCTCCTACAGAGTCTCTGTTGAAGCGTCGCCCCTATGGCCGAAATAAGCCTCTGATCTCACGTACTATGATGAAGAACATCTTGGGCCACGCTGTCTATCAGCTCACCGTCATCTTCTTCCTCGTCTTTGCCGGTGAGCCAAGGTTGGGGCTGGGGCTGGGGACAGGGGTCGGAGTGCAAAGCAGAGATGGGGACAGAGAACGGCCCAAGGGAGCAAGCTGAGCACGGGACAGGGGATGACAGCAGCTGCACCCACCGGGGGTGTCCCTTGCCCCGCTATGTGGCACATCATACTATTTGACATGCTCCTCTTGAGAATGTCACTGGGTGGCTTTCTGTAGTTCTTTTATTTTTTAAAGATTATAAAACGAAAGCTCGGGTCACGTGGTGAGTAAATAGTGGCACTAAGATGGAGCCTGTTGTCTGCCTGGCCCTCATGCCGCTTTCCCCCCACGCTGCACCTTAAGAAGTCAAAGTCACTGGAGCGGACGCGGAGAGAGAGTCAGATATGCTGAGACCAGAGCTGACACTTAAAGTGTTTGACAACTAGCGTAGCTCAGATACTGACCCATTAGAATGGACACCAGCCGTAAGCCACCAGCTTGGCCATACCAACGTGCTGTTCTGACTCAACCTGAGCCCTCTCGGACACCATACTTAACCCGCTAATGCTTCCTTTGTCCCCACTAGGTGAGAAATTCTTTGACATTGATAGCGGGAGGAAGGCGCCTCTACACTCGCCCCCCAGCCAGCACTACACCATTATTTTCAACACCTTTGTGCTGATGCAGCTCTTCAACGAGATCAATTCCCGCAAGATCCATGGAGAGAGGAACGTCTTCGCAGGCATCTTCCGCAACCTCATCTTCTGCGCCGTGGTCCTGGGCACCTTCATCAGCCAGGTGAGCCTCTGGCTGGAGTCGGGGCAGGAGGGCTGGGATGGCAGAGGTCAGAAGCAGGGAACAGGGTTCCCTAGGTACCCAGGAGAAGCAGGGAGGGAAGGATGGGGACTCGGGCTGCAGATCGAACGCTTTTGGATTCCCAGTTGGCCTCCATTTGCACATCGCTCTGGAACTGGAGCCTGCTGGGTCAAGTGCTGCGGTGCAAGGCAACACGTTGGTGGCAAATAAAATATGATTGGTGGGATCCTTTCCTTGTCTTTCTAAAGAACAGAAATTTCACAGAGTGGCCAAGAAGAGGGTCACTCCCCGCAGTCCTTTGCATGCCTCCTGCCAGCGTACGTGAGACGTGCGGGTACGTGCCGTAGGGCTCTGTCCTTGTCTCTGCCCCTTCGCTCATGAGGGGCCCTGGTAGAAAACGCGGCGCAGTTCGCAGACAGAGAGGAGTGTGGCATGGCGCACAGGCAAATGGACAGATAAGCCTCTTGTAGAACTGAGGTCAAGGGCGTGGCTGCCCTGGTGGTGAAAGCATTGGGTCCCTTCCTCCTTGCCCTAGTCCCAGGTACGCTGAACACCTGCAGATACAGGAGACTGTGAGCTCGCCCTATACTAAGGGCTTCTGCCCTCCGCAGCCGGGGTCCCCCTCGTTGGCCCTGCTCTTCGATTCCTCCTCTCTGTGCCTTCTCTTGGCACCTCACCCGCTGGCGGCAGTCACGAGAAGCCTCCAGCCCCCCTGGATCTGCCCCTCTTACCTTGATAATATCCATAGTAAGTAGCTCTGTCTCCCCCTCAGAGTCTCTAGAAAGACTGTGTCCGTCTTCTCTTCTCCCCTTCCAGATTTCTTCTTTCTCCTCCTCCGACAAGCAGATCAGGACTGGCGCCACAGGGATCATGGGCCAGGGCTCTGACGTCACTTTGGTGGCCTCGGCTAGAGGGCTAGCTGCCCATGACTCGCCTCCCTGATGGTGGGCTGCCTCTTTCTCTGTTCTAGATTCTCATTGTGGAGTTTGGGGGCAAACCCTTCAGTTGTACGAAGCTCACCCTGTCTCAGTGGTTTTGGTGTCTCTTCATCGGCATCGGCGAACTGCTGTGGGGCCAGGTGAGTACCGGCAGGCTTGCCCCATGCGCGGCCGGCGCACGCTCTCTCCTCTGGAGGAGATAGGACATGCAACGGCGGCACCTCCCAGCTCCTCACCAGCATCTTCTCCTTCCCTCCCCTTCCTCCCCCCTCTTTTCGAGGTTTTCCCGTCTTGCAGGATCCTGGAGTAGCATGATCCGTGCCCACCATTTCCGAGTCTCTGGATCTCTCCTCTAACCATGCCCAGAGGCAGGCAGATCCAAAAGTAAGGGTCTTAGAAGTAGAAGTTTACAGAGCAGAAGTCTTTATTTTAATGAAGCCACAGTCTGGCTGTGAGCTGCTGATCTGACCTAGTTTAGGGCCCCCCTGCCCCTCATGTTCACCACGGCCTTACTGAGTTGACTGGGTTGAATGGCTGACTCTCACCTTAGGTAAATCTAGACCCACCAGGTCTCCAGAGAAGCAATGTAGCACCCAGTTCAGAGCATGGACTCTGGGACTGGCTACCCGGGTTTGAATCCCACATCTCCTTTCTACAAGTTGAATCACTTCGAGCAAGTGCCTTAACCACTCTGTGCCTCCTCGGTCTCCTCAGGTTAGGAGAACAGGATCATTGTTCATCGTTGTTAATCAGCCAGTCAGTTACAACACAGAAATGACTTAGAACAATGTCTAGCACCCTCTAAGTACACAGTAAAAGTTAGCTATTAACATGATAATAGGATCAGGTCCGGTAAGTTTTGTTCCTTCCCAGATACCACTTTGCACATCCCCCTCATCCTCAGCTCTGAGCCAGACCAGGCTCTGCTTTACAGACCTCCAGTCTCCACCGATGGGCACCTAGCCACCTGGGTAATGGCTTTGCTCTAAGTGGCCCCAGAGATCCTTCCCTGGGACTGCAGACCTTCCCCATAGACCTGCTAGTTGTTTCTTTCCTACATCCCAGATGCCTCCCTGATCAGTTGCTGTCCCAGTTCCTACCATGAGTCCCTCCACCCTGTTCTGTTTGGTGGCGTTTCTTTACCATAGGTCCCTTTTACACCTGGGTGAAGTTTGGTTGTTTCACCAACTGTCTGAAACTCCCGTCTGGGTCTGGTCTCACACATGACCACACAGTCTTGAGGCTAGAGACCAGCCTTCCTTCCGCATCACAGCAGCTCCTTCCAATCATCCAAAAGCAGACATTCTGCCCATTTCAAAGTCCTTGACTCCATGTTGGACTGCTCATACAGTCCCTCTCTCATCCCAGCCCTGTCTACTCCTCGTCTTTGTGTCGGGGAGAACTGATTGACTGAGCTTCTTGAGTGACTTATTTTGAATTGCAAGCCCAACCTACTGCCCATGTCTGATAATACTTGTCTATCCCCTCTTCCCCAGCCTGTCCCACCCACTTCCTCGCCCCAAGCCCAAGAAAACCTCTAGTATCCTTTCACCCTTGTTTTATAACACAGGAATTACTTTGCACACGGTAACTAGAAGAGGGCCCTTCCCTTCCGACGCTTCCCTTCCCTTTGCCCATACACTCGCAATGGGATCATCCTCTCCTATCCCCAGACTTGTTTCCCCCCAGGCTCTGGTCCCTGTCCCTTCTTACCATGTGTCATGCATTATAGTTCTACTTCCCTTAAGAGACACATGGCAAAATAGAAATGAAGAACTGAGACAAAAGGAGAATCAAGTATGTAACTAACTAGGCAGATGGCTGGCCGCACGTGCAAATGTCAGTTCTCCTTCGTGTGTCGACAAATACAGAAAACCTTCCTGAGGGCCTGCCATTTGGTAGGCCCTGAGGAGTGCTTGCCTGGCTAGGTTGGCACCTCTCCCACTGCCCCCCCGCAACGGGTGATGGGGCAAAGAGTGACCTACGCGAGGGCCTGACCCCATATGAGCTGAGGGACCGCCCTCTCACCCTGATTCTGGTGTCTCCCCTTTTGCTGCACCTGTTCTCAGATCATCTCCACGATACCTACCCAATCCCTGAAGTTCCTGAAGGAGGCTGGGCACGGCACCACCAAAGAGGAGATCACCAAGGACGCAGAGGGGCTGGACGAAATTGACCACGCAGAGATGGAGCTGCGCCGAGGCCAGATCCTCTGGTTCCGGGGCCTGAACCGTATCCAGACTCAGGTACTCTGATAGTGGCCTGTCCCCCTGCCGGGAGAAGACATCTCTCCGTGTTGGGAAGTGTGGGAGGGGCAGCCGCTCTTGGCGGCCAACATCTCTTCCCTCCCTAAGGCTCACTGCCGGTGGGCAGCCCGAGCTCCCTAGCTCCAGGGGCGAGCTGCCTGGGCCTCTCTGAGAGGAGAGGAGTCATAGGGCCCAGAGCACCGGACGCAAACTGGTAGCATCGTGCTTTAGCTTCCAGTCGGTTCTAAAGCTCATTTTGCCACCCTCCCTGGGGCCAGCAAGCTTCCTGTGTAAGGTCTCTTGCAAGCACCAGACCTGACGTCAGGGTGGGAGATGTTCGGAGTCTATCCCTACCCTTCAGAAGGAAGGAGTTAGACAATATCCCTAAGGCAGCATCGCCAGCATACACTTTGTATGCATCCCCAAGCTGCTGTGAGGGTAACATAGCCGTTATCTGGAGGGGTCTTTGTAAAAGAAACTCACCCTCTCATATCTTCCCCACTCACACTTTAAGGCCATGGTGGGGAATCTGACGGCTCAGTGTGTATAAATGACAAAAGTCTCTCAATGCCTGAGTATCTTTTGCAGGATTCAGATTTGCTTCCCCAAAAGGAAGAAGCTATAATTTCCTCAAACCTTTTCCCTTCTCGCAATTTCTGAAAGAGCATAGATGGCTGCTCTTAAGCGCCCTGCCTATGGAGCCCTACAGTAACGTTTTTTCCTCCCGCTTTCCATGCAGCAACTGTAACCACCTGCTCCTGGGTGGGCGGGCTGGTCTAGGCCCTGGTCATTCTATCAGGTTCCCTGTTCTTGCCCTATATGCCTCTGTTCTATGAGTCCTGAGATTTCCCATCTCCAGAGAGCAGGCCTATTCCTCTCTGCTGGTTGGCTGGAGATCCCAGAAACAAGTTCCACTCTCAAAAATTAGCTGCCGATGGCGTAGAAAGTTCCCTAGTCAAGCCCACCTCGTTCGGTCATAGGGAAGAGAGATCAAATGAATCCTCACCACTGCATACCTGCCGGGAACTTGTCCCCCATAGGCAAGACGGTGACGGAAGTGGGAAGGCAGGGCTCGTTGGAGAAGCCCTGGGGTTCCTTTCTGCTCCCTCGGGTTCCTCCCCGCAGAGAGGGAAACTCCCCAGGGCCTGCAAACCCCACCCTCACCCCCCTCCAGGCCACTGGCTCTTGTCTCTAAAGCCCCGGTGCTTTCCTTCAGGTCTGCTCCTTTCCAAATAACCTGTCTGCTTTTCTCCCTTCAGGGTCACTGCCTCCTCTTCTCCTATGTGATATTGTTTTCTCCCTAGCCCAGGATTCCCTCGTTCCGGCTTCTCCTTGGCCCCTCGCCCGTCTTCCATCGCGGGGGGCTGAGCTTCATGGATCTCCCTTCCCCTCTACTCCCAGTTCCCACTCCCTTGACTCTATACCTCTGGGTTCGGATGCACGACCTGCCCAGTTTTCACTGTGGAAGTGGGGGCCTTGTGACGTTAGCAAGCTCAGGAAAGTACCTTCCCCGTAGCGGTCCCCCCTCCCCATGTGCAGCCCCTTCCCTCCCACGGGATCAGGCCGCTCCGTACCCCGGAACTAAAAACTATATAACGTGACGAAGGGATGGTAGTTTAGCTCAGACTTTGGTCTGAGTCCGGAAACCAACCCTAAACATTCCGCGGCTTCTCAGGAAGCTTTATAAATAAGAACAACTGTCTGTCTCCTAAGGTGCCTGTTTTGTCACCTTCTCACCTGGGGAAGCAAAGCGAAATGAATGGAGTCAGCCCCTGCTATTAAGCCTGTGGGCGTTTTTTAAGATGGTGCTACCAGATCCTGAAGGATAGAGGAATTCCTTTTGATTTGTTCCTTGTCACTTAGGGGTCAGGGATCAGGACAGTAGGTTTGTCCCAGGCCCCAGACCAAGGCCGTGGTTGGTAACCAAACGGCACGAATCACCTCTGTGTCTGAGAAGTAGGACACAGAGAACCAGAGACCACTTGCTAGACTGTAGCCGCTGACCACCGCCGCCAACCAGCACGTCTTGCTCCCCCGCCCTCGGTCTGGCTACCGAGTTATTGCCAGACGTTGCCAGACGTTTCAGGAGCCCCGGTGCCGGTGGCATTCTCGCTAAGGAGTCTGGCTGCTGGGTTCCTGAGCTCCCTTCTCAGGGGCCCTGTCTGCTTCAGCCCAAGGAGCAGGGTCTCAGGACACCCAGAAGCAGGTGAGCCCGGCAGTTGGGGTCTAGGAGCCTTTCCACCCCAGCCGCCTGTGTGTGGCCTACTACCTGCCTCGCTTTTTTTCTTTAAAAACGCAGGAATTCTTGTCCTGCAAAATCTGCAAAAATCGATGGTCAACTTAATTGGTTCAGAGGTTCCTGAGGCTCAAAATTCAGTTACTATATTATATTCCACCTTCTATCTTAAATGGCATGCCTTATTTTTTAAGACTACAGGTCAACACAATGAATAAGCTGTCACTCTCTGTTAGGGGTCACGGGGTAGAGAAGTCCCTTTAAATTGTAGATACTTTTGGACACCCGCACACCTAAAATGTCCTCCGTAGGCTGCCAGGGAAGAGAAGACCGGATTCTGGCTGGGTATTTGGACTCCATGGCAAATTGTTCTTGAAAGGAAGTGGGCTGTGCAATTAATGGTTTTCCCCTTCTCCTCACCGTTGCTTTGTGTATGAGGGAAACTTCTCTCTTGCTCCTGCTCCTATCCCCTTTTCCCAGCACTTTCCGTCCCCCTGCCCTAACCCTCCAGGATCCCCGCCCCCACCTGTTTCTTCCCCTCTCTCTGGACTGTGCAGCAAAGCTGTCTCACTCTCTGATTCTTTGCAGATCGACGTAATTAACACATTCCAGACGGGAGCCTCTTTTAAGGGAGTCCTAAAGCGACAGACCATGGGGCAGCACCTTGATGTTAAACATGTTCCTAGCTCATCCTATGTAACAGTTGCGCCAGTCACATCTCCCCCCACCACTTCTGTTCCTGCTGCTGTCTCATCTCCTACTCTGGGCAGTGAGTGAGAGTCTATTATGATGCATGATTTGCTAAAATGACCACAAGAGAGCACGTGGCATCCACTTTAACAAACCGTGGCATCCACTTTAACCAACTGTGGTTATCTTTTCCTTTTGGTTTTTCCCTTTGACCTCTGACTTAAGGGAAGAAAAACGGGACAGAAATCCCAATCCCAAACCAGGCTGTGTGCCCTTTTATTTTATTTTATTTTTTAATGTTGAAAAACTATTAAACCATAATCATTTTAACGACAATAATCCTGCTTTCTGATCGTTCCTCTGCATTGCCTGTTTCTTCCTTGAGTTTTTTGTTTGTTTGGTTTTACTTTGAGTTGTTTGTTGGTTGGTTGGTTTTGCTTTGTTTGGATATGTTGTTGCTCCTCTCCTCTCCTGCTCCTTTGAGTCTAAACTTGATCTCCTGAGGTTAGAGGCGAGGTTGGGCCAATGAAAACCCAGCCCTCTCTTCCTGGGAGGGAAGGGGGACAAGTTTCAGATCTCCTGAAAGAGAATATGAAGAGAGCTACCCTTCCCATGGGCTTTTCTACCAGGAGATCCCTCATCATTGAGCCGACGTTGAACTTGGCCGATAATAACAGTCCTTCTGGGCTACCGCCCTGTCGTGAGCTGGCAACATTGGCGTAGAAGCTGCAGCTGAGCGTGAAGAAAAGAAGGAGCTCAGTTCAGTTGCACAGGGCTGCGTGTCCCCGAGGTTTCACTTTTCAGGGACGGCAAACCAAGCTCTGGTCTAAGAGTCAATGTATTCACATCTGGGCAGGAGAAATGTATATGCAAAGGTCCAAATAACTTAATTTTCTTCACTCCAGCTTTTTCCTTTTTAGGAATTTCTGAAGAGCAACTTTTGTTTTGTTTTGGTCTTTTGCTTCCCCTTTCCTCTAGTTTGACTGTCTCACCCATAGCCAGCCCTTCACGCCTTATTTTGCACATGAAGTTTTAGGTGCCTCTTTCTGGGCCAGCCTATCAGCTGGAACATTGTCAGTGTTTAACCTAAGATCTGGTGCTCCCATCAGGAGATGGTTGGATTCTTGCTAATGCTTATGCCTTACAATTCCGGGTCATTTCACCTTCCCCAAAGGGGACACAGAGAGGAGAGAAGGCTCTTTGCTGATAGTGCTATTAAGGTATTTGGTGGGGAAGAAGTCTCCGTGTATTAAGTCTATTGTGAGCTTCAGATATTTGACGATTTTATTTATCTCTTCTTCCCCCATCCCCCCAAAACCCCAGAAGGGAGGGCACGGTAAAGAAAGAACAGTTGCATTATCTGTGGTTCACGTGATTGTGAGCTGTGCAGGTTAACCAGAATCAGATTATTTGTTGTCTTTGTGGCCAAATGTAAGTATTCTGGTGTGAGATATGAGGGGTGGGGTTTTCTGTAGATACATATTTCTTTAGGCCCTAAAGCAGTCAAAGAACTAAGTTAAGTCTTACCCTGCAAAAATCTAAGAGCTTCTCCCTCTAGTCCTTCCATATTCCTTTCTTATTTCCTTTTTTCTTCAGAGGCTTTTTCCCTGTCCTTCTAACTAGTATCTGTTCTTTTTTAATTCATGCCTTTCTGTGAGGAAGGGCTAGTGTCAGCTGTCCCAATGATTTGAAGGTGGAAAGAGACTAAGCAGAAGACAGAGCCCATCGGGTTCTTATGGAATTGCTCTTATGGAAAAGAGGGTAAGCTGCTGACCCTCAAAGGCAGAAACTGAGTCAGGAGACAGCCACACCCGCGCTCTCTCCAGCTGCTCCTACTTACCCAGATGTCCTAGAAGAAATAGTCACGCATTTCAGGACCCCCGTCCCCATTCCAGATCTCCAAGTGAATTCAGTTACTTGTCTAACCTTCAGTAGATAAATCTTTAAGATTTCCCTCTATAGGAAAACCCTTAATTCCTTCTCTTCCCCTGGTTTCTGAAAAGAGAACAGAAGACTATAGAATCTAGCTGAAGAAATGGAGTCTTCATCTGCCCATTCACTGAGCTCCAGAGAGTGGTCCTTAGCCCTCATACCTAATCGAAAGGTCCAGCCTGGTAAGGACTCCTGAGACACGAGAAACAGTCGCCCTTCAATCAGCCACTTCTATGTGTAGGACAGGGGCCACAGAAGAGCCATGTCCCAGAGGTTTTGGGGGACAGTAACTGGGGAAGGAAGGGCTGATTGGCTGAATGGAGAACGCCTACAGCTTTCACAGTGGCCACTTCACTAGCTGTGTCTTGTTCCCCGTACTCTGCTCACGCACCAGGCATCAGGGAAGGAGGATGCCACCTTTGCTTGGGGTAGACTGGTGGTGATGTATCTGTGTGACTGTTCATCAGCATGTGTTATATATTCTCTGTTGGAGCTGAGCAGCATTCTGGCACAGCCCCAAGCCCTCCACCCCCCACCCCTTCTCTCCCCCACCAGGCCACTAGAGGTGCCGCCTAGTTCCCTGACTCCTCTTCCTTCAAGCTTCCCTTGCAGGATGCTGGTTTCCCTTTAGATTCTAGAAGCCCTGCAGTCTAGCCGGATGACTGTTCCTTGCTCCCCCAAAGAAGGTATTTTCCCTATTGTTTCCATCTACCCATTCCAATTCACTTTTATCTCCCTTATTGTTTGCCTGTAACAGTGTTATTGATCACCCCAACAGGTGAGAGGAAAAGCCAGAAAACAGGGCTCCAGACCCTGGCTCTAACCCCAATTTTTAAAAATCTGTTTTCTATTGGATTTCACATATAATTATTTTCATTAAGTATTCAGTTGCTTCAAAAATAAATAGAAGCAAGAAGTTTGAAAATCACTGATATTGAAGATAACCAACTGGTGGTGTGAAAAGGTACCTCTTCTTCTGCAGCACTTGTTAAAAACTTGGAAATCTCAAGAGCAGGTGAAAAGTGTGGGCTATGTCATCCCTCCTTACCGGGGGTGGTATGGCTTTGAACCCATCTCTTGACCAGGGAGAAGGCACTGGGTTTGGACTCACTTCATCCAAGGTGCCTTGCTCTCAGATTTGACGGAGATCAGTTAAAGCTTGGGGGCCTCTGGAAGACCAAATGGAGCCTCTGTTCCATCTGATCTCACCTAGGTCTGGAGCAAAGAGAACATGACAGGTAAAATTCACCCATCAGATTGTCAACAGCAGTCAGAGAAGGATGGAAACGTAGGTCCTTACCTTCTGTTCAGCATGGCGAATGTGTGCCCAGGTTCCTTGCTTCTTCTTGGCCGAAGTGTGGAGCCGATTCTACCGAGCAGCAGAGAGTCCTTTGCCTTCTAAGCTCTGGGCACCCGCAGTCCTGGGTGGGCAAGCTGTTGTGGCGTGAGGCAAGATAAGGAAAGCCTTAGCCAGCGAAGACACAGCTTCAGTGAATCCTCTTCATGTGTTAGTCTTGAAGGGTCTGTCTAGTAATAGCATTGCCCGACTCTTTATGTCTCCTTTGTCTGCACATTCTTGCCTCTTCCCTAGGGACCTATTCTTTGCTGAAACAACAGAGGCATGGAAGAGGGGCCCTAGGCCACCACTCAGCCTCCCTCCCTTGCCCCTCCTACCACACCGGTCTCTCCGGCAGTAGCCTCATTTCTTTCCTGAGGGAACGATTTTTGGACAAGACTAGGCTCAGCCACCTCCCCACCACCAAAACCATCCTCCAGCCACTTTCCTCTCCCTTGGCCTCTCTCTCCCACCGTCTCAGGATCCAACCTACTGCCCCAACCCCAATTCTGCCAACCCAGGTTCTAAGCCATACTTCAGAGAGGCCTACCGTTCAGAAAAGCAGGCTGCCAAAAGAGCGGGGACCCATGGATGAGGCAAAGGCTGACCACAGGAATCAGTTGTTGTTTATTTTTTTCCTTTTCTCCCAATTGACTGAATCCCTTCCTTTTTTGTGTGGTAGAAAGAGACTTTGACACTTAACGGGGCAGTGCGTTTCCCTCTGCCCACTAAAGCCGCGTGGTGTTTCCATTCCTCCATCTTCTTCATCCGCCTCATCAGAAAAGCCACTTGTCTATAGCACGGCCTCCAACCGGGTGGTTTCTCTCCTGGTCCCATCCCTTCCCTTCTCCACATAAGGTCATGCCCCCCAAAACCCAAGAAACAGCTGGAGAAAGCCGCAGGCTGGGGCACAGGTATTATGCACCAGAGGCATGGACATGCACTTGAACTGGGAGAGCCAGCTCTTCTCTCCGTGGTCAGGAGGAAGGCATCTTCTCATACCCATGTTTCAGCCCCATCTGCCAGGGGAGGGACGGAAGGAGTGGAGTTCCACTTTCTTGGGGGGGCAGGGGACATGGCAGAGGTTGTGGGATAGAAATGTGTGCATGTTTCCTGACTGAAAGAGCAATTATTCAACTGGAGAGTATAAGAATTTTAATTTCTTGCATGCTGCTGACACAAATGAAGAGTGCTTTGTCTGCCTTGCTGCACGGTATCCATAGCCACTTATCACCCAAAGTGTATTATGTACGGACTGGTATGAGTTTGACTCTTTAAGGGTTTTAAGCAGATAACTAAACTTCAATGTGTAACTTTTCCATTCCACGTTCACAAAATGTTTGGCCTCGACACAGAAAGCCACATGTCTGAATCATCTTTTAAGTTCGGCTATTAATTTGCACCTGGTTCCAATGTTCTTGCCCTCATCCAAAAGAACTAATGAATCCTTGTTTTCTGTTTCATTTTAAGAATGGATTGTTTGGGAATGCTAACTTTGCTTTGGGTTTTCTACCTTTTTTTTTTTTTTTTTTTACTGCAGCTTTGAAATATTCAGTTGTTTGCCATTACTCACCCCACCCCACCCCCATGCTTGAAATTTGATGTTTCTGGCGTTCCATAATCTCTTCTTATGTGTTTGGTTTCGGCTGCTGCGCGGTAGTGTTTTGTAGTTGGAGTTTTGTTTCTCTCCTCAAACCACCAGTGCCTTGTTCTACTGGTCCGTTCTCACCTTCGTGTTTTCTTATCCTCCCTTTCCTTCCCCCCGGTATAGATCAAAGTGGTCAAAGCATTCCATAGTTCCCTCCACGAAAGCATTCAGAAACCCAAGAACCAAAACTCCATCCACAACTTCATGACCCACCCTGAATTCGCCATAGATGAGGAGGTGCCACGGACACCACTCCTGGATGAGCATAAGGAGGAAAATCTTGACAGTCCTAAGGCTGGGACTGGGGTGCTCCTGTTGGATGGTGAGGTCACGCCATACGCCAACAAAAACAACAACGCGGTGGACTGCAGCCAAGTGCAAATTGTTGCCTCCTGTTCAGAGAGCCCTCTGCACAGCCTGGAGACATCTGTTTGAACTTCATTCTCTGACTCCCATCCCGCTTTCCCCATGTCCTTTTTCATCTGTCCCATCAGTAAGGTGACGATGGGGACTTTTCACTGTCATGTCAGCTGCTCCCAAGTACGTGTGAACCCCCACCTGACCATGAAGAGGCAAGAGCACAGACCTACGAGGATGTCGACTTAAACTTGAGCTGGGGTTTGTAGCAGGACCCAGTCAAACCCCAGGCAGGTAATGAATGGTAGGATCTACTCCTTGGGTGTATCAGTTGTCATTTTTAAAGAAATGATGACAATCCTCTTGGCATCTACCCCAACCCAGACTCTCCTCAGTGTACATACGTATGTCACCATCTCCTGACCTCTGATTTTTACCCTATGAGTCTGTGCCATTTGTAAGCTAAGTCGAGGGTTCCGAGAGACAAATGTCCCCAAATGCAATGTGTTGAGGGAAGAATGGAATGTATAGAATCAGCCCCATAGAGTGAGTGTTTTTGAAATGACTTCCCCATTTTCAAAACTTACACCTAAAGCCCTCTAGCTCTTTCTGCCCTTCTAGTCAAACCTCCCTAAGGTTCTGTTGGTCTTTTGTGACCACTGTCTCCCTTACCTTCACTCTTTCTTGTTCTTTTTTTCTTTCTTCTTTTCTTTTTTTTTTTTTTTTAAGTTGTGATGATTAAGAAAGTGGAATGGACTTGGCTGAATTGAGTCAACTTTGGCCATTCCCCCTTCTGGCCCCAATGGAATCCTTGGCTTAGTCCTAGAGGCAGATAGGTTTCTTAGCTAATGGGATCCTCTTGAAGCAATCGAGAGCTGGTAAGAATGTATTTCTGTTGTTGCCAGGTTACCTTCCCCTTCTGAACTGCCATCTTGTCAGGTGTGTGTCCTTTCTAAGTGCCAGGGAGATCAGCTTTGACCGTGAAGCTCGCATATGTTTGTTAAATAGTTTTTCCCATAAGCCTGAGCTTTCTCCTATTCCTAAAGTGGTGGCAAAAGAAGGGGTTGAGAACGGCCCTGCCTCCTAACTGGACTGGGATATTGAGGACCCGCAGCTGGCAGGTCCACGACAAGACAGACCATCAGAGCCAACTCTTGTACCATCTTCCCTTGGGTTGACCACTCCTGCTTTTAAAGCCTTCCGCCACAGCGCTTCTAGAACCGGACCTGCTTGGTGCGGGAGTGCGTACTGAGAAGACGGGAGAGGCAGAAGGGCCATTCTAGCAGGTTCTGAGAAACCAGACCCCTTGAGCTTAGGCGCCCAGGTACCAGCTTTGACATACCCCTCAGCTTTCTCATTCTGCTCTGTCGTGGCCCCTAACTCGTCTGGTCTCAACAGGCCCCAACCTCTCTCGCATATTCCACTTTTGAAAGTACCCATCCCAAAGTGGGGTCCAGTGACATTTTGCTGACTTAAAGGAGCAAAAGACCCACCCTGGAAAGTTCTCCTTCCTCTCTTCCTTTGCTCCCACGCGCCCCCCTCGAGGCCCTCTCCAGAACGTGTTCAACTGCTGCACATGAAGCCCTGTGCCTTCCTTCCCTGAACGCTGCCCAAAGCATCCCCCTCCCGTCTGCCTCTCAGGAGGTAGGGACCTCACTAGGAGATTTTTTTTAAGTGTTCCTTAATGGGACAAGGTGGAGCCACGTTTGCAGGAGCTCCATTTTTATCCCTGCTGGTGTTGACATAAGCTCTTCTGTGCAGGGGCTCGTTAACTCACGTCTACCAATTCCCATGAAAGAAATGAAGCCCGTCCCCCTGTTTCAAGAGTGATGGCGGTGTGGGGGTGGGGCCTGAGGCTCTTCCGAACCTGCCAGACTTCCACTTGTGAGCGTAAGGTGGCCGGAACCTATGCTCTCCGGCCCTCTCCTGGGGCTCCCTCCTCGCTCCCCCCTTCCTCCTGAGCTGTCCTGAGGTAGGAAGAGCAAAGACACAACACCCCCACCACGTCCCCACTGTTGCACAACCCGCCAGATTTGACTTGGGCTTTGTAAAGGTCACATGCTTCAGCAATCTTTTCTCTGTCTTAAATCCTCATGTGGGAATAAAACAGCTCACCCAAGGTGTTAGGTGTGCACATATATATTTATTAAGTACATCGGAAGATTTCGTTCTGTCAAGTCTTTTATTACCTCAGATCAGTTTAAAAAACAAGCCAATAACAAACGTCGGAGCCTATCGCACCGTTCCTGTTCCCAGAAGACTCTCGTGGTGCCAGACGGGTTACTCTTGAGGGCTTGTGTCTACTTGTTTAAAGTCAATGGCTTTTGTGTGTCTTTTAGTTTCCATGGTAGGAGAGAAAATAGAGAATATTATGCAAAAATATATAGTTTTCTTTAGCTCAGAAACAGATATTTTTGAGTCAGCCATATGTATTTTGTTTAAAGGTTTTGAAATAAAGTGCTGTCGTGTTACCCTGTGGAAGGAGCATATAACCAGCTGTTGTACGTGACAGGCAACTTAGCGTATTTGTGACTGGTTGTAAAACCAATGCACCGTACTTCCTTTCTCCAAACAGCCATCTTTATACTTAGGGGGAAAAAAAATGTGTTGGGTTCTAGACTTTTTTAATATAAATTTTGTTGATATGGAATTGAGTAAGTTTAAGTGTTTATGTGCATATGTTTTTTATATAAGTTTTTTTCTATTCAGTTTTAGTGATCCAACTGGCAGTGAGTAAATATGGCGTAAGGTAATAGAGCTTTCCCCCCATATGGTGCTTTCGATCTGAAAAGGGTCTGATGGGGAGAAGGGGAAATAATTCTCCTAGAGAAACCTAGGAAAGTGGGCAGTGGCCTGTGGATGGGAAGGAAAGCAGCCAGTGAGAAAGGAGTGTGCATCGCCCATGGAGTTGGGTGCCAGGCCTTTTAGTAACTAGTGTTCAGGGTCAGGGGGCCTTGGCTGGATGTTGTTTTTTGAGGAGTAGCTGGTAGAGTAGTACCCAAGGCATGAATATCTCTCGGGCTGCAAGGGTACTCTGATTGGGGCTTTGCCTATTTTATGGTTCTTTCACCCACGTTTTATGGGTTCTTCTTCACCCTGGGAGTTTTCCATTAGTGAGCTTTTGTGCAAAGCTCTGATTTGGGACTTCCCCTCTCCTAGAAAGGTTGTGTGCGATATATGAGATGGGGGAGAGAGTTCTAAGTGGAAGTCACAAAGGCCGGTCCTAACGCGGGGTGACCGCCTTGGGGCCAGGTCCTTCCCAGAGGTGCCCTCTGCTCTCTGAAGTGATGACTCCCCCATCCCTAAAGGTGTCAGAGAGACCACCTCGCAATGCTTCTGACACTTGTGGGTTCTGTAGGGTCTGGGTTTCTTCTTCCACTCGAGCTTCAGAGGGGAGAGTTCGCACAGGTCTATCTGAGCGATTACCTCACTGCCGAAAACCGAAAACCCGGCGGGGGTAGGGGCAAGTCCGCATGCAACCTCGAAATGCCTCACCTCCTTTCTCTCCTGCTTTCTTTGCCTCACGATCGATCGAAGCATCCCGTAATACCATCACAAAGTGCACACTTCCTCACTCTCCATATCTAGGGACCACCTACAGCAGCGGTGGGGACAAGGCACTTGTAAATGGCTGCTATTCTGAAGCCATTCTAGCCTTTTCCTCAGAATAGACCAGATGCCCTTCCATGTAGCTAGTGCCAGTGCTTTGCCTCCCAAGCCCTGCTGTCAGGCCTGCTGTCCCCTTTCCTCTTGCTGAAGAGAGACGGAGGCAAGTGAGCTCCCCGTGACCGAACTGGCCTTTGGTTCGTGTTTGCTCCCCATCTGTATATAGGCCATATGTGAATATGCCGTATCTCTATGTGCCAACAGATCTATCTACGTTGTCCTTTTCAAAATCAGCACGCAGGTAGGAATTTGGAGTTTCTTTCTTTCTTTTTTTTTTTTTTTTCAGTAACTAGTATAACAAGCACTGGTATTTTTGTATAAAAAAGAAAAACAAAACAAAAGATTGACTGTTGTGGTCTGCATGACATAAACAAACATGGTGATATCCAAGCAATGTGTACCCCAGTGTGTGTTGCCATAATTTGCAGTTCGGCTTAACGGTGCACCCAATCTGTATTTGCATTCTGATATTATTTAAGCTCTCTGTACAATGTTTTGCATGTATTTATATGGTTCGTAGGGAAAAAAAAATGCTGTAAACTGGCAAATCTGAAATTCAAATATGTTGTCCACTGAGACGGGAAGAAGAGGAGTTTGAAAAGATGGGGAAAAAAGGGATATTTTTTTTTTTTGGAACCAATAAAGCTTGTTGCTGATGAGCAGAAACCAGTACTGCCGTGCACTGAGAATAAAAACCCCATGCCCACTAGTACCTGTGTTGTCCTCAATGTGTCTCCACTTGTGGGTCATTGTCACTGAGGCTCTGCTGGAGTTTGAGGAGGGACCCGCCGCAGCCGCATCGAGACCCCCGTCCGTGCCAGCCCGGAACTCAGCTTGTCACTGGCCCCTGCCACACTTCTCTGCCAACACAGCCCTCTGGCCACTCGCGGCCCCGCTTGCCAGGTCCACGCGCTGGTGGGACAAGCTCTGCTCGGCTCGCTTCGGGCGGAACCCCGGAACAAGTCGGGGCACAGTGAAGCCAAAGCTTTTGAGAAAGGATGAACTGGGAAGGATGAGAGTCAGAGTGGCAGTCCTTTCTTATGCTCTTTGCCTTTTTTTTTTTTTTTTTAATGAAATACATTCTGGAAAAATTCATTCCCCTGATATTAGCACCTTTTTTTCCTACCTTGCCTCTGGGGCTCTCCCCGTCTCCTTTCTCCAAGTTTTTGTTCTATTCCATTCTGTTAATTGTCCCATTCACCAAGTCTCTGGCAGGACCTATGAGGCCCCAGGTTCGGGCCAAAACCGCTTCCTGGCAGGTCATTTGGGTTCTGAGCTTTTGTATCTCAGAACTCAGAACTCCCTGCCCCTTTCATCCCGGCGCTCGATCAAGTTCCCTGCTCTCTCTGAACACATCAAAAGGAGGAAAGGACTTTGTGGGCTCCCCCTGGTCTGTTAGGAAAAGTATGCGGGAGAAGGACAGCCCAAACTCTGCCGGCTGTTTGAACAGGCGGCTTCTGAAGGTGGAGTCAGCCCTGGAGGAAAAAATCTTCTGGAGTATGAAGTCTCATCCCCACGTCCCCTGCCCGCCCCAGCTCACGCTCCATGGGCACAGGCACACTGCCTACTTCATTTCTTTAAAACTTGGACTAGGGCAGAAAAAATGAATAATTCATAACAGGGGGCTAGGTGTTGTTTGATAACAGAAGTCATTTGCAAAACAGAACTAGTCTTTTTCCCATTATAGGTTCCCTCCCAATTACCCTTGCTAGAATGGGATGCAAAGCACACAGGCATGCGCACACAGACACACACACACACACACACACACACACACACACAGGGCTAGAGTCCTTTCTAAAGTTTGGCCCTGAATTGCCCCTTACTCTCGCCTTGTCTTGGTTGGACCCAAGATCTGTGCCTCTCTATGAGGCCAAACTGGATCTTAAGCATCTACACCGCCTAACTCCAGTGTGCGGTAAGGTGTGGAGGATGAGCCTCAAAGTAGCTCTCTGACTGCGACCCATGGATCCTCAGGTATTGTTTTAATGGCGTCTAAAACCAGTTCAGCTCCTTGGCCTGAGTGATGATACAGAAAAGTGCATGCTCTTTTCTTCCATCTTTTGCCCCACCCCCAGTTCTAGAAAAGCATAATTGCTCTGCCCTCCTTCTTTAATAATGGTTTGCAAACCTTTCTCAGCCACCGTATTCTCTCCCTGTGGTCACTGGGTTTGTTTGAAGCTCTTCACCAAAACTCACTGGTTCCCTCCCAAGTACACCCACAGCCAGGCAACTCCCTGCTGACTTAATCTGTGGCACATCCAAAGATTAGTCATTGGGTACCCGTGAACTAGTTACCAGCCCCTGACCTGGGTCTCTTAAGACATGGCCTTCATGTCACTGCAAGCATGAAGGAAGGTAGAAATGGCACGTCCTTTACTGGCAAATACTTTGGAAACCCTGTTGTAAATAAAACATGTAAACATGTTACCATGTTGGTGGTGTCATGAACATTCAGTTGTCCCCAACATGAACCTAAGCCATGAGCGATAACGATAACAAGCTGCTGGATCCATGGACTGTCCTACTTTCAGCCTTGAAAGGGAGTGGCTTCGGGTTCTGGGCTTGGCCATATCCTGATGCAGAACTAATCATATGTCTTCACTTCCCCGAAACTTATGTCAAAGCATACTTCCCTGTCCTCAGAAAACACACACATGGAAGGGAGCAGTCTCTTTGGAATGGCCTCCCTCTGCCATCTCCTCAGAGGCCAGTGTCAAAACAAGAATGCCACTTCACCCTGACAATGAGACCCACCTCTGAGAAAAGCCAAGTTACCATCAGAAGCTTGGCTTCTGCTCATGAAGTCTGAGCAAGGGGGTGACCTGAACCATCTGAGTAGCCAGAGCCCTCACACTCTGAGCCGGGTACCTCCATCTCTGCTCTTGGATAGACCTGGTCCCTGCATTCAGGCTCAACCAACACTCGGTTTCTCCCCTGTCCCCTGTAATAGAGGCCACCTGGACCATCCTCCAGATGCAGCACCACTGGTTAGCTTACAAGGTTTTCTGCATCATACTGGACCCAGGAACACTATGTTGAAGGACTGTGATGTGTGTTTTAGAACTCCAGATCCCCGTGGCTTGGCCTTACTGACAGTAAATACTTGTGAAAACTTAGTTGAGGGACGCCTGGGTGGCTCGGTCGGTTAAGCGTCTGCCTTCGGCTCAGGTCGTGATCCCAGGGTCCTGGGATCGAGTCCCGTGTCGGGCTGCTTGCTCAGTGGGGAGTCTGCTTCTCCCTCTTCCTCTGTCTGCCGCTCCCCCTGCTTGTGCTCTCTCTCTCTCACAAATAAATAAATAAAATCTTCAAAAAAAAAAAAAACTTACTTGAAAGAGGAAGTGAAGCTGAGGACATCAGGGCCAGGGACTAGCAATGGCCTTCAGCATCCGTAAGAAGGAGAACAAATCCACCCGTGGTAATCCAGAACCCTTCATGTGAGTCAAGAATCCCCACGTCTTCCCCACTTAACCTTAGGAACTGAAACTGCTGCCGATCAAGTAGGAGAGAGAAGGGGTTCAAATCTTTGCGGCTCACCCCGTGGTGGAGGACCTAAAACACAGATGTCGGGGAGCTGGAATAAGATGATGAAGTGTGGCCGCCCAGGAGGCAGGAGACCCTCATCCTGACCCGTGCCTCTTGTGTGGCTTGATTTTCCATCTAGACAAGGAGATAGTTGAAGTACATCAATGATTTTCAGATTACACTTTGAAGATCCGAAAGGGATTCCTTAGAGATGATTCAGAGCCCACAGGTGTTCAACAAAAGTAGCTTTAAAAAAAAAAATGTATTTGGCTTGTAGGTCAGCGGTAGCACTGAAAAAAATGCCTTAAAGGTGAATTCGTCCTCTCTGAGGTGATACCATAACAGCAAGAGTTGTGTGATTAAATACACAAGCAAGCCTAACTTGGATCCTGTCTTGATGGTTTCCCATTATAATTACCAATGTAAGCACAAACACAATAGAGTAAGACTTAGTGATTGTAGTCCATCCATCCTGCTAAGATTGTTATCTAGCTGATTCATCTTTGGAATTTGTTGTGAAAAGAGCAGAGGTCTGGAGATCCAGAGATCTCGCCCAGCGGGATGGCATAAAATTACAGAGCGGAAGCAAGTTGGCTTCTTTAAGCTATGGTGGAGAGCACTGGCCTGGGGATTGGAAGGCCTAGGTTATAATTCTGACCCTGCTACCAAGGGTCTCCCCAACTCTGACACTCTTTCCATTCTCAGTCTAGTGTCTAAAATTGCTGTTAATAACCACTGGAGAATGCCTAAGTGGCAGTTCTCTTTCATTGCTTTATCTCCCCTGGAATGTGGCATTATCGTGTGTGCTTTGGACAAGAGCACATACCGGGACATGCGCAGGCAGGCTCGGCCACTTATACCTGCAACAAAGACAAATTGCTCCACAGCCCTTAGAGCACAAGAAATCTGTTTCTTCCCTAAATCTAATAAAATCTAACCCCAAACTAGCTACCACTCACCAAGATCTGCAAGAGGCCTCTCTCAGTTGTTTGTTCTCATCACCTCCCCTCAGGTATTGGTCCACTCATCATTCAACGAGCGTGTGCTGTGCCAAGCACTGTTGTAGGCATCGGGGATGCAGCAGGGAACGAAACAAAGTCCCTGCCCTCTTTGAATTGAGTCTCATGGAAGAGAGACAAAGAAGTAAATACATAGCATGTCAAATGGTCACAAGGACCAGGGAGAAAGGTAAAGTGTAAGGGAAATAGGGAGCATGGGACATGAGGGTTGCTCTTTTGTCGATTTTATTTATTTGTCGGGGGGAGAATCCCAAGCAGACTCACTGCAGAGCACGGAGCTCGACTCAGGGTTCAGTCCCAGGACCCCTGAGATCATGACCTGAGCTGAAACCAAGAGTCAGACGCTCAACTGACTGAGCCACCCGGGTGCCCCGAGCTGAAACCAAGAGTCAGACGCTCAACTGACTGAGCCACCCGGGTGCCCCAAGGGTTGCTCTTTTGTAGAGAAGATCTCTGATGAACAAACATTTGTGAAGATATGTGAAGGGAGTCAGAGAGTGAGCTAGGTAAATATGTGGAGGAAAGAGATTCCAGGCAAAGGGCCCAGCAAGTGCAAAGGTGCTGACGCAGGAGACCGTGATGTGTTTGAGGACATACAGGGAAGACAGGAGTCGGAACGGAGTGACTAAGTGGGGAAGTGCAGGCACGGAGCTGGGAGCCGGGCAGAGTCTGCAAGCCCTCTCAAGGCTGGCTTTCATGAAGTGGGAAACCATCGGAAGGTGTTAACTGAGGACTGCAGTGATCTGTCCTACAGTAGAGGGCCTTTCGTGTGGCTGCCATCTCAGGGAAAACGGAAGGACGATGTAGATTGGACGAGCACGTGGGCCATGCACATGTGGGCCCACCTTAAACCTGAAGGACACGGGTAAATCCGAGCCCTCTGTCACGCTGGTGTCCTATGACACACAGAACAGTGAAAAGAAAACGCGTGTTCCAAAAAATTCAGATCTATTGCTTGCCACCGGAGTTCAGGAACGCCCTGGTTAATGAAGTGATCGAAATGACATTCTACTCACTCACCCAAGAAGGGAACAAAGAAAACCCTTTTGACCTGCACCCTTCCTGTTACGCCCCCCACTCCTATTGCCACACTGGCTCTCTCATCCCCAGGCGGGCCCTCTGCCCTCAGGCCTCCTCTGAGATAGGCTGTACCTCATCTGATCCCTAATGTGACTGCCCGCCCACCCCCGGGGTTGCTGAGGAGTTGCCTCCTTCCCGCCCAGAGCCCCAGGCTCAGAACTTCTCTGCGTGTGGGGGCTGGCTGAGGGGAACCAGCGTGCTCACAGCCCTGGGGCTGAGGGGAGACTTGGGGCTGTCAGCAGACATTTGCTCCTCCAGACGCGCCTCACAGCTTGCTCAGCTCCGCAGCTCTGTCACCCCTAGGACTCAAGGGGGGGCTGCCAAATCCAGAACTCCAGAAGGACCGAGGGGGCAGAGGTCTGCCCTGCTCTCAGGACACCAGACTTAAGGAGAGGGTTCTCTTGCCTGTCAGCAATGCCAACCCACCTCCTCCACCAAGGCCTAGCCTAAGTGGGGGACAAACAATCCCCTAGGCCGCTCACACCCCTTGCTTTCAGATTCTCCTCCCTCTCTCCTCAAGGGCCTTGGGCAGAATGGGGGCGGGGAGCAGAGAATCTTTCCATACTTTCTAAATCTTTTTGTTCTAACCCTGCTCTCTCTCAACTTTAACTTAAAAGGAAAGTATTTGCTGCCTTTGTTCTTGGTTTCAGACTTGCCTGGACTGGAGAAGGCCTCCAGCCCAGGAGCAAGCAAACACGGAGGGTGGAGGATTGCCACCATTAAGGCTCCAGCCGTCACCTGCCAAGGGTTGTCTCAGCCCCCAAACCTTCAGGAACAAAGCCCAGCCGGAGTTGGCTTTCACACAGGGCAACTTCGGCATGTTTGGGCCCAGAGATACAAAAGCCACCGTAGATGCCTCCCTGGGGCAAAGGAGACCCAACACAGGAGCCAGGTTGCCCTTCCTACAAGGGGCAGCGAGGGCCGTGCAAGACTTGTCTCTTCCCTTCACAGCTGAGCACACAGCAGGAAACAATACTAGACGCCCGTTTCTTTCTCAGTAGCTCATCCTGTTATACACTCAGGTCATAAATTCACAGCAGCAATAAGCTCCTAAGAGAACTTCTCAGAAGGCCCACTTAATTCTGATGGTCAGGCACTGTGCCAGATGCCAGAGATGCAATAAGTAAAGATTTTATTTTATTTTTTATTTGAGAGAGAGAGAGAGCCCAGAGGGAGAGGGAGAGGGAGAAACAGACTCCCCACTGAGCAGGGAGCCTGACGCGGGACCCAATCCCAGGACCCCGGGATCATGACCCGAGTGGGAGGCAGACGCCTAACTGACTGAGCCACCCAGGCGCCCATAGAGATGCAATCAATACAACAAAGTCACTGCCCCGAAGGGGGTTCAAAGGCTACCTGAGGAGACAGGCGTTTAAACAACGGACCCCAGCAACTGAAAGGTATCATGCCTGGTGCCGTGGGGACCCAGAAGGGCATAAAACCAGTTCCAGAAGGGGAGGTCTTCACAGAGGTGGTGACACAATGTATTTTTTAATCACAATTTTATTTTTTTATAAAATGACACCTAATCTTTATAATAACTTAAGCAATAGAAGTCCAAAGAAGAAAATAACAAAATACCTCAAGCCCCACAACCCAGAAATAACCAGTATAAACTCTTCAAATGGGTTTTATTGGAATTTTATGAGAGAGAGAGAGAGAGAGAGGAACTGCTATCACAGTGAAGGAACCAGTGCAAAGGCCCAGAGCATGGAAGTGATGAGCCGGGTGTGCGTGGGGTACAGAGTGCCGGGAACGGGGTGCAGGCTGAGGCTCAGCACGGTATGCAGGCCAGGCCCACTGCGTATGCAAAAAGCCAGGATGCCTAGTGCCGAGCGGTGGGAGACTTCCCATAAATCCGCACTTAAGGAATAAGGTGATACATGGCAGGAAGGCAGGCTGAGCATCAAGAGAGGAAGAGGGAAAGGCAGGGGGCAGTCCATTAAGTATAAAGAACTGAGCCCAATGCATAGTGAGATAATCACATAATAACAACCCCCACTTAATGAGCTTGCATATGCCAAGTCCTCAGCTGAGCATTTTTCATTGTTAGCCCAATTAATTTTCACAACAGCATTACCTAAGTTGTAGTATTGCTATTTTACACCCAAGGAAACACCCCAAAAGATTAGAGGACCTGTGCAAGATAACCCAAGCAGTCATTTAGGATCTGAATTTGTGTGGATGCTCTTAACACAGTGCTTCTGTCTTTCCGGAGGATTCCGAAAGGTTTTTAGTATTAACATCACTGAGTTAGGGCAGAGCCCCTCCTCTTCAAGGGGTTTTGCTGACTTGGATGCATAAGTTCCGTGGGTTTAAAACCAATCTTGATACTTTTTTTTTTTTAAAGTAGGCTCAGTGTCAGATTTGAACTCGTGACGCTGAGATCAAGACCTGAGCCAATATCAAGAGTCAGATGCGTAACCAACTGAGCCGCCCAGGCGCCCCCAATCTTAATATTTTAGGATCACATGTTACATTCAACCCTGAAATCATTAAAAGTGGTTAAAGGGAAACACCAGAGCAGTCAGGTATAAAGCATATGCCCTATTTCCCGGGAATGAGTAGTTTTCTTCCATTATCATGATGAATAATTTCACACACCAATTTTGGGTTTGTTGGTTTGATGTGCCGTCACAAGCCCGCAAGGGAAAGGAGAGCAGGTGGCAGGGCTCAGCCCCATCTGGAAACCTGGAGCTCACTCTGCAGAGCCTCCTCTCAGAAGGCAGTTTCCCTCAAGTGTGGGGGGAGGAGGGAGTCCGGAGACCAGAGGGAAGATTGATTAGTGTGACTCAAGCACTCTGGGTAGATAAGAGAAGCAAGGTCTTAAGATGATCACGCAGGAGAATTTCTTTAAAAAAAAAAAAAATTTTTTTTTTTTTTAAAGTAGCAGTCAGGGTTCTAAGGTTTGGTTCTATTGGCCCTTTTCTTTGTACCACCTTCCAAGTTCCCAGTTGACACACAGCCTTCTGCTGGAACCAGTGGCTCAGGAGAGGCCGAGGAGCCCTGCTCTCTCGCCCACTGGTCCCGGCCACCGGGGCCATGGAGCGAGGGATCTTCTTCTCCTGAGGAGTCCTAGTTCTACTCAGACCCATTCCGAAGGACAAGCGGGCAGAGACCCAGGTTCCAGCTCTTGAACCAGCTGCCTCTAAACCACCTCTGCTTCCTGCCAGGTAAGGCCACGCAGAGGGAGAGCAGCAAGGGCTTGGAAGGCAGAGCTTTGGGCAGAGCCAGCCAGGAGTCACCTGCAGCTACAGCCCCTCTCCCCTGGGGGCCCTGTGAGAGCCTGGACGTGCAGAGCAGGGGTGAGCAGCCCCCAGAAGCCGGGGGTCTTGGCGTCCACCGGGAAGAGATGGGAGAGAGGCATGGTGCTGAGGCCCTGGCTGTCTTCCGTGCCAGGCCCCTGGGAGTCCATTTCCTTGTGGAAAGCCAGGTCAGAGGCCCTTCACAGCCTCATAAAAGTCTTAGTGACCCCTTCTCTTTGGACTCTGCCAAGATGCAAAGAGCTTCGGGAGATGGGTAAGGGAAAGAGAAGGGAGCTAGAAACAAATTTTGAACAACTGTCTAAGTTTGGGACACTTTGGGTAGACTCGGGGAATGAGGTATCCAGCCTCTGAGACAGGTGCCCAACAAGCAGGACTGGGATGGATCTCCAGAAGAGTCTTGCAGAGACAGCCAGCAGCCAGGGGCCAAGAAGGACAGGGCTTCAGGAAGGAATGGCCTCCGGGGCCCCCGCTGACCCAGCATCGCCTCCATTCTGAGCGTCACACCCAGAGATTCTCAAAATGTGAAACATAGACCAGCTTTGTCAAAATCACCGGGAAATGTCAGTGAAAACAGCCTGCCCCCGTCTCAGGAACCCAGAGAAACAATCACGAACCCCCCACCACCTTGTCCCATCTTTAGTCCCACTCCCTGCAGACCACGGCGCTCCGGCCAACCCAGGGAACGGGGGGGGGGGGTGCAGACACGTTTTCTTCTCCCTTATTATAGCTGAGCAGCATTTCCTGTGCCCCATGCTTCATTAGCACATTGGTGGTGTCGTTTCCTGTGACGACTCTCTGTTTCCATTCTGGCAAATGTTTGCTCTTTTCTGTCCGCTTTGGGGGTTGGGGGAGAATGAGCTTCTCACAGAGTCTCTCTCGAGCCTCTTGGCAGTTTCCCCCTCTATACCCCTCACACTTCCACCAGAAGGCTGAGAGCACAGCGTCTCCCTGAGCCACCTCTCTTGGGGAGCACCGCAGCCGGCTGAGCTCCCGCCTCCTGCGGTGGGCCCTGTAGCCACATCCAGGTAGAACCAAACCTGTTGTCATTTTTGTGTCTGGGGCCACGCAGCCTGACATTTCAGGGGGAGAGGCCAGACAGATGCAAGGTTGGGGGGAAAGAAAGTTCTAGAAAGATTGAAAACATGAAGATAAGGAGGATTCCTATCAGTCTTATCTACTTAAACTGGTTGCGATGGTATGTAAAACACCAACCAATTTTGCCTTTTCTCCTGGGGGATGGCAACTTAGGAGGAAGAGCCAGGAGAAGTGGCAACATGTGTTAGCTGTTGATAATTAAGAGAAGGCTTAGGAGGAGCAGCTGAAGCCAGAGAGGTTGCCGTGACAATGGATTCGATCACCCCAGCCCTTTCAGAAATCAGGGGGAGGACCTCGGACGCCAGGACTCTGCGGGTAACTGCCGGCAGCCTGGACAGGTGAGTGACGTGGGGTGGTGAGCTCCACCCTCCCCTGATTTAGACAGACAGCCCTGACTGACCCCAGGGGCTTCTACCCCAGCAGCACTCCCAGCCCGCACAACCACGCTGGGAGTGCTGCTGCTCAGTCCACTGAGACCACCAAATTCTAGGCTTAGAGAAGCTGGCTCAGGACTGCTGGGAGGAAAGGAACAGGTATTGAAGAGAAATGGGAGTTGCAGGGGGAGAGGGAAAGCCGTGTTAACACAGGATTTCCTCAGACCTCGCTGCCTGGCCTGGTTGGATTTCCCACCTCCCAGAGGCCCCGATTGCTGTCCTCAATCTTTCCGGTCTCAGGTCCCCGCAACCACTCTCCTTCCACCCAAAAAAAACTAGGTCCCACCATGATGGAAACAAAAGGCCTGGTTTTTTTTCAACGATGTGTTTCTAGGTTCTAAAAACTTTCCATGAGTGGAAAATGTAAGCATAGATGTGATAAAGATATGTCTTTAGGATATAAAATCTCACAAAACTAATCGCAGCTATAAATTTTACTGCTAAAACCTTCAGGGCCATACTAACAAAAAGAAAAAGTCCAACAGCAGTGGAAGCTTCGGCAACAGTTGTAGGTTTGAATCTCAGCGCTGCGGTAAGAGTGGAACTCAGCGATAATAAATTTAAAATCGCTGTCATTTAGGGAAATAAATGTGATTACCATAACAAACAAATATATGTCCCTGCAGGTGGACAGAGCATTGATAGGGAATGAATTCATAAAGCTATCAGAACCCTGAAGTCCCCCCAAAATATCTACTTCTGTGTTCATTCATGTTTATTAATTCACTCATTCATTCAAATAATTCATCCTGCCCTTGCTAAGTGTCAGGCACTGTTCCAGGCACCAGATAAACAGGATAGACAAGCCCATGGCTTCCTGGAGCTTACAGTCAAGTGGGAAAGTCAGTTATGAACAGATAAACAAATGGAAGTATAATATAATGTCAATCCGTCTCAAGTGTATGAAGAAAAACCAGGACAGAGTTAAGGGCCTGAGAGTAATAGACCTGTCTGAGCAGGTGACATTTCAGAAGACACATGAGGGAAATGAGGGACTGAGCTACACAGACACCTGGGAGAGGGAGCTGCAGGTCAGAGGCAGGACTGTGCTGTGCATGGACAAGGACCGGCCAGGAGTCCTGGCTGTTGAAGTCAGAAGGAAAGTGGCGGGAAATGAGGTCAGATGGTAGGCAGAGGGGTGCCTGGGTGGCTCAGGCAGTTAAGTGTCTGGCTTTTGATTTCAGCTCAGGTCATGATCAGGGTCATGGGATCAAGCCCCGCATCGGTTCTACGCTCAGCATGGGCTCTGCTTGGGATTCTCCCTCTCTCTCCTCCCCTGTGCTCTCTCTCTCTCTCTCAAATAAATAATCTTAAAGAGAGAGAGAGAGAGAGAGAAGAAGAAGAAAGTAGACAGAGGCCAGAACATAAGGTGCCATGACATCCTTACTGGGTAGGAACTGTCACTGTTATCCCAAGTGTGATCAAAGTCATGCGGGTCACAAGAAGAGAGGAGACATGATCTGGTTTACTGTTAAGAGGATCATGCTGGCTTCTATGTGAAGATAGGATGTTGGGGTCAAGAGTTGAAAGCAAGACAACCATTAAGGATGTTATTGCAAAGGTCGGCGTGGAACACACGGTGGCTTGGGGCGGGGGGAGGGTGGCAGTGGAGGAGTGAGGGGTTGGGAAAGACGCCCAGGGTTAAGCAGACAGGATCTGCTGGTTGACTGGAAGTGAGGTGTGAAAGAAAAGGAGCAGTCAAGGATGGCTCCAAGATTTCTGACTGAACCCCTAGGTGATGGGAGACACCAGAAGAGAAGCAGGCTTCTGGGAGAAGAACAGCCATTCTGTTTCAGACCTACTTGGTTTGAGATGTCCATTGGGCAGCCTAGCGGAAATGTCCAGTATAAACAGGGTAAACAAGCCTAGGACTCAGGGGGACAAAAATCTTCCCTGGTAGTTGATCTGGTTTCTAATATTTAGGTCCGCTAATGATTCCTGCTGTAACCTCTACTGGCTACTTCTTATTACAGTAGGCAAAGCAGAGCCATAACCCCAGCCCTGTCAGGGAGTCACAAGCAGCAGGAACTCAGCCCTGCGTTTGCATCGGTTACATTCCACAGAACGGCAAGTGTTGCTTGGAGACCAGCTTCACAAGTCCGTACATGGGGGTTGCTCAAGTGCCCGCAAGCCAGACTCTGTCACAGAGGAGCTCCCTCACGGTGTGGCGAGTAACCCCTCCTTCCACACAGGATAGGATGCCCAGGAGTAGGAAATGAGGGCAGATGAACCCGATTTTGCAAGTTTGGAGGACAGGGTGGTGCAGCAGGAAGAGCATGATCTTTGGGCCCCAACAGACCGAGGCTCACATTCCATCTTTGCTCCTTCCCACCTGTATGATCTTTGATACATATTACTCTGCCTTTCTTGGTCTAAATCTCGGGTTTCTGGCCACAAGGAGAGATGAGACTGTTGTAAAGATGAAATGAGTTTCACACACACGCAAACCCTTGGCATCCAGTAGGTGTTCAAAAGGGACAGCGCCCTTCTCCTGTGTCCAGTTTCCCTCTGTCCACAAAGAAGACCCTCTCTCCGACCAAGAGCCCAACCACCTCAGCTTTCCTTCACCTGGCTCCCATTCCAAGTCCTCGGGCTCCAATTCCTGCAGGAAGCCTCTCCTCTAACCTCCTCAGCCTCCTACAGCCTGGGGCATGGCGCTTGTTTTTCCTCACAGAGAGAAAGACCAGAACAGCGCCATCTTTTCTGGGTTTGCGGGATTCCTTGCCATCCTCCTGACCACTGTGATTTTCTACAGCCTGTGGAACTGGAATAAATGGAAGAAACACCGTGAGTCCCTTGATTGCCCCAAGTTGAGACACTCGAGCATCAATCCTGTAGCCTGGCATTCAAAGCCCGGTTTATTCTCCAGGGATAAACTGTTGTACTGGGGAATCCTCTGTTCTTCCCTGACACACTGGTCATTGTCTCACTCGAGGATCTAAGCTGTGGCCCCAAAAGGCTCAGTGCTGATTGGAGTTCCATTTTGAAAATCGTTGCCCTGGGACATATTCATGCCCACACACCCCCCCTGCACACACACCCCATTTCTTCCTCCTGCTTCTGCGTACCAAGTCTTCTAGTTCAAAGGGAATTGGGTAAGTGTGCAAATGTATTTTTTATGATACATAGTGAGGGTGGGGAATGTTTTCATCCCCACGGGCCCCCACATTCTGTAACACAGGCCCCTGCCGTGACCCCCGTCTCTCTCATTACCTTGCAGGACAAGTCCCTTACTTCCGAGTTACCGTCATGCCCTTACTCTCTCTGTCTCGACCCAGACAAGGAACCAAAAATATTTATGACTCCTTTCCCCAGAGGCAAGAAGAGCTGGGTAGGTTTTTCTTTCTAATCCACAGAGCACAGATGTCACCGAACTTCTGTACCCAGAATGTACCTCTCACGACCCAGAGGCAGCTTTCTTTAAACACTCGGACCTTTCTGCCCTTCAGGGAGCACAGAGGAGGATGATCTAGACAGAAGCAGAGAGCTCTAAAAAGGGGGGTGGGATCGTCTACAAGGGGGGGGTTGTTTTATCTTGATATGAAGTTAGCAAAAGATAGATGGGTGTGTCTAGGGACGGGGAGACATACAGAAAGAAAACATGGCCTCCAGCATTACAGGTGGTGAAGCTTTGCCCCAGGAGCAACCAACCCCTATGCTAGTTAGTGTCCTCCGGTCCTTGCTAGAAACCGAGGACAGTTCCAGACCTCAGAGCACATCATTCCCCTTAGCTCTGACCCTCTCGCCACAGAACATCAGTCCCTAACACCAGACACCACACAAACCCACTTCACCCACACTGCGGGGACTGTTCAGGCTGAAGCATTCACGGGACTGGCCTACTAGCTTCAGGACTTGTTCTCTGGTCTTTCAGGGAGACGTCAGTCAAGGAGTAACGGCATTTTCAGCACTGAGGGCCTCCTCTCCAGAAATTCTGATAGACCTCCTTCTGAGCCTGTGGTAAGAGTCAAGTGAAGGGACAAGCCCCTTGGGAGAAATGACATGTCTCTGGCAGAACTGAGGTGCAGAACTGAGGTAAACGAGTTCAGGTCGCAGATCTCGTTTCCTGGCAAACAGCACGTCCCCTGGCAGTGGCCCTGTGGCTCTATTAATAAGTTGGGAAGACTAGCCTCAGGACCTCCCTACTGCCCAGGGAGAAAAATTGAGAAAGGTAGGAACAATTGTTCGGGATTTGGGGCAAGGCACCAGGGCACATATATTCAAGGACATGATGTTAGAACTGAAATGGACTGTTTTAACAAAGACAAGTAACAGCTTACCCAAATAGAGTATTTTCTCCTTCCGAGTAATCACCTCAGGAGGGTATACAAATATTCCAACAACGCTGTTGGTGCTCCAAACATCCTTAAAACCCCGCCTGGAGAATTCCTTCTGGGGCCTGTAGCAAATTGTTTCAGTTATCCTCAACAGGTATATTTGTAAGTCATTGAGGACTGTAGCTGGTGTAGAAAGTGTTCGATCAAATGGGGGATATTTTTCGGAGGTTACCAGGGGAGCGCTACGGTAAATAACAATGACCCTATGTGTCTTATGATCTGGCTCTGAAGGCAGCCCCCAGGGAGGAGTCCCACAACACTGTGGAGCAGAGACCACAGAGACAGCAAAGGGAGGACTTTGAAGCTCAGGGGCCTTATCTCCATAGATAAGTTCTCATTTGCTCCTCAAAGAATCAGTCCCTTCAGTTTGTGGTCATTTCAAGAAAACACAGTCCTCGCACAGCTGCTGAGCCTGTTGCTTCCCAGCCTCTCATTACCCAGAGCTTTGAGTTCAGGAACCCTGAGGCCAGCCCCTGGTCCTCCTCCCACCTGTCTCACGCCTGGGCTCTGCTCTCACCTCCGGGACCCCCTGGGGGAGCAAGTCCGCCCGGCTGATAACGTGCAGGGAAGAGGGAACTTCGCTGCCGAAGTGAGTTCCGGCGCTTGGTCCCAACCCCGTATGAGGCCACAAGATGTTTGGCTTGGACTCTGTAGTGCATGAAGAACACTTCGAACCAGTTGCCAACATTTAAAAATCAAAAAGATTTCACATTAAAGTCCAGATGTCCAGCTTTTCGTGAAAAATCAGAAGTTCTGGGAACAGCAGACTGGCGGCCCCAAATGGCCCTAATGGGCTGAGTCTGTATGTCAGCTGCACCTTTAATAATAAGGGCAAAGCATGTGTCCGTGCTTTCGATGTGCCAGGAACTAGTCCAAACACTTTTGTCATACACCTGCTCCTCACAGAGACCATATTATGTAGATATTTTGATTGTCCCCATTTTATATGCTAGGGAAGTAAGGCACGAAGAGATTCGGTAACTTGCCCAAACTCTGCACAGAGTGGCTAGGCTGGGATTTGCACCCTGAGTCTAAGGCTGAGTCGCTACCTTTGGCCACTATGCTATATTGCCTCTCAGCAGGCTCTGAGGCAGCAGGCTCACTCCAGTTTATAATATTCCCCCCCACCCCAGAGACTCCCCGTTGACCACCCACCCACCGTGGCCAAAAGCCAGTGGCAATTGATCATCACATTTACACTGTTGCTTTCCTTAAGCTTAACCACTTTGCTCATACCTGCCTAGGATCTAGGGCTTTGCATTTGGAGACCCCCGACTTAGAGATTTTCTCCAAGGTGAAGAACCGAGTGAAGGAGCGATCAGATAGTGGTACTGGGTGGGGAACTAGAAAAGACTTCGCCTGTATTTCTGCTTCCATCCTGTCACCGGCTTTCTCTTCTTGCTTATAGCCCTCCCAAGCAGCCAATGCCCTCTGGCGGCACAGAGACCATACTCCTGCCAACGGTTATGCAGTGGGCATCTATGACAATGCCACAGGGCTCCAGATGTGTGGGGACCTCACTCCCTCAGCAAACTATGTCAATGTCAAAGCAGCCCGAGACTGCCTGAGCATTTCTTCAGAGGATTCGAGAGATTACATCAATGTCCCCACAGCAGAGGAGATTGCTAAGGCTCTAGCTTCTACCAACAGCACCCCCGCGAACCTCTTTGCCCTCCCACATGCCCAGGAGCTGGAGTTTACTGAGGAAAAAGACAAGGGCTGTGGGAATGCCAGTGACCGCACCCGTTTTTGGCCTCCAAGATCTGAGAGCGATGATCCACTCAGCGATGGGGATGGTTCTTCTGAGACCTCAAATGACTATGTCAATATGGCAGGGTTGAATCTGGAGACCCTCCAGGGGAAGCAGCCCGAGATGGCTTTCCAGTGCTACAGAGATTATGAAAATGTCCCATCAGCACCTACCAACGGAAACCGGCAGCAGGTGGAGGAAGAAGGGACCTCCTCAAACACGGACCATGTGGAAGGCTGGACGGATGGTCCAGGTACCCACATCCAATTTGTCATGCAGTCAGGGACGTTTCTGGCTCTAGGGGAACATGTGACCTGTCAGCCATCTGCACAGAGTGAGACTAGTCAGATAAAACACGGAGAAGAAATGTCAAACGACATTTCTAGCGACTATGAGAATGTGCTAGCTGCCAAGTCAGGAGACAGGGACTCCAAGCAGGGGCCAGACACATAGCTCCTTCCTGATGAATTGGGACCCAGGCACCCAGTTGGAGAGCTCTGTGGAGTAGTCTATTCTGCCGGACCCCTGGCCACTATAGGGTGTGGTGAAGACCACTGACCATCCTTGTATTTCAGTGGGTTCGTCTGAACCCAGTAGACGACAAAGAGGCTGAGATACACAGAAGTTAAGGAACTAACAAAAGCCAGCTTCTGAGAAAGCCAGAAAGGAATTCTTCTCAAGCATGGTGCTGTTATCTCTCATACTAACCTAAGAATATTTGCTGAAACTGCCTTATAGGATGGTTAGTAGATTAAAAATTCGATAGTTCTTTTGTGCACAGTGGAAACATGAGGAGGGTTAAAATCATTACCTTTGTGAATACCAGCAGGATGCAAAGCGAGAATATGGGTTAGTTTGTAATCCAGGCAGAGGCCAAAAAGAAGAAGGAAGTCAGAGTTGGGGTGGGGCAGCAGTTTCCAGTTGAAAAAGAGTGTGGACAACGAAATGCTAGAGAAGATGTGGGACAGCAGAACGGTCATTCATTGCAAAGCACAATATCCACTTTGGAAGTGTTTGGCAGTTTCTCACGAACATACATTTACTATACAGCTCAGCCATTCCACTCCCGGGTGTTTATCCAAGAGAATTGAAAACTTGTGTTCATACAAAAGCCCATATATAACTATTTATAGCAGCTTTATTCACAATTGCCAAAACTAGAAATAACCCAGGTGTCCTTCAACAGGTAAATAGACAAACTGTGGTATGTCCATGTAATAAGGTTATCTATACTCAGCAGTAAAAAGGAATGAACTATTGGTTCGTGCAACAACCTAGACAAATCTTAAAAGCACTTTGCTTAGTGAAAGAAGCTAGCCCTAAAAATCTACATATTGTATGGTTCCATTTATATGACCTTCTGGAAAAGACAAAACTATAGGGATGGAAAACAGATCAGTGGTTGCCAGGTTTAGGGAAAGGAAGTTTACTACAAAGGAATTTTTAGGTTAATGGGGCTCTTCTGTATTGGTATTGTGGTGGTGGATACAGGACTCTGAATTTGTCAAAACACAGAAAACTATATAGCACAACCAGTGACTTTTATTGTATGTAAATTTTTTTAATTAACCATGCTGTCAGGGAAAGCCAGGATGGAATGCAGATTAAGACAAATAAACCTAACTATATTATAGATGTATGATACAGCCTCACTGAAGGGGTGAAGGGAAAAGAAGCTGGCCTAATTAACTTTAGGAAACAATGTTTTCACTTGAGACTATAAGAAAGACACAAGAAAACTACATAAACACTGTACTCTAGTTGGTAAATTCGCATCTCAGAAGAATATAGGTTAGCAATTCTTTTTTTTTTTTTAAGATTTTATTTATTTGACAGAGAGAGACTGAGCGAGAGAGGGAACACAAGCAGGGGGAGTGGGAAAGGGAGAAGCAGGCTTCCATTCCGAGCATGGTCCCAAGACCCTGGGACCATGACCTGAGCCGAAGGCAGACGCTTGACAACTGAGCCACCCAGGCGCCCTAGGTTAGCAATTCTGAAAGTACTTTAACTGTAGCTTGAACAAATAAATAAATATAGATAAGGAGGGACAGGTTTCTCATTATCAGAAAGGCTACAATGAATTCTGTGGTGCTGGATTAGATTTGGAGGTATAGTTTGAACTCTTGTTTATTTAAATATATATACGAATAGATACAGAAATAAATATAGATATGTGTATACATAGGCTAGCAGACATATATTTCTTAGCTCTGTCCACTAGAGGGTCTAGAAGAATTGACACCCTAGAAACAATGAACACACTTAGCACCCAGGTCTTGGTATCTAAATATCGTTCTCACTAGAAGGAACCAGAGCTCCTTGGAGAAATGGGCAGTTCTAGGGCTGGGGTAGGGCAAACACAGGACGGGGGCTTAACCATCTTGTAGATTTAAAAAAAAAAAAAAAGGAAGAAAGAAAAAGGAGGGTGGCAGGGGAAGAAAACACAAGAAAATATGAAGGTATGTCAAAAGGAGCCATTTAAAAGAGTTCCCAGGGGCAAAGCTAGAACAATTTCAGCAATAAAAATAAATAATTATGATATAAATTTGTAACTCAACAAAATAAACATTCTCGAGTCCATACCAATAAGTGAATAAAATGTAGGAGAGGGAGAAATCTTCCTTCCTGATGAATTCTGAGTAATAAATATAGAAGAAATGAGGGGAAAACAAAATCGCTACTAAGATACCACAGAACTGTATGTTAACTATTCCGGAATTAAAATAAAAGCTTAATTTAAAAAAAACACCACAGAATAATTGCTATAGGCAAGTCCTAATCAATGCTAAAATTAGTGGATGACACTTTGAAGAGAAATAAGATAGTTGCATAGCTTCAAAGATCTCCCCCCAAATATTTATACATTGCTATGATGACTCTCACACATGTCTGTCTACAAATTAGTCAATACTTTCCCCAGAACTTAATTCCCCTCTCCTTCAGTGTGGAGTGTGGGTTGGATTTAGTGACTCTTTTCTAACAAATAGAATATGGAAAGGCGAGTGCAGGCGGGGCGGGGGGGTTGGAGGGGGGCCCGGTGTGAGGGGAGTGGGCAGGCAAATTGAGAGCAGACGCCATCTTAACCATGTGATCAAGGTTAACTCACCAGTAATAAGTCAAGTTGTATATGATCAAGGAGAAGGGTACTTCACCCCTAGTATTCTTCCCCCAAATCCACAAAACCCTGTTCTTATCATGAGAAAAAAAATCAGAAAATCCAGATTGCATAACATTCTACAAATACCTGACTTGAAGTCTTAAAAGTGTTAAAAGTCACAAAACACAAGGAAACACTAAGAAACTGTCACAGATTAGAGGACACCAAGGAGGCCTGATGACTGAGTATAGAATAATGGTAACTTGGATTGGATCCTGGTACAGAAAAAGGACATTAGTGGGGGGAAAAATGATAGCATTCAAAAAGTCCATATTTTAGTAAATAGTATTACATTGATGTTAGGTTCTTAGCTTTGATCATTGTATCACGGTCATGGAAGATGTTAGCATTAGGGGAAGCTGGATGAGGGATATATAGAGATTCTCTCCTATTTTTGCAACTCTTCTGTAAATTATTTCCAAATAAAATAATTTTAAAACATGGATAAAGTGAAGACTTCTAGCTTCATACCATTTAAAGAAATATGCCTTGTTCCTTCTTCTGCAAAATGGGTATAACATTAAAGCATAAGATGGTATAATTGTTCTGGGTATTTTCTGCATTGTTTTGTTAACATATTTGATCAGTCTCCCTATTAATCTGTATCATTTTGCCTGCAGGAAAATATATTTAAATCCTTTGTATCCACCGTGAATCTTAGCAGAAGGCCCAAGATAAAGGCAGGTTATTGATAATTGATAATTGATGATCGATGATAGTGTTTCAGTGCATGTACTTAAGCCATAAAAAGTTGAGGGAGGTTTTTTCCTGTGGTACAGGAATCCAGGCTAAGGCCTAAAGCTGGGTATAAAACACCCCACATTAATTTAGCATGCCATGAGTGTTAGGGATCAGCCGAGGGCTTACTGAGAACAGGAAAATTAGTCCTAGTAAACAGTGCCCTCCACCACCCCAAGTCCCTGCTCCATGGGTGAGGTGCTGGAGGCTGGCCTTTGAGGAGTATGCTGGTCAGGAAGAGAGGTTCTGTCCTCCTTCACTGTCCCCATCCCTGGGCGGGTGGTAAGCACCTCTTTCTGCAGAGTGCCTCGTGCCCTTGGAAAAGGAAGAAGAAGACGGTGTTGTCAAAACTGAGGGTGGGGGGGGGCATGCTGTGAAGCAGCGGGCCACCTGCTATTGGGCACAGCAACGATACAAGCATCACCAGGGGAAAGTGACTGGGCCTGGGCCACTCAACTGGGTGCCAGGTAAGGGGCCTCTAGGAAGCCTCTGTTGGGTGTAGACCATCTGAGGGTGGCCTCACAAGCACTTGGGTGGGTACTGTCGACTGAACATGTGTGTGCCCCCCAAGTTCGTATGTTTTAAACCCCAATGTGATGGTACTAGGAGGTGGGGGCCTTTGGGAGGTGAATAGATACGAGGGCGGAGCGCTTATGAATGGGACTAGTGCTCTTATAAGAGAGACCCCAGAAAAAGCCCTTGCCATGACATGGCAGAAGACAGCCATCTGTGACCCGGGAAGCAGTCCTCACCAGGCACCAAACCTGCTGGCACCTTGATCTCGGACTTCCCAGCCTCCAGAACTGTGAGAAATAAATATTGTTTATGCCACCCAGTCTATGGTATTTTTTTGTTAGAGCAGCAGAAGGGACTCAGACTGTGGGATAAAGGCAGATGGTCCCAGGATCTAATTCTCCCACACCGGGTGACAGGACTGCGGGCAGATTCCTTCAGGGCTGTCGGACTCACCCCACAAGTAACCGGTGTTGAAATTCCTGCCTCACAGGAGGCACCCAGTCGGGGCTCTCCAGGGATGCAAAGACAAGCCCCGGGAGGGTGGCAACCCCACCTGGCCAAGTAAGGAGACAGGAGGGTCAGATGCGAGGATGAAGGCTCAGCAGAACTGAATCGTACCCACTGGCATGAGAGACGTCTCGCAGCCAGGAGGAGAATGAAAAATGAAGAAATCAAAATGAGACTTGGTTAAGAGAGCTATCACCAAGTAAGGAAGGGAAGTTCAACCGACCACAGTCAGGGGGCAGGCCCTGGAAAAAATAAAGCCAGCTCATCTTTATACCCCAATAAGCCAGTTATACTTACATACGTTCTCCCAAATTGAGAATGAGTAATAAGCTATCTATCGTCCTGAACGAGATAGTAACCTTTCTGTTAATTTCTTTTTCTGAGCTTTTTTACAAACGAGTGAATGGAAGACTGTTTTATGACATAATTATTTCTTTCCCTTTATAGTTTTATTTTTCTCACATTAGTTGCCAGGAAATTTTGAGTTAAATTGAATGCCCGAGTGCGGTAACTGGCTCATCTCCTGAGCCTGACAATGTGAAGTAGGAGGTAATTTTTTCAAGGTAAGGATGAGGAAGTAGATATAAAGATAAGGAATCCATTATGATTCCTTGATTAGTTAAATATAGTAAATTAATTATTCAAATTCATATTATATTGATTGGACATGATTCAGAACACTGTTTAGTATGAAATACAGAGTTTGCCAAGTCTCCTTCCCGCTTTATAATTCACCCTTTAATGGTGAGCAGAAGACAAGATTTTGCCATCCCTCTGCCATGCCTCCTCCCTGAGCACCCCTTAGCGTCATGGTGCTTTATTATCATTTCTGGTTTCCCTGTGGGCTGAGGGCCTGTACTGACGCGGGAATACTTCTGGAAACTCCGACTCTTAAACCAGTTGATGAGCAGAGATTACAGAAAGAAGGCAATAGTGTTCTAACACAAATGAGCCACCATGTCCTTTCTTACTTCCCTTACTTCTTTATATTAGTTTTAACCACTTATGCTGAAAATGGCACAGCAAGAAAGGGGAAAATAAGGTACCCATAGTTTGTTTTTTTTTTCCTTTCAGTCTTCCCTTCCTCATCAATAAGTTGAAGGTGGAGACTGTTGGTAGAATGTGGGCGTATCAAGAAGTGGAGTTAACGATTCTGACTGTCATCTCCTATCTCCCTCTTATAAGGATCCTTGCGATTACATGGTGCCCACCCAGATAACACAGGATAATCTCATCTCAAAGTCCTTAACTTAATCACATCGTAAAGTCCTTTTTACCATGTAAGGTCACAAAATCACAGGTTCCAGGGATTAAGACATGAACACATTTTGTCCACCACAACTGCATAGCAGATCAGTATCTCTGATGACACACGAACCTGATAATATCTGAAACGGGTTATAAGACTCAAAGATATGCACACACAGGTGCGCGCACACACACACACACACACCCTAGGTTTTAGAAGATGAGCGAGCAAGAAGAATGCTGTTAGGCCTGGTACACTTGCTGATTTCCTGATTAACTGATTTAGGTTAGGTACCCGATATAGCATTAATTTAGGGGAGGTGCTTCCTTTCCTGGAAGTCACAGCAACCATCAAAGCAGCATGCAGCCACAGAGAGCCACCAATGCTCTGGGAAATACCACGCAGACACATCAGAGGACGTCTCCAGTTGGCTAAATGTAGACAAGATTCCTAGGTAACTGGCACTCAGATGCTGAGAATCTCTGACAGAAGCTCAGGTTTGTCCCAGGTGTCCTGGAGAACTCTGACTCTTTCTAAGAGGGGAAATCCATTCTTGATGACCCGAGAGCAAGACATAATTCTTCAAGGGTATTCTAATTTTGCAGAATCTCACCATGAAAAGAATATGTGTTCAGCTGCTGTTGAGTGCAATGCTCTGAAAATGCCAGTTAGGTCAAATTGGTTGATAGGGCTCTTCAGGTCATCTACATCCTTACGTGCCTTCCATGGGTTCTAGCAATTAAAGAGAAGTGTTGAAGTCTTCAAATATGATTGTTGATTTGTCTCTTTATCCTTTCAGTCATACTCATTTTGTCTCCACGTGTTTTTGAAGTTCTGTTGTTAGTTGTATGCACATTTAGGATTGTTAAGTCTTCTTGGTGAATTGACTTCCATCACTATATGACGTCCCTCTTTATCGCTGGTCATATTCTTTGTTCTGAAGCGTACTTCATCTGACATTAATGTAAACACTACCCCTTCCTTCCTTCTTTCCTTTCGCTTAAAAATATTAAAACCTTTTTATTTTGAAATAATTTTAGTCTTATAGAAAAGCTCCAAAAAATAATGCAGAGATTTCCCACATACACCTCACCAACCATTCCCTAATGTTAACACCTTGCATAACTTTGATATGATGATGAAAACAGAGCAACTAACATTGGTACAATATTACTAACCAACTTACACACTTTACTGGGATTTTATCAGCTTTTCACCAATGCCCTTTCTCTGCTCCAGGATCCATTCCAGGATCCCACAGAACATGTTCTTCTTCGTCTCCTCCATACAACTTCTTCGTCTCCTCCAATCCATGGCGATTCCTCCCTCTTGCCTTGTCTTTTGTGACCTATTATTTCTTCTAACATTTTTCTGCATCAATCTGTCTCTTCTCTTCTTTGGAAATCCAATGGCATAAATATTAGAACTTCCGTGTTTTTAAAGATTTTTATTTTTTAAGTAATCTCTACACCAAATGTGGGGCTCGAACTTACAACCCTGAGATCAAGAGTTGCACACACTACCGACAGAGCCCTCCAGGCACCCCAATATTTAGAACTTTTGATATTGTTCCACAGATCCCTAGGATTCTGTTCTTTTTTCTTCCTGATTGTTTTTCTTTTTGTTCTTTAGATTGAATACATTCTATCGATTTTCAGGTTCATTGACTCTCTCTTTTATCATCTCCATTCTGCTGTTAGCACATCAAATGAATTTTTTAATTTCACATATTACATTTTTTCAGTTCTAAAATTTTTCTATTTGGTTCCGAAATCAAGACCTGAGCCAAAATCAAGAGTCAGGTGCTTAACCGACTGAGCCACCCAGGTGTCCCCTCATATACTTGCTTTTTATGTTGTGTCCAGAGTTTTTAGTTGTAATCCATATGAGACAGTGGGTATCGTGCGCTTATTCCATCTTGGACAGAACCAGAAGACTCACTTCTATTATTTTTATGTGGAATTATTTGTTTAAAAAGAAAATATTCTGGCTCATTCAGCCTGATGCAGGGTCCCTGTTGGAAACTCTCGTATCTTCCGTCAGATATCATTTCTCCCAGGATAAAAGCATATTCTTTAAAATGTGATAGTTGGAATGTTACACAGAAAGGTTGAGAACCACCGATCTGACAAACTATAGTTTATCTTTAGTTCTGGTCACTCCATAACCAGGGATAAGCAGAAACACATTCAGCTGGCCACCTCACTGGGCCAGGGTTGGTTTTGGGTTTTGTTTTTTTTTTTTAATGCTATTCTCAACAGGCTTAGCCTCTTAATTAAGTAGAAAATTATAAAATTCTGCTATCCCCTGTTTTCTGTGTCTTTTTTATTTAGAGATTTTATTTGTTTATTTATTTATTTGAGAGAGAGAGAGAGAAAAAACAAGCATGAGCCGGGGGTGGGGGAATGGCATAGAGAGAGGGAGAAGCAGACTCCCCACTGAGCAGAGAGCCTGACCCGGGGCTCCATCCCAGGACCCAGGGTCATGACCTGAGCCACCCAGGCGCCCCTATTTTCTGTGTCTTAAGACCTATTAGGTTGCATTGTCTTGTGTGCCTGGGGCCACCAAGCAATTCATCAAGCACTTGGTTCCTTTTCCTGATTCTTCTCCTCTTCAGCTTTCACATGTTGACACCCTAGGGCTGGGACCTGCATCTCTTTCCTCTGGCCTGATTCTCTCCCTAGGTGACCACTTCTTCCATGGAAGGAATGGTCTGTCTATGGGTTCATGACCCCCCCCCCAAATTCCACATGTCCCATCTAATACCTACTGGACATCTCTACCCGGCTCTCTGGTAGTATCTCAAGAGTTGTATATCTAAAACAGAGTTCTTAATTCCCCACTTCTAGATCTGGTTCTCCTCAGTCTTCCCCATCCCAGTAAATGGCACACCATCTCCTCAGCATCTATGTGCTTGGGCCCCAAACCCAGGAGTCATCCCTGACATCCTCTAAGGCTTGTTTCTGCCTCCAAGCTGCCCACTCTCTGCTTCTGCCCACAGCCATTGCCTCCACCATCATGTCTCTCCTAGATGGCAGCAAAAGCCCCCTGAGTGCTCTCCCTGCTTCCTTCAGTCTTTGCCCATTCTCGGTATATTCTCTCTGTACAGCAGCTTCTACAGCAGAAATCACATCACTCTCTTGCTTAAAGCCCTTAAGTGGCTTCCTTTGGCAACCAGAATAAACCCAGATGTCTTTTTGTGGTCTCAAAGGTGCCGCAGGACCTGGGCCTGTCTCCATCCTCCTTCCTCACCATCCTCCCATATGCCCCAGGAGGAAGACCAGGAGAGTCTCTGGTCACAGAAGCCATGCGGAGAGAGTGTTTCCAAGAAGGATTGGTCCCTGTGGCCAGTGAGGCTGAGACGCTGAGTGAGAAGGGGCACAGACAGGGTCTCTGGATTTGCCCACATGGAGGAGTTAGTGACTTCACTTCCTCCATTAGTAAAGTGGGTTCTTCTGAGGAGTATAGATTATGGAGAGTCTGTATCCAAGACATCATTAGTCTGAGTTCAAATGATTTTCCTTCTGCAGCAATAGTCCATTAGTCATTCTCAAACCTCAATGTTTATTAGGATCACCCAGTGGGCTTATTAAACTACAGCTTTTCTAATTCATTAGGATTGACACTTTGCATTCCTAACAACATCCCAGGTGTTGCTGAACCTCATCCTGTTTGACAAATAGGGAAGCTGCGGTCTTTTCCAGGGGTTACCTTCTGCTCTTTTTTGAGAATCCCCATGGTGCCTGTGTGTCCATGAATAGCCCGGGTCACTGCTTGCTCCTGCAGCGCCCTGGTGAAAAGGAGACCAGAACACCCTTTGAGCTGGGCTCTGCCATCCCCGGTCCCTAACAGCCCCTTGGAAATGCCACTCTGACCAAGTCACCCATGCCTGCTGGCCTCTGCCCAGCTCGGGGCAGCCAAGCACCTGCTGCCACTTCTAATAATGGAACCACAGATCCATCACTCGGTGGAACTAGAAACCTGTTAATGTCACTGGTGTCAGTTTCTTGGCTTAAATCCCAGAAGTCCTGAAGGAATCAAACTCTAGTTTCCTGACTCCTAAAGGCCTTAATGTAGGCATCCGTAGGTTTCCCCAGGCAGTAAAACTTTAGTGCAGTGGGAAGGAACATGCTCTACCAAACCCAGTCTCAGAACCATCCCACTGCAAGGCTGCCCCACTTTCTGAGTGGTGAGCTCACTCGGTTCATACACATACCCTACTCTAGAGTCACCTCCCTCCACCTCCACCTGAACTCACCCTCGGTGCACACACTACACACCGTTAAAGGGGTAGCCCCATAGGGCATTAAGTTTGAGTCCGGGTCACTGGCTCCAGATCCATTTTCCTTCATAGGGACTTTCCTCTTGAGAAACTGCCCCTCCTTTCCTGAAGTCGAACTTCGGCTGGGCCTTCCCCACCCATCAGTCATGTCTTTGTAGCCTTAAATCTCAGGGGGGGTCAGAGTTCCTGGTTCCTCTGTTTTGTGGGATGGGTTCATTTCTGAATAAATTTGTGGCTGCAGAAAGAGACAAGAGATTCCACCACAATTCACTGATGACAGCAAACAAGCCCCCAAAGCAAACAGATACCCTGGAGGAAAGGCATCCTTAAACTCCTCTCCACAAGAACACGAGGTCTGCCCAGGCCAGTAAAGCATTAACATATACATGGTATGGATGTTCAAGAAAGGATAGCCATTACTATTATCACCTGTTTCTGCCCTATAAGCCCATCTTTTTCCCCAGCCCAATTCCCCCTTGGGCTTTTCCTGCCCATCCCAGGGCCACAACTCTAATCCCCACTCTCATTTCCTCCCACCCGGACTGTGCCCAACACTTGACTACCTAATCTCTGTCCCTCCAGCATTTCTCTCCCCAAGTCCATTTTGTCCTGCCCTTCCTTTAAACAAGAAACAATGAGTCCCTGTTTGTAATCATCTAAACTCCTCTCCCTGGCCTTCCAACCCTGCTCCCTTATCTCTCCAGTCTTTGCGTGTATTACCCCAAAGCCATCCAAACACACATCAAATGCCTTCAGGCACTGGGACTATAAAGATGAACAAGACGTTGCTGCTCACTGTGGGAGTTCACAGTGTATAGAAAGAAGCAAATGAGCAATAAGCCAACTCCTAAACCTCGTAAGAAGACCTAGGCTGCTGGATCCCAGGCAACTGGTTGATTGAGGGTGAAGAAAAGGCATATGAGGCAGAAGAAAGCAGATGTGCAAAAGCATGGGGGCTTGAGGAGTAGAACACATTCAGGTCACTCCAGGTCATTCCACGTGAGGGAGCAAAGAACCGGAGAAGAATGGACTGACAATTTGGGGGGATGAAGAAGCAGGCAGGAATAAGATTTTGCATATTAGTAGATAGCCACAGAAGCTTAGAATTGATCCTAAGGTTAATGGGCAATAGCTGAAGGATTTTCAGTAGGGAAGTAAATTTTAATCTTAATATACAAGTTTGAAATTATTCTGATTCATAGATAAGTCCAAATTAAGGGACATGTTTAAAATGTGTTTTAGGGGGTGCCTGGGTGACTCAGTCGGTTAAGCATCTGCCTTCAGTTCAGGTCATGATACCAGGGTCCTGGGATTAAGCCCTGTGTCAGGCTCCCCGTTCAGCAGGCAGTCTGCTTCTCCCTCTCCCTCTGCCTCTCCCCCTGCTTGTGCTCTCTCTTGCTCTCTCTCTCTCTCAAATAAGTAAATAAAATCTTTTAAAAAATAAAATAAAATATGTTTTAAAGATCTTACAAAACAGATTGGTATTTGTGAACACGGAAGGAAAGCTAAGAGGAGTGACCAGTATAGTTTGAATTATACTGCATGTATCAGGGTCTGTCCTATATAAAACAATAATTAGGCAGTTCATCAGGGAACGCAAAACTAGTCATTACTGGTATAATCGCCCTTCATTTTGCATAATACTGTGTATCTGCAAAGAATCAGTATTAATTCATTCATCACAGTGATAGGCAAGCTTGAAGAAGCAAGACAGTTTACAATCAGTGTAAGACAGTACAAGTGAACTCTGTCTCCTCTCATGAGATGGATTAGATCACCTATTCAAATGATATGCATTGAAAAAATGTGAGTAGGGCGCCTGGGTGGCTCAGTTGGTTGAGCAACTGCCTTCGGCTCAGGTCATGATCCTGGAGTCACTGGATCGAGTCCCACATCAGCCTCCCTGCTCAGCAGGGAGTCTGCTTCTCCCTCTGACCCTCTTCCCTCTCGTGCACTCTATCTCTCATTCTCTCTCTCTCAAATAAATAAAATCTTTTAAAAAAAATGTGAGTAGATTAATACATAAACGCAGTGTAAAACTCAAACACCAAAAGCCAGTGAAAAGTAAGCTTCATCCCAAGCCACCTAGCAGGTTCCGTACTCCCCTGACCTACCCCAGAGGCAACTACTCTTATAAATTCTTCCAAAGACCATTCTATAATATTCAAATGGTAACATTTTATAATGGTCTTTTGTGTGTTTATACACATTAATACAGGTGCAGGGTGCAAAGCACATCCTTGCTTTTCATGACAGCATGGAACCTCATTGCACGGGTGTACTACTTTAAATGTAGCCATTATCATATTTATAGGTTAAATCATAGCCATGTATATATGTCATTTCTGCTCCTGTGGGAATACAAGTACAGGACAAGCTTCTAGATGTAGACTTGCTGGATCAAAGTATAGAGATGTCCATTTTTACTAGTTTTTATAACAAAAGTAACATATATATAGTAAGACAAGATTTGAACCGGTACCAAAAAGTACAGTGAAAAATCTCCTTCCTACTTCGGACATCCAGCTCCACTTTCTTCAGTTCATCACTTTTCACAGATTCTCCAGAAGGTATTCCTTGCATAAGTGTGTGCGTGTGTGCGTGTGCGTGTGCGTGTGTGTATGGGTGAGTGAGTGTGTGTGTGATGTTTAGATTATACTTGCATTTTATTTTTTTTTAAGATTTTATTTATTTATTTGAGAGAGAGAGAGAGAGAGAGAAACAGCATGAGAGGGGAAAGGGTCAGAGGGAGAAGCAGGCTCCCCACTGAGCCGGGAGCCCGATGTGGGACTCGATCCCGGGACTCCAGGACCATGACCCGAGCCGAAGGCAGTCGCTTAACCAACTGAGCCACCCAGGCGCCCCTATTTTTTATTTTTTAAATTTTATTTATTTGAAGTAATCTTTACACCCACCGTGGGGCTGAGCTCACAAGCCCAAGATCAAGAGTTGCGTGCTCTTCTGACTGAGCCCACCAGGAGCCCCTATACTTGCATTTTAGAAGAGAAATTCTGTGGTTGTTTGGAAGAGAGAGAAGAGAGGGCAAGATGGAGAGGCAGCAAAACCAGTGAAGAGGCATGGCAGCAATCCAGAAAATGAGCAGCAAGTGATAAAGGCCTGCACTAAGCAGAAGCAATGGGAATGGAAAAGAAAAATGCAGATTCAAGAGATACTTAGGAGGCCAAGTCAATAAGGCTGCTAAGTATTTGGACATGGGAGGTGACGAAAAGAGAGGAGTCCTCGTTCACGCCCAGATTTCTGACCTCAGTAACTGGGTGGATGGGGGGTGGCGCCATCCACTAAGACAAAGACGTCAGGAAGAGGAGATGTCGGAGACGCGAGGTGATGATTTCGTTTTGGTAAGTTGAATTTAAAGTGACTCTGAAACATCCAATTGAATGATTCCTGTAGGCAGCTGGATGGAGATCTGGGTCAAAGATACAGATCTGAGCCACCACATACAATTAATTCATAGTTGAAACCAGGGACATGGACGGATAACCCAGAGAGAGAATGCAGAGTGAGAAAAGATGAGGGACGAGGGCTGAATCCTGGGGAACACCAATGATTAAGTGAGGGATAGAGAAAGGGGAACATGCAAAGAGACTAGAGAACAGGCAGCCAGAGAATTTGGAAGGAAACCAAGATAGAATTTTGTTCTTTAAACTACGGGGGAGGGAGTTTAAAGAAAGAAAAAATGGGGACGCCTGGGTGGCACAGTCTGTTAAGCATCCGACTCTTGGTTTTGGCTCAGGTCGTGATCTCAGGGTCTTGAGATCAGCTCCACAATCGGCATGCTTGGGATTCTCTCTCCCTCTCCCTCTCCCTCTTCCCCTCCCCTCCCCTCCCCTTCTGGCATGTGCACATGTGCTCTCTCTCTTTGTGTCTCTAAAAAAAAAAAGAAAGAAAAATGGTGAATGAGTGTCAAATGATTGCATAATGATTTGGAGTTGGACAGACGTGGGTGTGAAGCCTGACTTTGCTACTCACTAGCAATGACCCCTTGGACTCATCACTAGAACTTTATAAGTGTTTGTAAAAGAAGGTTAATAATATTACTTATCTAATAGTAATAGATAAGAGTAGTAATCTAAGAGTTATTTTGAGGATTCAGTTGGATAATGTATATAAAAAAACTGTTTGTGTAGTGCCTGGCACATAATAAACTGTCACTATAAGCTGGTTACTAAAAAGAAGAAAAATAGGCACTGAAAAGGAGCCATTCAATTTAAAACTTGACCACACTATAGTGATTTCAGAGAGGCCATGAGGATGTAAATCTAAATGAAATACATTGAAGAGTGTATGTGAGGTGAAAAAGTAGCCAATGATCTTGGCAATAAAGATGAGAAATTAGGTGTGCCAGAGAAAAATAAGGAACTGAGCATAAGACTTCCTCACCATCCAATTTTTCTTTTTAAATAGAAGGGGGACTCTTGTATGTTGCTAGGCTTTGGGGAACAGTTATAGAAAGACAAGTTTAAAATACAAGGGACTGAACATCACCACTATTTCAGTCTTTGAGACACAACTTTGCACACTTTCTACCTTTGTACAAACTTTCTACCATTTTGTTCCTGTTCCAAACCCTTCGAGGAATCCCTATTGTCTAAACAATATTATTCAAACGCCTTCCCAACATCCAAGGTCTTCCACCTTGAATTCTTGATTCTTGCTCCCACCTACTTTTACAATGTTCTCTCTTTCTCTAACCTGGGGACCCCTCCAGTTGAATTTCTCTCCTCACCCCTTCAGGAGGTTTCTTTACATAACTTCTTTCCTTGTCTTCACTTACCTCTCACCTCTGGCCCACGTTCGGGCAACTCAAGTCTCTCTCCCTCCAGAAAGCATGTCCTGAAACACTGCACTTTTCAATGGCCACCTTCTCCTTTCTAACCCTTCTAGAACTAAAGCAGAGGTTGACCTACCCACACTTTGGCCAGCCCACAAAGTGATTCCTGCTGTTGTTTTATCTGGATTAGCTTCCAAGTTGACAAATCAGAAATTTTCAGATAAAACTCTGAATTTTCAGCTTCTCTTTAAAAATCAGAAGATAGAGGTGCCTGGGTGTCTCAGTCAGTTGAGTGGCTGCCTTTGGCTCGGGTCATGATCCCAAGGTCCTGGGATCCAGCTCCGCATTGGGCTCCCTGCTCGGCGGAGAGCCTGCTTCTCCCTCTCCCTCTGCCTGCCACTCTGCCTACTTGTGCTCTCTCTCTCTCTGTCAAATAAGTAAATAAAATACTTTAAAAATAAAATAAAAATCAGAAGATGTGGTGACAGTGAGTCTGCATCCCCTCTTGGTTAGGCTGGAGTTCATGGTAACAGCTGGCCCTTTGGCTAGGGCACAGACTCCAAATTTTATCCTTGCAGTTGCTCACTGTACCCGTATGTGCCTGGCTCATGTAAGTATTTGAGTTTGTAACCCCAAGTCTAAACCATGGCTGGACACTTGGTGTGCACTACCTGGTAGTTGTTTAGCTTTATATTTATCATGTCTCCCAGAAAACTTCCACATGGGCATTTCCACACCCTCAGCCCATTTGGGGATCCCCCACAAAGGCTAGCACAGCAAGCTAAACCTAGGAGTATAGTTAGTGTAAGGTAATTGAGGATGATGAGGATGAAAACTAATCTGTCTTTTCTTAAATAACCCATCACCCAATAAAACCAGTGACCCCATTCCAAAATTAAATACCAAGAAAAAAAATTCCATACAAGGAAATAAAACAACCTAAGAATGCATTGGGAGTGAAGAGGGGAAGGCAGTCCTAGGAAGGTTGATTTCAGTGAAACCAGTTCTGGTCTTGCAGCTAGAGCAAGATGCTGAAATTTATTTGTTGTAGTTAGTTAGCAGATGTTTGTGATTTCTGTTTAAGACTTCTTGCTAGAAGGCTCTGTTGGTCCCTATTTCCTCACTCATACCAAATCGCTGAACCCCAAAGGCAGGAAGAAAAAGAGGAGGGATGATGGATACTGGTGATGGACACTGGGTTGGGAGACATGTAGGTGTAGAAATGGCTTTCAAGAATACCCCTATTACCCACTGTGTGGACTCATCTGGCATTATGACCCAAAGTCATAGGGCCAGAGGTCAGATCTTGATGTAAGTGGCATGTAGATTATGGAGGAGAGAAAAGGTTTGAAATGTATGGAGCCAGGGCGCCTGGGTGGCTCAGTTGGTTAAGCGACTGCCTTCGGCTCAGGTCATGATCCTGGAGTCCCGGGATCTAGTCCCGCATTGGGGTCCCTGCTCGGCAGGGAGTCTGCTTCTCCCTCTGACCCTCCCCCCTCTCATGTGCTCTCTCTCTCTCATTCTTTCTCTCAAATAAATAAAATCTTTAAAAAAAAAAAGAAAGAAAGAAATGTATGGAGCCAGAAGCTAGACTATGGAAAATTCTTTCAATCATCACACTTGTAAAATTGTCAGTGGAAGATTCAGTTATCACTAATACCTGGTATGGTAGCAAGCATCCAAGATAGGCCCCAGTGATCTCTGCTTCACATTATTCATATCCTGCTGAAACCTACTGCAAAACAGCCTTACAGTGGAATGGGAACTGTTAAAAAGAATAAGGTAGGCCTCTAAGCACTGATGACCATTAAAAGATATTCAGGATATATTGTACAGTGGGGAAAAAAGCAAACTGCAAAACAATATGGATAGTATGGATAGTTTTAGCTTGTTCATATCTTTAAAATACTGTATTTCTTTCATTCTAAAACATGTATCGTTTCAACTTTTAACATCTCTGATTAATGGCTGGGTTTTCTGGTTTTGGGTTTTTGGTGTTTTTTGTTTTTTTGTTTTTTGTCTTAAGAGTTCTATAAAATAAGATGCGTCTTATTGCTTTAGATTTGATGAAATACGATATAACTATATATAGTATACCAATCAGAACAGGACTGCAGCTTTAAAGCCCTGGGCTGAAAACCCCTTCAGCTGTTTGGCCAGCCTTCTGCTAAACTTTTCAGTTAAACACCCTAGGTGTTGTGGCACAGACAGAAATTGCTTTTCAGGAACCTGCTTGTTAGGCCTGGTTGACATGGCAATCACAGAGTATTGTCATGTAAGGCAGGGATTGGCGCTAGGATTCTAATGTTGTGCCTTCTCACTTTGAAAGGAGATAAAAGCCCAAGTGTGAGGAGATCCGGGACTGCTCTGACCTGTACTGGCTGAGGCTCCCACACCAAGCTGGTATCTGGCGGAACAAGCCTGGGAGGAAAAGGTGCCTGGAGTCCCATCTGCTTTACCATCAAATGTATGCTTTCTTAGTAATAGAACTGTATCCTTTATCCAAGTTGGGTAAAATGTTGCCACCTAAGTAAGTTCTGTTGAGTCACTAACCCAGAGGGGATCTTGGGCTCCTCCTCGATCAGAGTAATAGACTTAGGTATATTTGCACACAAAAACGTTAGAAAGAATATATGCTAAATTAGTGAGAGATTATTTTGCAGGAATGAAATTAATGGAGAGTTAAATGTTCTACAGTTGTATATTACTTAAAAAATTTAAAAACCACTTATATGTATAACTTTTATAATCAGAGGGAAAAAAAGGTAAACACATTCAAATTGGAAAGTACAGTATAATGTTAATAATGAAGTGGCCAGGCAACCACTGGTTTTTCCTTTCCCTACTCCAACCCTCACGAACCTTGTAATGAGCATGAATTATGTTTTCAATACAAAAATTTGTTTTAAGAAATAAAAGAAATTCCCCCAAACCCAATTTCACCTCTTCAAATAAAAATAAAGGCACAGAGCCTTCAACATTGCATGGGGAAAGCAGTTTATTTCTAAATGAAAACTATACATGGTTCAGGCGACTTATTTATGAACCAAATTCTACGAGGGCCTACTGTCTGGTAGACACAGTTCTCGCGGCTTTCTCGCTTGTTACCGCATTTGATTAAAAGATTTAAAAAAAATTTTTTTAATCAAAGACGGTTTCAAGAAACCCTTAAGTTTCCAAAACCGCGTTCCCCCCCCAAAACTAAGACACCCCTAGCGCCTCCCCTCTCACGTGACCCTGTGACCCGGGGAAGCCATCTTAAGCACCGCCTCGTAGAGGAAACTACATCTCCCGGAATCCTCTCGCATTGCGTCGTGCTGGCACTTTTACTGGCCGGGTCTTAGAGCTGAGCCTGTAGCCAGGCGCCATCTTTGACGCTGGCAGTCTTGGATTTCTGCTGGTGCTGCTCCTGTGAGGACGGCGGGCGGCAGCGGCTAAGAAAGAAGAAAGACGTGGCAGCAAGCGGGAGTCGGGGACAGTGTCGGCGGTTCGGTAAAGTTTCTGTTCTCTGGTAACTAGACCCGTTTTTTGATTCCCGGTGGCTCGGGGCAGGGGAGGTGGGGGAGAGGGCGAGGGGAGTGGCCGCGGCCTCCCCTCGCCCCTGGGTTGCGGCCTAGCCCGGGAAGTCAGAGCGGGTCCTTCGGCCCCGCCGTAACGAGCCCCCCTCCCCCACCTCCCGCCCGCCGCCCTCGCCGGGGCGAGCTGGGAGCCCCGGGCTCCCGCTCTCAGTTCCATTCACCCCACCCCCACCCCTTGCACCCCACCCCCACGGCGCCTGCTCCTTCCCAACAACCTTCCTCCCCTCCCCCACATCCGGTGTTGGCGAAACCGTAGGAGCCCGGAGCAGCCCCGGAAAGCCGGCTTGTTCCCCGTCTCCCGGAGAGAGAAGTGACACTAGCTTGCTTTCTTCGCGACAACAGTTTCCCCAGTTTAGCGGACCCCCACTGCCTAAATCAAACTGAGTGCCAGGAGCTGAATTTACCTACTCTCATTCCTCTCCAGGGTCCCACTACTTGGGAGATATTCTCAAACTCCACATACTGAAAGCCACCGACCTTAATCCGGTATCCTACACCCCTTCCCTACTTTAATTAACTCCCACCCCAGCCCTCCGCATCGGAGTCAAGAACAACAGGGACACTTCCGTTCTCCTTGTAGGATTGATGAAACCGTAATGAAGAACACCCCCTAAAGCCCCATAATCGGTGCGGATTCCTATGGGGAAGGCCCATGTTGTTGACATCTTGCAGGCCTTGGTTCTGGACCTTGAGAAGGAGGCTGTGGAACTAGTGATAGCGATGCTTTTTAGGGTAAATGTATGTAGGTATTGGGGGAAGGGGAGGGATCACCCGAAAAGGAATGAAAGTGGTTTAAAGCTTAAATTTCAGTGTTTGCTGTTCATATAGAGTTCAACTCATGAGTTACTAGTACATTTACAGGCAGTAAAGCTTCTCCAGTCTAAAAATGTCTGAAAACTAAATTTGGATTAACTCTTGATACAAACAGTAAATTGAAAATGCAGCTTGTGACCTTTTAAATTTTTATTCTCAAAACACTTTTTTTAGCCATCCACATTTTAAAAATTTGTATTATTTATATTTAAAGCTGAAAGGGCTCAACTAGCATTTGCTGTTAATGACCAGTATGTGGAGTCTGCTTTATATTTCCAGAATTGACTTTTTGGGTTGTATTGTCAAATCACAGTCCTAAGTGATGAATGTTGAATGATGCACTATGTTTTTGTTTAAGTGAAATTTCCTGAAAATAATTAATTTCAGAATTAAGGGAAATTGATGTTACTACCATGATGCATCATTAAAATACACATTTTTAAAGCTGAAGGCATTTCAAGGAGATGTAGTTCTTGATGAAGCAGAAAGGACATGGGCCTGGGATTTGGAAGACCTGGCTTCTAGCTGCTACCAACTCTATGACTCTGGAAAAGTGGGCCTCAAGTTCCTTTTTTCTATAACATGAAGAGATTGGACTATTTGAAAGCAGATTCAGAACTCAGAAGTTGGAAGGGATCATAAAGCCCTCTAAGAAAAGAGTTTGGGAATGTTCTCCATTGCTGTCACTTTTCCTCCAAAAATAACCTGGCTTGGAAGTCATTGTTCCAAAGGGAATTTGATTCCCCATAGAAATTGGAGACAAGGTAATGCAATTAGAGAGGAACAGCTGTATTTTTGCTTGAGTAACAAACCCACTAACAGATTCTGGTACGAATTTTGGAGACATAAAGAGAATGAGTATATGTACCTTAAGTGTACCAGTTTCCTCACTCTCTCCTGGCAGACGATGCAGCACTTTTAGTGGTGCTGGGATTCTGGGATGTGTTCCTATTAATTCCAATACAGATGAAGAAGATGTGGTAGAGGGAAAGATGGTGGCAGAAGGAATGGATAAAGAGGCAAAATTGCCTGCTAAAAAGAAAAGAAAGAAGGGTTTACGGATTAAGGGGAAAAGGCGAAGGAAAAAACTGATCCTTGCGAAAAAGTTTAAGGATTTGGGATCTGGGAGGCCTGTTGCAGATGCCCCTGCTTTATTAGCTTCCAGTGCCCATGAGCAGGATGAAGAAAGTCTTTTTGAGAGCAATATAGAAAAACAGATCTATCTACCTAGTACCAGAGCCAAGACCTCCATTGTATGGCACTTCTTTCATGTTGACCCCCAGTATACCTGGCGAGCTATTTGTAACCTCTGTGAAAAAAGTGTTAGCAGGGGCAAACCAGGCAGCCATCTGGGGACATCTACTCTACAGCGACATCTGCAGGCAAGGCATTCACCTCACTGGACCAGGGCCAACAAATACGGAGTCACTAGTGGGGAGGAGGATTTTACTTTGGATGTGCCTTTATCTCCCTCTTCTGCTGGAAGCAATGGAAGCTTTGAATATATGTCTACTGATCCATTAGATGAAAACAGAATGGGTAAGAAACGTGATAAATCAGTATCTGATGCCCTGAGGGCAGAAAGAGGGCGATTTCTCATCAAAAGTAATATTGTCAAGCATGCCTTAATTCCTGGAACAAGAGCCAAGACATCTGCAGTTTGGAATTTTTTTTATACTGATCCTCAGCACATCTCAAGAGCTGTGTGTAATATATGTAAAAGAAGTGTGAGCCGGGGTAGGCCAGGTTCTCACTTAGGAACTTCAACTCTTCAACGACACCTGCAGGCCACACATCCCATCCATTGGGCTGTTGCCAACAAAGACAGTTGTGCGGTTGGAAATGGATTAGATGAGGCTGAGACTGAGAGAAATGATCTCTTAAGCGATCCTCTGCATGGAGAGAAGTCTACAGGCAGCCATGATTTAACAGCTGAGGACCTTAGTGACTCTGATTCAGATGAACCTCCTGTGTTAGAGGTTGAAAATAGTAGAAGATCTGAGAGTCCTATTCCTATTGCGGAGCAAGACGCTCTGACACATGCACAGGAGAGAGAAACAACATACTCCGAAAATTCAGTCTCAAGTCAAATAAGTCAGGCAATTATTCAAATGATTGTGGAGGATATGCATCCTTACAACTACTTCTCAACTCCAGCCTTTCAGAGGTTCATGCAGATTGTGGCCCCTGACTATAGGTTACCATCTGAGACTTACTTTTTCACAAAGGCTGTACCTCAATTATATGATTGGGTCAGAGAAAAAATTTTCTTAACTTTGGAGAATGTTCAAAGCCAAAAGATCCACCTGACTGTGGACATATGGACCCATGACCCATCCACTGACTATTTCATTGTGACTGTACACTGGGTCTCTTTGGAAACTGCACCTTCTTCCAGTAATGGCAGGATCCCCAATTTCAGAAAGTGGGCAGTACTTTGTGTAACAGGGTTGGCCAAAGACTGCTTGATAACCAACATTTTACAAGAATTAAATGACCAGATTGGTCTGTGGCTTTCTCCTAATTTCCTTATTCCTAGCTTCATTGTTTCTGATAATTCCTCTAATGTGGTACATGCAATCAAAGATGGCGGTTTTACCCATGTGCCGTGCTTCCTGCATTGTTTAAATATAGTCATTCAGGACTTTTTTTGTGAGCACAAAAGCATTGAGAATATGTTAGTAGCTGCTAGGAAAACCTGTCATCATTTTAGTCATTCAGTCAAGGCCCGTCAGATTCTACAGGAGTTCCAAAATGATCACCAACTTCCATGGAAGAATTTGAAGCAGGATGAAACTGGCCATTGGATTTCTACCTTTTATATGTTAAAATGGCTCTTGGAGCATTGCTACTCAGTTCACCATAGTCTTGGTAGAGCTAGTGGAGTTGTGCTCACCTCCCTTCAGTGGACTCTAATGACTTACGTTTGTGATATTCTTAAACCATTTGAGGAGGCCACCCAGAAAGTGAGTGTCAAGACCACAGGATTGAATCAGGTGCTCCCCCTAATCCATCATCTGCTCCTTTCTCTGCAGAAACTCAGAGAAGATTTTCAAATAAGAGGTATTACTCAGGCACTCAATCTGGTGGACAGTTTATCTCTGAAACTTGAAACTGATACCCTACTGAGTGCTATGCTTAAATCTAAGCCCTGTATCTTGGCTGCTTTGTTAGATCCTTGCTTTAAAAACAGTTTGGAAGACTTTTTCCCTCAAGGTGCTGATTTAGAAACTTATAAGCAGATCCTTGCAGAAGAAGTTTGCAATTATATGGAATCTTCAGAGGTCTGCCATATTGCAACTTCAGATGCTTCTGGTCCCTCAGCCATTGTAGGAGCTGATTCGTTTACCTCATCTATAAGAGAAAGCACCTCCAGTTCAGGGTCTTTTGATAGCTCAGCTGTAGATAATGTTGCCATTGGAAGCAAAAGCTTCATGTTTCCTTCTGCCATAGCAGTAGTGGATGAGTACTTCAAAGAGAAGTATTCAGAGATCTCAGGAGGTGGTGACCCTTTGATTTACTGGCAGAGGAAGGTGAGCATATGGCCAGCTTTGACCCAAGTTGCCATTCAATATCTAAGCTGCCCCATGTGTAGTTGGCAGTCTGAATGTATCTTTACTGCAAATAGCCAGTTTCATCCAAAACAGATCATGAGCCTGGACTTTGACAATATAGAACAGCTGATGTTTTTGAAAATGAACTTGAAAAATGTTAACTATGATTATTCTACGTTGGTTCTGAGCTGGGATCCTGGGAATGAAGTTATTCAAAGCAATGAAAAAGAAATACTACCTTAATTTCTTTTTCCTTTTTCCATTTGAAATGGGCAACTTGTTGCTATGTTACTGTATCCTAATTGCTATAGTTGTTATATATAGTTATACTAATTATTCTTTATACGCAAATCTGGGGAAACCTAAAAATGTGCTGAAAATTCCTCAGAGGATTAATAATAATGCTGACAAAGTGAAGATTAAAAATTTCACAGTAGTAACTCAGTGTAGCTGTCTCTTAAAATTTTGTTTATACCAATTAAGAGAGAAAAGATATTTTTTAACTTAAAAAATATAGTGCAGCATTGAAAGGCTTTAGGCTATTTCTGGCTGGTAGATTGAACTTGTAATTGGTTTTAAGTAAAAATTTCTCCCCATCATGGGAAGTTTGCTCTGAAACCAATGAAATTGAAGGAAAAACATATACTAAGCAGGTATTCCTCCCCTTCTCTCCCATTTTTCTAGTTTTTTAAAAACCCTGATCCGTACAGCTTGGCAAAAGCAAAACTCATGAAATTTGGAAATTTCTAATTGCCTCCTCATACTGGTCAGCTTTATCATTTCAACTTACTGAGTGTGATAGAGTTACCCTTTATATTTAGGATTGGATCTATGTAAAAGGGAAACATTAGAAAACAATCAGGAAAAAATTACTTTCAGTCTTTGAATAGCCTTTTTTTAACTTTCAGAAAATAGTGTAAAAACAATAAAATAAAGATTGTATGGGTACTTTTTACAAATTTATGGGCAAATGACATAATAAAAAGCTTACAAAAATTGAAAAAGATTGAATGGGAATTGGAGTAAAAGCCCCAGGAGCACACTTTTGGCAAACACAGTGTCCATTTCCCAAAGAATGTTTCTCTGATTTTAAGTGATCTTAAATGTCTTTAAATATATATGCTGAATGATCCATAATACTGTATTCTTAACTGTGAGGTGGTTTTTTGGCTTCTAATCTTAGCTAAACATAAGCACTCAGTATTTTCAGGTGTTAGGAATCATTACCTCACTGGTAAAATGAGAGAATTGATCTCAGTGATCTTTAAAGTCCCTTTCCACTCTTAAAGTATGTTTCTGTGGTTGAGTGGGAGGCCAGAAAATGATGACTTTTAGTAAAAGTCTATTACAAGTTTCAGACTGAATAACTAATGTAAGATCCCAATTTTTCCTTTTTTTCATTTTAGATTTGGGGATATTCCCTGCCCAAAAATTTCCTGGAAAATTGACTAGTATTAAGTGTGAGTAAAAGGTGTCCACTTTTTTTTAAGTTTTGATTTTAGTTTTGTCTTGGATAGTATTTGGCAAGATTTAGCCTAGAAATTATGTAGTATTTATTACATGAGAATCAAAATTGCTTTGTTACGGGGCTGGTTTCAAAATTTAGAACTCATTTCTATGTATCAAAATCGTTTTTTGTTTTTGTTTTTTGGGTTTTTTGTTTTTTGTTTTTTTAATTCTTAAATGGTAAATGTACCATTGTGAAATGAAATTTCAACTCCAAAAGTTTACCCTTTTACTAACTGGAGTAAATGAATAATTATAAAGTCTTTGGTTGTAGCCATCACTTGTGAAGAAAAAAAAAAAAAAAAAACGAAACCAGGCTGCCTAAGCAAGCCTTTGCAGGGCCAATATTGAATGTCATGCCAGTGACACTGGTGTTGCTATAAAGGAAGAAAAAGTCTTCCATTAGATAGAAGCTTTCTGGATTGTGACAGCGCCAGTTCAGGACGGCTGTAATGCTGCTCTGCCTTCCACAGCTAGCTGCACCACTCTGTAGTTACTCAGTAACTATAAGTTTCTATCTTTTTTGGTTAAACACTCCCTGAAGATGAGAAATATGTACATACATCCGTATTATACACATTGATTCACGTGTGTAAGGATTTCCCTTCATGTTTATTCTGTGGGCTGGGCACAACTTAGTGTAACATAGCGATACACGTCATGATACTTTGGTATAAGAGTAAGTTCACTATTTTTATAATGAACCCAAATCTGAAGGCTTTTGTAGTGTATTTTAAAAGGGAAAACTTACCCAAATGTTTTATTTCTACACATTTGTGTATATGTGTGTGTGTGTGTATAAGCCAGTTAGTATATATGTATATGTATATTACATACATAAAACACTTGATATTTTTTCATACAAGTATGCTTTTATTATACAGATAATAAAGATGGGGGAAGGTTTCTGTTTTTTTCTTAATAGGTGAAGAAATCTTGAAGACCAGAAATTGGATCTTATTGAATTTTGGTGTTCTTTTTCTTTTTTCTTTTTCTTCTTTCTTTTTAAATTATATTGTTCGGCTGTGGAAGATGGATTTTTTTTTTTCCAATAATCCTTTGACTCTGAAGTTCATCTTTAAATGAACTCTCTTTTTTGTTGGTTTTTATTTTTGTTTTTGTTTTTGAGGAGATAACTAAGCCTAGCTGTCTCCAGTCTGACAAAGGTTATTCGAATGGACTTAATCTCCCAGTAGTTGGGAGATGTTTTAAAAACACGTCCTGTGTTTGAATTGTGGCTGAGAGGTTTCCTTGGCAATGTGAGGAGGAAAATTCTTTCTGCCCCATTATTATTAATTCATGGATTGAGTGTTGGTTCGACCTACAGGCGTAATAGATTGGAACTCAGTGAAGACACAGAGGTTCCTGTTGAGAGCAACCAGCTAATGTAAGTGTGGGAATGGGTTTTTTCTCATTAAAGGAGTGAATATTTTTGTAATTTAAGGCATAATTTTCCTGGATCAGTAAGAAATTAAAAAACCATTGTCAAGATTTTTTTTCTTGTAATTACTTACAAGCTTTTGGTTTGGGGATGGAAACATTTCCTTCCCCTCCCCCCTTTTTTGATAGCACATGCACTTTATAAAAAAGGTAAAAACAATATACCAAGGTGGAATCTCCCTGTGATTCCATTTCCTCTTAGGAAAGCACTATCAGTGGTTTATCCATGACATAGTTCCATGCACATAGCTGTGCCTCATCTGTTTTTTTTTTTTTAATGACACGATAGTATTCCTTTATATGGAAGTGCTGTAAGTTTAACATATCTCTCATTGATAGACATTTGGAGTTTTGCCATTAAAAATAAAAATAGCCCACATCCAATAACAGCCCTTTGTGAGCTATTTCCCGAGAACCAGCTCTCAGATGTAAATTTGTAGAATTATTACAATTCTCTAAAGAGGTTGTACCAATTTTCTGAGTAATTAATGATGTCTTTTTTTATTTGTAAAAGTTCTTGACATACCCTTTTTAGTAAAAATACTAATCTTTGGTTGTGTTGCTGATCTTTTGCTATATAAGTGTTTTCCATTTTATGTAGTCAAATCTGTCAATTTTATTATGATTTTTAACTATGGCATCATGCTAGGAAAAGGTTTTTTTTTCAATCTGAGCTTATAAAAAATATATCATGCATTTTTTTTTTTTGCAGTACTTGGATGGTTGTATTTTTTATATTAAAAATGTAATCTAGGACTACCCTATGATCCAGCAATCACACTACTAGGTATTTATCCAAAGAACACAAGAATACTAATTCAGAGGGTTACATGCACCCCATGTTCATTGCAGCGGAAACAGCCCGAGTGTCCTTCAGTTGATGAATGCATAAAGAAGATGTGTGTGTATATATGGAGCTAGAGAGTATAATGATAAGCAAAGTGAATCCATCAGAGAAAGACAGATACCATATAATTTCACTTATACGTGGAATTTAAGAAACAAAAGAGCAGAGGGAAAAGAGAGAAGCAAACCAAGAAACAGACTCTCAACTGTAGAGAACAAGCTGATGGTTACCAGAGGGAAGGTGGGTGGGATGTTGGGTGAAATAGGTGATGGGGATTAAGGAGTGCCCTTGTGTTGAGCACTGGGTGTTGTATGGGAGTGTGGAATCACTATTGTACACCTGAAACTTGTATGACACTGTTTGTTAACTAACTGGAATTTAAATAAAAACTTAAAAAAAATTAATCTAGGGATTGTAGTTATATGGCATTGCCTCTCCTTCCCATAAGCACGGTCAATAAAGGTATCAGATAATCGCTTTCCTTTTTGCTGAGCAGAGTTACGAATTCAGAATCTTTTTTTTTTTTTTTAGACAGAGTGAGGGAGAGAGAGAGAGCGTGAGCAGGGTAGAGGAGCAGAGGGAGATGGAGAAGCATACTCCCCGATGAGCAGGGAGCCTTATGGGCTCGATCCCAGGACCCTGTGATCATGACCTGAGCCGAAGGGAGATGCTTAACCAACTGAGTCACCTAGGCACTCCCAGAATCTTTCTTAGTGTAATGCTTTAGTTAGTGAGCTAAAGCCTCTTCGCTGTCTTTGTTTTTATTCCCTTAGAACCTTTTTGTATGAAGTAGAAATGTTTTTTTTTTCAAGTGGGAGACCAAATTTTTTTGTTAATTTCAAATGCTACTTTTTTCACAAATCACATTTGTGGACTTGTTTAAATTCTGTTGATCTTAAACTCATTTGAGAATATTACACTTAAATGTTGTATTTCACATCCATTATAATATCAAGGAAAGTGAGGTCCTCTCCTAAAATTTTTCTTTATCTTAGTTATTCTCGATGATTTTATAGTCCATCAGGTTCCAATAATAAACTATTCATTTGATGTATACATTATTTGGAGAAGTAAACTGCTTTAAGCCTCTACTCCATTCTCTCTCCATTATCCAGGTCTTCAGTGCCTTGGTAGCTTCATAGTTTCTCGGTTTTTAATTTAACGTAGGTTTTGTATACTTCGTTGTCTTCCTGTATGTTTTACAGCTTTATTGTGAATGGGACTTTGTTACCAAGCTAGCACATGGGAAATTTAACAATTTTTAAAAAATACCTTATTAAATATGTTTTAGTTATTGCTAGATTTGCTAGTTTGCAAGCATATAATTTGTAGGTACTAAATTTTTTTTGCCTCCTCCTTTCTAGTCTTTATACCTTTCCTTACTTCATGTGCTAGACTCGGAAACAGTATTGACAGATAGTGGAGACAGCAAAGTGCTCCTTTTTTGTTTGTCTGGAATGGGGTCACTTCCAGTGTTTTACCATATTGCTTGTGCTGATGGTTTCTGATGGTTGAGTGCATGTATGCTAAGGAGGTTCCTTGTAATCATACTAAGCATGTATGCTAAGGAGGTTCCTTGTAATCATACTAAGCTTTTATCAGGAGTAAATGCTGCATTTTACCTTTTTTTAAAGCCATTTTAACTAAAAAAAATACCATTTTTAAATCCTTTTTTAAAACCATGTTTTCCTTTTTGAAATTTTAAGATACCTGGGGCGCCTGGGTGGCTCAGTCGGTTCAGTGTCTGCCTTCAGCTCAGGTCATGATCTTGGGGTCCTGGGATGGAGCCCCATGTCAGGCTCAACTTGGAGTCTGCTTCTCCCTCTCCCTGTGCCCCTCCCCCTGCTCATACTCACTTTCTCTGTCTGTGTCTCTTTCAAATAACTAAATGAAATCTTAAAAAAAAAAAAGACTTTAAGATACCAGAGTTTTTGTTTTTACCCACCCTTTTTACTCATTACATTAATGTAATGAATTTTTTAAAAAGATTTTATTTCTTTGTGAGAGAGAGCACATAAGTAGGTGGAACGGCAGGCAGAGGAAGAAGCAGGCTCCCCACTGAGCAGGGAGCCTGATGTGGGGCTCGATCCCAAGATGCTGGGATCACGACCTGAGCCAAAGGCAGATGCTCAACCAACTGAGCCACCCAGGTGTCCCTAATGTAATGAATTTTTTTAATGTTAAACCACTCTTAGTCCTGGAATAAATGTTTTTTGATTATGTGATCTTATTTTTTTTAATATACTGTGGTTCAATTTGCTTTATTTTGGATTTATCAGCTATATCATAAATAAGATATCCAAAGCAGTTGTTTTAAAGCTTTTTTAAAAAGCAGTGAAATAGTGGAAGTGAAGTTCTTTTTCTCAACTTAGAATACTTCCTTAAGTAATTTTTTCAAGAATACGTGGAGTATATAGATGGTATACTTTTTGAGACCTTACATCTGAAACTTCTTCCAAATCCTGAGATCTTGAAATGTAGTTTGAAAGGCCAAATCTAAGGTCATAGTCTTCCCTTTATTTATTTTTTTATTTATTTATTTTAAAGATTTCATTTATTTGACAGAGACCTAGCGAGAGAGGGAACACAAGCAGGGGGAGTGGGAAAGGGAGAAGCAGGCTTCCCACTGAGCAAGGAGCCTGATGCTGCACTCAGTCCCAGGACCCTGGGATCATGACCTGAGCCAAAGGCAGACACTTAACCCACTGAGCCACCCAAGCGTCCCTGATGAACTCCTTTTAATTTAAAGACTCAGGTTTATTCAGTCTAGGGAAATTTTGTTGTATTATTATTTTATTCTTATCTCTACCAATTTCATTCCTTTTTTTTAGAATTTCCATTGTATAGAAATTAAATCTTCTGGAATTATTTCCGTCTTATATACCTTTTCTCTTGTGTTGGCATCTTTCTGCATTCTGAGAGATATCCTGACAATATCTTAAAATTGAATTTTTGTGTTTTTCATCAGCTTATTCTTTTACTTGTATTGAAATCTCTTTTGGGTGGCTCAGTCAGTTAAGCAACCGACTCGATTTCAGCTCAGGTCATAATCTTGGGGTCCTGGGATCCATCCCCGCATTGGGTTCACTCAGCAGGGCATCTGCTTTTCTCTCTCTCTCCCTCTTCCTCTGCCCCTCCCTCTGCACATACATGCACACTCTCTCTAAATAATTTTTTAAAAAAATCTCTTTGGGGGAAGAGGCTAGAACTTTGAGTTTTCTTATTTTTTGAACTTTCTTTTGTTTCCTCTCCTCAGAGCAGATAATCACTTGTATCAAGCTGTATCCTTTTGGGGTGGAGAGGGGCAGAGGAAGAGGGAGAGAGAATCTTAAGTAGGCCCCACACCCACTGTGGTATCCAACATCAGGCTTGGTCTCACAACCCGGAGATCCTGACCTGAGCTGAAATTAAGAGTTGGACGCTTAGGGTGGGGGGATGGGTTAGCCTGGTGATGGGTATTGAGGAGGGCACATTCTCCGTGGAGCACTGGGTGTTATGAACAAACAATGAATCATGGAACAGTACACCAAAACAAATTATGTAATATATGGTGATTAACATAACAATAAAAAAATAAAAAAAAAAAGAGTTGGACGCTTAACTGAACCACCCAGGAGCCCCTCAGGTTGTATCCTTTAAAGCTTACTGAGAACGTGGCAATTTTAAAGGAGTTTATCCTTTTTCCTATATTAATTCAGGGGTGGGAGGGGAGAGGACCAATTACTTATCTTGGCTTCCTACTTTTGCTATTGAAAAGTATTCATATTTTCTTGGCATGAATACTTTTGTTTTTCCTTTTTAAAACTTAAGAAATTTTTCAGTATGGGAGCACCTGGGTGGTTCAGTCAGTTAAGCAGCTAGCTGTCTTGAGCTCAGATTGTGATCTCGGGGTCCTGCGATCAAGCTCCATGTCAGGCTCCCTGCTCAGCCATGAGCCTGCTTCTCCCTCTGCCCCTCCCTCGCGTGCTGTCTCAAAATCTCTTTTAAAAAAATTTATCGGTATGCATCTTGGTTTTGAGTCTGCAAACTTGGGGTAGTAGTGATCACTGTCAATTTTTTTTTTTCCTAAATCTCTGGGGAAGGGTTTTTGGCCATTTTCTTGAATAACAGTTACATTCTTCCCCCCCCCCATAGAAAGATAAAGAAGTTCAGTGTGTGCTGTCTCTGTCTCAAAATCTTTTTTTAAAAAATTTATCAGTATGCATCTTGGTTTTGAGTCTGCAAACTTGGGGTAGTAGTGATTACTGTCAATTTTTTTTTTTTCCTAAATCTCTGGGGAAGGGCTTTTTGGCCATTTTCTTGAATAACAGTTACATTCCCCCCCCCCATAGAAAAATAAGTTCAGTGTTTAAAACAGATACATGGGGGCGCCTGGGTGGCTCAGATGGTTAAGCGTCTGCCTTCGGCTCAGGTCATGATCCCAGGGTCCTGGGATCGAGCCCCACATCGAGCCCCACATCGGGCTCCTGGCTCAGCGGGGAGCCTGCTTCTCCCTCTCTGTCTGCCCCTCCCCCTGCTTATTCTCTCTCTTTCTTTCTGTATCTGTGTCTCAAATGAATAAATAAAATATAAAAAATAATAATTTAAAAAGAATATACATGAAGTTACTGTTCTGTTGAAACATTAGCAAGGCTGTGTCCATCTGCTCAGCATTCAGTCTTCATGCTCTGCCTACCTCTGAGGGAGTTTTGCAGAGCCTCATTTTTTTTTAAATGCAAAACAACAACAAAAAACCCTAACATGCAATTCATGCTGTTTGTTACTATTTCATAAGTACCATTTTGGTGTTTAATTAGTGGGTTGGGGGTTCCTGAAACAAGCACCAGTTTCATATTTGTTCTTTGGGATATTGTTTTCAAAAATGAAATTGATCCCTAAGCCTTTTTTTCCCCTCCTTTCTAAAATATTTTTCTATTGTAAAACTTTTTCATTCCCCTTTAATACTTTTCCTTTTTGCATATGTGTCATTGTAATTATTTGAATATCCCTGAGAAACTTGATCCTGTTTCAGGCAGGTTTTCTGTTTTTTGAGGCAGTTTTTTTTAATTACCTTTTGGTGTACCCTCCATTACAGAATGCATTCCTTGTGTTTGGGGCCAGGGGAATCCTACTGGTGGATCAGTGAGGTGCTATTAAAGGACCAGCCCTTGTCCCATTCCGTAGTGGATCAGTGATGGACAAACCATTAAGGCAGACTTAAATTTTTTATTACATATATGTTGCCTTGTATTAGAAAATTGAATGTTATTCTCAGCATAAAACAAAATAATAAATAGCCATCTATAATCCTACCAACCACTCTAGTAGTAACTGTTGCTAACATTTTGGTCTTGTTCTTCCAAACTCTGTTGCTTCATCTTCACCAGCATTTAATGGTGTCAGTGTTCTGGATTTTGGCCATTCTAAAAGGAATTTGCAATTCCCTAATGATATACGATGTTGAGTATCTTTTCATATGTTTATTTACCATCTGTGTGTCTTGCTTGATGAAGTGTCTGTTTAGATCTCTTGCCCATTCCTTAATTTGTTTTCTTGTTGAGTTTTACGTGTTCTTTGTATATTTTGGATACCAGTCCTTTATGAGTTATGTATTTTGCAAAGATTTTTCTCCCAGTCTGGGACTTGTCTTTTCATTCTCTTAATAATGCTTCCACAGAAACCTCACCGAACCACATTCGGATTTTCTAGTAGCAGTTTCTTCTAGGCGTTTTCTGTCAAGTGTCTCAAAACTCTTCTAGCCTCTACTGGTGACCTGATTCCAAAGCTTCTTCCACATTTTTAGATATTTTTTCAGCCATACCCCATTTCCTGGTACCAGAATCTGTAATATGCTGCATATTATCACATTGCTTGGATGTACCATAATTTTTTAAAACAGACCCCAGTTTCTGAACATTTAGGTGTCTGGATGTGTTTTCATTGAGAAGCAGAGTGGTAGTGAACTTTCTTGTATATTATTACCTTGCATATTGGTTGAATATTTACCTCAGGATAAATTCTAGAAATGAAATTGTGAGTCAGACGGTATTGCAAATTTTAAAGGTTTTAGTATATGTTCAGTGGCAGACTCTTAATTCCTAACCTAGGTTGCTGACTTCAAGGCTGGTTTTTATTGTGGCCTGCTTTGCTTGGATTAGGATTATTAGTGGGAGATATGATTGAATTTGATTTAATTGATTTCAAGTTATAGATCAGTGTTCTTGAAACCTGGTCTTCTGATGTACGAGTTTGCAGAAACCCTTTCCAAATTCTGGCATGTGCTCTTGTCATGTGTTGTTACTTCTGTAGAAGCTTTCTGGAACACTTCAGTGTGGGGGCCTGGGTGTGGCAAGGGCTGCCGGTGGGGGCTGTTGGTGGTTTTTTTGTAAGCACTGTTTTATGGGAAGAATCCCAAGGACGACTTCTGCTCCTTGTAATTGGTGTGCAATTCCTTGGCCATCTGCATTACATAAACTAGTTCTACAGATGTATCCAGGGGTAATTGTTTCAATTATTCTAGTGAGAGAGTTTTTCCCACCTACTTATAATTACATACTTTTGAAATAAAAATGCTTGTGAAAATATTGGAGCTTTTGTCAGATGAAAAAAATCTAGTTTGTTGGCAATGTAGATTTAGCAAATATCCTGTGTAAAATAACGTAAGTCCCATTCATGACCTAAAATGTAGATCATTTATGGAGTTAGTGCTTATTTAATCTCATGTTGAAGCCATGTAACAAGCTCCATAGAAAATATGAAAGAGGGGCATGGCTGCCCTTAACAAAAGTTTTCCATTATAAATGAGAATGTATAATGTTCACATAAGAATAAAATATTAATCAGGGTTCACAAAGCTCTGAATAGGCAAGTACATAATATAATTAAAATTTGGTTTTAACAGTGTGCTCTCTGAGGTGATTTGGAAGAGGAAAGAATTTATCTGAAGTACTTTAATTCGTGTCTCCTCATTTTAGGATTGCATTTTAAAGACGATTTCTCTGATTGAGTTGTCTTTTGGAAGATTAAACCCATTTCAAGAGGACTTGGAGCTGGTCCTCGCCTTGAGGAAGCAGTGGCTTGTTTTCAAGAAGCCACTTCCGATCTAAGGATCTACCCAGCATGCCTAATCAAGGAGAAGACTGCTATTTTTTTTTCTATTCTACATGTACCAAAGTAAGAATTGGCATCTTTAAAATCAGTTCTTTCTGTAATTTCTCTAATAAGATTTGATAAGATTTTCCCAATATACTAAGTTTTTATGTTTTGTTTTGCTCAGCCATTTATTTTCTGCTACCATTTTCTTAGTAGAGAATAGTACTCCTAGGAGAATTCATTGTTTATCCTTTTTTCCTTTTCATGTATGTTCTTCACATTCTACAAAAGTGAAAAAGTCCACAGCATATAGTCATCATTCACTTCTCTTATAATAATTATCTGTTAATAATTACCTATTAATAATTAGCCCTGTTCAGGGTGCCTTTGATTCAAATTAGGAGCACTTTGGCCTGGCTTGTAAACTTTGGTTTTATTTACTTTGTATTAAATGAATGGGTGGGTTGTATCGTACTTTTAGAAACTGTTGTGGATTGAATTTGATTTTTTCTTCAGATTTCCTGCTGAGTAATAAAGCCATTCTTCTAAATATGCTTTTGTAGCAGTTTTGCTTTTTCTGTGTCAAAACTTGCTGTTTTTCTGCTTGATTCTTCAGCTTCATTGGGAGATCTATCCCCTTTTCCGTTCCTTTGTGACTAATTCTATAAATGTATATGTTGTTAGAGAAACCTGAAATCATCTCAGTGCCATGTTTAAAACGATTGGTTTTGAGCAAAGCTCTGAGCATTTATAGCATTTTGTTTCAGATATTGCCATTGTAGAGGTATATAATGAAGCATGGAATTAATACCTAAATCCTAATCTATTTGTGATTTTCCATCAAAAGCTAGTTACAAAAGTCAAGATGTATGAAATGGTTTTGAAGAACTATAAAATACACTTTTAAAGACTACCACTTTAAATACTCCCACTTAACTTTTTCAGCCCTATTTCCGCTTATGTCATTTATCTTGTGAAATCAAATGAAGGATACTGTCAGGAAATAGGTCATAGGAAATTATAAATTTGTTGACCTCAGATTGTTCTTGTCTTCCACCTCACTTTGCTACCTTGCCCGTCTGTCCTTATTCCTTTGTGTTTGTCTGGATGCCAGGAAGCTGTTACAGTGCACACTTTACCTAGGATCTATTTTGGTACCACAGTTCTTTTCTGTATTCTTTTCATTTACAGGGTGACAGCTGTCCCTTCCGTCACTGTGAAGCTGCACTAGGAAATGAAACTGTTTGCACATTATGGCAAGAGGGGCGCTGCTTTCGGCAGGTGTGCAGGTTTCGGCACATGGAGATTGATGTAAGTTTTTAGTTTGTACTATAATAAGCAGTCTGGTATTGTGATGGGCCAATAAAAAATATAGGGAGAAAGGGGCGCCTGGGTGGCTCAGTCGGTTAAGTATCCGACTCTTGATTGAGGCTCAGGTCATGTTCTCAGGGTCGTGAGATCAATCCCCATGTCAGGCTCTGCGCTGGGCATGGAGCCTGCTTAAATGACACCTTATATATAATGTGCAGGTTACATTTTTTAATGTAGTGAAATTTTTGTTGTAATGCTCAATATCTTGATATTTTGGAGTATGAGTTGGTTTCATTTTCTGGGAGCCAGTTTGGTAATGTATCTAAAGTGTAAAAATTATATGTGTATCATTGGGGAGTATTTATATTTCTGTGTTTATTTTAAACAGTCTCAAACTTAGAGAAAACCTGCAAGTACATTATAAAATATTTTTCTAAGCCACTTGGGAGTAAGCTACATTCCCTGTCACTCCCAAATACATTCATGAATATTTCCTACAAAAAAGGACATTTTTGGGGCACCTGGGTGGCTCAGTTGTTAAGCATTTGCCTTCGGCTCAGGTGGGATCGAGCCCCACATCAGGCTCCCTGCTTGGTGGCGGGAAGCCTGCTTCTCCCTCTCCCACTCCTCCTGCTTGTGTTTTCCTCTCTCGCTGTGTCTGTCTCTGTCAAATAAATAAATAAAATCTTAAAAAATAAAAAAGACATTCTCCTAGATAACTGTAATACAACCATCAAAATTAGGAAGTTAACGCTGGTAGATTACCTTCGTGTAATCCTTAGATCCCGTTCATTACCAGTTATGTCCTTTATTGCAGAAGGAACGAGTGCAGAACGGAGTGTCGGGTATAGTTGTCATTGCTCTCTCATTCTCCTTCAGTCTAAAACACTTACTCAGTCTTTCTTTACTTTTCATTTGCCTTGACACTTTTGGTAGTTATTAGACAGTTATTTTGTAGGATGTCCTTCAGTTTGGTTTGGTGTTTCCTCATTACTAAGTTCAAGTTATGTACCTCCGGCAGGAATATCATAATTCCTCTCAGTGCACACCATTAGGTGGCACATAAAATTTTAATTATCCCATTACTGGTGGTGGTAACTTTGATCACTTCATTAAGGTGGTTTGTACGAAATACTTCACTATACAGGTTTTCTCTTTGTAACTAATACGCATTTTGTGGAGAGGTACTTTGAGACCCTGTCATTTCCCCATTTCTCACCAAATTTTTAGTTTTTTTCCACTTATTTATGTTTGCGAACTCATGGTTTCCTCTTTTATTCAGTGTGTTGTACTCCATTACTATCATTTTTAATCCTCAGATTGACCCAGATTTGCCCAGTAAGAGCTGTTCAAGCTGATTTTTGTGTCCTTTTCATGTTTTCATCATCCTTTGAACACCTTTTTGCGTTCTGGCCTGACAAGATTTTTAAGGCTTATCCTATATTTTTCCTTCTCCAGTCCTGGAATCAGTCATTTCTCTAAGGAGCCCTGGATCCTTTTAGCGAAGAATGATATATATAGAAATAAGATTTCGGCAGCTCCTGGAGTCTCACTGCTTCCAGGCCTACAGTGGACCGAACAAGAGTATATAAATGGATTTACATACAAACATTTACATCATCATTTATTCTCTATGTCTGTGTATTGAAAATCATGAGTTCACATAGATGCCTTCAGTTCACTGGCACTGTAGGGTTTAGTCTAGGCTTCTCCCTTTCCATACTTGTAACTCTCTTCTCCAAAAGTGAGAAATTTGTCCTTAGTATCACTGATTCTATCATTCCTCTTGTTGTGTAAGCCAATATTGTATTCCCAGCCTCTTCCTTCTCCTCAGGCTCTGACATCACACATGAGGCTGCTCTTCTACAGGGATGTCTTTCTCACCTTGTTTTGGTTCCAGCAACCCTGTACCAGGCTTCTGTCCTTGCTCCACCATGAGGACCTTGTCCTCACCATACTTGGTCCCAGCATCCTACTTTGGACTCCTCCTCTCCCCATGAATGCCCTTTTTGCACCTTTGGACTCTGCTCCTCTGTGTGCGGCAGCCCTCCCGTATGAGATGCTTACTTTTCTCACCCTGCTCTCACCCTGGAATGTGTTCCAGCTCTTTCTCACCCTGGAATATATTCCAACTCTGTACCAGGCCCCCACTTGGGAAGACCCTGCCTTCCTTACCCCGCTTAGTCATTGTTGCCCATTCTAGGCTGACCCTCCATAAATACACGCTCCTCATCCTACGTTGAGATCTCTTCACAAAAGCTTTTCCTCACCCTGCTCAGGCTCCAACACTGTGCCAGGCCACGCTCCTACACAGATGTCCTCCCAACCCCTCATGAATTCTGACACCTAAGCCAGTTCCACCTTGTCACATGGTGCCTTCTTCATTCAGTCAGGCTCCAACACCCTGGTCTGGGCCATGTGCCCTTCCCTCTCCCAGCAGGAATGCCTGCCTCTCATTTCTCAGCCTCACCTAACACCCTTGGACCAATTGTTTGAGGGAGGTGGGGAAGGAAGGAAGGGACTGACTGCAGTTTGTTATGCCTGGGCTCATAGAGCTACTCCAGGTGGGCTGCAAATTAATGGCCTTTTAACTGCATTCTGTGCTGCCTATCTTCCAAAGAGCAGGGAATTCACTGAATAAATTCAGAGAAATTCTCTGCAGCTTTTGAAAATTCACATTATTATATTGTTGGCAGAGTATAATTTGGCACAACTCCCTAGAAGGTATGTCAGGGTCTCTTAAGAACATCTACATTGAGAGAGTCCCTAGAATCTCCTGAGACTCAGCATATAGTTATATTCGTGGCTAAGGTTTATTACAGTGAGCAGCGCCTGAGTGGCACAGTCAGTTGAGCATCTGACTCTTGGTTTTGGCTCAGGTTGTGATCTCAGGGTCGTAAGATCGAGCCCCATGCCTGGCTTTGAGCTCAGCAGGGCGTCTGCTTGAGATTCTCTGTCCCTCTCCCACTTGTGCTCACTCTCCCTCTCTCTAAAATAAATAGATAAATATTTTAAAAATTTTATTACAGTGATGGGGAGATAGCACTGATCATAAGGGGAAAAAAGACATAGAGTCTGGAGGAATCCATGTGTGGATTGCTTTCATGATCTCCCTCCCACGAGGGTTCACACACAGTACACACTTCCCCCAGCAGTGAAAATGCAGCACTATGTGTGGGATGTTTCTGCCTAAGGAAGCCCAATAGAGACTCAGACATCCAAGGGTTTTAATGGGGCTGGTCACATAAGTGACCTCTACCTATCATATACCAAAACTCCAGACTCCCAGAAGGATGGCCGGTGTTCAGCACAAGACGTATTATTTGCACAGTGCAGGCACTGTAATCAGTTAACAGACTAGGAACATTCCAAGGGCCAACTTTGCAAGCTGGGTATCTAAGGTGGCCGTCTTAGGGCTGCTCAGGTAACTCTTGTGCACAGTCTTACCTGGCTACATTTTTCAGGAATACTATATGCTTTTCCTACCTTTGTCTCGTGTGCTTTTATGTGCAAAAGCAGATATAGACAGAATTACTCATTGTAGCATAATTTATAATAGTAAGATATGTGAAATAACCTTCATTTAAAACACATTTGCGGCATTCATACAGCAAAGTGCTGGGTAGCTGTTAAAAGTTTTTTAAAGGGAAACTATTGGTATGGAAAGATCAGGATATATTGTCAGTGAAGAAGGGAGGGCAGAATAAGGTGCATGATATGCTATCATTTGTGTAAAAAAAGGAGAAGAATTTGTTTTTTATTTGCATGTGTATTTTTAAAATCTCTGGGAGCATAAAGGAGAAACTTGACAACAGTGGCTGTCAGGGAGTGGGGACAGGAATGGAAGGAGCCTTTTTACTGTAACCCCTTCTGTTTGCAGTTGATTTTCATTATTCATGAGTTCCATGTTTGCAAATTTGCCTACTCGCTAAAATTTATTCGTAACCCCCAAATCAGTACTTGCGGTGCTTTCACGGGCCATCTGCAGACATGTACAGAGCACTGAGAAATTTGAGTCGCCTGACTTGCACACTCCCGGCTGAGATCAGACAAGGTGACACCCTGCCGCCTTGTTTCAGTTCTCATACTATAAGCAAGTGTCCTTTTTGTGGTGTGTTTAATGCTATCTTTTTTTGCATTTTGTCCTTTTTGTTGGTGATTCTTTTTTGTGACTGATTAAAATGGCCCCCAAGTGAGATGCTGAAATGCCATGTAATGTCCCTAAGTGCAAGAAAGCTCTTAATAAGTGCCTTATGTAGAAAATACACGTATTAGATAAGCTTCATTCAGTTGTGAATTACAGTGCTCTTGGCCTTAGAGTTCAGTGTTAATGAATATATTAAATGAGGTGTCTTTAAACACAAACACACATATAACCAGTTTATGTATTGATTGATGAAAATGTGACAGAAACTTGCAGGAACCTGACTCTAACTCTGTATTTCCCTTAGGAGCAGAGTGGTTCAGTATTGGATAATTTAGTATTCGTGGTGACCTCATAAACATAACTACTTCAGATAGTGAGAATCAGCTATGTATCTTTGGACCATGTGCTGTATTCAACCTTTTGAACATTTAAAGAAATGATTCTATAGGAGAATGTTATTATGGAGGATGTGTTGCCGAGTGAAAAATATGCAGTTATTTGGAATACCTTTCTTTTAAGTGTACATGTAGGCATTTAAAATTTTTTTTCTTTATTTTTTTTTTAAATAGTAAGCTCTGTGACCAACGTGGGGCTTGAACTCATGACCCTGACAAGAGTCGCAGGCTCTGCCAATAGAGCCAGCCAGGCACGCCTATAAATTTTTTTTTTACGTCCAAGAATTCTGTACTCAAGTGATTCTCTTTGGGTGATAGCATGGCAGGCATTTATTACCATTTTCCAAGTGGTTTTCATTATTTGTGTATTACTTTTCATTTAGAAACAAAATCCAGTAAGTGGATTTTTAAAAGGGAAATTTTATTGATATGGAAAGATTAGGAGATTTTGTCAGTGAAATATGACACTGACAATAAATGTCATATGACTCCTGTATATAGAGGATACTATTACAGAAGTCATTCAGTAATTTGAAAACTTCCAGGAAAGAAAGAAAAACTTAAGCAAAGACAGACCCAGGAGCAAGAAAGATTGGCATTAAGTTCTGCCTTGAGGAAGGAGTAATTGAATAATTGTTGTAATTTTTATCTAAAAAAACAGTGATAGCTATTATTACATTTAAACTTTTGGGTGTGCCAGGAGACTGATAAATCCAGTTCTTTGAAAGGTAAAGGAATTTGCTGTACTTTTTAAAAATAGGTGATCATACATGTGGCAATAAACTCAGGACATAAATTTTGTGAATACCTTTTTTTTTTTTTTTTTTACCAAACCTCCTTTCAGAGATGTTGAGCTAATTTACATTTCCATTATCAGTACATGGGACCGTTTGGTTCTTCCACATCCCTACTGACACGGTGTACTATCAAGTGTTCAATCTCTCAATATAATAGATTTTCATCTTTGCCCTTTTTGATGCATTTGAGGATTTTTTTGTGATTTCTTTGTAATGCTGCTATGCTTTCCTAGAATTTTAAACCTCAGCTTGCTTATGATGAGAGATCCAGCATAATCCAACAGATCCAAATCTGCCTTTGCCCTTTGTCCCTTGATTGTCACTAACCACTGCCTCCAAGCTAGTCACTATCCTGACTGTTCTACCATAGAGAAATTTTGCCTGCTTTGATCTCCCCGTCAGTGGAATCACACAGTGTGCACTCTTCTGTGTCTGGCTTCTTTCTTCTGCACTGTCCTGTTAAGCGTAGGGATGGTTTATTCCTTCTCGGTACTGAATAACATGCTATTGTACGAATAAACTACAATGTATTTATCCATTCTGGTATTGATGTACATTTGGGTTTCCATTTTGGAGCTATTCTTTATACATCTTTATACCCATCTAATGTATAGAACTAATGTATGTATTTCTGCTGGACATATGCCCTATGATCCAGCAGTTTATTCTAGGTGTGAGGGTATCTTTTTCCTCATTTCCCTTCATAAGAGTGAGGTAGCTTGGGAGGGAAGAGTACCATCCTTAGTGTGTTATTTGTGCCTTACTTTGAGAAGTCTCGAAAGGAAAAATTTTCCTCAAAGCTGTGAGCTCTCAGTTTTAAATAAACTGCAGTTTATTGAGTCCTTCCTATGTGCTAAGTGTTTCATATACATTATTTCATTTAATCCTCATAAGAAACCAAGTAGATAGCTCCTGTTACTGCCATTTTATGGCTGAGGAAACTAAGGCTGAGAGGCATTAAATTATTTGTCCAACCTCACATGGCCAGTAAGTAACATAATGTTATCTTTGGTTCTAAAATCTTAACTGATATATTGTCCTGCTTCTCTAAATTAAATACAGGCATTTAGGGGTTCCAGCACGGTACATGAGCTACTCCCTACTCCCTTCATCGCTCCCTCAAGCATGGAGTGTCACTTTCAGCAACCCCTCTTCCTCCTGCTCACAATCAGCTCACATGCCTCTGAGCTTTGAAGCCTGAATGAACTTTATTCAGAAAACAAATGACCAAATTAATACAGGTCACACTTCATTTTTTATTTGAAAACAAATGTGTTTTTTCTTCCTATAGAAAAAACGTAGTGAGATTCCTTGTTACTGGGAAAATCAGCCAGTGGGATGTCAGAAACTAAACTGCGCTTTCCATCACAATAGAGGACGTTATGTTGATGGCCTTTTCCTACCTCCAAGCAAAAGTGAGTTGTGTTTTTCATTTTAAAAGAATAGTTACAATTTAAGAACACCTGCTATGTACACCGTACAGAGTACTTTACATACATTGCCTTTTAGTCTTGGGAGAGAGTAGTTTTATTTCCACTTTACAGATGAGGGAACTGAACTTTTCATTTTAAAGGTTAAATGACTGGTACATAGTCATAGTCATAAACAAGTTAAGTATCACGGGATTAAAACTTTGTTACCAAAAGCCATATTGCCTCCCAAATGTTTCTTGGCATGACAGTTTAGATTACTGTAGCTTCTTTTCCCATTTTCTTACCAGACACAGTGAGTTTTCCAAAAGAAACTGGATTCTCCAGGCCAGGGTTTGGCAAATCTGGTCCTCCACCTTTTTTATAAAATAAAGTTTTACTGGAAGGAAGCCATGCCCATTCATTTGCATATTTTCTGTGGCCAGATTTTGTGCTCCTTCTGCAGAGTTGAGACACAGAGGTCTACAAAGCCTAAAGTACTTAACGTCTAGCGCTTCACAGAAAAAGTTTGCCAACCCGACTCTAGGCTATAATCTAAAATAAAATTTACACTCCCCCAAAAGCTAGTTTTTATTTCCAAAATCTTCAACATTTCCTACTGGAATGATCAGCCATTTAAAAGCCACATCTTATGTGATTAAAATTTGATGCTACATATTCTCCCCTCTATTTAAGAGAAAAAAGTGGGCTTGCTCCTCTCTGGTTTAGTTCAGAAGTGTTACCTAGTATGTCTTTTAACAGCTACTTTTTTGCTGAGCAAAAAGCCTCAAATTTCAATATTAAAATTAAATGTCTAGAATTTGCAAACAATTTTATGCATCTAGCCTCCAGATCATTCTGTCTTTTGAACACCTACTTTGAACGTGTTTGTGTACAGTGAAGAGTTATTAGCTAAAAGCCATTTTTACCCTCCCTGGGAGTTTAGAACCTAATTGTGAAAATGGAGAAATCAGGTAAAAAGAAATAAGTTGTCATAAGGAAAAGCACCAAACTTAGCATATGTGATTGAAGATTTTTGATGAATTGGAACTTTATCTTCTATTTTTAATTTATGACTGATGTATGTTTAGCTGTGTTGCCCACTGTGCCTGAGTCACCAGAAGAGGAAGTGAAGGCTAACCAGCTCACAGTTCAACAGAACAAATTGTCTGTCCAGTCTAATCCCTCCCCTCAGCTGCGAAGTGTTATGAAAGTAGAAAGTTCGGAAAATGTTCCTAGCCCCACCCATCCACCAGTTGTAATCAATGCTGCAGATGATGATGAAGATGATGATGGTAAGCTTTAGCTCTTGCTTTAAGGCAAATAAATGGTCAGGGTCACTCAATGAATTGGAATCAGGATTAAAGCTTGAGGCCTCCTGTTAATTGTAAATTTGCCTCATATGTCAATACATAGATCAGTTTTCTGAGGAAGGTGATGAAACCAAAACACCCATCCTGCAACCACCTCCTGAAGTTCATAATGGATTACGGACAGCCTCTGCCCGGAAACCTGGGGTCAATTTGAAGCAAGGTAAGAAGAGGCTATATTGATGCTGCTTCCTGCTCATAAATCTGAAAGCACTGTTGAATGTGCCCAAACTATTTTAATACATTGAAATTTAGATCGCAATCACCACCACCGCTCTGTCCCCTGACACCACTGTACACACACCCATGCTCTCTTACTCATTCAGAAAACATTTGAGTGCTTCCGCACAAATAAAATGCAAAGGGCATGAGGTGTTAGTTCTTCATGTGATTTCTATTTGGATTTCTCAGGTGAATGTTTGAATTTTGGAATAAAAACTCTTGAGGAAATTAAGTCAAAGAAAATGAAGGAAAAATCCAAGAAGCAAGGTGGTAAGTCATCAGTTTTGACATGGATGGTTGAATTTTGCTGGAGAAGAGTAACAAGGACACTTCTAATAATAAGGACACTGGCAGCAGCCAAAATGAGCACATAGAAAATGAGCACATAGATTTTGACTTCTGTGCCTTGTTTGAAGTAAAACACAGACTTATTTAAATCAGGGCTGCTTTTTTTAGTACTTGAAAGAACTGCTTTATCTTCAGAAAAACAGCTCCAAAGAACAACATATAAAAATCGTATAGAGGGGCGCCTGGGTAGCTCAGTTGTTAAGCGTCTGCCTTCAGCTCAGGTCATGATCCCAGGGTCCTGGGATCGAGCCCTACATCAGGCTCCCTGCTCCATGGGAAGCCTGCTTCTCGCTCTCCCCCGGCTTGTGTTCATTCTTTTGCTGTCTCTCTGTCAAATAAATAAATAAAAATCTTAAAAAAGAAAAAATCATATCGAGAGAGGAAAAACTTTATTTTGTAGTAGATGAATTCTTCTTAGGAGCTGCTAGAATTTTCTTCTAGAGTTTGCCTCTGCCTGGTCAGTCTGTATTTCCAACCCTAAAAATTACAGATACAGTGTGAAAAGTATTATTTAGAAAGGATCAAATGGTTAAAGTATTCGCTTGCTAAAGCTTGTTCTGTAGGAACCTTGGAGTTGTGTTTTGCCGACGATTAAATTAGATTTTAAAAGGTTGAATTGACACACTTGGTAGCTGGTGTGCTTCAGGTTAACTTTAGAATGTTAGCCGCCTTGGTAAATAAAAGTAGATTGAATGCCTAAGTCACTGAAAATTTTATATTTTATTTTTACCTTGTATCCAAAGCAGATAAGAAATAGGGATTATCTCCTCTCTCCCACCCCACCCCAGTCAATTCACTATAGGCAAATAGGAACAGAAAGACTGGCTTGTAGTCATCCAGTGGTCTGTATTGAACTTAACTGATCACAGAAACAAAATTTCTTGGCTTATAATAGCTTAATTTGCCATAAATTATTTGCTCTTCTTTGACTTGCTTTATTCAGAAGGTTCTTCCGGAGTTTCCAGTCTTTTACTCCAACCTCAGCCCATTCCAGGTCCTGAAAAAGAGAATGTTCGGACTGTAGTGAGGACAGTAACTCTTTCCAGCAAACAAGGTGAGGTATAGGTAGGTCTAGGTTAAGAGTTGTCAGGCTACCACTTTTTAATAACTGGGAGAGCAAAGTCCTTGGGTGTAGTGTACCTTTGATGGATTTGCAGGAAGACTTGAGTATGTTGGTCAGATAGAAGGATGAAAAGAAAACTCAGTGCATTTGACTCTTACTTGAAAGGTTGACATTCTTGCTCAAGCAGCTCTCACATTTAGGTATATTTCATTTTTACATTTACTCTTTATCCATTCAGCAAATTTATTGACTGCCCATTGCGGGCAAAGAACTATAATAAACTCTAAATTACAGAAAATGTAAGCCTTTTCCCTTAATAGTTTTAAACCTGGTAAGAAATATGACACAAGTAATTGTAGGATACAGATACATTTAAATGTGCTGTTCAAAGAACAAAGAATAAGGGGAAAGAGAGCGCACTTTGTGCTGGTTTTCAAAGTTCTACATGAGAGCTAGCAATAGAGTGTGATTATTTCATTTAGCATATCGAAGTGCACAAACAAAAAAGTATAGCTGGGGTTTCTTAAGCAATTGATTAGAACACACCTGTCTTCATATACTTGGCTACTGTTAATAATTAGAACTGTATTAGTGATCCCTTTGGGCTGTGCATTTGGCTGTTTAAATTACTATTTAATAGACTGAATCTTTTTTCCCCCCATGTGACAGTCTTGAGATGTGATTTTCAAGAGACTTTCTGGGTGGGCTCATGATATCAGAGCATATTTTGTACCTATTATTATTTACGGAATACAGAAAAATTGGATAATAGAGAAATTCTGTTTTTGCCATTTCAGGAGAAGAACCCTTGGTAAGATTGAGTCTCACTGAGAGACTGGGAAAAAGAAAATTTTCAGTAGGTGAGATGAATTTTGTGCAGATCTTTTGTTTTCTTCTATTTGTGCATTAATATGATAATATCCTCCAAAACTGACTTTATACAATATCCTGTTGATATTGATTTATTTGCTGGTCCCTCTGAATTGGCTGAAAGAACTTACAAAATTTGTTTTTCACATGCATTATACCTTTCACTGATTTACAGAAATTTATAGTGTTACAATTTAAGTAGATTGTAACCAGCTTTTTAGAAGGTACTACATTGAAAAAACAGTAAAGAAGATACCTCTTTGTCTCTTTGGACAAACCGAAATTTGAGTTTTTTCGAGGGAAAAAAGTGTCCAGTTAATATAAATTTGGTCCCTCAGTTTATTAATGGTATTTTATGTTTAGGGAAGTGTTTTACCGTATTATTGAATTGTTATGTACATACCCTAATGTGTCTGTCTCAAAAGAATTTTGAAAATCTTCTCTGATTTCAGCTATTCCTTCATACTCTTCTTAAAATGTGCTTGCAAATACGAAATCTTACCTGTTTTGTGTTTTCTTTGATACCATTTTCACTGCCTGAGAAGTTTTAGGTAAAAAATACAGCTTTTTGATGTCTACATACATGTAAACTTTGTGATTTTTGGTCTCACATTTAAATTATAAATGAGAGTAGGGAGAAAATCATACCCTGTGTAGGGTCTTTCAGATTTTTAATGGGACGCTGCAAAGATTATCTTTAGTCAAGCAATCTGAAAAAGTTTTTAACTTGTGACATTTAAACAGCTCCTGTTGAACAGTATAATATAATGACCAGTCAGGAAACTTGGTAAAGTCTTGGCTCTATCACTAATTGGTGACTTGAGTAAGATAGAATTTTTCATAACCTTAGATCTCTTATCTACAATTGAAGAGAGGGGGCTGTTTGTTCTTCCAAGTTTTCATGTCACAGGAAAATATAATGATTCCTGTCCTGTCCACCAGGAACATTCCGGGTGCATTTAACCACAGATACCCCTAGAATTTAGCAAGTGGCCATTTAAGATGTTTTTTGTATATGAAGTTTTTTTCACATATTCCTATTTTCTGAATTTTGGCTTTACTTGGGGCTTATCATTCTCCATTTGTAGTTTTAGTCAATTATTTGATAGATGTTGATTTGTGCATTCTACTTTTTGGCCCTTATTTTTTCTGGGACATTTTTATTCTCTAACATTGAGTTCTGTAAGGACACTAGTGAATGAACACACTATATAAAATGCAGAAAACTGACATTGTGCGTTGTCTGTTTTGCTTGTATTTCTTAACCTTGTTGAAGACTGATTTGAACTCTTGAACTAAGTTCTCTCCGTTCGTAGGTGGTGACAGTGATCCTCCATTAAAGCGTAGCCTTGCACAGAGGTTGGGGAAGAAAGTGGAAGCTACAGAAACTAACACTGACAAAGCACCAAAGAAAGGTACCTTTGTTCTAATATACTCTGTGTGTGTGTGTGTGTGTAAGTAATCATGACACTTGTTTCTTGTAATGTTAACAGGTATGGTTCGTCATTCTTTTTTGTTCAGGTAAATTAGATTATCTTGTGTTTGTATTATTCAACAAACATTTGAGTATTTATTCTAGTGCTAGATTTTAGGGAGATGCCACTGGATAAAATAAATACCATCACAGTCCTCAGGAGCTTATAGTATAATGGCAGATAGGAGTGCTTATATATATTGTGATAAATTCTGTGATGGAAAGAGTACACAGTGTTATCGGAGCACACAGGAAGGGCACTTCTTTTACCATCTGTCAGGGAAGGGTTCCCAGGGCAAATTATGTTGAAGCAGACCTGAAACATGAGTTAGGAATTAGGCAGGTGAAGTTGAAGGACCAGAGGCTATGCTGAGGCAGAGAAAGCACAGAGCTAAGAAAGCAGGATATACTCAAGGGACTGAGTATGGTTGAAACAGAATTGGGGGTAAAGAGCATATTGACTGGAGAGGAGGAAGGAAGTGGATCATATGGAGCCTTTTAAGCCATGGTAGAGAGTTTGGACTTAGTAGCAAACCATGGGAAGGTTATGAACAAGGATCAAAAGCTCAGATTTGCATTTTAGAACCATCATCCTGCCTAAAATATGGAGAAAGATTAGAAGGGGACAAGTGTGCTGTCCAGGATATGAGTTAGCAGGCTGTTAATAAAATAATCTAAACGAGAGGAGTTAGTGGCGTAGATTTAGTGTTCTAAAAGTTGGTATGGACAGATGTGGACTAAATTGAGAGATATTTGGGAGTTAGAATGATTACCTGGTTGAAGTTCTATTTATAGAAAGAAGTCAAGGTTGGACTTTGTTTTCCTTTTATGACTTGGCAGTGAAACATTGGTGTTAATTACTGAAAGAATAGGTGGGGTTTTTTCCTTTTTATTGTGTTTAGTTTTAACTTCTTTTGAAGATGAGAAACTTCCACTTTTCCTCTAGCTGAAGAGACTTTAATGAGTAGATGTTTTTGTTTAGGGTCTTTCTTGGCCTCTCAGAGCAAACAAGTTACTCTTTTTCTTTGCAGTCATAACCTTTTTCTCCTTGCCTATTGATCATATTAAAAATTTTCATAAATAAAAAGCACATTTTAAATAGACTTGGGGCCTAAGATTATAGAAGTTTGTACAATAACAAAATTATTTCCCTGAATTCAAGTTTCTGCTTTTCAGATCTAAAAAAAGATTATTTTTTTAAAGCCTTCCAAAGTGCTCTAGGGAATCCATGATTCACATAGGTCTTGTTCTGTGGAAAAGAAAAATTTTAAGACCTTAAGAGATTTCTTCTTTAAGTATTTGCATTAGAAGACAAACATAAACCTAATTTGTGAACTTTGAAAAAAAAAAAAAGGTCTCTGTTCAACTTTTGGTTTTTAAAATACATATTTTTTACAGTTCATGTTTCCAAGTCTCTGAAGGAGCGATTAGGCATGTCAGCTGGTCCCAACAGTGAGGAGGCAGCAGGTAGGTAAACCCTAAGACCAGCTTCTAATATTTTTTTCCTTGCTTCAACAATCTTTACCTTTTCTCTGATTTATTTTCCTGTTGCAGTTAGGTTAGGGCTTGTGTCTTTTGTGATTTTATTTGTTTTGTTTTGTTTTTTTTTAAGTAATTGATGACTCACTAGTATGAATTTTTTTTTAAGATTTGAGAGAGAGAACTAGTAGTGGAGAGGGGGAGAGGGGGGCTGGAGAGAGCGAGAGAAGCAGACTCTCTGCTGAGTAGGAAGTCTAACATAGGACTCAGTCCCAGGACCCGGATATCATGACCTGTGCGGAAGGCAGACGCTTAACTGACTGAGCCAGTGAGACGCCCCATGAATTCTCTTAAAAGATGGCGAAATGATCAGTTCAACATAGCATTAGTAGTAAGAAGCTAGAAACTACCTAAATACCCGACAAAAATTCAACTAAGGTAGTTATGTACAAAAATAATTATTGTCATGAGTCATATTTTGAACAGTCATGATTTGAAAAACTTCTCACATTATATTGAATGAAAAAAGGTTACAAAAGAACACATTGCTTTTGACCTTTAGATTTAGGGTAAGAATCTTATTTTGTGGGGGTGATGAAGTTTATTTTCTTATTATAGAACTTTCTCTCAGAAATAACATCCGTATGTATGATTTCAGTTTTGTAAAGATAAAAATATATGCCTTAGAAAAACACTGCAGAAAATACACCAAAATAATTTTCTTCTCTATATTCTGTACTCTTCCTGTACTCTTAATTTTTAAACCTTTTAAGTTGCAAGATCTAACCACTTAGTGTATATATGTATACAGTTTAAAGAATAGTAAAATGAACCTGTACTCCAGCCATCCTGCTCTTTTGTACCTCACTCTTTTGACTGAACCAGCCTTGCACCCCTCAGTTTGATGCTTTTTAATTTTTATATCTATGCTTTTTAATTTTTATGTCTATGTTTATGAATGGTGTTAGCCTGTGCTTTTCTTTTTTGTCCTATATTAAGATTTTTAACAGCATCATAAAAAGAGAGTCTGATGTTAAACATTCGTACTCTTTTGTAAAGAACCTGGGTTTATTCTTCAGAAACTTTTATAATTTTCTCTTTATTCCTCCCTGCTGTGCTGGGACTTTAGTACAGTAGGTCTAAACATGGCACTTTTGGTTGATTCAGCCCAGTGTTCAGTGGGCCCTTCAAATCTGAGGACTTAGTTCTAGAAAACATTCCTCTCATTTCTCTGAGTATGTCTTCCCACTCTTCTTTTGGTTTTTCTGTGGCTTTCATACCAGACAGAGGCTGGAATTTCAGGACATAGGCTTCACGTGTCTTCTAACCTTGCCTTCATGCTCTCCGCTCCTTGGCTTTTTGTTTGTTTCTTTGGTTTTGATTTTTGTTTCACCTTCTATGGTCTTTGCTTGGCTTTATTATCTAGGTCAGGAATTGACAGACTTTTTCTCTGAAAGGTCAGATAGTAAATATTTTAGGTGGTGCAGTCTCCACAGCTACTCCACTGTGCGGCCATGGCCACATTGGGCCCATCAGCTATAGTTTGCCAAGCCTCTTCTAGATGGCTGGTTTTTTAGTATTCAGTTCCTTTGGTGGGATTTATTTGTGCACCTGTGTTTTTATCTTCTAAGACTTTTTTTTTGTTCTCTGGTTTCTCCCTGTTTCACAGCCTGATTTCGGGCTGCCCTGGAGTTTCTAATTGGAATCTTTAAAAAAAAAAAAAAAGTGTATTATCTTGTCATCTCCATCACTTCTGTTTGTTTTGGTCCACTTTTATTTTTTTTTTTTAAGATTTTATTTATTTATTTGACAGAGAAAGACATAGTGAGAGTAGGAACACAAGCAGGGGGAGTGGGAGAGGGAGAAGCAGGCTTCCCGCAGAGCAGGGAGTCCGATGTGGGACTCGATCCCAGGATCCTGGGATCATGACCTGAGCCGAAGGCAGACGCTTAACGACTGAGCCACCCAAGCGCCCTGTTTTGATCCACTTTTAATGTTGTGGTTTTTTCATAGCTCTTGGGCTTCCTTTGGAGGTTCTAAAGGTCTTATTCCCAAGTGGTCCTCTCTCCAGACTGGGAGACACGAGTGAGGGCTGCCTGAGGCGGGGAGGGCATGCTAAAAGTCAGCTTGTGTGGGTTGCAGGCTGGAAGGCTAGGGGCCCATACCATTGCCACAGTAAGAAAGTTTCTTTCCTTCCCTAACTCTCCTTTTTCCTCTTCTCCCCTCTTCTTTTTCTGCTTAGCATTTGTTGTTGTTCTCCCTCCAGCCCCAACCTAACTTGCTCCCCTCCCCAGCAGATTCTCCTCTTTTCAGGGAGCAGTTCCAGGAGAAAGTCATGACTGGTCCTGCTGCTCTATAGGCCATCCTTACATTTCTACCCACTGTTCTTTTCCTACGAGTTTGGCAGTTTTCTTTGGCTCTGCTGGGAAGAACAGATCTCACTCCTACAGTTTCATTTGTTCTTTTTCTGTTTTTCTATAAATTCAGATAGCTGCTGTCTTATCTCAGAAATCCCTCGATTTATGCTGTGCCAATAGCAGCCTTGTTTTCCACTACTGTTGTGGGTTTATTCTATTTTTAATGTCTTCTCTATTGTTTTGATAAAATTTTGGTAGAGTGGGGAAACAAGATCTTCATGTCACCATTCACGCACTTCCTTGGAGTGGAAATTTTGAGATCAGACTACCATCTTTAAATGGAAGAATTTTTATTTAAAAAGCCTAAGCAAGTAATTCAGTATCTGTTTGAGTGTTTCCTATATACAGGTACTATACTAAAATATTTCAGATAACTACATATAGTCCGTTTTCATGAAGTATCTAGTATGGCTGGAAATGCAGGTAGTTGCAGTGCTGTGATCAGAGAAATAAACTAGATTGGCAGGTGTCAGGTTCTAAACCGAACTCAGTTAAAACTAGGCAGCAAGAGAATGCGACCAGTAGGGCATACTCTCTGTAGAAGGGACAGCATGTTCAAAAAATGAGGTGAAACCAAACATGATGTGTTTAAGGTTGTTAAAGAATATTTTTTGTTTTGGATCTTTCATTAAAAGTTGTCATTCAGGGGCACCTGGGTGGCTCAGTCGGTTAAGCGTCTGCCTTCAGCTCAGGTCGTGATCTCAGGGTCCTGGGATCGAGCCCTGGGGCAGACTCCCGGCTTCTCCCTCTCCCACTGCCCCTCCACCCTGCTCGTGCTCTCTCCCTCTCTCTCTCTCTCACAAATAAATAAAATCTTAAAAAACAAAACTGTCCTTCAGTTATCAAACACCTGTGTACAATCTCCATATTTTTGTTTTTCCCACATTACTTCACTATTTCTTTTAGCCTTTCAGTAATGACGACAAGCATATCTGTCAAATGTGAAATTTGTACTTTAAACAGATGTAGAATGACTAACATATCATTAAAAATAGCACTTCAGTGGCGTGCCAATCTTTGGGCCTTTCCCATCTTCTGTCTCTGTTTTACCTCCTATTCATCCTTCAAATATCACTTAAACATTACTTCCTCTGAAAAGCTTCCCTTAACCAATTCTAGACAAAGGTTGGGGTTCTTCCTCCTACATAGTATTATACTTCCTTTATCAAAGTTATCATTATTGGGGTGCCTGGCTGGCTCAGTAGGGCATGCAGTGTAGCTCTTGATCTCAGGATCATGAGTTCAAGCCCCATTGGGCTTAGAGCTTACTTAAAAAAAAAAAAAAACCCACGAAGTTACTATTACCATACTGTAAACTACATGTGGGCAGAGATTGTGTTTTGCTTATCATTATATTTCTAGCACAGTGTCCAGCACCTGTTATAAATGAATGGAAGAATTAACTTATTGCCATTTTGTTAAGATTTATAATGACAGGTGTCTCCAACTAATAAATGGCTTTGAGATTCTTCAGGAATAAGCTTCTGAATAGAACTCCAACAAATCAGTAATTTTTGCCACCTAAGAGTTTTCATTGAGGGCCACTACCTGAAACGTGCAGTATTTTAAAAGTGAAATTGAAACTAATATACTTTGATCATTTTAATTACCTGCCTACATGATACCACTCTATTAGGACTCTAATAGAGCATAAGTTGTTAAGAGGTGAATGCTAAATACAGTGACTTGTTTTTTGCCCCCCCCCCCCCCGTGCAAACAGAGAGAGTCACTAAAGTTGGTGAGATCCATGTGAAGACATTAGAAGAAATTCTTCTTGAAAAAGCTAGTCAGAAACGTGGAGAATTGCAACCTAAACTCAAGACAGAAGGACCTTCAAAAGTTGATGATTCTACTTTAGGAACAAGAAGCCCGTCCACTATCCGAATCAAAACTTTCTCTGAGGTCCTGGCTGAAAAGAAACATCGGCAGCAGGAAGCAGAGAGGCAAAAAAGCAAAAAGGATGTAACTTGCATCAAGCTAAAGACAGATAGTGAAATTAAAAAAACAGTGGTTCTGCCACCTATAGTTACCAGCAAAGGACAATCAGAGGAGCCCGCAGGTAGAACAAAGTCTATGCAGGAGGTGCACATCAAGACACTGGAGGAAATTAAACAGGAGAAGGCACTGCGGGTACAGCAGAGCTCTGAGAGCAGCACCAGCTCCCAGCCTCAGCTTGAGGCTGCCCCAGGGGCAAGGCGGCTTCTCCGAATCACAAAAAAACCAGGTAACACCACAGTTTGGTCTGGGGGCACCTGGGTGGCTCAGTCGTTAAGCTGTTAAGTGTCTCCCTTGGGCTCAGGTCATGATCCCAGGGTCCTGGGATCGAGCCCCACATCGGGCTCCCTGCTCCGTGGGAAGCCTGCTTCTCCCTCTCCCACTCCCCCTGCTTGTGTTCCTGCTCTCGCTGTCTCTGTCAAATAAATAAATAAAATCTTAAAAAAAAAATAAAGTAATGGGGAGCCTGGGTGGCTCAGTCGTTGAGCGTCTGCCTTCGGCTCAGGTCATGATCCCAGGGTCCTGGGATCGAGCCCCGCATTGGGTTCCTGCTCCGTGGGAAGCCTGCTTCTCCGTCTTCTACTCCCCCTGCTTGTGTTCCCTCTCTCACTGTGTCTCCCTCTGTCAAATAAATTTTAAAAAACAAAACAAAACCAAAAAAACACCACAGTTCGGTCTGTAGTACCATTTCCCCAGATCATATTTCAGGGTCCAGAGTGCTAACCATTACACCATGGAACCCACTTCCCCAGATCATATTTCAAAGGGCAGTATTCCACAGGATTTTCATAGTTCTGTGAGAACTTTACTCAGATAACTTTGAAAACCACTGGATCAAATGAAGTTAAGCTCTTTCTTTACAGGAGTGCTATATAGACCTTTGATATTTTAAGGTGCATTTTGAAACTTCATGAGGGTGAATGGGCTTCATCTACAATTTTATTTGTCCTATCTTATCTTTATTTTCATTAAGAAAAATTTTACTTAGGGCGCCTGGGTGGCTCAGATGGTTGAGCGTCTGCCTTCGGCTCAGGTCATGATCCCAGCGTCCTGGGATCGAGTCCCGCGTCGCGCTCCCTGCTCCTTGGGAGCCTGCTTCTCCCTCTGCCTCTCTCTCTCTCTGTCTTTCATGAATAAATAAATAAAATCTTTAAAAAATAAATAAAAAATAAATAAAAAAAAAGAAAAATTTTACTTAAACTGTTCCTGAAGTTGCAACCTAAATGAAATAATTAATGATGCGTTTAATGTGAACATAGGTGTAAAAGAAGAGAAGAAACTTCAAGAAGGAAGTGACGTTGCTTCCCAGAGCAGTGTTATTAGAACAGAGGCTAAAGAGGTGAGTTTAAGATCATTTCATACTTTTGTTCATGGCAAGCAAAGGCCAGATGAATGATAAAATGTGCCTTTTAGTTATAGCATAATAAATTTTTAACGCTTCAAACAGTCTTTCATTATGCTTATACTATTCTATGAGCATTTTCTGTACTTCTGTTTATAATAGTGTTCTCTGCCCCCTTAAAGTTGTCTTTTTTAATTTGGCCATTTAACGTTTTTGAAGCTAAGCATAATGGCACTTATTTTACAAAACTTGGGGACTTTTTTTTTTTTTAAGAATTAAAAACGCTATAATTCTGCAACCCAGACATAACAACCATTAGCTTTTTTCATGGGTTTTTCTCAAGCCTTTTATTTATGTACATATGTATGTGAACTTGTTCATTGTTTAACTCGTGTGTAGAAAGTAATTGAGAACTCTGTAGTGTATCATTTTGCAGCCTGCTTTAATTTTACTATATTCATAATTCTTCAGGATGTTTGTTTTTACTGACCATGACATAATGTTCTATTACATCAATATAGTCTGCTTCTGGACATTTATATTTTGTTTTACACAGTTAAGGTAATGAACATCCTTGTCCATAAATCCTTGTGCAAGTGTCTGATTATTTAGGAGGCATTTGTATTTGACTTAGGGTCATGATTGTCTAAGCCTATAAAATTGGGGTTTTCATTGTTCCATATATCTTTAACTTTTCATCTTTAGCTTGGTATTTTCTATTTAATATCAAAGAGCAAAAGCTCTGGTGTACTGGGTCGTGTTAAACTCTGCTTGACATGGATGTCAGCCCAGTAACTTAAACAAGATTTTCTTAATCGAGATGAAATTGACATATTTATATTAGTTTTGATATATTTATATTAGTTTCAGGTGTACTTTTTTCTTTTAAACAAGTTTTTGTTTTGTTTTTAAGATTTTATTTTTTAAGTAACCTCTACATTCAGCATGGCGCTCGAACTCACAACCTCGAGATCAAGAGTCACTTGCTCTACCAACTGAGCCAGTCAGGCACCCCAAGTTTTTTCTCGGTGGTGGTGGTGGTGGTTTTAATTGAGCTATAAAGCCTGGTAACTTACAAATAATAATTATCGTACAGATTGTTAGAGGTATGAAATTTTAAATCTGTCATTTAAATTTGCCCACAGGCTTCAGAAGAGACCACAGGAATTGGCATCACCAAAATTCAAGTCAAGAGGTGTGAGACCATGAGAGAGAAGCACATGCAGAAACAGCTGGAGAGGGGCACCTCACAGAAGGAAAAATCAGTTTTGACACCCCTCCGGGGAGACGTAGACTCTTACAATACTCAGATAGCAGAGAAGCCGGTGCTCACTACAGTGCCAGGCCTCACACGGCACCTGACCAAGCGGCTTCCCACAAAGCCATCCCAAAAGGCAGAGGTAGAAACCTCAGGCATTGGAGACTCAATACTGAATGTGAAATGTGCAGCACAGACCTTGGAAAAAAGGGGTAAAGGTGAGTGGTTTTTCTAGTGTATCTTACTTTAGGATTTGAAAATTACCAAGTTTCCAGTAACTCCCTAGCAACAATTAAGTTAAATTCCATTTGTGTTGTGTACTTTTCACACAGGTGGAAAGTAATATTTGTGATAATTCTACTTAAAAAGACAAAGCTCCTTTCTCAGAATTTAAAATTGCTGTTTAAAAAGCTTTGTCTAGGGGCACCTGTGTGGCTTAGTCAAGTAAGCCTTAGGCTCAGGTCACGGGCTCCCTGCTTAGTGGGGAGTCTGTTTCTCCCTCTCTCTCTCCCCCTCCCCCTGCTCGCTCACTCAAAGAAATAAAATCTTTCAAAAATAAAAGTAAAAAAAATAAAAAGCTTTGTCGAAAGGTTGCTTTGGCAGCACATATACTACAATCGGAATGCTCCAGAGAGGATTAGGATGGCCCCTGTGCAAGGATGACACACAAATTTAGGAAGCATTCCGTATTTTTAACTAAGTCATGGGGACGTAACATAGCATGGTGACTGTAGTTAACAGTACTATATTACGTATTTGAAAGTTGCTAGGAGAGTAGATCTTAGAAGTGCTCACACAAAACAATTGTAACTGTGTATGGTAATGGATTAACTAGACTTACTGTGGCAATCATATAGTCACAATATGTACAAATATTAAGTCATTATGTTGTATACCCAACACTAATAGAATGTTATATGTCAATTATATATCGGGGGGGAATAAAAGCTCTCTGTGATGCATCTTTCCTCTGGTTTTGAAGAAGGAAAACACCAGGGAATGGAAGAACAGTAGCGAATTCAAGAGCCAGTGAAAGGAATTGAGTATACATCTACATTATGACCACATTGTAGTGCACATTGTTTATGGGTTATTTTCACTTTGGGGGCGTGTATGATATTTCTAGTATTGTGAAGGAATTTTGATATCTAAAGTTACTCTCCATGTAAAAGAGGAATTATTCTAACTATTAATCAGATGTTTTCTGTCCCTTGTAGCTAAACCCAAAGTCAATGTGAAGCCATCTGTGGTTAAAGTTGTCTCATCCCCCAAATTGGCTCCCAAACGCAAGGCAGTGGAGGCCCACCCTGCTGTCATTGCAGCTGTGAAGCCACTCAGCTCAAGCAGTGTCCTACAGGAAAGCCCCACCAAAAAAGCAGCTGTGGTAAGAAGTAGATCCAGCTAAATGGTGCTTTGGTCCCTGTGGGAGGAAAGCAGGAAAGAGTCACTCTGCTAGCTCTGTGTGCTACTTTTGCCATTTCCGAAGCATTTTAGTTGTTTAGGTTGTTACTGTATTCTACATTCACAGACATTTTTGGAGTGGCAGAATGGAAATTTTTTTTTTTTTAAGCTAATTCTTGGGTGGCAAGATACTTTATTTCTACACTCAGCCTTTGGATTATTTATTCTCAGATTCCCAGGCTTAAAGAATGATAACCATGGTTCTAAGAAAGTGGCAAAGTAAATGAATATGCTCAAATAAAAAAAGCCTGACTCCCACTGAGTTAACCTTCCTTTGACTTTTGTAGGCGGTTGTCCCACTCCTTTCTGAGGACAGGTCAGTCACTGTGCCTGAGATGGAAAAACCTAGAGACAGGTAAACCTTGCAATTCTTCTTAACCAAACTTTAGGCCACTATTATTATTTATGTGCTCTAGAGAATGACACTGCTAAATAAATCTTCAAACATGTCCAACTTAGCCACTCAGACCAACTTAATAGCGAACTTAAATCTGCTAAACTTCCAATTAATTACAAGAAAACATATGCATCCAGGGTTGCTGTTCTCGTTTGGTGCCACTGTTTATATGTTGATTGCATTATTTTTGCAGTGTTTTCAATATCTGTCTGAATTGTGCTTTAAACGGGTGAAAATGCCTCGCCAAATCAGTAAAAAAATTCTGTGTTATGTTGTTAATCAGAAATAACTCTTTGTGTTCCTGAGACCCAACGTCAGACCATTCATTCAACCATTAACAAAGGGCAGTTTTCTAATAATCTTTTGGGTTTTTTCCCTTGCAGTCTTGTGCTGCCTCCAACCCAGTCCTCTTCAGATTCCTCCCCACCAGAAGTATCTGGCCCTTCTTCATCTCAGATGGCCACGAAAACTCGCCGACTCAGCTCCACCTCAACAGGAAAGCCCCCGCTTTCTGTGGAGGATGATTTTGAGAAACTAATATGGGAGATTTCAGGAGGCAAATTAGAAGCTGAGATCGACTTGGATCCTGGGAAGGATGAAGATGACCTTCTGCTTGAGCTATCAGAGATGATTGATAGCTGAAGGCAGTAGAACATTTAAAAAAAAAAAAAACAAAAACTGGACTTAGTTTCATCTATTATAACATTTACCCAAGATGATCATTTCTTTAGTCTAGAATTTGCCCCCAATCAGACGTATACCTCTGAATTACCTGTATGTGTCCTGGATTCCTTGGGGTCAGATTCTTAAAGTCCCTTGATAACCATTTTGTCCATTCGATACCATGGTTTAGCATCTATGAGAAAAATGTTCTTACACCTCCCCACAGAAAAACTGAGAGGGAGAACCAAGTCAAAGGGTGCAAGAGAACTTAGTGACTCCTTGAGGTGTTTGTCAGTTTGGGCTTTTTTCCTCTTTGCTGTAGTATTTCTTTTATGTATTGTCTTAATGTACTTATTAATGTAACCTGAGTTTGAAAAGGATGAAGACCAGCTGCTGCCAGTGAGGACCAAATTTCACACTACCACTAAACAAAAGATCCACTCTGTCTGCGTTAAATTGTATGTCTTTTTAAAGGTATTTGGAGATTCAACTAAGCTTTAGAGAAGGCTGAGCAGCTCTGGAAGCTTGTAATCTGGACATAACTTTTCAACCTGATTTCCATGCTTCTGCTGCTCTGTCAGCCTCTGAAGAGCAATAGCTAATTTATTATTACTGTAATTTTTTAAGGCTTTAAAGTGCCTCAGGGGTCCTCTGAAACTAATTTTCTATTTCTGGGATTCCCTGGATTCTTAATAAGAGATGGTGACATAATGATTAGAGGAATTCTTTTTTTAGCATGAAAGTTGTCCTTTCTCTTCTTCAGTACTTGCCTCCTACTGGCATTGAATTCTCACAGGGATTAAAATTGGTTAATTTTTTATTTCTAACTCTCCCAGCAAACTCCTCTTGCCCAGTTATTTATTTGGTGCCCTTTAACCACCAGAGGGGAAAAAATGAGCTCCTCCAAGCTGCCGATATTTATCTGTGGACTGGAGCAGCCCACCCAATGGTACTGTAGCAGGGATGACCGAGACGCTCTGGGGGTGTATTGTATACCTTCCAGTTTTCTTCATGTCTGAATTGAATTCTCTTTTCTTGATGTCAGTCTCCTGCATATCACCTCAAGGTTTAGACTTGTGAAGGAACAAGTATGATGGGGATACGAGTCTTGAAAGGAGACCTATTGTACATAATCAGAAGGAAGAGGAAAAAAGGACTTGTCCGTTTTGATACTTTGCTGTAGGTGGCCAGTTTTGTTCCTCATAGGGAAATCTGATCCACCTGTCGTGTTGGCTCCTAAGGAACTGCTGTTGTAAGCGGCTCATCAAGAGTTGAACCTCATGTAGCCTTGTTGGGAATATGGAAAAGGAAGAAAGCCACAGGACTGCCCATTCAGTCTTGGGAAGATCTGGATGATTCTGCACACAAGCAAAAATGACTTGAAATTTATGTACAGACACCTCTCTACCAATCCATCTTCAGCTGACTGAATGTTGTATAATAGCCCTTCTCCAAAGCAGGGGTGGAATGTTCTGGTTTCACCACAGATTTTCTACTCATTTCATTTTTGGAATCAGCTTAAAGATTCCAGGTCCCTTTTGTATATAACCTTTATTCTTTTTCTTTTTTAAAAATAATTTTGTTTCATATTTAAAGTCCTTGTATTAGTCAATGATTCATGTTCAGCATTATTTGAACCATTTGCCATTACAAGAAAGAGAAATACTTATTTGTGTTTTAAATAAAACTGGTGTAGGAAAGTCTGGACTTAATGAGTTAAGTGGTCATACATCACTTCAGCCTAGGATCTGCCTCAATGGGGGGGGTCCAGTCAGAATGTTGTTGGCCTCTTTTGTAAATGCTCCAATTTCACAGATGCTGTGTGGCTTTAGAAACTTCTCACAAGGACGTATTGCCAAACTTACCCAGAAGTATGCTGTTTTAGCCACATATACTTTAGGAAAGAACTAACATTAAATGGGGAGGATTTTATCATTGTTAACTCAGGTAATGCCATTAATTTTTTAAAGATTCATTTTTTTATTTTAGAGGGCATGTGCACACCAGTGGGGAGATGGGCAGAGGGGGAGAGAGAATCCCAAGCATATTCCCATTGAGCACGGAGCCCGATGCAGGGCTTGATCTCACGACCCTGAGATCAAGACCTGAGCGGAAATCAAGAGTTGGACGTTTGACGATTGAGCCACCTGGGGACCCCAATGCCATTTAATTTTTTTAAAGGAAAGAGGATTTAGAAGTGATCATAGATGGATTCATTTAAGAACTTTGAAGCATGAAGTCATATAAAAAATTTCAGAGAAGTCCCAAGTGTTAAGTAGTATGCCAGTTTTTAAGGGAATACACATAAATTTGTTAGCAACCAACAACATAGATTTTTTTCCTAATAAGTTCAACTTTTCACAAAAACAGATTGGGGGCTTCTGGGTGTCTGGCTCCCCTGTTAGCAAGGGAGTCTGCTTGAGATTCTCTCCCTTTGCCCCAACCCCCTTCGTGCACACTTGTGTGTGCACGCCCTCTCTCTAAAATAATCTTTAAAAAAAAAATCAGAAACATTCTGTATTGGGTTTTAAGTGATGATGGTTTTCAGTTTTAACAGAAGAGGGCCCAAATGGGGACCCCGGGGTGGCTCAGTCAGTTAAGCATCTGCCTTCAGCTCAGGCAATGATCCCAGAACCCTGGGATCAAGTCCCGCATCAGGCCCCTTGCTCAGCAGGGAGCCTGCTTCTCCCTCTGCTTGTGCTCTTTCTCTGACAAATAATCTTTTTAAAAAAAAAAAAAGGGTCCAAATGTGTTGCAGTTTGGCCACAGCCGAAGTTTCAAGATAGTTTGTGACTCATGTTTTTGTCTCAAGATAAATGATCCCTAAAGTTCTGACCTTAACTTCAAATCCCAATAGGTCCTCTCAGATGACCAAAACAGAGTTTTTCACCTCTCCAATCTTTGAAACCACCATAGAGTTAGATTGATAACTAATACTGTTTCAGAAATAAAGCTTAATCTATGTTGATCAAAGTACAGTGTTACTTTTCTAAAATTGTGGCCTCATTTTGCTGGAATATTTCGGCAATTCTTTAAAATGGATTGCTTTTTGGGCGCGTGGGTGGCTCAGTTGGTTAAGCGACTGCCTTCGGCTCAGGTCATGATCCCGGAGTTCCGGGATCGAGTCCCACATCGGGCTCCCTGCTCAGCAAGGACCCTGCTTCTCCCTCTGACCCTCCCCCCTCTCATGTACTCTCTCTCTCATTCTCACTCTCTCAAATAAATAAATCTTCAAAAGAATGGTGCCAGAGTTGATACAAATTCATGCACATATCTCTCAAAGAATTATCTACTCCATAATATCAATAATGCATACTCAATAAAATAATATTAAAAATTTTTTAAAAAATGGATTGCTTTTTGTCAGTTTAGCAACAGGAAATGGGTGGTCTCCAGTTGCTGTCCAATATTTAAACAACATGCTATGCTACACTGGAAGATCACTGCTTTAGAAAGTATATTCCTATGTGCAACTGGGTTTGATCTACTGACTTTCAAGAGCTCTTTATTTCTTAAATCTGATTTTAGGAAGCTGCTTGAAAATCTTTGCAAGTTCCCACAACCCACACATCAGACTGCATTAATAACTTATTCTCCAAACTGTGCTTCAACTTAATTGAATTTGCAAAATGATGTTAAGGGCATGAGCATAAAGAAAATTTTTGATCTTGACCATTTTCTTAACATTTTACAATAAAATGAGCAAAGAATCAGCAAAAATTAAGGAGTCACAGATTTCCTGGGAGCCTAAGAGGAAAGTACTCAGGTTGCATTTAACTGCTAAGGTGTTACAGAGGCTGAATCTATGGTGATGAGCAAGAAGCAGTGGATTCAAACTTGGCATTGCCTGTCCCTGGGTTTTTTGGGTCTTTGGCCCCATGTCTGGTTTGTCCTCAGGAGTAAGACAACAGCCTGCAGAGTTAAGAGTAAGGGTAAGCAGAGCCAGTCAGATTCTGAAGAAAGAGAAGAAAAAAATATTCAAATAGCCTCTTGTTTGTTGAATAAGTGAAATAGGGAATTGGCTGGATCAAGAAGACTAGAAACGAGAAATTTCAAGGGAAGAGTGAAGCAAAATGGAAGGAATCCTTACCTGACAGGTGTATACGGTGAAGGAGGTCCCTTCTTTGGGTTGGGGATCTCAAGGAGGGTGGCCGAGCTTAGAAAAACAAGGGAACGTGAAATTAACACATCAGCATAACTGCCACAAAGTATTTTGGACTCCCGCCCCTTGAAGAGACTCAAAATAGAACCTAAATTCTAACCATCACTTAACACTACTGTCACCAGGGAGAGGAGTATGATGCAAACCCCTGCCCAAGAAATAGAGGAAGTACTTTTAAGAGAAAGGTATCAGGGGGCACCTGGGTGGCTCAGTTGGTTAAACCACTGCCTTCAGCTCAGGTCATGATCCCAGGGTCCTGGGATCGAGCCCCACATCGGGCTCCCTGCTCATGCAGTAAGCCTGCTTCTCCCTCTGCCTGCCGCTCCCCCTGCTTGTGCTCTCTCTCTGTCTCTCGCTATCTCTGTGTGTCAAATAAATAAATCTTAAAAAAAAAAGGTATCAGGAATGAAGTAGGTGCAAGCATAAGTAGATGATGCTATAGAGGGAATGAGAAGTCTGTTTGAGACTGGTCAGGAAAGGCTTCCTTGAGGTGCCAGAGCTGGAGTTTTGTGTAGCTTGCCTAGCAAAGTAGATGGTGTGAGCTACTAACAAGGCCAACACAGCAGGTAAGGTTTGTTTACAGTGACCTCTGACCATCCCATTGCTACTTTCTCAGGCTCTGCTTTGTCTTATTCTTGCTCTCAATTTGCTGTCAACCATTCTTGGCTGAAGTGTAAACTGATCTTTTAATCAAAGATTTTAAATGCAAATCTGAGTCACTGCTTTGAAAAGTCTTCCAATCTTTCCCTCTCCCTCCACAATTATATTCAGGTCCCTTAGCATGGCATGCAAGGCCCTGTCCTCCCAGCCTCCTGCCTCACCCTTGATGCTCTCCACTCCAGTAAAACCAAGCCGTCCACTTCCCTTGAACACTAATCTCTCTCCAGCCCTTTGCCTTTGTTAACGCTGTCTTTCTCCCTAGAAGTCTCTTCTTTTGGCTAACTCCTACACATCCTATGGCCTCCAGGCTACTCTCCCAACACTCTATTCTTCCTCTCCCCAAATTGGGGTTTGGTGTCCATCCACCAGGCATACGCTATTTGTTTACCTCCAACATTTTTAAAATTGTTTACCTGTCCATCCTCCTCAGCAGAACAGAAACTTGAGACAGAGATTCTTACTGACCTATATATTCTCAATACCTAGTATCGTAACAAAATACCACAGACTGGATGGTTTAAGCAACAGAAATTTCTCTCAGTTCTGGAGGTTTGAAGTCCAAGACAAGGTGTTTGAAAATTTTTTTCTGAGGCTTCTCTATGGTTTGCAGGTGCCACCTTCTCTGTCCTCATGTGGTCTTTCCTCTACGTGTACATGTCTGTATTTTAATGTCTCGACGGACACCAGCTGTCTTGGATTAGGGCCCACCCATATGATTTCATTTAACCTTAATTACCTCTTTAAGGGCCTATCTCCAACTACAGTCACATTCTGAGATGCTGGGGGGTTAGAGCTTCAACATATGCGTTTCAGGGAGCACACTTCAGCCCACAACAAAAGGCATTCAATAAACATTTGCTGAATGAATGAAAAAGCTCTTGGCCCATATACCCATGTCAGCGGCTGCCGATCTTTGCTAGACTGCCCTGTCTTTGCAACCCCATTCTTTGGAATGCTTATCAATAATATTCAGCAAGCCGTGAGATGGAAGGAACTTCCAGCTAAGAGGAAGGATGTTCTTCAGTATTTAGGAGGCCCGGAACTGACTCTTTTCTTAGGGTGCATCTCTTTGGTATTTGTTGTTGTTTTTTAAAAATTTTATTTTTAAGTAATCTCTACATACACCCAGCTGGGGCTCAAACTCACAACCCCAAGATCAAGAGTTGCACGTTCCACTGAATGAGCCGGCCAGGCGCCACTCGGTATATCTCTTTGGACCAGTGATTTTTTTTTTTTTAAGATTTTATTTATTTGACAGAGAGAGACACAGCGAGAGAGGGAACACAAGAAGGGGGAGTGGGAGAGGGAGAAGCAGGCTTCCCACGGAGCAGGGAGCCCGATGCGGGGCTCGATCCCAGGACCCTGGGATCATGACCTGAGCCAAAGGCAGACGCTTAACGACTGAGCCACCCAGGCACCCCTGGACCAGTCATTCTTAATTAAGATTACTATCTTAATTAAGCTATTTTACAGACACCTCTGGGAGTGTCATGAAAATCTCAAATTTTGCAAGAATGTTATGATTAGTTGTAATTTAAAAAGAGAAACTAGTTTCATAGTACCTTCCACTACCTAATGAATTTATGGAACTGGTGATACAGTTGACCCTTGAACAACACCAGTCTGAACTACACAGATCCACTCATATATGGATTTTTTTTTTAAAGAGTTGACAGCAAAAGCCACAAGGCATTTATCTACAAATGCCCAACCCAGTCTTCAAGGGACCCAACAGAAGGCAACTGATGCAGGCGTCAAGTCTGCCACCCTCTAAATTCTCGGGAGGCCTCTGAGGCCCTCAGCAGCCCCTGGAAGCCCCAGGACCCGGCAGGGCAGTAGGTCGCCCTGTGTGCCTACAGGGTGATCAAGTTGAGTGCCAAAGGTTGGTGGGCAGGAGGGTGGGCTGAGACAAAAGCCCAAAGGGGTGGGATGGCACTGCATAGGGAGCCCTGATCCCTGAGTTCTCTGAGCACTGGGCTCCCAGAGGCCAGTGAACTCACGTGTGGCTGCAGCTGCCCATGGCCACGGGCCTGTGGTATACCTCCAGGCCACTGGGGCAGATGTACTGTGCATCCAGGCCCTTGTCACAGCCCACAGGCCCACCTGGGGGCTGCCCCTGCTAAACCAAAGCCTCCAGGCTACAGAACAGCACTATACTGGGGCCAGGCCTGCCACGACCCTGTCCCCTCCCAGCCTGGCTAGCCTATACTCAGGTTTTTTTCAATGAATATATGTACAGTACACTGTAAATTTTATTTTCTCTTATGATTTTTTTTTAAGATTTTATTTATTCGAGTGAGAGAGAGAACATGAGCGGGGGGAGGGGCAGAGGGAGAAGCAGACTCCCCACTGAGCAGGGAGCGGGATGCGGAACTCTATCTTAGGACCCTGGGATCATGACCTGAGCCGAAGGCAGATGATTGATAGACTGAGCCACCCAGGCGCCCACTGCCTTGTTATTTTAAACAATGCTGCAATGATTACATTATATCACACATGTAAGTTTACCTGTAGGTTTAAATATCTAATAGTGCAGCTTAATAATTTATATTTCCACCACTCTTTGATCTTTGTCTATGGCTTCTCAGTGTAGTTTAACATGCATGCCTCATAATGAGTGAAGTTGGGCATCTTTTCATATGTTGGAAGACCACCTATATTTCCTTTACTATAAACTGATTGTTCACCCACCTCCATTGCCAATTTTTATTTTGGATCTTTGTGTCAGTTTCTGGCTGCAAATTCTTTAATCTTTAACAGAGGTGGGCTCTATTTTTCCAGCATTTGAATCTGGCCTGAGATGTGAACTGTATACTCGTTCCAAGCCTGGCCTTTAAAAGGTACTGTTGGCTTCAGCTTTGGTTTTTTGGAGGTCTGGGCCACCATTTAAGAAAGTCATCCTAGGGGTGCCTGGGTAGCTCAGTTGGTTAAGCATCTAACTCTTGATTTCGACTCAGGTCATGATCTCAGGATCATGAGACTGAGCCCCCCACCACCACCACCTCATTGGCTCCACACTGGGTGGATTCTCTCTCTTAAGATTCTCTCTCTCCCTCTCCCTCTGCCCCCCACCCCAACAGGCATGCGCTCACACTCTCTCTTTAAAAAACAGAAAGAAAGCATCCTACTCTGCAAGACAGACCAGGTGTGAGGCCCTGAGGCTGCACAGACGTGGAGATGGAGCCAAGTGAGGCCAGCTTTACACACACACACACACACACACACACACACACACACACACACACACACCCCAAACCCTTAAATATGCCTTCTGGAGCAAAAACAAATTGCCCAACTGAGAGCTGCCCAAATTCTTGACTCACAAAATCATGAATTATAACAAAATAGTTGTTGTTTTAAACTACCAAGTTTTGAAATATTTCTTTCACAGCAATAGAGATGAGAAAAGCATTTTTTTAAAGCTCTTTATATACTAGTAAAATTAGCCATTTCTGTTTGACGTGGTACAAACATACTTCTCCCTGATCTTTGACTCTGCTTACTGTGGTGGTGTTTTAGTCACCCAAAACTTTATGTGATTTTTACATAATTGAATTTATCACTTTTTCTTCTAAAAACCAGCGAGAGCATACAATTGAGAAAAAGACAGTTGTTAAGAAGAAAGAGGCAATGTTTATGATTAAACTCGATAAACTAGCAAGAAGAAACTAAAAACTAAAGAAAACTGAAAAATTCCCAAAGACTCAAAGGGAAATTTGAACAAATAGACATAAGGTAGTTTAAAAAAATTGATTCTAAGTTTTTCTCAAGTTTAATGTAATCATAGTAAAAATACCAGAAGGATTCTTTTAATTAGATAATTCTAAAATAAGAACAGCTAAGAAAGTTCTATCGACTTCTACAGTCCTACCAAATAAGGAAAATCATACAGTACTTACAAGAGTGACACTGGAAATACACAAAGATCAACTGGGCAAAATATAAACTATACATATATACATACACTTGTATATTATAAATGTGGCATTTTATTTTTTAAAAAAATTATTTAAGATTTTATTTATTTATTTGACAGAGAGAGACACAGTGAGAGAGGGAACATAAGCAGGGGAAGCAGGAGAGGGAGAAGCAGGCTTCCCATGGAGCAGGGAGCCAGATGCGGGGCTCAATCCCAGGACCCCGGGATCATGACCTGAGCCGAAGGCAGACGCTTAACCAACTGAGCCACCCAGGCGCCCTATAAATGTGGCATTTTAAATTAAATGGGGAACAATAGTTTTTTGTAAATGGTAATGGTAAAACTGGGTAGCTGTCTAGATATTATAAAGTTCTATCAGTTCTAGGATATACTGGGATAACATTTTAGATGGAAAAAGATTTAAATGTAAAAAAGCAAAATCACTTAAGAGAAAAAATAAGGGCGCCTGGGTGGCTCAGCCAGGTAAGCATCCCACTCTTAATTTTGGCTCAGGTCATGAACTCGGGGTCATGAGATAGACCCCTGCATCAGGCTCTGTGCTCAGCCAGGAGTCAGCTTGAGATTCTCTCTCTCCCTCTTTCTCTCTTTCTAAAATACATAAATAAATCTTTAAAAATAAAGGAAAAAACAAATCTCATGAGTTTTATAATCAGATGACTGGTTATAGGGATCAATCCCCAAAAGTTTAGGAATCATGACTTCAGAGACAGGAAATTGCAAGTGTAGCTAAGCATCTCTGCATCTGAAATGAGACAGGTATGATAGTTTCTTCCATCCATGCCACCTTGGAATTCAACTGATCCTGTTTACTTTGTGGACAACATAACCCTCTATTGGGATTGGAGGGGGGACTTTTTTTTTAAAACAATTATTCCATGCAGTTTCTAGCTTTTTATATTTCAAAACTCACTTTCATATCCTTTGATGTCAACATTTTTATGAGGTATTAATATCATCCTCAACAGAAGACCTCAGTTTAAGCAAGTTATGATACTGCCACTTGCCCCTGTCCCCTTGGAGGAATCCCTTCAACTCCGATCTCAGTTTCTCCATCTGTAAAATGGGTATTCTGGTCAAATACCATTTCTGCCAGGCCTCAAGCCACTGACAAAACCTAACAGATTCCAGCTCCTCCCTTCCCAACTGTGTTACCCTGGAAACGACGCGTTCCATCCAACACGGAGGCCTTGCTGAGTCCACACACATGCTACCCCTTCACTGAAATCCCCAACCCCACGATGAAAGACCCTGTCATCTCCATCTTGGTGACAACGAAGCCGAGACACGGCAAGGCTGAGGAACTTACCCCTTGGTCAAACACACCGTAAGCGAGTTGCATTTGGGCCCAGCCATCAGATTTCAGGGCTTCCCCGCTAGCCATGCCCTGTCGCCACCTTACAGTAAAGCCCCACAAAGGAGACGGAAGTGGAATCGGCTACACAGCGAACCACAGCGCCTCGCTTTTGAATTCGAATTGTCTGTGGCTGCGAGGGCCAGGTGTGGGGGGCCCCCCCGAACTGGGGCTTCTCGCCACCATACCCTCTAGACGGCGATGCGGCCCATCATGCCTAAATTCCAGGGAAACAGGCCTTAGGAAAAGCACTAGACCAACCCATCTCACAGAGAGAGGCACGCAGTGTGACCACTCGACTGTTTAAAGCCGACACATAAAATGGAGCCGTGATGGCGCCGGAGTCCGCGCCACTTCTCGAGGCGGCCGCCCAAGCGAAGCCCCTCGGCACCTCCTCCAGACTGCCTCCAGGTGGCGCTGGAGGACCGACTCACGTTCTAAAGTGCACAGCCTCCTTCTGGCTTCCCTCAGGGGATATAGAGCACAGAGAAAAGCAACACCCATGCTAGAGAGGCATTTCCCAGGAGCCGCCCCAGGTCGCCTCGCGTGCGCCATACACTTCCGCTTCCGGTTCTTTATTCCGGAAGTTGCTTTCTGAGGTAGCGCGCGGTCTTTGTCGGCTTCCACCATGGCGTACCGTGGCCAGGGCCAAAAAGTGCAGAAGGTGATGGTTCAGCCCATCGTATCCTACGCAGGATGTCAGGACTAGGAGGTTCGGAGCAGACCGAGAGCAGGCCTGAGGGAGCGGAGTGCAGACCCACATCCCATGAGCCCCCGGGGCCCCTGTGGCCGGGAGAAAGCGCGGGTAGTTGAAGACCGGGTGGGAGGTGGGCTTGGGCCGACCCCTGCGGTGGGAAATGCAGGAGGGGCGCGGATGAGCGAAAGGAAGACAGCTTTAATTAGGAACTGAGTGAAAGTGGGAGTCGTCGGTCTCGGGGAGGAGGAAGATGTCGGCACCAAGAAATTCCAGGAGAGTAAGAGTGGGCGGGGATTCCTTCAGAACCTTTCGGGGAACCCCTAACCAGTGCCTAGCTGGACACTATTCATTGCATGGGCACCGCACCTCGTGTTGAGAAAACAAGGGCGAGATGGGGGTAGAATCGACCAGTGTCGGGGGGCACCGTCTACTCTGTGCGTGTATTTTTCCCTTAACCATTGGTACAGAATCTCATCTTCAGATACTTGCAAAATGTACGTAAGTTAATCTGTTCTCTGTTGTTTTGTAATTCCTTTTTAAGTAAGAGTTGAATTTATTTGGCTATTTGTGTCATCCTGTCTGATCAGCGTGTTCTAGAGTTAAAAATAGGTGGAACTGGGGAGGTTGGCCGGCTCAGTCGGTAGAGCAAGTGACTCGATCTTGGAGTAGTGAGTTCGAGCCCCACGTTGCGTGTCGAGATTACTTTAAAAAATTAATAATAAGTGAAACTAGAGATTGAAGGGGTATTTGAGGGGAAGGGGCTCAGGGAAAGCTCTAATGTAATGAAATGTCAACCCCAAGCATTGAGAGAATTGTGTCATCATTTGCAAGACCAAAATCACTAATTTCAAAACAAATCCTGGCAGACATGACTGGTATTTGGGTACTTTTGTTGGTAGTAATTATGGTTAGAACATTGGAACCTCTCTCCTTTTTTTCTCCTGGGATGAAACATTGGAAGAAGAATCCTATCGACTTTAAACCAGGTAGTAAGGTGGGAGGGGACGACTTAAATATAGAAAAGATGCCAAAAAAGGAAGAGGGGAGGGAGAGGTTCAGAGGCTGTTGTGACAGCCCGCTTTCCTTTGGGGGGATTTTTAGCAACTCAAATTGTGAGGTGGTAGGGCAAAGTATTTAAATTATTTTGGAAAGAAAATGTAGTTTCTGTTACTCTGACAAATTTTAGTGTGTGATAACATATTTGGAAACAGATTAATTTCAAGCTATTGTAGTTTTTTTTTTTAAGTAATCTCTACAGCCAACATGGGACTCCAACCCACAACCCCAAGATCAAGAGTCACACGCTTCACCAACTGAGCCAGCTAGTTGCCCCAAGCCATTGTAATTTTTAATCACCAAATTTGAGGGTCCTTCCCCTAGTTGTTAAATGTGAGGGAAGCTAGGAACCTTAGAGAAAGCTGTTTTGAAGCTGGATTTTGCTATAGCAGATAAGAAAGAAGCCCTTGATCATTGGAAATTACTGCTTTGTGCTACACTGTCAATTTGCAGTCTAAATGCATTGAGATGAGAAGCAGTAAGAAATATGATTGAGTCCCAAGACCACAGGAAAATTATTAACTTAGTGCTAATATAGCATTTATTGAGAATGTTTCTTGGCAAGTAATTAGTCTTGGTTATCAATTCTTGGATATGATTCAAGTAGTTAAAATTCTTGGCTTTTACTTTTTAAGGTTTTCTTTAGGAGCCATTATTTCTCTATTGTTTGACCAGAGTGACTGGGTTTTGTTCACTTGTTTTCTTAACATAACAATTTTTTTTCAGAGATCTCGAATTCAGGTGTGGCTTTATGAGCAAGTGAACATGCGAATAGAGGGCTGTATCATTGTGAGTACCCAGGATGTTTTATCTCATAGCAGTAAATGATTTCACAAAAATGCCCAGCCAGAGCAGTGTACAAAAAGTCAAAGACCCAACAACCCAAGCAAAGTTCTTCAGGGCCACTATCCTTGTCTCGTTCTATTTGATGGCGGTTGGGTCATTCGTAAAAGAGGGAAAATTCATTTTTTAAAATTATTTAAATAACAGTGTTAGTATTTGAAGGAGGGAACAAAAGAAATAAAATTAGAGTGGGGTGAAAATTAATGGTGTATTAGTTCTATATTGGGTGATACCTGAATAGAGCTTGGTGGAGTTAGTTAAATAAGATTTTCAGGATAGCAGAATACCCTAAATAATGTGTGTGTGAAGGGGTATTTTAGAGAGAGGGAGGTGGGGAGGGGCAGAGGGAGAGGTAGAGAGAAATTCAGTCTGAGTTGCAGAGCCAGACTAGGGGCCTGATCCCAGGACCGTGAGATCGTGACCTGAGCTGAAACCAAGAGGCAGATGCCCAACTAACTGCGCTTCCCAGGCATCCCATCTCTAAATAATGTTTTAAGATTTTGTTTACTTATTTGAGAGAGCAAGAGAACGTGAATGCCGAAGTGGGAGGAGGAGCAGAGGGAGAGGAAGAAGCAGATTCCCCACTGAGCAGGGAGCCTGACATAGGGCTTGATCCCAGGACACTGAGATCATGACCTGAGCCAAAAGCAGACACTTAACTGACTGAGCCACCCAAGCGCCCCTAAGTAATGTTTTTTTTTTTTTTTTTTAAAGATTTTATTTATTTGAGAGAGAGAATGAGAGACAGCACGAGAGGGAAGAGGGTCAGAGGGAGAAGCAGACTCCCCGCTGAGCAGGGAGCCCGATGCGGGACTCGATCCCGGGACTCCAGGATCATGACCTGAGCCGAAGGCAGTGGCTTAACCAACTGAGCCACCCAGGCGCCCCCTAAGTAATGTTTTAAAGAAAGATAAAATATGGCTGAAAAGTATTATGTTAGGATATTAGGACACTTTGATATTACCTTCAGATATTGTAGATTGCATCAATAATCTCCCCTTCCCTGTTTACAGGTAGAAAAATAAACGTTATGGGTAGTGGCGAGAGTGTTTTGTAAGGAACATGGGAAGACTGGTGGCAGTGGAAGTTAATTCATATATGTACACACATAACTATATTGGACAAGTTATAAAAGAAAAGACCATGGTTCTTAGGTATAGCTAATCAAATCTTAAGTCCAAAAGGCTCCAGAGGTAATTTGTAGTACATTCTGGCTTTTTTTTTTTTTTTAAAGATTTTATTTATTTATTTGGGAGAGCACGAGAGGGAAGAGGGTCAGAGGGAGAAGCAGACTCCCTGCTGAGCAGGGAGCCCTATGTGGGACTTGATCCCAGGACTCCAGGATCATGACCTGAGCCGAAGGCAGTCGCTTAACCAACTGAGCCACCCAGGCGCCCACATTCTGGCTTTCTTGTTATTTAAAAAGAGGCTTTAGAAGGGAGGTGGTGTTTTAGCTTAAAAATCAGTGGAGAGATGAGTTTCTGAAATTAGTTGGCATTTTTGTATCTAGGTTGGTGTATTCATCTGGAGTGGTTGGGTATGATTTTACTTGAAAATGACAGTTGGCTTATTTTTCTAGGGTTTTGATGAGTACATGAACCTCGTATTAGATGATGCCGAAGAGATTCATTCTAAAACAAAGTCAAGAAAACAACTGGGTAAGAATATAGATGGCCTTTGGGAATTGTGGAAATTTTTATTCACTTGCAGAATTGAATGAGTTGCAACTCAGTTCATGTTTAAATTTAGTTTGCACTTGAGAATTTACTATGAGAGGGAGTAGTTCACTCTTGAAATTATCCTCTGCCACTTACAGCTAACCCCACTCCCATTTCTGCTTTTGTTTTTTCCACTCAGCTCTCACCAAGGTCACCAGAGACAAATGATGTTAAATCTAATGGTCACTGTTAGTCCTCATCAAACTCTGAACAGCATTTGGCACTGTTGGCCACTCCCACCTTAAAACACTTTGTTCCCTTGGCTCTGTGGTACTATACTCAGATTGTCACTTTTCATTTCTGTTTATTCCTTTTCAGACTTTTGTATATTCATTCTTTGAGACCCAGCCATTAAATGTTTTGAGTTGCTCGAGGCTTAGTTGTAGGTCCTTTTGTCATTTGGTCTTATTTACTAAGGCACTCAAGACTACCTTCAATTACCATCTACATATTGACCTCAGATTTACCTCTGTAGCCCTAGACCTATCTGAGCTTATTCAACATTTCTGCCTGAATGTCTCAAAGGCTTCTCAAAGTTAGCATGTCAGAAATCAAACTCACTTCCCACCCCTTACACACTCTTTTGGAGCTATTTTAGTGTTTCCTGCCTTACTGAATGGCACCAACCTCCATTCAGTTTACTGATTGATTTCTTTGTAACTACCTCATCCCCCTCCAGTTTGCTCTGCAGGCTGCAGTTATCTTTTAAAAGCACCAACCTGACCTCGTCGTCCTTTTACTTGAAATCCTTCAGTGACTTCCTGTTGCTAGGAGGATAAGAAAATCTTTAATGTATTCTGCAAGGTTCTTCATGATCTGGCCTTTTGTCCCTCTGCACGTTTTCTAGCACTCAGCTTCGTTTTCTGAGTTTCAGGGCAGTTCTAGTTAGAATTCTGATAAGTGATTATTGAGCATCTACTGTTAAACAGATACCAAGTCTAATAAATGCAGTGAAACAGACTGGCAAACAAATTGCTTCAGTTCCATGTGCTAAGTGCTATTTAAATTAGAACTTGAAAGATGAATAAGGCCCACCTTAAATTTTGGTAGTGGGCATTATTAAGGGTGGGTGAAGAGGGAACAAGAAGTCTAGTTCCTGCTTTTCCAAGTGCCTGTGAAGGAGATGGAGAACTTTCATTCAAAATAAGTAAAAGAAACCCTTCATGAGATAGAGGAGTTGTGTTCATTGTGTTCTTTCAGTTCTTTGAATCTGCACATTTACCCCACTGTAAATCTTTGTATATGCTGTTTCCTATGTCTTTAGGACTCAAATGTCAAATATCAGGGTTTGGTTTGGTTTTACTGGGGTAGGGATTGGGGAGGCAGGGTGTGCTGTGTTCTCTGAATTTATAGTAAAACACTCACTAGTGGGGTTATTTTATTAATGTCTCTTGTCACTGGGCCAGTTGCTCCTCTAAGTTCTGTCTTTTTTTGCTCTCTAATAAGCCTACTGCCTAATTCAGTGCCTGCCATGTAGTAGAAACTCAAAAATATTTAAATAATGAATGCAGTTTCTTAACCCAGTTAACAAAGTGTCTTTAGGATTCATGACTTCAACAAGACAAACTGAGTCCTTTCTTTTAAAATCCTATTCATTTGAAGTTTATTAGATACTTTGTTTTTAATTGTTTAATGCGCCAGTTCACAGGTCACTAGTACTTTTATCTGTGGTAGGCTTCAGGTGCCTCTTTTTTCAAAACCCTGAGGATTCTCTTGATCCTAAAGTAGATATGTGGAAAGTAGAATCTGAGAAGTGGTATGGTGTTTTGCTGTGCTTCTTTCTGCTTAGGCTATTTTTGTGAAAGCTTGGATTTTCACATTTAAACTTGTCTTGGGCGCCTGGGTGGCTCAGTCGGTTAAGCGACTGCCTTCTGCGCAGGTCATGATCCTGGAGTCCCTGGATCGAGTCCCGCATCGGGCTCCCTGCTTGGCAGGGAGTCTGCTTCTCCCTCTGACCCTTCCCCCTCTCATGTGCTCTCTCTCTCTCTCTCTCTCTCTCTCATTCTCACTCTCTCAAAATAAATAAATCTTTTAAAAAGAAACTTGTCTTGACAGGAAGGGCAAACTAGCCTTATTGACATTCTATTATTTATAAATTATTTGCAGTGTTGAATTCCCATGGTAGTATTTATCCTATAGAATAGATTAATATTACCTGTTGCAGAAGTCTCGGGAAGTGAAACCATTTAATCTGTTGGGGTTGATGAGCATTTCTCAAACTAACTTTATATTTAATATAAATATTAAAAAATATTTATGGACATTCTCAGGAAAAAAGTATTCTCTGCTCATGTAAGATTAGGAAATGTTGGGTAAAGCTCAAACAGGTTTATTAATTGCAGGATGGAGTCTTTAATGTACTGAGAACTCTAAGAATGGTGCTGCAGTATGCTGCATTTTTTTAAACTTGATAGATAATCTCTTCCCCAACTTCCACAAACTCAGAACAGTGGGATATGTTGGGGTAGATCTATTCATTTGACTTAGTCTATAGAAACTCTTTTTCATAAAATAACATTTCTCTTCCTTCATTAGGTTATTGCTGGAAAAGTTCATAGGCTCTAATATGCACAGCCTTTCAATATATGGATATTTGAAAATCTTCACATACTTGCTCAAGAGAGAAGGCATTTTCAAAATTGCTTAAATAGGATCTAAAATTCTGAGGCTAAAGTGGTTACACACTTGTCTGAATGGCTATTAATAGCTTTTTTTTTCTTTTTTTAATTCTGTGTTGCAGGTCGGATCATGCTAAAAGGAGATAATATTACCCTGCTCCAGAGTGTCTCCAACTAGAAATAATCAGTGAAGTGAGAAATTCTTGAGAAGGCCATGTAGTTTGTTTTTTTAGGTGTCCTTTGTTGTGAGTGTAGTTCTAAAACATTTGTTCGTATTGTTTTGATTACCTTTATGTTATTACCAGAGGACAATAAATGCTGTGGAATTGCTTTTATTTAAAAATTTACATTGTTTTTTCTGTCCAGTGGTAGAGACCGTTCACTCAGTGGCAGCTAAGTTTTCTGGAGGGTGGCAGTTGTCCTGGGCATTTGTTTTTTTCCAGAACCTGGATGTATAGATTCTTTATGGCAAAGAGTAGGAATTCTACCTCACAGGTAAGCTCCTGATACTGGGTGGTAGAGAAGAGGTTACTGCACTAATACGTGCCTTCAGCAGCAGTTCTCATTCCGGCTGCTGGGACACGAGCTTCTGACCACAGTAGGCTGGACGTGCTATATCAGCTTCCGTTTCTGCTTAGCACTCTCACAGTCACTCTCTGAGGTCTCTGTGACTTCTTGTACCACTAAGATGACACTGTGATAAGTGTTTGGGTATAAGCAAAGAATGAAGTGCCCTAAAAGTACATGTAAAATGAGTTCTGTTAACAGTTACCAAAATGGAGACTTGGTGAGATTGGTAATCTGAAAAAGACCACAAGCAGTGCTGCTAAATTGTTAGGCAGAATAATAGTATGTTAGTTGGAGCAATACCTGCAACACCTCCCTCTTATTCTTAATCTAAAGATGTTGGTGCCTCCCCCAGTAATTGCTTATGTCATAATTGAATTATGTGAACAAATCTTCCCCAGTTCCTTAGGGTGGTTCTAGTTTGGGGTGCCTGGCTAGCTCAGTCGGTAGAATGTGCGACTCTTGATCTTGGGGTCATGAGTTTGAGCCCCATATTGGGTTGTAGGGATTACTTACATAAACTTTAAAAAAAGATCTCAGGGCAGTTGTAGTTAGAATTCTGATAAGTAAAAAAAAAAAAAAAAAAAGAGTTCTGATAAGTGATTATTGAGTATCTGCTGTTAAATAGGTACCAAGTCTAATAAATGCAGTGAAACAGACTGGCAAACAAATTGCTTTAGTTCCATGTGCTAAGTGCTATTTAAATTAGAGCTTGAGGGCGCCTGGGTGGCTCAGTTGGTTAAGCGACTGCCTTCGGCTCAGGTCATGATCCCGGAGTCCTGGGATCGAGTCCCACATCAGGCTCCCGGCTCAGCGGGGAGCCTGCTTCTCCCTCTGACCTTCTCCCCTCTCATACTGTTTCTCTCTCTCTCTCTCTCTCAAATAAATAAATAAAATCTTTAAATTAGAGCTTGAAAGATGAATAAGGCCTGCCTTAAATTTTGGTAGTGGGCATTATTAAGGGTGGGTGAAGAGGGAACAAGAAGTCTAGTTCCTGCTTTTCCAAGTGCCTGTGAGGGAGATGGAGAACTTTCATTTAAACTAAGTAAAAGAAACCCTTCATGAGATAGAGGAGACTTGTAGGTAAGTGTAGAAATTCATCCAGCTCAGAAGTTGGCATTCTAGCTGTTCCTCTCCTATTTGAACCTGTGCCTTTCTGGTCACATTTTGGAAATAAAGGGCTGCTTTAGCTCTTTTAACGTAGTTGAGTTTGAAATGCATTGAACTTGCTACAGCATGCAAAGAAAACCTTGGGCAGCAGAGGGAGTTGCAGCCCTGGACTGCTTTAGCCTTTCCCAGTAAAAGCTTTTTCAGAGCAGAGACCTCCCTGTAGCTTTCTTGGCACCAAAATAGCTGGGAAGAAGGATAAAAGCTGGAGCAGTATAATCCCTAAGAAAACCTGCTGGCTGCTTTTCCATTTCCCTGTGTGGCCTTTTTGACCTGGCTGCCCTGTGTAAGCAAAGCTGTGCCTGCTGTGGCTTATTCTGAATGGATCAAGACATGGAAAGTTCTATTTTTGACAGAGCAAACGATGATAGAAATAAGGTACAGTGAACTCTTACAATTGAGCTCTGTATTTAGAAATCTCTGCTTGCTTTCCTGCCTTACTGGAGCCTGTGGTGTTTGCTTTTTAAGTTGTACTTTTCCACAATCTGTAGATCTTTTTTCCAACCAGAATTTGTATTATAGGAGGCGTTGCTCTCTGCTTCATTAAGGTTATTAAAACATGCTGCTGGGAAGCTGCTCTTGTTGGCAGCCCTTGGTATGTGAGCAATTATTTTTCTGGAATGGCTGTTTTTCTGAGGGGGTCTTGCTAACCACCCACTAACTCTCTTGTAACATTCTTGAAGTGGGGGTGGGAGGAGAATAAGGCTCTGAAAAAGTAAAGTGCTGGTGCAGGCCTGGTGTTTTAGTAGTAGTAGGTAGGAAGAAGAAGGGTAAGAATAGTTGGAAAACCCTAGGATTTTGTATTTGCAGGCACCAGCTGTTGTCATTGTATCACTTTTGTCAGTTTCAGGATTAGAGAGTGGATCTTCGTCTAATTTGAATTTAGGCATTATTGGCTAGTAAGTGTCTTGGGCAGTTCCTGGGGTAAAGCCTAATAGGCAGCATCTCCTCTAAACTGGATGACACCAGGAGCTTTTCCTTAATTAATTACTCCTTTTAGAACTAATCGTAATAACCTACTCATGGTGTGCTTTTGTGAGGAGATATGGTTGGTAACTCTTCTTAAAAAGTGGCATTAGAACTTAAGTCTAGGGCGCCTGGGTGGCTCAGTTGGTTAAGCGACTGCCTTCGGCTCAGGTCATGATCCCAGAGTCCCAGGATCGAGTCCCGCATCAGGCTCCCTGCTCAGCAGGGAGTCTGCTTCTCCCTCTGACCCAACCCCCTCTCATGCTCTCTCTCTCTCTCTCTCTCTCTCTCTCATTCTCTCTTTCAAATAAATAAAATCTTAAAAAAAAAAATTTAGAACTTAAGTCTAGGGGCGCCTGGGTGGCTCAGTCGTCTGCCTTCGGCTCAGGTCATGATGCCATGGTCCTGGGATCGAGCCCCACATTGGGCTCCCTGTTCCGCAGGAAGCCTGCTTCTCCCTCTGCCACTCCCCCTGCTTGTGTTCCCTCTCCCTCTGTGTCTGTCTCTGTCAAATAAATAAAAAATCTTAAAAAAAAAAAAAACTTAAGTCTATTGTACCTAGAGTTTAAATTTTATCCACTAAACTTTTTTTAAAGATTTTATTTATTTATTTGACAGAGCAGGGGAGAGAGCAAGAGAAAGCACAAGCAGGGGGAGTGGGAGAGGGAGAAGCAGACTCCCCACTGAGCAGGGAGCCCGATGCGGGGCTTGATCTCAGGACCCTGGCATCATGACATGAGCCAAAGGCAGACGCTTAACGACTGAGCCATCCAGGCTCTGTCCCCTATCCACTAAACTTTTTAAAAATTGAATTTAGAAATCCTAGCTTAGTGTATGCTTTTTTTTTAAGATTTATTTGAGAGAGAGAGAACACCAGTGGGGAGACGGGAGGGAGAGAGAATCTCAAGCAGACTCCCACTGAGCATGGAGCCTGACCCATGAGATCATGACCTGAGCCAAAATCTTGAGTCAGATGCTTAACTGACTGAGCCACCCAGGCGCCCCACTTAGTGCATGCTTATAATTAAAATGCCAGTAGTACAGAAAGATGTAAAGTAAAAAAACAGAAGTCCTTCTTTTCCCCATCAGTATTCTCCATATATAACTATCAGGAGTTAGGCCGTTAATCTTCTAAGCTCTTCACAGATATATATAATTTGGTTTGTTTCTCAATTTGATATTTTTATTTAAAATTTTTTTAGTTTCAGGGTGCCTGGGTGGCTCAGTTGGGAAAGCAAGTGCCTTCGGCTCAGGTCATGATTCTGGAGTCCCAGGATCGAGTCCCACATCGGGCTCCCTGCTGAGCAGGGAGTCTGCTTCTCCCTCTGACCCTCTTCCCTCTCATGCTCTCTATCTCTCATTCTCTCTCTCTCAAATAAATAAATAAAATCTTAAAAAAAAAATAAAATTTTTTTAATTTCAGTCTTTGGTAAAATTGTAAAGTACATTCACATTGTTGTGCAAACAGTCTGTAGCACTTTTTTATCTTGCAGAATTGAAACTACCCATTCAACAACTTCCCAACCCTTCCCAGCCCCTGGCAAACGTTCTATTTTCTGTTTCTATGAGTTTGATCTAGATACCTCATATAAATGGAACCATAAAATATTTGTCTTTTTGTGATGGACTGTTTTCACTTAGCATAATGTTCTCATGGTTCATCCATGTTGTAGACTGTCATAATTTCTTTCCTCTCTTTTTAAGGCTGAATAATATTGTATGTTTATAAAACACATTTTGTTTATGCATTGAACTGTCAGTAGATATTTGGGTTACCTTCACCTGTTGGCTGTCATGAGTAATGCACCTTAAGACCCTGTTTTCAATTCTTTTGAGTATATACCCAAATATTTTTTGTTTTGTTTTGTTTTGTTTTTAAGAGGTGGGGGACGGGTAGAGAGAGGAAGAGAGACAATCTTAAGCAGGCTCCAGGCCCAGTGCAGAGCTTGACATGGCGCTCAGTCTCACAACACTGAGATCATGGCCTGAGCAGAAATCAAATCAGATGCTTAACTGGAGCCACCCAGGTGCCTGACCCCAAAAAGGTTTTTTTGAGGAACTGTCTTACCGTTTCTATGAACATGGGTATACAAATACCTCATCGAAACCCTACTTTCAGTTTTTTTGAGAGCATATACCCGAAGTCTTTTTGAGGAACCATCATAGAGTTTTCCACAGTAGCTACACCATTCTACATTCTCATCAATAGTGCACAAGGGTTCCAGTTTCTCTATATCCTTGGCAAAACTTATTTTCTACTTTTTTTTTTTAAGATTATTAATTGATTTGACAGAGAGATAGCAAGAGCAGGAACACAAGCAGGGGGAGTGGTAGAGGGAGAAGCAGCCTTCCCGCCAAGCAGGGAGCCTGACACAGGGCTTGATCCCAGGGCCCTGGGATCACGACCGGAGCCAAAGGCAGACGCTCAATGACTGAGCCACCCAGGCGCCCTTGTTTTCTACTTTTGATAGCAGCTATCCCAGTGGTTTTGAGGTGATATCCCATTGTGGTTTTGATTTGCATTTCCATAATGGTTAGTGGTGGTAAATGTCTCTTGATACGTTTATTGATCATTTATTTTCTTTGAAGAAATGTCTCAGCCCTTTGCCCATTTTGAAACAGGTTACTTTTTTGTTAAGCTGAAGGAGTTCTTTATACAGTCTAGATATTAACCTCTTATCAGATAAACAATTCGTAAATATCTTCTCCCATTCTATAGATTGTTTTTTCGCTCTGTTGATTATGTCTTGATGGACATCGTTTTTAATTTTGATGTAACCTAGCTTATCTATTTTTACTTTTGTTGCCTGTGCTTTTGGTGTCATAGGTTAAGTTTTACTTATGTATGCATACTCCCTGAAGCTTGACTCTTACCAGCAAAACTTGGACATACTTCCGTGTTAAGCAGCTGTGATGTATTTCATTGTATGGGCCTCTCAATTTAAGTAATCACCTGTTGTATTAGTGGATATTTTAGGCTGTTTCCAGATTTTTGCTGTTAAAAAGAATTTTGTACTGAACCTCTTCATACCTGTTTTTGTCCACTTACGTGTGTCTGTGAGTTGAATTCTTAGAAGTGGAATTGCAAGATCAAAAGATATGCACATTAAAAATAATTCTGTAGGAAAAAATTCTGTAGGTACTTCTAAATTGCCTTCCCTAGTATATATCAGAAAATTGTTTTCTTCATGCCAGCCAACTATCAAGCAGCAGTTGGAATGAAACTCACAGGCTTGTCGTGAGACTGCTACAAAGTTATAACTGCCAGCATCCTAAGGATGTCAGAATAGAAAAATGGAAAAAATTTGGTCATTGATGATTTTTGAGCCACTGAATTAATCACCTCTGGAACTTGCCTACTACCAAACTTGTTATGTGAGAGAATAAATTTCATGGTTGGTTTTCTGTTCATTAAAACTAAAGCATTATAAATGAGAAGGATGTCAGAACAGGGCCACCTGTTTTTGGAAGGGGATCAGTTCTTCCAGTGAAGAATTATTAAATGCAATAGTTGAGAAAATTGGCAACTGAAGTAATGATCTTGGACTATATAGGGGAATACAAATGAAGCGATGTGACTAATTTTCCATAAAACAGTAATCTTTACCTTCCTAGTTATGAAAATAATTCCTGAGAAAGATGGTCTTGGATCATCATTCCATGTCCATAGAAACTGCGGTCTCTGGAGTATTAACAGATTAGCTCATCCCCAGGGCCGTCCTGAGTTAGAGATGTTTTGCTGGGCTAGGAAATTGCAGAGGAGACTTGGGGAAAATAAACAAATGAGTGCTTCTTCCTGGTGGACTATGTTGCTAAACCAGAGAGAAGGTAGATGGTGTGAATAGAGTGGGGAAGGGAGTATTTGCCCAACTAAGCAGCCTTCTTTAGATCCTACTTGATAAGATACTCAGTTTGGAAGGTGTTTCTTATATTTCAACAGTGTCTGCTTTTATTGAATGTTATATGCTAAACAATAAAGGATGTAAAATTTAGTCCTTGTCTTTGGAGATTTGGGGAGGCAGTGAAGTATAGAAGGAAAGATCTTGGGAGTCCACATACCTGGGTTTAAATCCCAACTTTAGAATTAACCAAACCTCTCGACCTCAGTTTCATAATGTTGTTGGAATGATTTAATGAGATAATACATACAAAGTGCTGTTTCAGGCCTCAGGAATGCACAAGAAGTATTTGTCTAGCTCCAAATGAGAATAATTTATAGTTTAAAAGATTTGTTTAGGAATATGTTGGAGGGGCACCTGGGCAGCTCAGTTGTTTAAGTGTCTGCCTTGGGCTCATGTCATGATCCTGGAGTCCTGGGATCGAGCCCCTCATTAGGCTCCCTGCTCAGCAGGGGGTCTGCTTGTCTGTCTCTGCCCTTCCCCTCTGCTCACTATTCGTGATGTCTCTCTCATGCTCTCTTACTTGCACTCTCTCTCAAATAAAATCTTTTTTTAATAAAAGGAATATGTGGAGAAGAGGTAAACTTGTTCGACATTAAGCAAAACATTACAATTTGGGAAATCTGTTTTGCTTGGGCTTTTTTTAGTCAAGCTTATTGAGGTATAATTTACAGATACTAAAATTCACACTTTACACCTATGTACTTTGCTGACATCTGACAAACGTATAGCCACTAACACACTCAATATTTTCATGATCCAAAATTTTGCCTCAGGCTCCTTCATAGTCAATCCATTTCACTCACCCTAGCTCCTGGCAACCACTGATCTGATTTCTGACCCTAGAAATCAGAATGGCCTTTTTCAGAATGTCCTGTAAATGGAATCTTACAGTATGTAGTTACTTGTGTCTGACTTCTTTCGTATATTATGCTTTTGGGGCACCTTGGGTGGTCAGTTGGTTAAGCATCCAGCTTTTGATTTTGGCTAAGGTAATGATGGTGGTGGTGAGATGGAGCCCTGTGTTGGACCTAGAGTCTACCTAATATTCTCTTTCTCCCTTTCCCTTGCCCCCTGCCCTTCCCCCTGCTATCTCTCTCTCAAAAAAAAAAGCTTTTGAGATTCATGTTCCATGTATCAGTATTTTGTTCTTTTATTGCTGAGTAGTATTTTTTTTTCTTAAGATTTTATTTATTTGACAGAGAAACACAAGTAGGGGGAGTGTGAGAGGGAGAAGCAGGCTTCCCCCGGAGCAGGGAGCCCAATGCGGGGCTCGATCCCAGGACCCTAGGATCATGACCTGAGCTGAAGGCAGACGCTTAACAACTGAGCCACCCAGGCGCCCTGCTGAGTAGTATTAAATTGTATGGATATACCACAGTTTGTTTATCTGTAAACTAGTTAATGGACTTTTGGGTTATTTCCAGTTTTTGTCACTTATGCACTAACTGCTATAAAGTTCATGCGCAGGCCCATTTTAAAAATTGAGATTGTCGCGCCTGGGTGGCTCAGTCAGTTGAGCGTCTGCCTCCCGCTCAGATCCTGGGATCAAGCCCTACATCAGGCTCTCTGCTCAGCAGGAAATCTGCCACTCCCTCTCACTCTCTCTCTCTGTGCTCTCCCTCTCTCTCTCTCTTTCAAATAAATAAAATCTTTTTTAAAAAATTGGGTTGTCATATTTCTTTTTTGTTGTTGTTGGGAGAGTTCTTTATGTGTTTTGCATTTTTTAAAAAATCCTTATCAGATAGGGGTTTTGTGAATATTTTCTTCCAGTTTGTGGCTTGTCTTTTCATTTCTCTGCAGTGTTTTTAAATAACACAAATTCCTCATTTTTTTTTCAAGTTATTTATTTAAATTAGGGAGAGAGAGTGAGCACATTTGAGCGGGTGCAGGGGCAGAAGGTGGGGGAGAGGGACAGGCAGACTCAGTGCTGAGCCCAGAGCCCCAGAGGCTAGATCTCACGATCCTGAGAACATGACCGACCTGAACTGAAATCAAGAGTTGGATGCCTGACCAACTGCATCACCCAGACACCCCTCAAGTTTTCATTTTATCACATATTTCTTCTATGGTTCATGCTTTTGTGTCCTAAGAATTCTTGGCCAAACCAAAGATCACAAAGATTTTTTCTGATGCCTTCTAGAATTCTTAGTTTCAGTTAGCAATAATCGTGCCTTGGATAAACCTCATTGGCTACGATACTACCACTGCGCAAAGCTCTTCTAGAGTTCTTAGATTTTTACATTCAGAGTTAATTTTATGTATGATGTGAGATACAGATTTTGAGGGGGGTTTTTGTTTTTGCTGAGGGATGACCAATATTCCCAGATCATTTGATCACTTGACCCTCTGTGTGGGTCACTTTTTCTGGAATCTTACTTTGTTCCATTGCTATATAGGTCTATCTTTTTACCAGTACCACATTGTCTTCCTTACTGTAGCTTTATACTAAGCTTTGAAATCAGCTGTATTCTTCCTTTTCAAACTAGTTTATATATTCTAGGGCCTTTGTTTTTTCATATAGATTGTATTTATTTATTTTCATACAGATTTTAGAATCAGCTTGTCAACTTCTACCAAAAAAGACTGCAGGGATTTTGGTTGAGCTTGCTTGGCTCTGTAGTTTATTGTAGGAAGAACTGACATTTTTGTCTTCAATGATGAACATGAGATATCTGTTTTAGTTTTCCTTTTATTTCATCAGTGTTTTCTTAGCATATAATTTCTAACACATTTTGTTAGATTTATCCCTTTCTATGTAATGTTTTTTGAACTATTGTAAATGGTGCTGTCTTATTCTAATTTGATTTCCAGTTGTTTAATATACAGAAATACAATGGGGTTTTATAAATTGATCCTGTATCGTGTGACCTTGCTAAACTCAATTATTCTCATAGCGTTTTTTGTTTTTTTGTGTGTGGATTGCATGGGATCTTTTATATAGGTGATCATTTTGTCTGAAAAAAAGTGACGATGCAAGAAGTTTTTTAAATGCAAGTAAAAATAGTTTTATTTCTTCCTTTCCAGACTAAGCCTTTTATTTATTTTTTTTCTTGCCTTATTTTAGTGGCTAGGACCACTCTAATATGAGTGGTGGGAGACAATCTTTGTCTTGTTACTAATATTAGGGGGATCTTAGGGAGAAAACATACTATTAAGTATGCTATAGATATAAGGTTTTTGTTCATAGGTTTTTACTGGGTTAAGTCTAATTTGCTTATTTTATCATGAATGTATGTTGAATTTTGTTACCCCTTTTTCTCTATTGAGACAATCATACAGTTTTTCTATTCAAGTCTGATAAGGTAAACTGCATTAACTGCTTTCAATAAACTGACCTTACATTTCTGAAGTAAACACTTTAGTCATAGTTTGTTATCAGTTTTATATATTGCTAAATTCACTTACTTGTTTAATGTGTTCATTAGAGATGTTGGTCTGTAGTTTTCTTGCAGTGTTTTTGTCTAGTTTTAGTATCAGTGTAGTAGTTTCAAAGGATTGGGAAGTGTTCCCTCATCTTTTATTTTCTAGAGTTTTATAGGATTGATGTAATTCCTTCTTTAAATGTTTAGTATGTTTTACCTGTGAAGCCATCTGATCTGGAAGGTTTCTATACTTTTCCCCCCAGTTTGCAAATCTTTTTGGTTTGACCCACCTAAAGGAATCTACAGACTTACTTAGGGCACTGTATTACAAATACATCCAACAGAGAAAATAGTATAAGCATATATAAATACTAATGAATAAGTGTCATAAAATGCAGAGGGTGTGGGGCACGTGGCTGCCTCAATAGAATATGCAACTCTTGATCTCAGGGTAATGAGTTTGAGCCCCATGTTGGGGGTAGTTTACTTAAAAAATGCACGGGTACCTGGATGGCTCAGTTGAGCGTCTGTCTGACTCTTGATGTCAGCTCAGATCTTAGTCTCAGGGTTGTGAGTTTGGACCCCACACTGGGCTCCTTGCTGGACGTGGAGCCTACCTTAAAAAAAATGCAGGGGGTGGCCTGGAGCAACAATGTGAAAAAGAAGTTGATGACTTTAGCCTTTCAGTGTTTATTTTTTAGGCCAGCCTTATCTCCCAGGATTCCCCTATAAGAATACTTCTCTGTAGGGGCGCCTGGGTGGCTCAGTTGGTTAAGCGACTGCCTTCGGCTCAGTTCATGATCCTGGAGTCGCGGGATGGAGTCCGACATTGGGCTCCCTGCCCAGCGGGGAGTCTGCTTCTCCCTCTGACCCTCCCCCCTCTCATGCTCTCTCTCTGTCTCATTCTCTCTCTCAAATAAATAAAATCTTTGGAAAAAAAAATACTTCTGTGTATTGAAAAATGGTTAACTTACCATCCCTTAAGTCCACCTAGCTCTATAGCTTGTTTGTGTGGCAGAATGTTTTTACTCCTAACTCCTAATTCAATTACTTAAGCAGATAGAGGACTATTCAAGTTATCTACATTTATTGAGTGACTTTTGGGAGTTCTGTTTTTTTAAGGAATTTTTCTATTTCATCTAAGCTATCAAATTTATTGGCATAAAGTTATACATATTTCCTTTTTCTTCTAATGCTTATACAATCTGTAGAGATGCCTTCTCTCTCATTCCTAGTATTGGTAATTTGCATCTTCTTTATTTTTTCCTTGATCAATCTGATTAGAAATATATTTATTGAACTTCTCAAAGAACCAGCCTTTCATTTCATTAATTTTTCTCTCATTTTACTATTTTCAATTTCATCAATTTCTGCTTTATTTTCTTCTGTCTGCTTGCTTTGAGTTTGATTTGATCTTTTCATAGTATTTTAAGGTAGAAGCTTAGATTATTGATACAAAACATTTATTTTTTGATGTAAGCATCTTACCGTGTCTCACAAATTTCAATAATGTTGTATTTTCATTTAGCTCAACATATTTTGTTTCCTTTTTTAATTTCTCTTTCATATATGAATTATTTAGAAGTGTGTTAATTTCCGAATATTTGGGAATTGTCCACCTATCCTTCTGTTACTGCATTCTAGTATAATCCTGTTGTGTTCAGATAATTTACTGTATCTGATTTCAATTACCTTAAATTTGTTAGGTTTCTTTGGTAGCCCACAACATGATCTATCTTGGTGACTATTCCACATACACTTAAAAAGAATGTGTGTAGGGCGCCTGGGTGGCTCAGTCATTAAGCATCTGCCTTCAGCTCAGGCAGATCCCAGATGTCCTGGGATCAAGTTCCTCATCGGGCTCCCTGCTAGGCAGGAAGCCTGCTTCTCCCTCTCCCCACTCCCCCTGCTTGTGTCCCCTCTCTCGCTGTGTCTCTCTCTGTCAAATAAATAAAATCTTTAAAAAAAAAAAAAGAATGTGTGTATTGCTGGGGTGCTTGGCTGGCTCAGTAGGGCATGCAGCTCTTGATTACAGGGTCATGAGTTCAAGCCCCTTGTTGGGCATAGAGCTTACTTAAAAAAAAAAAGAATGTGTATTGCTGTTGTTGGGGAAAATGAAAATGTTCTATAAATATCAGGTCAAATTGGCTAATAGTATTGTTCACATCTTCTGTGTCATTAATTATCTGTCTAGTCATTCTCTCCATTACTGAGCAAAACAGGTTTATCGTAGATATCATATAGTTGAGGTCCAATCTGAGTCTCTGCTTTTTAATTTGGGTGTTTAAATCATTTACCTTTATAATAATTATTCATATGGTTGGTTGAAATCTGCCATCGGGTGAGAGGCAGTTCTTCATAAGTCTCTTGCATTTCTGTATGTCATGCAAGCAGGGTACTGATTGTCCTTTGTTTCTATCTTTACACAGATGTTTATTTAGCAAACTGCCTTGGAAGATAGATAATATCTCCCTCTAGAGTAAGGAACAGGCGTGCTTATTGCCCACATAAAAAAATTTACTTCCGCAGATACCAGGTTTTTCTGCAATGACACAACCCATTACATGTGTCAGTATCATGTGGCCCTAGTTGCATTGCTCTTTGGAAAATGTAATTTGGGGAATTGGTACAAAATGCTGATACTCTGGGTACTGCTGTTGATGTGAGTGATAAACTGCCCTTCTGCGACCCAGATGTCTCCTGTCTTCTACCAACATCCATGGAATTATGTCAGTCCAACTTGTTAGCTTGCAAGTAGGGTAAAATTTCAGATACTTGACAATTCTTAAATCTATCTTGTTTTCTATTTGTCCTATCTCTTCTTTTTTCTTTTTGTCAATTTTTCTATCTTCTTTTGGATTTTTATAATGATTCCATTTTATTTCTATTGGCTTATTGGCTATACCCCATTAAAAAAATTTACATGGGGGTACCCGGGTGGTGCAGTTGTTTAAGTGTGCGACTCTGTGTTTCAGCTCAGATCGTGATCTCAGGGTTGTGAGATTGAGCCCCGTGTCTGGCTTCACACTCAGCGCAGAGTCTGCTTGGGATTCTCTCACCCTCTTCCTCTGCCCCTCCCACTTGTGCACGCATGTGCACACACTCTTTTTCTCTTCCTCTGTATAAAATAAATCTTGGGGCACCTTGGTGGCTCAGTCATTAAGCATCTGCCTTCAGCTTGGGTCATGATCCCAGAGTCCTGGGATCGGGCCCCACCTCGGTCTCCTTGCTCGGCGGGAAGGCTGCTTCTCCCTCTCCCACTCCCCCTGCTTGTGTTCCTGCTCTCGCTATCTCTCTCTCTGTCAAATAAATAAAATCTTAAAAATAAATAAATAAATAAAATCTTTTTTTTTGTAAGATTTTATTTATTTATTTGACAGAGAGAGACAGCAAGAGAGGGAACACAAGCAGGGGGAGTGGGAGAATGAGAAGGGAGCCCGACATGGGGCTCGATCCCAGGACCCTGGGATCATGACCTGAGCTGAAGGCAGATGCTTAATAACTGAGCCACCCAGGCACCCCCCCCCCAAGATAAATCTTAAAAAAATTTTTTACATTATTCCCTAGGGATTGCAATATACATCTTTAACTATCATCAATAGTATCTTATGGTCTCACGTGTGATATAAGAACCTTATACCTCCAATTCCTCCCTCTTCTGTGCACTTTTGTCATAGTATTAGATGTGTTATAAATCCTGTAGTACATTGTTTTTGTTTTTAAAGCTTTTATTTATTTTTGTGAGAGAGAGCAGGAGCAAGGGGGAGGGGCAGAGAGAGAGGGAGAAGCTGAGTCCCCACTAAGCAGGGAGACCATCGAGGGACTCGATTCCAGGATCCTTGGATCATGACCTGAGCCAAAGGCAGACGCTTAACCAACTGAGCCACCCGGGTGTGCCCTATAGCACATTGTTAATGTTACTTATCAAGACTCACATTGTGTGACTATTAGGAAATGCCATCTTTTCTCTCAGGAATTTTTAAAACTTTAAACTTTGGGATTAGAAATAATTTTTCGGGTTTTTCTTTTGGAAAGAGGTGTGAGTTTTTTACTGAATAGAGCCTTTCTTGGCCTTTACTTAATATCATTCCATACATAACCTTCTTATGTCCTCTTAGAGGAAACCTGAGTGCTGATTCCATTTCTGTAATAGACTGCCTTTTAAAGTGTTGGCTAGGGTTCAATGTCAGGGAATTAGCAGGAAGGGCTGGAGGGAAGGTCAATAAGGGCATTTCCTTTTCTCTTATTGTTAATTTCCTTCAGACAGCTAAAGAAAAAATACTTTCTGCTTCAGTCTTTATACGTTCATTCAACTCTAGAGTGTTCCTTTTTTCCAGATTATATTGTTAAAAACCATTTATTATGTCATTTGGAGGTTTTAAAATTCATCCATAATCTTGCTTCCTATAGTAGCCATTTCCTGCTGTCCTTTAGGCTTTGTGCATAATATTCCATTGATTTAACAAATCATAATTTATGAAATATTTCCTTATATAGTTTCAACTTTTTCACTATTATGTTATGGCACAGTGAACATCTTTATCTCTTCTGTCTCATAAAGATATATTTCTATGAGTGAGCTTCTATATTTTAAAACTATTAGCATTTTTATAGTTCTCATTGTATATTGTAAAAGTAAGAGAGGAATATATTTGGAACATACATACTCGGGAAGAACTTATAACTTTGCCTAAGGAAAAGGTGAGTCAAATTGATCATAGACTTGTTGAGAGACCGGCTAATTGAGAGAGAGTAAGAGTACATGCACGAGCTAGAGGTTGGGAAGTGAGGAGCAGAGGGAGAGAGAGAATTTTTCTTTTTTTTAAGATTTTTATGTATTTGAGAAAGAGCATGTGAAAGCACAAGCAGGGGGAGTGGCAGAGGGAGAGGAAGCAGGCTGCTGCTAAGCTGGGAGCCCTATGCGGGGCTCAATCCCAGGACCCTGGTATCATGACCTGAGCCGAAGGCAAACACTTAACCAACTGAGCCACCCAGGTGCCCCAGAGAGAGAATCTTAAGGAGGCTCCATGTCCAGCATGGAGCCCTACGTGGGACTCCATTTAAGTACCCTGAGACCACGACCTGAGCCAAAATCAAGAGTCATGCGCCCAACAAACTGAGCCACATATTAACTATTTTTAAGTGAACAGTTTGATGATGTTAAATGCATTCACAATGTTGTACAATCATCATCATCCATAACTTTTAAACATGTTAAAATAAAATTACCGATTAAGCAATAATTCCTCCAAACCCCTTCCCACCCTACCCCCACCTCTGGCAGTTCTACTTTTTGTCTCTATGATTTTGACTAGTTTAAGTACGTCATATAAGTGGTATCATACAGTAGTTGTCTTCTTCTGACTGGCTTATTTCATTTAGCATAATGTCCTCAAGGTTGATCCATGTTGTACTGTGTTAAAATTTCCTTCCTTTCTGTGGCTGAATATATCATTGTATGTATATGCCACATTTTGCTGAGACACTTCGGTGTTTCAGCAGTTTTTGAATAATGTTCTGAACATGGTTGTACAAATATGTCTTCAAGACCCTAGATTCAGGGGTGCCTGGGTGACTCAATCATTAAGCGTCTGCCTTTGGCTCAGGTCATGATCCCAGGGTCCTGGGATGGAGCCCCACATTGGGCTCCCTGCTCGGCGGGAAGCCTGCTTCTCCCTCTCCCACTCCCCCTGCCTGTGTTCCTGCTCTTGCTGTGTCTGTCTCTGTCAAATGAATAAATAAAATATTTTTAAAAAAGACCCTAGATTCAGTTCTTTTGAATATATACCCAGAAGTGGAATCATATGGTAATTCTTAATTTTTTTTTAGTATCTCTACACCCAATGCAGTGCTCAAACTCCCGACCCTAAGATCAGGAGTCGTACACTCTTACAACTGAGCCAGCCAAGTGCCCCTCTATTTTTAATTTTTTGAGGAACCACAGCAAAAAGCTGCTGTTTGCCACAGCAGCTGTACCATTTTACATTCTTACCAACAGTGTACAAGGGTTCCACTTTTTCCATGTCCTCACCAATATCTGTTATTTCTGGTTTTTTGATTGTAGCCAACCTAATTGGTGTATCTCCTTGTAGTTTTGATTTGCATTTCCCGGCATCTTTTCATGTGCTTATTGGTCATTTGTATATCTTTAGAGAAATGTCTGTTCCAAGTCCTTTGCCCATTTTATAATTGAGTTGTTTGGTTTTTTGTTGTTGACTTTTAGGAGTTCTCTGTATATTCTGGATATTATTCCCTTACCAGATACATAATTTGCAAATATTTTCTCCCATTCTGTGAACTCGTTTTACTCTGGATGGTGTCTTTTTTTTTTTTTTTTAAGATTTTATTGACACAGAGAGACAGCGAGAGAGGGAACACAAGCAGGGGGAGTGGGAGAGGGAGAAGCAGGCTTCCCGCCAAGCAGGGAGCCCGATGTGGGGCTCCATCCCAGGACCCTGGGATCATGACTTGAGCCAAAGGCAGATGCTTAACGACTGAGCCACCCAGGCGCCCCCTGGATGGTGTCTTTCAATGCCTAAAATTTTTAAATTTTTATCAAGTTAGGTTTATGTATTATTTTCATTTCTTGCCTATGCCTTTGGTATTATACCAAAGATAATTTTGCCAAATCCAATGGTATGCAGCTTTTGTCCTATCTTTTAAGAGTTTTATAGTTTGGGGCACATGGGTGGCTCAGTCAGTGAAGCATCTGACTTCGGCTCAGGTCATGATCCCAGGATCCTGGGATCAAGCCCAGCATTGGGCTCCTTACCCAGCAGGGAGTCTGCTCTCTCTACCCCTCACCCCACTTGTACTCTCTCTCACTCGAATAAATAAATTTTTTTTTTAAATAGAAGAGTTTTAGAGTTTTAGGTTTTACATTTAAGCCTTTAATACATTGTGAGTTAGCTTTTGTATATAGTGTTGGATAGGTATCCAACTTCGTACTTTTGCATGTGGATATCTACTTTTCCCAGCACCATTTGTTGAAAAAAACTATCCTTTCTTCATTGAATGGTCTTGGCACCTTTGTCAAAAATCATTTGAAATAAAAAATACATGAAGAACTAATGATGTAATGTATGGTGATTAACATAACAAAAAATTTAAAAAAATCATTTGATAGGGCGCCTGGGTGGCTCAGTTGGTTAAGCAACTGCCTTCGGCTCAGGTCATGATCCTGGAGTCCAGGGATCGAGTCCCACATCGGGCTCCCTGCTCAGCAGGGAGTCTACTTCTCCCTCTGACCCTCTCCCTCTCATGCTAGCTCATTCTCTCTCTCAAATAAATAAATAAAAATCTTTTAAAAAAATCATTTGATAGTATATGCAAGGGTTTATTTGGGGACTCTTTATTCTATCCCATTGTTTTTTTTTTTAAGATTTTATTCATTTATTTGACAGAGAGAGACACAGCGAGAGAGGGAACACAAGCAGGGGGAGTGGGAGAGGGAGAAGCAGGCTTCCCGCGGAGCAGGGAGCCCGATGCGGGGCTCAATCCCAGGACCCTGGGATCATGACCTGGGCCAAAGGCAGACGCTTAACGACTGAGCCACCTAGGCGCCCTCCCGTTGGTTTATATATCTGTCTTTATGCCAGTTCCACACTGTTTTGAGCTTTGTGGTAAGTTTTAAAATCAGGAAGTATGAGTCGTCTAGTTTTGTTGTTCCTGTTCAGGACTCTGGCTATTCAGAGTCCTTTAAGAGTCCATGTGAATTTTAGGATGGGTTTTTTTCTATTTCTGTAAAAAACATCAGGTTGTTGACAGGAATTACATTGAATCTGTAGATCACTTTGCCTAGTATTTTTTTTTTTAAGATGTTATTGTTTAGGGCGCCTGGGTGGCTCAGTTGGTTAGGCAACTGCCTTGGGCTCAGGTCATGATCCTGGAGTCCCAGGATCGAGTCCCACATCGGGCTCCCTGCTCAGCAGGGAGTCTGCTTCTCCCTCTGACCCTCTTCCCTCTTGTGCTCTCTATCTCTCATTCTCTCTCTCAAATAAATAAATAAAAATCTTTTTAAAAAATTTTATTATTTATTTGACAGAGAGCGAGAGAGGGAACACAAGCAGGGGGAGTGGGAGAGGGAGAAGCAGGCTTCCCGCTGAGCAGGGAGCCTGATGTGGGGCTCAATCCCAGGACCCTGGGATCATGCCCTGAGCTGAAGGCAGATGCTTAACAACTGAGCCACTCAGGCACCCCTGCATAGTATTTTTTTTTTAAGATTTTATTTATTTGACGATGAAAGAGAGAGAGCACAAGCAGAGGGAGTGGCAGAGGGAGAGGGAGAAGCAGGCTCCCCACTGAACAGGGAGCCCGATGTGGGGCTCAATCCCAAGGCCCTGGTATCATGACCTTGGGCCAAAGGCAGACACTTAACCAACTGAGCCACCCAGGTGCCCTGATCACTGCATAATATTGACACCATAACAATATTAGGTCTTCCAATCAATGAACATGGGATATGTTTCCATTCATTTATGTCTTTAATTTCTTTAATCAATGATTTGTAGTTTTCATTGTATACAAGTGTTTCACCTCCTTGGCTAGCTTGATTTCTAAGTGTTTTATACTTCTTTTTTTTAGTATTTTATACTTTTTGATACTATTGTAAATGCAATTGTTTTTGTAATTTTCTTTCCCATTGTTTATTATTAGTATAGGGAAATACAACTGATTTTTGTGTGTGTTTACTGTGTATCCTGCTACTTTGCTGAATTAAAATATTTGTAAAAGGTTTTTTTATAGACTCTTGAGGATTTTCTACATGAAATATCCTAGCTGTAAAGAGAGATAATTTTACTTCTTTCATTCCAATCTGGATACCTTTTATACCTTTCTTGCCTAATTGCTCTAATTAGAACTGCCCCCTGGGTGCCTGGGTGGCTCAGTCCCTTAAGTGTCTGACTCTTGATTTTGGCTGAGGTAGGATTTCCAGGTTGTTAAATAGAGACCCTGTTGGCTCCATGCTGGGTGTAGAGCCTGCTTAAGATTGTTTCTCTTGGAGCGCCTGGGTGGCTCAGTCGTTGGGTGTCTGCCTTTGGCTCAGGTCATGATCCCAGGACCCTGGGATCAAGCCCCGCATCGGGCTCCCTGCTCAGCGTAAAGCCTGCTTCCCCCTCTCCCGCTCCCCCTGCTTGTGTTTACTCTCTTGCTGTGTCTATCTCTGTCAAGTAAATAAAATCTTTAAAAAAAAAAAAAGATTCTTTCTCCCCCTCTCCCTCTGCCCCTCCTCTCCCCCCAGAAAAAGAACAGCCTATTACTATCTTGAATAAAAGTGAAGAAAGTGGATGTCATTGCCTTGTACCTGATCTTAAAGGAAAAACTTTCAGTCTTTCACTATTGAATATGATGTTTGCTGTGGGTTTTTTTTAAATATGGCTTTTATTACATTAAGGTTGTTTCCCTCTATTCCTAGTTGAGTGTTTTTACAAGGAAAGGGTATTGAATTTTGTCAAATGCTTATTCTGTATGAATTGAAATGATCATGTGGGTGGGGTTTTTTCACTTCATTTTGTTAATGTGATGTATTACATTGATTGGTTTTTGTATATTGAACCATCCTTATGTTCCAGGAATAAACCCCACTTGGTTGTGGTGAATAATCCTTTTAATACCTGCTGAATTTGGCTTGCTGGTATTTTGTTGAGGATTTTTGCATTGGTGTTCATATCGGATATTGGTCTGTAGTCTTTTTGTAGTGTCTTTGTCAGGCTTTTGTATCAGGATAATGCTGGCCACATAGAATGACATAAATATTCCCTATTCTCTCTCTCTCTGTCTCTCTTTCTCTCTCTCTCTCTGTGTGTGTGTGTTTGTGTGTATGTGTGTGTGTGTGTGTAAAATTGTATTTTATTTTGGGGGGGATGTTTGAGAAGGATTGGTATTCTTTAGATAAAGAATTTACCAATGAAACCATCAGGTCCATGAGTTTTCTTTGTTGGGGGAGTTTTGATTACTGATTCAATCTCCATACCAGTTATAGGTCTGTTCAGATTTTCTGTTTCTTTATGATTTAGTCTTGGTAGGTTTTGTTTCTAAGAATTTGTCGTCATATAGTGGTTCATGGTACTCTATTATAATTCTTTACATTTCTGTAAAATTAGTAGTAATGTTTCCACTTCTGTTTTTAGTAATTTGAGTCTTTTCTCTTTTTTTCTTAGTCCATCTAACTAAAGGTTTATCAATTTTGTTGCTCTTTTCAAAGAACCAGCTTTTGGTTTTTATTGATTTTCTCTATTATTTTTTCTGTTCTCTTTTCATTCATCTCTGCTCTAATCTTTATTATTTTCTTCCTTCTGCTAGCTCTGGGTTTAGTTTCTTCTTTTCTTGTTCCTTAATAATAAAGTTATGTTGTTGATTGGAGATTTTTTTTTTAATGTAAGCCTTTATACCTGTAGATTTCCCTTTTTTTTTTTTTTAAGATACTTTATGTCTTTGACAGAGAGAGATAGAAAGAGGAAGAGAGCATGAGCCAGGGGGAGAGGGAGAAGTAGACTCCTCGCTGAGCAGGGACCCTGCCACGGGGCTCGATCCCAGGACCTTGAGATCATGACCCAAGCCAAAGGCAAATGCTTAACCAACTGAGCCACCCAGGTGCCCCTATAAATTTCCTTCTTAATACTGCTTTCACTTCATCCCACAGGTTTTGGCATGCTGTGTTTTTTGTTTTGCTTTTTTTTTTTTTAATCTCTTAAGTATCGTCTAATTTCCCTTGTCCTTTTGTCTTTCATCCATTGTTGTTTCAGATTTTGTTTAATTTCTACAAATTTGTGAGTTTTCCAATTTAACTTCTATTGTTTATTTTTTACTTTATCCTGTTGTGCTGGGAGAAAATACGCTGTGTACCTAAGAAGAATACATATGCTCTGCTCTTGTTGGGTAGTGTGTCCTGTATATATCTGTTAGATCTACTTAGTTTATTGTGTTGTTTAAGTCCTGTGTTTCCTTAGTTATGTGTTGTCTGGTTGTTCTGTCCATTATTGAGAGTGGGGTATTGAAGTCTCCAACTAATATTGTAGAGCTGTCTGCTTTTCCCTTCACTTCTGTCTGGTTTTGCTTCATATATTTTGCTGGTATGTTATTAGGTGCCTAAATATTTCTAATTGTTACATCTTTTTGCTGTGTGGTGCTTTTTATTAATGTGTGTAATATCCTTTTCTTATCTCTTGTAACCTTTTTTGATTTAATTTTTATTTTTCTGATAGTAGTATACCTCCCCTTCTCTTTTTATTATTACTTGCATAGAATATCTTAAATCCTTTTACATTCAGTCTGTTAGTGTTTTTGGATCTAAAGTGAGTCTCTGGTAGACACATATTTTGGATCATGTTTTTTCTCTGTTCTGCCAATCTTTGTTTTTATTTTTTTTAATGTTTTATTTATTTATTTTTGAGAGTCAGAGAGGAAGAGACAGAGGGAGAAGCAGGCTCCCCGCCTAGCAGGGAGCCCGATGCGGGACTCGATCCCAGGACCCTGGGATCATGACCTGAGCCGAAGGCAGACGCTTAACCATCTAAGCCACCCAGGTGCCCCTGCCAATCTTTGTTTTTAAACTGGAGATTTTAATCTATTTATATTTAATTATTGATAAGAAGGGACTTCTGTCATTTTGCTCTTTGTTTTCTGTAGGCATTATAGCTTTTTTTGTCCCACGTTGCCTGCATTACTGTCATTTATATTTAGTTGATTTTTTTGGTAGTGAAATGTTTAAATTCCTTTCTCACTTTCTTTTGTGTATATTTTACTGTGGGTTTTGTGGGTGTGTGGGATTACCTGGAGATTAAGTTGAACATTCTGTTGTTGCAACATTCTAATTTAAATTTATACTAGCTTAATTTCCATAACATACAAAAACTCTGCTCCTTTACAACTTTGTCCCTACCCATTTCAGTTGTTAATATCACAAAATTGAATCTTTATATACTATGTGCCCCCAAACACAAACTAGTAATTATTCCAAATGTATTAGTCTCTTTAATGTAGAAAACAACATGTGGATTTACAAGCCAAAGTTAAATAGTAGTAGTGTTTAGACATAATTTTTTATATATATTTGTCTCAGATCATGTGGAAAACAAAAAGTGGAGTTATAAGCTTGTCAAGATAATACTAGTTCTAGGGTTTTTTGTTTTTGTTTTTGTTTTGTTTAGTTTCTTTATTTACCTGAGAGAGAGTGTGAGCACAGAGGGGAGGAGCAGAGGGAAAGAATCTCAAGTAGACTCCCTGCTGATCAGGAACTCAACATGGGGCTTAATCTCACTACCCTGAGATCATAACCTGAACCAAAATCAAGAGTCAGACATTTAGGGGTGTCTGGGTGGCTCTACCTCTTAAACATCTGCCTTTGGCTCAGTGGGGAGTCTGCTTCTCCCTCTCCTGTTACCCCTACTCCCCCCTCTGCCGTTCATGCTCTCTCTCTCTGAAATAAATAAAATCTTTAAAGAAAAAAAAAAGAGTCGGACATTTAACAACTGAGCTACCCAGGCACCCCAATACTAGCTTTCATAATTTTCCATGCATTGATTTTTGTTGAGATATTTATTTCTTCATATGGATTTGAGTTACTGCCTAATATCCTTTCATTTCAACCTTGAGCATATCTTTCAGGGTAGAACTAGTGATAAGAACTCTCTCAGCTTTTCTTTTTATAGGAATGTCTAACTTTCTCCCACACTCTTGAAGGATAGTTTTGTCAGATACAGGAATTTTCACTGATAGTTTTTTCTTCTTTGAACACTTTGAATATGTCATACCACTACCTTCTGACTTCCAAAGTTCCTTAGAAACCTGCTCCTTTTCTTATTTGTGACAAGTCAATTTCCTCTTGTTCCTTTCAAGATTCTCTTTTTATCTTTTGCTTTCAAACATTTGATTATAATGCACCTCAGGGTTGATCTCTGTAAGTTCATCTTTATTGGAGATCGTTGAGTTTCTTGGATGTTTATTTTCATTTCTTTCATCAAATTTGTTGTTTTCAGCCATTTTTTTTTCTTAAAGATGTTATTTATTTATTTGACAGAGAGACAGAGTGAGCACAAGCAAGGGGGAGCAACAGAGAGAAAGGGAGAAGCAGACTCCCCACTGAGCAGGGAGGCTGACTCGGGGCTCGATCCCAGGACCCCAGGATCATGACCTGAGTTGAAGGCAGATACTTAACTGACTGAGCCACACAGGCGCCCTTGCCATTATTTCTTCAGATATTCTCTGCCCCTTTCTCTCCTCTCCTTCTGAGATTCCCACAATTTATATGTTGGTCCACAGGTCCTTCAGGCTGTGCTTTTATTCATTCTTTTTTCTTTCTGTTCCTCAGACCCAGTAATTTCCATTGTCCTATCTTCAAATTCACGAATTCTCTCCTTTCCCAGGGTTTGCTGTTTTTAAAAATTATTTTAGTGATTTGAGGGGTTTTTTGGTTTGGTTTGGTTTTCATTGTTATGGGCTGTCTCTGTGTCAAGGATCAACCTGAGATGTAAACTTGAAGTCTTCTCAAGTCAAGAAACAATGGCTAAAAATTTTCCACATTTGATAACTGTAAGCCCACAGATCCAAGAATCTCAATCTGTGCCAAACACAAAAAACATGAAGGGAACTAAACCAAAGCACATTTACTCAATTTCCTCAAGCCAGAGATTAAAGAAAATATTAAAAGTAGTCATGTGAAAAGACACATTACATATAGAGAAACAAAGATAAGGATGACAGCATATTTCTCATCAGATACAATGGAAGTATGAGGACAGTGGAGTAACATTTTTTTTTTTTAAAGATTTTGTTTATTTGTCAGAGACAGAGAGCACATAAGCAGGGGGAGCAGCAGGCTTCCTGCTGAGCAAGGAGTGCGATATGGGACTCGATCCCAGGACCCTGGGATCATGACCTGAGCCGAAGACAGACACTTAAATGACTGAGCCACCCAGACGTCTGGAGTAATGTCTTTAAAGTGGTGAAAGGGGTGCCTGGGTAGCTCATTCTGTTAAGCATCTGACTTCAGCTCAGGTCCTGGGCTCGAGCCCCACATCAGACTGCACACTCAGTGGTGATTCAGCTTCTCCCCATCCCTTTGCCCCTCACCACACTGGTGTTCACTCATCCTCTGTCTCTCAAGTAAATAGAAGTAAATAGTCTTTAAATAAAGTCTGAAAGAGAAAAAAAGCTCGAATTCTGTATGCAGCAAAAATATCTTTCAAAAACAATGGTGAAACAAAGACTACTTCAGACATAGAAAAGTTCAAAAAGTATTCCTCACCAGCAGACTCATGCTATAAGTGTTAAAGAAGGTCCTTCAGAGATAAGGAGAAAGATAGCAAATGGAATTCTGGAGCTATACAAAGGAATGAAGAGTAAAAGTTTTCTTTAAAAGATAATTACTGCTTAAAGGAAAAACTAACAAAGTTAAGCATGAGGTTTTTAATATATGTAGAATTAAAAACATAACAATAGGAAAAAGGCCAGGAAGGGAGGTTAAAGGGAGTCTTAACTGGTGTAAGATTCTCACCCTCTACATAAAGTTGTATATTAGTTGAATATAGAATGTAGTAATTTAAAGATTGGTATATATGAAAGATCTAAAGCAGTTAGAGGGTGCCTGGGTGGCTCAGTTGGTTAAGCGACTGCCTTCGGCTCAGGTCATGATCCTGGAGTCCCGGGATCGAGTCCCACATCAGGCTCCCTGCTCAGTGGGGAGTCTGCTTCTCCCTCTGACCCTCTTCCCTCTCATGCTCTCTAGCTCTCATTCTCTCTCTCTCTCAAATAAATAAAAAAATAATAATAATAAAGCAGTTAGAAAAATTTAAAAACTGGTAAGACAACAGAGAAGTTATAATAGAATCATGAAACATTCTCAATCTAAAAGAAGAGGAAGAAGGTAACAGAGGAGCTGAGACAAACTGAAGACATAGCAAGATGGCACATTTAAAGCCAATCATATCAATAATTATACTTCATGAAAATTGTACAAACAGCCCAGTTAACATCAGAGTGGATTCAAAAGCAAGACCCAGGGCACCTGGGTGGCTCAGTTGGTTGGGCGACTGCCTCCAGCTCAGGTCATGGTCCTGGAGTCCCGGGATCAAGTCCCGCATTGGGCTCCTGCTCGGCGGGGAGTCTGCTTCTCCCTCTTTCAAATAAATAAATAAAATCTTTAAAAAAAAAAAAGCAAGACCCAACTACATGCTGCTCATAAGAAAACGGCTTTAATAAAAGCCACACAGGTTAAGTGTAAAAGGATGAAAAAAGAAGCCCTGTTACCTCTATTATAAGGAAGGCTGGAGAGGCTGTATAAATGACAAGGTTGATTTTAGAACAAAGCCATTACCAGGGAAAAGATGATCATTTCATGAAGGTCACAGGGTCATTTTTTTTAATTTTTTATTTATATTTTTGGGGGGGAGGGGCAGAAGGAGAAGGAGAGAGAATTTTAAGCAGGCTTCATGCCCAGTGGGGCCTGACATGGGGCTTGATCTCACAACCCTGAGGTCATGACCTAAAATCTAGAGTCAGACACTTAACCAACTGAGCCACCCAGGAACCCCCAGAGGGTCAATTCTATAAGCGGTCATAACAGAGTTATATGTTTATGCACCTAACAGAGGTTCAAAATACATGAAGCAAAGGCAATTTTCACAATTATAGTTGAAATATCAGTACCTCTCAATTGATAAAATGTAGAAAACTAATACACCTGAAACTAATATGTTATATGCCAGTTACACCTCAGTTTTTTGAAAAAGAAAATAAGAATATAAAAATTTGGAGCTACACTATCAACCAATTTAATGTAATTGACATTTATATAGTACTCAACCGCAACAGAAAACATTTTTTTCAAGTGTACAAGGGACCTTTATCAAGATAGGTCATATTCTGGCCAACAAGGCAAGTACCAATACATTTAAAAGGATTCAAAATCATACAAAGTATGTTCTTTGACAATAAATTAGGAATTGTTAACAGTTTCTGGGAAATCTCCAAATATATGGGAACTAAATAACACATTTCTGCATGGCTCATCAATCAACAAAGAAACCAAAGGGGAAATTAGGACTTAATTTTAAAAATGAAAAGTGAAAACAATATATCCAAATTTGGAGGATACAGCTAAAACAAAACTTAAATGACAATTTATAGTGTAAATACCTGTATTTGAAAAGAAGATCTCAAGTCAATGACCTGAGCTTCCACCTTTAACTAGAAAATAAAGAATAAATGAAAAACAGAAAAAAGGAAATATAGAGAAACATGGACATAAATGAAATTGGTAAACCTCTAGCTGGACTGATAGGAAAAAAACTTGGCAAAAATTAATATCAGGAATGGTGATATAACCACAGACATATGTATATTATGAACAATAAATTTAATAATTTAGATAAAATGGACAAATACCTTGATAGAGAAACCTGCCAAAGCTCACTCAAGAAGAAATAGGATGGGTTACTTGTTACAGTAATTATTTCATAGTATATAAAAATATCAAATCACGTTGTACTCCAATGTTATATGTCAATTATATCTCAATTTTTTTAATGAGAAAAAATAGGTAACTTCATTATCTGTATAACTATTAAAGAGTTTGGAGTTGTAATTAGAAACCCCACAAAGAAAATATCTGGCCTAGACGGCATTCCTAGTGATTTCTAACATATATTTAAGGAAGGAAAAAATTCCAGTTCCTTACAAAGTCATCTAGAAAATCAAAGAGGATGAAACACTCTCTTACTCCAGGAAACCAATTAGTATAATTCTCCACATTAACAGACTACAAAAGAAAAAACAGTATCTTCTCAACATTTGCACAAAAAACATTGGCAAAATTATTATAACATTCATTCCTGATAAACTCCCGATGAATTAGGAATCGTCATTTATGAAAAGCCTACACCAAACATGTTTAATGTTGAAAGACAGCGCTTCCCCTGTACAATCAGAAGGCAAAGCTCTCAACTCTGCTCTCACCTAAGTTCAACATTATACTGGATGTTCTACCAATACAGTGAGGCAGGAAAAAGAAGTAAGCCAAGATACAGTAATAGGAAATGGATTTTCCCTCCTACCTGTAACAACTGAAAAACAAGACTAAATGTGGTTTTCAAGACATTGGACATCAGACAACTAAGTATAGCAATGCTTGGGTAATGGGAAACACAAATACAATCCTACAATTGGCCCTGCTTACTGCCTGAATATAGTTGCCAGGAGAAGAGGAACCCAGGTGTAATACAGACTTCTCCCTGTATTAAAGAGAGGAAATTGGGGATGCCTGGATGGCTCAGTCTGTTAAGTACCTGCCTTTGACTCAGGTCATGATCCCAGGGTCCTGGGACTGAGCCCCAAGTCAGCCTCCCTGCTCAGTGGGGAGCCTGCTTCTCCCTCTGCCTGCCGCTCCCCCTGCTTGGGTGCTCGATCTCTCTCTCTCTCTCTCTCTCCATCTCTGTCTGGCAAATAAAATCTTTTTTAAAATTTAAAAAAAAAAGGAAATTGGGTTACTGGCAGGCCAAGGCAGCTCTCAGGGTAAAGTATCAAATAGGAGAGAGATGCATAGAGAGTACTCAAGTTGGCAGTTTTCCTCAGCCAAACACATGCATCTAAAGAAGAGAAAAGAAAGGGGAAAAAAACTCTTAACACGTGGAAATAAGCAAAAGAAAGTACAGCTTGTCTTTTTAGTGTCTTCCTGGAACAGTGTTTAACAGGCCCATCCAAGGTTTACAAACTTTATTTTTTTAAGATTTTATCTTTATTTGAGACACAGAGAGAGCACAAGCAGAGGGAGTGACAGGCAGAGGGAGAAGCAGGCTCCCCGCTGAGCAAGGAGCCCAACATGGCACTCGATCCCAGGGTCCTGAGCCGGAGGCAGACGCTTAACCACTGAGACAGCCAGGCGCCCCAGTTTATGAACTCCTTTAGGGTTACTGTACCTGCGTCTGGCTTTACAATCTACCATCTGTAGAGCCCAAACTATGTGAAGTTACACGTTAACTTGTAGATTTCTGTTCAGTAGGAAAAGGTTATAGTTTTATTGTCCTGAAACTCATTTACTAGTTTTGTATCTAACCTAGCATTCTTTTTAAAAAATAATGTATCTAGGGCGCCTGGGTGGCTCAGTCGGTTGAGCGACTGCCTTTGGCTCAGGTAATGATCCTGGAGTCCCAGGATCGAGTCCCACATCAGGCTCCCTGCTCAGCAGGGAGTCTGCTTCTCCCTCTGACCCTCCCCTCTCTCATGTGCTCTCTCTCTCTCTCATTCTTTCTCTCAAATAAATAAATAAAATCTTTAAAAAAAATAAAAAATAATGTATCTATAAATACACAGTTTCTCTAATACTCTTGGAACCAGCTTTATTATCTTTGTATCTTTGGTTCCATCATTAATGAGTTAATATGTTTCTGACGTGGCTTTATTCTTCTTTTCTCCCAAAGATTTTATTTATTTATTAGAGAAAGGGAGTGGGAGAGAAGCATAGGCAGAGGAACAAGCAGACTCCATGCTGAGTGTGGAGCCAGACATGGGGCACAATCTTACAACCCTGAGATCACCACCAGAGCTGAAATCAAGAGTTGGAAGCTTAATGGACTGAGCCACCCAGGCGCCCCGACATGGCTTTATTCTGATATTCCTATGAAAGCCATATTTTCAACTTTTTGAATATTTTACTTTGGTATGATTCCACTGAGATGCCCAAGTGAACACTTCTACCAGAGCCAACTAAAGAGTGCCAGAAGTGTACCTTATGGAATATTTAAGCCCATACATACCTTTTTTTTTCTTTCTTTTCTTTTTTACTTTTTCTATTATGTGTGTATCTGTGTGTGCGCCCGCACATGCCCTTGGAGTGAATCCCAAGAGGAAATATAAATTTATTTATTTTTGACCTGTTTTTATTCCTGGCCCTGTATTTTTATTTTTGTTTCTGGTTCTTGGCCAAAGTTGGTTCTAGTTCTGATTTGCACATACTTGAAAAACTATTCTCAATTGGTGATAGCAATAAATGGGGATCTGACTTTAGGGGTCAACTTTCAGTTATCAATATCAGCTTAATGACGGTTTATACTCTTGTTAGCTAATAGATGACAAAATATGATTTGTTACTCTTCTTGTCTTTTTGAATGTGTTCCTATTAATGAGTTCAAATCAATTAAGGTATTTAGTGTACATTGGAAAATATCTCTTCAAGAACAGGACTGGTGATATTTTGTGTTCTGTGTTTACTTTGTCCCATAGCTGCAGTTGTAGAACTAAAGCTTTCTGTGGGTCTGTGTGTCTGTGTGAGAAAATTCTTTGCCTCTCATATAAAAGTGTAACACTTTCTTACCTCTGAGTACTTTAATAAATTACACTCTTCATTGATACAAAAGCCACTACACCTAATTCCTTTTTAGCCTGTCACCTCTTTGTTGCCTTTAAGAAGGTTATGTGTGTAGATGTGTTTATGTCTGTATATGAATATATTTGTGTGTGTACGACACTGGGTTGTTTTTAGTGGAAGAGATTGGGGTTGCCAAATAAAGGGCAGCAGTTTAATTTTGATTTCAGATAAACAATATTTTTTCATTATAAATATGTCTGAAATTCAAATTTAACTGGGAATCTTGTTTTTCTATTTGCTAAATCTAGCAACCCTGGGGGAGTGGAAGGGTCAATCCAAATAATCTAGACCACTAATACTAGAAACAAACATCATTTCTTTTTTCAAATTCTCAATCTTTGGCTAGAAATTTCAAAGACATTTAAATAATTAATTTTTTAAAAGATCATTCTTATTTGATTTTTTAGTTACAAAGGGAGTATCTCTAACTTTTATCCATTAAAGAGAATAATGGCTCTTGATTTGAAACAGTTTTTAGGGGTGCATGGGTGACTCAGTTAAGCATCCAACTCTTGATTTGGGCTCAGGTCATGATCTCAGGGTCATGAGATCGAGCCCCTTGTCAGGCTCCGCACTCAGCAGGGAGTCTGCTGGAGATTCTCTTCCTCCCTCTCCCTTTGCCCCTCCCCCCACTCGCACACTCTCTCTTTCTCTCTCTAAATAAATCTTTTTAGGGGCGCCTGGGTGGCTCAGTTGGTTAAGCGACTGCCTTCGGCTCAGGTCATGATCCCAGGGTCCTGGGATCGAGCCCCGCATCGGGCTCCCTGCTCGGTGGGAAGCCTGCTTCTCCCTCTCCCACTCCCCCTGCTTGTGTTCCCTCTCTCTCTGTCTCTCTCTCTGTCAATTAAATAAATAAAATCTTAAAAAAAATAATAAATAAATAAATAAATAAATCTTTTTAGAAAATTACGAAATGCTAATTTTTTATATTAGGGATTGTGTAGTGAAGAATTAACCTTACCCAAAGAGATGTCTGGCCTCTGCCCTTTGATACTAAAAAGTGATTTCTGGGATCTAACAGGAATGTTCTGCCTGATAGGAATGTCTTTGTTCGCTGGGGGCTTTGAGAACCAAAAAGTTTAACAATGTGATTTATAATATGGACTTTGGGCCATATTATAACTAATATGGCCTGATAACTAAAGGTATTATTTCCACCTTGGGGGGGGCACTGAAAATTAAGAATCAGGCATGTAGGCAGTATGTAATCGAGCCTTAATAAAAATTCTGGACACCAAAGTTCCGGTGAGTTTCCCTGGTTGGCAGTATTATGTATATCTGGTCACACATTGTAATACCATATGTGGTCACACAGAGGTAACACCATATGTGAATCCATGGGGACAGGTGAGTGGGAAATGCTACATGTAACCCTCTCCTGGATTCTGCCCTGTGCATCTCTTCTCTTGGCTGATTTTGATTTGAATCTTTACTGTGTAACAAACTGTAATTGTGAATAAAAAAGTTTTTGGGGACTTTTGTGAGTCCTTCTAGGAAATTACCAAGCCAGAGGTGGTTTTCAGAACCCCCCAAATTTGCAGTTAATGTGATTAGTGATGTTAGTTTTGTGGGTAGTGTTCCCTCAAACTACAGTTTGATTACACTGGGTAGGATATAGTGATACTGTTAATGAGAATACTGTTAAATTGTATTATGCCGCCTTTTCAAAACTTTATCAAAATGATTAGTAAGTTTACATTATTTGGAGTGGTTTTTTTGTTTATGTTTTTAATTAAACTCTGTGCTCAATGTGGGGCTCAAACTCATGACCTGAGATCAAGAGTCACATGCTCGCGGCGCCTGGGTGGCTCAGGCGTTAAGCGTATGCCTTCAGCTCAGGTCATGATCCTGGGGTCCTGGGATCGAGCCCCGCATCGGGCTCCCTGCTCTGCAGGAAGCCTGCTTCTCCCTCTCCCACTCCCCCTGCTTGTGTTCCTTGCTTGTGTTCCCTCTCTCGCTGTGTTTCTCTCTGTCAAATAAATAAATAAAATCTTAGAAAAAAAAGAAGAGTCACATGTTCTACCAACCGAGCCAGCCAGGTACCCCTACAGTTTTGGGTTTTTTTTTAAAGATTGATTTATTTATTTGATAGAGTGCAAGTGAGAGCAGGGGCAGAGGGAGAGAATCTTCAGACTCCCCGCTGAGTGGGAAGCCCAGTGCAGGGCTGGATCTCACAACCCATGAGATCATGACCTGAGCCAAAACCAAGAGTCAGACACTTAACTGACTGAGCCACCCAGGCACCCCAACTTTTTAAGTTTTTTTAAATTTTATTTATTTTTTTTAAAGATTTTATTTATTTACCTGAGAGAGTGAATGAGAGAGAGAGAGCGAGCAGGAGCAGGGGAAGAGTAGAGGCAGAGGGAGAAGCAGGCTCCCCGCTGAGCAAGGAGCTGGAGACTTGATCCCAGGACCTTGAGATCATGACCTGAGTGGAAGGCAACACCTAACTGACTGAGCTACCCAGGTGTCCCAAGAAAAGAAATCCTAACAACTTAAAATTTTTTTTCACTTGACAACAGAAAATTATAAAATCAATAAAACAACATAATATTTTTATTAATTAATGACTTGAATCACTTCTGTAATACTTTTTTTCCTGCAACTCTTTGCTTCTTAATGTAACAAGATTTTGTAATATTTTCTTTCCTCTTAAGATTTTATTTATTAATTTGAGAGAGAGAGAGCGCACGCAAGCATGAGCAGGGGGAAGTCAAAGGGAGAAGCAGACTCCCCGCTGAGCAGGGATCCCGATGAGGGGGCTCAGTCCCAGGACCCTGAGATCATGACCTGAGCCAAAGGCAGGTGCTTAACTGACTGAGCCACTCAGTCACCCCTGTAATATTTTCTATTAAATAAGGAGAAAGAGAAATCAGTCTTTCCTCTTTCATGGTTGTTTACAACTTATTTTGATTGTTTAGAAAAGTTTTGGGGTGCCTGGGTGGCTCAGTTGTTAAGCATCTGCCTTCGGCTCAGGTCATGATCCCAGGGTCCTGGGATCGAGCCCCGCATTGGGCTCCCTGCTCAGCAGGAGGCCTGCTTCTCCCTCTCCCTCTCCCCCTGCTTGTGTTCCCTCTCTCGCTGTATCACTCTCTGTCAAATAAATAAATAAAATCTTTAAAAAAAAATGTTCCTGTTATAATTCACTTTTTTTTTTCTTTGAGATTTTATTTATTTGGGGCACATGAGTGGCTCAGTCGATTAAGCAGCAGCCTTTGGCTCAAGTCATGATCCCAGGGTCCTGGCAACAAGTCCCGCATCCAGCTCCTTGCTCAGTGGGGAGCCTGCTTCTCCCTCTGGCTGCCACTCCCCCTGCTTGTGCTCCCGCTCTCTCTCTGACAAATAAATAATTAAATAAAATCTTTAAAAACTATATTTTATTTATTTAAGAGACAAGGAGAACACAAGCCAGTGGGGGTGGGGGGAGGACGGAGGGAGAGAGAAAATCAGGCTCTCCGCTCAGTGGGGAGTCCGACGTGAGGCTTCATCCCAGGACCTTGGGGTCACGACCTGAGCCAAAGGCAGATGCTTAACTGGCTAAGCCATCCGGGTGCCCCTATAATTCACTTTTTAATTAAAAAAATACAATTTTACTGATTTCATAGCTGTTCTCTATTGCTTTTGTTTCCTTCCTTCAGTTCTTTAATAAATAAATTTAAATATGACAAAATTCATCTTCGTATAAGTCCAAATTAGGAGGCTAACATTTCTCACTTTATTAAAACATTTAAAAAATATCTCCTCAAATTGCAGTGGAAATGGTGTATTATATACCACAAGCCATTCCCATCAAAAAAGAGGGGGAAAAAATCTATGATACATTTAGAATTATATATGTTGCATTTTCAGTATGTTTCTGAGAGGAATATCTTTGGTTTTAATTAGATCTTTATGAGACTGGACTCCTCTATTTGCAATTTTACATGACCTTTAACTTGTACCTTCCTGTGCCTATGCCAGATACATTGGCTTAATAGATGTTAAAAGTGGTCCTGGATCGGGGCACCTCAGTGGTTCAGTTGGTTAAATGTCCAGCTCTTGATCTCAGCTCAGGTCCTGATCTTGGGGTCATGAGTTCAAGCCTGGTTTTGGGATCCACACTGGGCTTAGATCCTACTAAAAAAAAAAAAAAAAAGTGTTCCCGGATGCCATTCCCTCACTGAGTGGGGGGCTAGCAATAATTTAACCATGCACAGAAGTAACTGAACTGCTTAAAATATTCCACCTAACGAGCGCCTGGGTGGCTCAGTTGGTTGAGCGACTGCCTTCAGCTCAGGTCATGATCCTGGAGTCCCAGGATCGAGTCCCACATCAGATTCCCAGCTCAGCAGGGAGTCTGCTTCTCCCTCTGACCCTCTTCCCTCTCGTGCTTTCTATCTCTCTTTCTCTCTCTCTCAAATAAATAAATAAAATCTTTAAAAAAAAAATATTCCACCTAACTAGAATTAAATGTATCTCCAGCTCAGTTTCTTAGCCAGAATCCAAAAATATCTGTGGCCACTATAACATCCCCTAATTAAAGGGAAAATGTGATAAAGGAGAAATCTAAGTGGAAAGAGAATAATCTTCATCTATTAAAATACCTTGATTTTGGGCACCTGGGTGGCTGAGTTGGTTGGGCGACTGCCTTCGGCTCGGGTCATGATCCTGGAGTCCCGGGATTGGGTCCCGCATCGGGCTCCCTGCTCGGCAGGGAGTCTGCTTCTCCCTCTGACCCTCCCCCCTCTCATGTGCTCTCTCTCTCTCTCTCTCAAATGAAATAAATAAAATCTTTAAAAAAAATAAAATAAAATAAAATACCTTGATTTTGCTAATTAAAAATATATTTGATCATGCAGAGATTGCTAGGGTCCCTCCTAGGACCTTGGAAGGGTCTATATAAGTGAGAAGGCCTGAAACTTAAACTTTATCTTCATGGTTTTTTAAGTAGTTAATTTTTTTTTAAAGTGTTAATTTTTTTTTTAAAGTAGTCTCTATGCCCAACGTGGGCTTGAACTCACAACCCTGAGATCAAGAGTCACATGCTCTATCAACTGAGCCTGCCAGACACCCCTTTAAATATTTTATTTTAAAAATTCATGTGAATTTTGCTTATATTTTACTCCTTTTATTTTCATCAACATTTTACATACAAAGAATGTTTTTAAAAACTTACCTTCCGGGGTCGCCTGGGTGGCTCAGATGGTTGGGCGTCTGCCTTCGGCTCAGGTCATGATCCCAGGGTCCTGGAATCAAGTCCCGTGTCAGGCTCCCTGCTCCTTGGGAGCCTGCTTCTCCCTCTGCCTCTCTCTCTCTCTCTCTCTGTCTTTCATGAATAAATAAATAAAATCTTTAAAAAAAAAAAAAAAAGCCTTACCTTCCATGATCTCTCTTCAAAGAATCAGAGTAAAGCCAATGCTTAGGTTTTGCTATTACTTCACATTCTTTATAACTTATTATTCCATCTTTTCTCCTTGGGTTTATCATCTGAGAATTACATTATCTGGAAACTTGCAAGTAACACAAAACCCAAGCAGCAAGAGCTTAAATATAAATTTATTTAGCTCACAATAAGATATCTGAAATAAGCAATCTATTTATCGGCCATTGGTATATAGCAGTGTTGTATGGTAATCCAGTGATGCCATCAGATACCCAGGCTACTTTCATCTTTCCCTGCTGCTTCCTTTGTCACATGGGGCATTATCCTATGGCTCTCCCCTTGTGATCAAAAGAAAAGAAATGCTGCTACAATAGGAAAATGGAGGGAGCCTAAAGGAGCATGCTTTCTGGGCCTGCACATTCTATTTTTTTTTTAAAGATTTAAATATTTATTTGAGAGAGAGCACAGGTGAGCACAAATGGGGGTAGGGGCAGAGGGAGAGAATCTCAAGCAGACTCCATGCTGAGTGCAGAGCCTGATGCAGGGCTCAATCCCACAACCCTGAGATCATAACCTGAGCAAAAACCAAGAGTCAGATGCTCAACTGGCTGAGCCACCCAGGTGCCCCTAAGAGTCTGCCCTTTTTTAAAAAGCAGTCTCCGAGTTCATACCACATGATTTCTTTATATATTTTTAGCCGTAACCACATGTTATTGTTCACCCCTAGATACAAGGATGTCTGAGGAAGTAAGTGTTCGTCCAGGCTGCCATAACAAAATACCACAAACTGAATGGCTTGAGCAACAGAAATTTATTTTCTCACAGTTCCAGAGGCTAGAAATCCCAGATCAAGGAGCTAGCAGTTTCTATATCTGGTAATAGTCTCTTCCTGGCTTGTAGGAGGCTGCCTTCTTATGTCCTCACATGCTCTTTTTTCTGTGTACAAGGAAAGAGAAATGTCTGGTGTCTCAACCTCTTTTTATAAGGATACAAGTTCTATTGGATTAGAGCCTCATCCTCCGATCCCACCCTACCTCCTTAAAGGCCCTAGCTTGTTTTTCTTAATTTCCTATGGTATTGTTATATTTTCATGTGGCAGTATTTGTTTGGATTAACCTATGTATTTGCCATTTTGTTCTTCCATATTTTTCTTTCTTTCGTCTTAGACCATCTGTGATCACTTTCTGCTTAAAGGATGAACTCTAGAATTTCCTTTAATGAAGAACTGTGGTGGCAAACTCTGTCTAAAAAGTGTCTTTATTTAGCTTTCATTTTTAAAGATATTTCCACAGGGCATAAAAATTTTAGTAACAGTTACTTTTTTCAATGCATTAAACACTTCAGAAATATTACTTCATTATCTTCTGGCTTCCATTGTTACTGTTGATAAGTCATCTGTCATTCTAATTGTGACACAGGAAGCTAATCTCTCTTTTTTAATGGCTGCCTCAAACAGTTTTGTTTATTTGATTTTGTTTTTTACTTTTGTTCTGCAGTTTCCCTGTTATAGTTCTGAGTATAACTTTCTTTTTACTTATTCTACTTGGAATTCACTGGATTTCTTGCATCTGTTAATTTAATTCTTTCTTTAGTTCTAAGACATTGTTAACCACTATTTCTTCAGTTGTTTTCTGCACCCCATTTTATTAATCTCCTCCTTGAGGAATTTTGAATAGTCATTTGTTAGATCCTTGCACCATATCCTTCATTATCTTCTTCATATTTATCATCATGTTTCCTTTGTTCTGTATAATTTCTTTCAGATCTGTCTTCTAGTCTACTATGTTTGGCTGTGTCTGAAGAGCTATTAAACCCATCCAGAAAATTTAAAATTTTAATTATTACTTTTTTAGTTCTTTTTTGTTTCTTTTCAGATATGTTGGCTTTTCATCATGTTTTCCACCCTCTCTTATTTTTGGAAATGTATTAAATATACTTTTTTTCCACCCTATTTGGTGCCTGGTAATTCCAACATCTAATGTCTTTGCAGTTCTGATTTTGCTGTCATTTCTGCTGGCTCTTGCTCATGGTGCTTTGTTTCCTGATGGTTTTGTGATTTGTTTTTGTTTCATGATGTTGTTTTACTGTGAGCTGATTTAAATTTTTTTTTCCTTTGGGAAATATTTAAGGCCTGGGATGAAGATGAGTTCCTCCAAGGGGATTTGCTTTTGCTTCTTTTGGGCACCTGAGGGCATCATTGTACTAAGACTACTTTAAACTTAATTCTTGCCTTAAGACTCTTTTTCAAGGGGTGCCTGGGTGGCTCAGTCGTTAAGCATCTGCCTTTGGCTCAGGTCATGATCCCAGGGTCCTGGGATCGAGCCCCACATTGGGCTCCTTGCTCGGCAGGAAGCCTGGTTCTCCCTCTCCCACTCCCCCTACTTGTGTTCCCTCTCTCACTGTGTCTCTCTCTGTCAAATAAATAAATAAAATCTTTAAAAAAAAAAAAAAAGACTCTTTTTCAAGTATCTAGGTTGTATGTGTTTGGGCTACAAACCTGTATTGGAATAGTTTGTGGCTACAGATTCTTGGGGGAGATAATCTCCTCCTCTTCCTGACTCAGCACCAAATTTTGAGATGAGCAGTATTTGTTGTAGACCCCTGGTGGTGAGAGCTGTGGTGAGAAAATAGCTGAATTCTGATTTGCTTCACACTGAGAGTGTAACACGTTGGAGACTCACTTTATGTGAGGTGAAAGGAGAATCTCCTTTTAGATTCTCTATTTTTGGTGGTCCTGGGCTTTCGTTTTTAACTCAAATGCTACATAATTCTATCAAAATTGAACCTTAAGGTCTTCCAGTTTTCATAGATTTCTTCCATATCTTTATACCTACTTTAATTGATCTTATTTTGTTAACCAAAATACATTTTCCCCCCACATTTTAATATCCCTAATATAGCATCCTGGATTGACTGTCAGCCAAGGTCAGGCACAACATAGATGTATATTTAATGTGTGTATGTGTATCAAAATTGAAGCATCAAAACTTGCAGAATGAACATCAGTGCTTGGAAGAAAATCTTGAGGCTGATAGTGAAGCATTCTTTTAACCCCTAGGAGTCAAGTGTCTATGGAGAGGAGCTGTTCTTATAGTGAATCAGACTTATGCAGCAACATTCCTGAAACATGAGTCAGAAATTGGTTGGCACTATGTAATTGCAATGTCAAGCCTAAGAGCCCAGTGCCAATTGTTTTTCATTTATTTAAGGATAATTTTATGAAATAATAAATCACCGATGTTCTTGACGGCACAGCACACCGTGTGGAAGAATAAGATTAAATGTTAGGCTTAAAATAAAAATAAAAATAAAAAAGGTTAAATATGAGGAAGTTTTAGGCATACCTTAAATGATTTTTTTCACTTACATTTTATTATTTACATATGCCCAAGAGTAATTTATACTAAAAATAGATGACTAAGTCTAAAATATTTCCTTCAGTAAGTACAAAATAAAAGTTTTAAATTATAAGCAAGCATTATGTTGTAGGTTGACAGCATTTTTTCCCTTTTTTAGTAGTGAATAAAATAGTGGTATCTCTTTCAACCAATGATGCCTTAGAATACCTGTAACAACATTAAGTAATCTTTAATTTCTTGTCAGCTTCTGAGTATATTTGAGACTTTTTTAAAAATCCAGTAATTTTACAGATGGTAGCTAGATTTGTGCTTAGCATAGCATAAGATATATACTTGTTAAGTCACTATGTTGTACACCTGAAACTAATGTAACATCGTGTGTCAACTATACTTCAATTTTTTTTAAAAGGTCCACTAATTTTAGTTGATTTTAGCAGGTGGTACAGTCCTCTTGTGCCTAGTGTGCTATACTAACAGAAATGTAAGTTTTACTTTTACCATCAGAAAACATACATTATTTCCAAAAAATCATTTGGATTTAAGAGGATCTTTCAGATGGAGAGAGAGAACTGTAGTTAGTAAAAGAAAGGGTTTTTTCTTTAGGATAGGAAAATTTTAGCATTTTCACGTATTACTTACCTCTTTGTTTCTAATAATTTGTGTCTATTTTCTCCCGATTAGATTTGCTAGAGACTTGTCTATTTTATAATGTTTACAAAATCAAATTGTTTTTATTTCTAATTAATTTTTTTCTGGTCTTAATTAGTCCCATTCTTCTATTTACTTTTGGGGATTTTGTTGTTGCTTTTATATATAATCTTTTTGCTCTCTTAAAAAATAATATATTTCAAATTATACATTTTCCTCCAAATACTGCTTTGACTTTACCACAAAGATTTAGATAGGTTGATATTTTCATTATTATTTTTAAAGTAAGTAACAAATCATAATTGCTAACATTTGCCGTATACTTTGATAGCCTGCAAAGCACTCTCTGTGCATTTTCTCTTTTTTGTCCAAATTTGTATTTGTGGAAACTTTATTTTACAGATGACTGGGGACTCTTTATAAGAAAACATTTATGCAGTTAATGTTTAATTGCAGATAAAAAATATGGCCCATGAGATGTTTTCCTTTATTGTCTTTAATGAGATTTTTCTCTATAAACTAATATGTTCAATTTCTATATATATAGAATATGTGTAGAATACAAAAATCTGCAATAATGTTTTTCATTATCAATTATGGTGTTTAGATCCTTTACAACTTTCTATATTACATGCTAAATCTGTCATTGATATTAAACAATTAAAATCTTCCATTAATAATTGTATTTTTATCATTTTCTCATTACAAGGTGTTAATCTACATGATATATTTAGCTGCCATGTTGGTCCATAAATTCTTTATTATTATATTTTCGTTATTCACTACCTTTTATCATATTCAGTGACCACCTGCCTTAAGTGCTTTTTTGCCCTAAATTCTGTTTCATCAGATACTAATATTACTGCTTGCCTTTTTAATCAGTTGTTTATTTTTGCCCATTCTCTGATGTTTAGCTTTCTAGGCCTCTTGGCTTCTAAGTATCTATATTAAAAACATTATTTAATTTTTAAATGATTTATGCTTTTTTTGCCTTCTGATAGCAGGACTTTGACTATTTAGAATAATTTTAATTGTTATTCTTGGTTTACTTTACTTTCTATTTATGTTTCCTAACTTTTATTCTTACTTCTTCAGTTCTACCCTTTCTATGAGTTTTACTTTGTTTCCTTTTACCCTTTTTTTTTTTTAAGATTTACTTATTTATTTTAGAGAGAGAGAGGGTGCACACAAGGTGGGGGAGGGGCAGAGAGAGAGGGAGAAGGAGAGAAGCAGACACCCCCCACTGAAGGCAGACTCCGATGCAGGACTCCATCCCATCACCCCGAGATCATGACCTGAGCCAAAATCAAGGAGTCTAAGACTTAGCTGAGACACCCAGGCCCCTCTCCTTTTACCTTTTAAATCAGTCTGAAAGGGAAACTTAGTAGCTTAAACAAACATTTTTATCTAACCCAGTTTCCAAAAGTCAGGTATCCAGGAGTGGTTTTGCTGGGCAGTTCTGATATGAGGTGTGCTTAAGATTACAGTCACAAAGGATGCTTGGGTGGCTCAGTCAGTTAAGCATCTGCCTTTTTCTCAGGTCATGATCTCGGGGTCCTGGGATTGAACCCCACATTGGGCTCCCTGCTCAGCGGGGAGCCTGCTTCTCCCTCTCCTCTCCCTCTGCCCCTCCCTCACCCCCCCAACTTCTGCTCTCTCTCTCTCAAATACATAAAAATCTTAAGGAAAAAAAAAGTGGGGTTCCTGGGTGGCTCAGTCTGTTAAGTGCCTGGCTTTGGCTCAGATCATGGTTACAGGATCTGGCCCCACATCTGGCTTCTCCCTCTGCCTGCCACTCCCCCTGCTTGTGCTCTCTCTGTCTGTCAAATGAATAAATAAATTTTTTTAAAGATTTTATTTATTTATTTGAGAGAGAGAGAATGAGAGCCAGAGAGCAGGAGAGGGAAGAGGGTCAGAGGGAGAAGCAGACTCCCTGCTGAGCAGGGAGCCGGATGTGGGACTCGATCCCGGGACTCCAGGATCATGACCTGAGCCGAAGGCAGTTGCTTAACCAACTAAGCCACTCAGGCGCCCTGAATAAATAAAATCTTAAATAAATAACATATGTCTCTTATTTTGCCAAACTAATATTGCTTTCCTGGTCCATTTATTTACTAATGAATTAAAAGTCTTTTTTCAGTGATTCCTTTGGTTTTGTTTTAATGGGAAAATATAAAGCTGCTCTGGGGCACCTGAGTGGCTCAGTCAGTTAAGCATCTAATTCTTGATTTCAGCTCAGGTCATGATCTCAGTGTTGTGGGATGGAGCCCACATAGGTCTCCGTGGTGCATGGAGCCTGCTTAAGATTCTCTCCTTCTCCCTCTGCCCCTCCCACCCCACTGGTGTGTGTGTGTGTGTGTGTACGCGAGCGCATGCACTCAAGCACGCTATCTCTTTCTCTATATAAATCTCTAATTTGCATATAGCCTGCTTTTTAAATGTTTTAATTAATTTTTTTAAGATTTTATTTATTTATTTGACAGAGAGACACAGCGAGAGAGGGAACACAAGCAAGGGGAGTGGGAGAGGGAGAAGCAGTCTCCCCACGGAGCAGGGAGCCCTACGGCAGGGCTCGATCCCAGGACTCTGGGATCCTGACCCGAGCTGAAGGCAGAGCTTAACGACTGAGCTACCCAGGTGCCCCTAGCCTGCTTTTTTTTAAGTTGGAAGACAGAATTATTTCATTTTTACCAGTAATTTAATTTTTTTTTCCCAAAGCCATGGTCTTGGACTCTGCTATTTAATTTTGATTTCCTCTCTGAGCTCTTTGTGTCCAATCTCAGTTCTTTATTCAGGTGAAAAATATTCTTTTAAACCTTATTGATCACATATATGCCTGTTTTTCTGTATTCTTTGAGACTTCTATTTTTTAAAGGTTGGTTCTGCCTTTCCTCTTTCATGTTCTTTTAAAATATGTTTTTTATTTCCTAATATATTTCTCTAAATTACTTTTCATTTCACTGATTCTACTTTATCCTGCTGGGTCCATTTTGCTTTTCAGTGTTTTACACAATGACCTTACTTGATAATGTGATAATCCTGACCATGTGTTGCTTAGTAAATACGTACAAAAATTCTCTAGACTAGATGTTCTCTTGCATTTATCTTCTTTAGGAATTAATTTTCAGCTCCACTCAAATATATATTTGTGTTTCTTATGGTTCATCCATTTCAATGGTTGGGTTAACTGTGAACTCCCTGTATTACTTGTCTATGTACTTCTGCTGCCTTAAGTTTAATTCCTTGAATCTTATTGTTGATACTGAAGTTTTTATTTCAATGATTTGTTTTGTAGAAATTTGGAAAGCAGGGAAAGCTTGAAGTCTGGGGCACAGTTATTCTTTTTTTGATTTAAAAAAATATTTATTTGGCCTCATTCTCTCTTTTTCTGAGATTCCAACCACATGTTTGAGACTGTTTGATAGTGTCCCACAGCTTTTGGATGATCTGTCCTCTTTTTATGGTGGGGGGTGGCTAAATTTATTTATTTATTTTAGAGAGAGAGAGCATATGCGTGCGTGAGAGTGGGAGGGGCAGAAGGAGAGAATCCTTAAGCAGACTTCCGCTGAGTGTGGAGCCCAATGTGGGGCTCGATCCCAGGATCCTGAGATCATGACCTGACCTGAAATCAAGAGCTGGATGCTTAATCGACTAAGCCATCCAGGCGCCCAGTCCTCCTTTTTATACACTTTTCTCTTCATGTTTCATTTTGGGTAATTTATATTGACCTATCTTCAGGTTCACTGATCCTTTGCTCAGATGTGTTGAGTCTTCTGATGCACTTATAAGCATTCTTCATCTGTGTTATGGTGTGTGTGATTGACCTGGTTTGAGATTTATTGTTGCTATGGTTATGCTTAGGGCATCCCAAGCTTCAAATTCCTGTAACATTAGTTTGTGTTTAGGGTGGAGCTGGTTTGCCAGACAGTATTTTTTAATGTCTGCTTCACATTTAGGTCTTTCTGCCATATTCTGTTCAATAGGAGAGTCATTAAATCCAGTCTTATCTAAAAGGAGAGGAGAATTACGCTACATCTTTTGGACAGAAGGGGTATTGATTGATCAATTAATTAATTAATTAATTGTGGGGGTCAAGAGAGGGTACTTATTTTTTTTCTTTTTCTTTTTTACTTTTAATTCAATGAATTGACATAATGCATTATTGGTGATTCATCAGTCTTATATAACACCCAGTGCTTATCACATCATATGCCCTCCTTAATGTCCATCACCCAGTTATCACGTCCCTCCATCCCATTCCCCTCCAGCAACCCTCAGTTTGTTTCCTATGATTAAGAGTCTCTTATGGTTTATCTTCCTCTCTGGTTTTGTCTTGTTTTAGTTTTTCCTCTCTTCCCCTATGATCCTGTTTTGTTTCTTAAATTTCACATATCAGTGAGATCATATGATAATCTTCTTTCTCTGACTGACTTATTTTGCTTAGCATAATACCCTCTAGTTCCATCCACATCATTGCAAATGGCAAGATTTTATTTTTTTTTCCATGGCTGTGAAATATTCCATTGTATATATATATCACATCTTCTTTATCCATTTATCTGTCGATGGACATCTGGGCTCTTTCCATAGTTTGGCTATTGTGGACATTGCTGCTATAAACATTGGGATGCAGGTGGGGCACAGTTATTCTTTGCCATCTTTCAGGAGATCCTGGGGTGTGTACTTTTAATTGACTTGTTTTTTTACTTTTGGTTTGTTGTTTTTGTTTGTTTTTGTTAATATTATGACAGAGTGCTTACAATAGCTGGTCAAGAATCATAAGAATTCTATTTCAGTCCCAGCTGTTTTCCTAAATGCCCTATGTAACTTTGGCCTAGTTCTTTCATTGTTATGGGCTTTAATCTCCCCACCTACAAAATGTGGGAAAGAAAACTGTCCTTACCTTTTAGGAATGCCAGAAAAAGTGTAAAAGTTTATGAGAAAGCCAGAAAATTCAGGCCTTTTAGCAAAATCTAGCCTGAGGATTGGGCAATGAGATAGGAATGGAAGGGCAAGAACTTAGAAATAAGTGAAGGAAACAGGGGCACCTGGTGGGCTCAGTTGGTAGAGCAGTGATCCTTCATCTCTCTTGATCCTGGGGTTGTAATCTAGAATCCCACGTTGGGTGTAGATGTTACTTAAAAATAAAATCTTAGGGGCACTTTTGTGGCTCAGTCATTAAGCATCTGCCTTTGGCTCAGATCATGATCCCAGAGTCCTGGGATCGAGCTCCGCATCCGGCTCCCTGCTCAGCGGTGACCCTGCTTTTCCCTCTCCCACTCCCCCTGCTTGTGTTCCCTCTCTCGCTGTCTCTGTCAAATAAATAAATAAAATCTTTAAAAATAATAATAAAATAAAATCTTAAAGGGGCACCTTGGTGGCTCAGTCAGTTAGGAGTTTGCCTTCGGCTCAGGTCATGATCCCAGGGTCCTGGGGTCAAGTTCCGCATCGGGCTCCTTGCTCAGCAGGGAGCCTGCTTCTCCCTCTGCCTGTTGCGCGCGTGCGTTCTCTCTCTCTCGCTCGCTCTCTCTGTCAAATAAATAAATAAAATCTTTTAAAAAAGTAAAATCTTAAAGAAAGAAGTGAAGGAAATTATTCATTTTGCATTTGCTTATCATGTGTTTATATGACGGTCATTCTTAGTTATTTTATATAAGCTGTTACTGGGCAATCTTCACAACCACTTTGTGAGCTGGGTTTACTTTTTCTTATTTTACAGTAAAGAAATCAACTCAGTACTAATTCAGATCTTAGCTCTGTACCCTTTGAATTGTGTATCTTCAGCAAATTCACACAACTCAAAGGGGACCAACTTAGGATCAGAACTCAAATCTTTGAAAACCAGGACATTTTCTTCACTCTACCACATTGCTCGACTGTGAAGAAGGAACAGCAGGAAAATTGTGGCATTGAGTAGGAAATGGGGCACAGATATTGGAATTGCTTCCTCTCCCTCGTTCTTTTCCTCCTTCCTCCCTCCCTCCCTTCCTTCCACTTAAATTACAAACTATTTCAAGCAAACAGGAAAAGTATAGTGATTAATTTAAAAACAATGTATCCAGCAACCAAAAAAAATAAAAACAATGTATCCATAACCCAGCTTGTCACATCTTAACATCTGGCCATATTGGCTTCAGATTTTTTTTTAAGAAATTGAACATTATATATACATAGTTGAACCCACTTTGTAGCCTCTACAATAAAATCTCTGTCCCTTTCTCCCCAGTGCTGTTCATTATGTTAGTGTATATCATTTTTGTGCATGCCTTTATATATTTACTATATACTATAATAAATTGCTAGTGCTTTGCCTGTTTCTAAGCTTTATTTAAATTGTGTGACACTATAAATATTATTCTGCAAATTGCTTTTTCCCTTCAAGATTATTTCTTATATTTTCCATGTTGATATATGTAACTCCAGTATATTCATTTTTTTTCAATTTTTTAAGAGATTTTATTTATTTATTTGGGGGGGCAAGAGAGCACATGAGTGGGGTGAGGGGCAGAGGGAGAGGGAGAGAGCTAGAAGCAGCATTGATCCCAGGACCCTGAGATCATGACCTGAGACAAAGGCAGATGCTTAACTGACTGAGCCACTCAGGTGCCCCTCTAGTACATTCATTTTAACTATTGAATATTTTTCATTGGATGGATATACCTCAATTTATATTTTTTTAGCTACTTACTGATGGACATTTATATTGTTGCCAATTTTCAGTGTTACATCAATGCTGCAATGAATATTCTTGTATATTTCTCATTGTACACACATGTAAGAATTCTCTAGACTAGAGTGTTTCTTTTTTTTTAAGATTTTATTTATTTATTTGAGAGAGAGAGAGAGAATGAGAGATAGAAAGCACGAGAGGGAAGAGGGTCAGAGGGAGAAGCAGACTCCCTGCTGAGCAGGAAATCCGATGTGGGACTCGATCCCGGGACTCCAGGATCATGACCTGAGCCGAAGGCAGTCGCTTAACCAACTGAGCCACCCAGGCACCCTAGACTAGAGTGTTTCTACTCAACTAGAGTTGTTGGGTCATGTGTTGTGTGCATCTTCAACTTTACTAGTTATTGCCAAATCATTCCCCAAAGTGGTTGTACCAATTTACCTTCTACTTGCAGTGTATAAGTTCCTAGTTCTTCACATCCTCACCAATACTTGTTTTTGCAGACTTCAAAATATTTTTGGTCTGATAAATATGAATGAAATCTGTTTTAATTTGCATTTATTTTATTAGTAGAGAGATTCAGGTTTTTTCTTATGTTTATGGCCACTTGAGTTTTCTTTTCTGCACACTGCTTGTTCATATCTTTTGCCCATTTTTCTATTAAGTCATTTTTCATTTTCTTATTGTGGTGTAGCAGTTCTTTATATATTCTAAATAGTAATTCCTTGTAGGTAGTATTTATTGCAATCATATTCTCTTAGCCTGTGGCTGATAATAGCAACAAGTACAGTAGTATGGAACATGGGAATGAATACGTAAAAAGCTCTAAAGAATAAGGGAGGAAATGTTTATAAGGGCTATTGATTCTGATGATGGCTTTGTACTGTGTCAGCGGTAGCTAAGGTAGAACTATATTTTCCATAGTATCCTTCCCTGTATGCTTGTTAATTAGAATTGTCACAAGAGAGATTTGCATGAGATTTTGAAGGTAGAAATAAAATTGTAGCCAATTTTGTGCTCTGAAGGTCAGTGTAGGGCAGATGTAGTTATGTAGCTCACATGTCATCAGTTATCTGTTGGTACATTTTGTTGGTTTGGGGCAGGAGCCATCTCCCACTGGATCTCCTCCTTCATCTTCTCCAAATTCTGGGCCATGTTCATGTCCTCCATGCTGAGGAATACCAACTAATCTTATAGATCACCTATGGCATTTAGAGTAGAAGAAGTGAGAAAGAGACACACAAAGCTCCAGTTTGTCCTCATGGGTTCCACTTTGTCCTCTGTCTCTCCCACATTGTGTCTATCTTCCCTTCCCACTGCTGGCCTTGCTGACTTCAGGCCCAGCACCAGATGTAGAAGCAACAGACTTACATGGACTGCTTAACTAGCTCCCATGATTGCAAAAGACCTAATCCCTATAATAAATCCTTTGTTCTGTTGTCATAGAGGTCTGCTTCCTTGATCAAATCCTAATTGATATAATTCACATTTTCCTAAAGGTCCTAAAGCAAACACTGGAAAAATAGAATGAAGAAAATGACTAATTGTATATGGCCTCTGAAAGAATGAGAGAATGTCTCAGAGAATTCAGGGACAAGACATAGTCCTTTAGTGAAATGCACAAACATTGATGCTGTGGCAACTGCAATGGCTAGTGTCCGTGGGAAGGAGGCCGAGACATGCTTCCGTAGTGCGGCCCAGATCCAAAGTCTGGGAATGCAGGACTTATTTCTAGTTAACTTTGTTTTTTATTGTTGGTGATTTATTTTAGAGGCCCTTTTGTATAATGTTTGACATAGTATGCAGTTAACAGATGTTTGTGGACTGAATTGAAATTAGACTGTCTATTCTTGAGCATGTTGTAGGACTTACTTCTGCTGAATAGGCCAAAGAGAAATGTTATTGCCCTGTCTCTTGAGACAGAAAATGGGTACTTAAAGAGATAGTACAATATTGTCTCTTTTTGTGGGGAAATATGAACCGGATGATAGAATACTTGAATTTTGGAAATGGAGGCCTCTCATTTTCCAAATAAGTTCAAGAGAAGTTAGTTAACTTGACAAAGTCATTGGCAAAGTTTGTTTCAGAATCATGTTCATAGGAATCTCAGTCCATTGCTCTATTTACTAAATAACAATCTCTTCCCTGTAAAATAGTTGAGTGAATTTATTTATTGTGGATTCCAAAGTTAGACCCAGGTACTAATAAGATCGGTTTTAACCTGGAGAGAGATCACAGAATTTCTGGACCTTATCTCATTCAACATTTTCTTCAACAACTTGGATAAAGACCCATGAGAAATACGTTTGAAATTTTCAGGTGTCATAAACTGTAGTACCTATAACCTACTGTATTGACCTAGAGAGTTAGGATTCCAAATTCTAATTAATAGGCTAAAAGACAGAAATTTACAGGAATAATCAGAAAGTCCAGTATATACATTAAAATATGTAGTTAAGTACATGAAGGGAAAATTTTGGCTTTGTAGAAGTTCATAAGAAAAAGGCCTGCAGGCGCCTGGGTGGCTCGGTTGGTTGGGCGACTGCCTTCGGCTCGGGTCATGATCCTGGAGTCCCACATCGGGCTTCCTGCTCAGCGGGGAGTCTGCTTCTCCCTCTGACCCTCTTCCCTCTCGTGCTTTCTATCTCTTGTTCTCTCTCTCAAATAAATAGGTAGAATCTTTAAAAAAAAAAAAAAAGAAAAGAAAAGAAAAAGGCCTGCAATTTTATAGAAGTCATTGAATATGCAAAGGAGCTTTAAAAAAAAAGTTTATATAGTTTTGCAAGAAGATAGAGGAAGCAGGCTGGATTGTGGATGAAGACACGAGGACAATTTGGAGAAAGTCCTAAGACAAAACTTTAAGCTGTGGTGTCTACATCTTTTCCTAGAAATCAAGAGAAGCCAGTGCATAGCTTGTGGGTAACCCTAATAAACTGGAATTTGCTTACCCTTGGTTGTTCTGCCTCTTCATCATATACCTGTAGTGCTCTGCTTTTACCTATATAAAGCATCTGTTGGCCACCTTTCCCCTCTACTCACCTTAAATCTGTCTTTCATTCTGGGGTGCCTGGCTGGCTCCAGCAGTGGAGCATGTGACTCTTAGTCTCAGGGTTGTGAGTTCAAGCCCCATGTTGGGTGTAGAGATCACTTAAACAAAAATTTTTTTTTTGTTTAACGCCCATTTCTCTACATAGTGCATGATGACCTTTGCCCTTCTCTGAAATTCTCTATCTTTTAGGTTGTTACTTTTATTTGATGATGATTATAGTGGCGATACTGGCGGCAATGGTGATAAATAGCATTGGCAATATATAAGAATTATCTGAGTATAGTAAGACTTTGAGGAGAGGTGACTCATTTCTTTTTTTTCAATTAAGATTTTATTTATTTATTTGAGAGAACGAGAGAGAGAGCATGAGCGGGGTGTGGGACAGAGGGAAAAGGAGACTTCCCGCTGAGCAGGGATTCCCCATGCAGAGCTCCATCCTGGGACTCCATGGCAGACTTTTAGCCAACTGAGCCACCCAGGTGCCCCAGGTGACTCATTTCTAAGAAGATATAAATGCTAACTGTAAAAGCTAAAGAATGATGCAGTTTGGAAAAATAGCTATTCTGTTGTTGCTTTGAAATTTGGCTTTTTAAAAAAATTGTAAAATTATCTTAGAGCAAAGAGGGGCAACATATAAACTGAGTCCCCAGGTGTTAAGTGACTTTGCCCAAGGTCACTAAAGGATAAATAAATTTGATTCGCAATGTCCTGGGACCTACACTATGTCTATCAGACAAAGTTCTTAGGAGTTTACATTGTAAGAAATAGAAGCCAACTATGGCTGATTTAAGCAGAAATGGAATTTATTTGGTAAACACATCTACTTAATATATATTATTGAATGCTCACTATGTGCTAAACACTCTTGTAGACGCTGGGGATATAGCAGCAAACCAACAAAGTTCCTACTTTCAAGGAGGTTACACGGTAGTAGGGGAGAGAGACAATAACAAATGCATATATAATGTTTCAGTTGCTAAAGAAGAAAAATAAAGAGGAATGAGTCGAATGTTAGAAAAGAAAAATGAAGGGGCGCCTGGGTGGCTCAGTCGTTAAGCGTCTGCCTTCTCAGGTCATGGTCCCAGGGTCCTGGGATTGAGCCCCTCATAGTGCTCCCTGCTCCGCAGGAAGCCTGCTTCTCCCTCTCCCTCTCCGCCTGCATGTGTTCCCTCTCTCGCTATATCTCTCTCTCTGTCAAATAAATATATAAATAAAATCTTTAATTTAAAAAAAAAGAAAAATGAAGAGGAGAGGAGTGCTTGGATAGGATGAGGTCAGAGTAGCCCATCTGATAAAGTAACATTTAAGCAGAGACCTAACTGGAATGAGGAAGCAAGTCGCATGGGCATCTTGGGGAAGAGCCTACCAAGCAGTGGGAACAGCAAGATCGGCATCAGGAGCGTGCTCAGCATTTTGAATAGCAGAGAGGCTGGTGTGGCCAGAACAGAGAGCAAGTGAGGAAGTGATAGGAAATGAGATTAGAAAGGTCAAAAGCAAGGGGCCAATCCTGTAGCCCTCGATAAGTATTTTGGATTTTGAGTACGATGAAAATCTGTGGGATGGTTTTGAGCAGAGGGGTGACAGGATCTGACTTATGATTTTTGAAGATCCTGACTACTCTGTAGAGACAGGAAGAACTGTATGGGAACAAAAGTGAGAGCAGGGAGACCAGTTAAGAGGCTATTGCAGTAATCCAGTGAGGAGTCATGGTGGCTTGCACCAGGGAGTACCAGCAGAGGAGATGGGCCACTTTCAGAATTTCCTCATTCATAGATTGGATATAGGGTTACAAAAAAGACTCAGAAAGTCTCCAAGGTTTGGACCTGAGCAACCAGAAAAAAGGAGTTGGATATTCATGGGACTTCCTGAAGACTCAAGCTCTGGGCATAAAGAGGAGGGAGGGAGGTATAACCACCATCAAGATCCTACCACAGAGCCAGTCTGATGAAGCCTTTCTCACTACCAGCACAAGACACTGCATGCTACCCCTGGCATGGAAACTAGATATTGCTGTTGCTAGAATAAATTCTGCTTCCCTGCTTCATTCTCTGCATTACTATTTCCTGAGTCCAGATTCCAAGTGGGCATGTCCAGTTGACCAAGTTCAGATCTCATGCCTACTCGCTAACTGCAAGAGGTGCTGGGAAAGCAAGTATATGCCCCTTGTACTTTTCAAGTGGGATACTGGCTCTGCTTTTTACTAAAGTTCCAATGGTAGGGGATTCCTCAAATCCAGGAAGAGAGTTCAGGTGGTGGGCAGCCACAAAAACAAGGAATATACATGAGAGTCTGTCAGAGCAGTCACTGCGGAAACGTGTTCGACTGCTGATGCAGGAAGCTACTGTAACTCATTTAAAAGCTCAATGTTTTAATGGGAATTTTAAAAAACCAATCTGAGAAAATTTCATTCATAACTGGGAAAGCACTTCAAAGTATTCAACAGGAAGATGAACGTTGCATTATCACTCAATGGCACGGAGCATCAGTAACAGACTTCCTTTTGCTCTGCCCACTTCTCTTACCCAGCCCTGTGAGGCTGGGATTCTTACAGAAGTGAGGCTTGCTTTCAAGGCAAGGCACCCAAGCCCTATCTGTGAACTACTTATCTTTCTTAATCATTGCAGCATCAAGGGAAAGTGAGGCCTGACCTTCTGAGGGTTGCTGAGGGAACCAAATATACTTCAAATCAAAGGGCAGTACCAAGGTCAAGCATTACTGAGCAGTGGTCTAAAAAGTTTTTTGACTTGCTGTAGGAATGTCCACAAAACCCCACAGATACTTCCATGGAATTGTTGAGGGCCTTGAAAAACAAAGTTTAAAAACCACTGAGCAATGCAGAGGATACCAGATGGGGTATCTAAAGACCAGAGTGTGCCGCCGGGGTTAACTACTTCTCTGTAGGCTTTGCTTTCTGTAAGCTGTACTTTCTTCTTCTGTAAAATGGAAAAAAGCCATCTCACAGTGTTATTATAAGGATTAAATTAGAGAATATATGTCAAACCTAGCTGAATGGTAAAATGCTCTATGAAGTTAGAATATCTTACTTCTCCCAGGCACACAGGGCCAAGAATTTTAAACCTAGAACACTTAGGTCCTCTATCTGTATTGCCTGGGAAATTCTGCCGTCCTGGAAGATACAGAGGCCCAGAGAGGTTCATTGTGCCTTGTCTCAATAATGTTCAAGCAGTACTGATAATAGAACCAGATTCCTGGCCTCTCCTTTCCCTATCACTTTAAACACATCATCTGAGCTCTGGCTTGCCTTTCTGCCTTGACTGGTTACATGGGTATGAACCGATTGCCACCACGGTTCAGGTGTTAATTTCTGCATCCCACTGTTGTGGGCAGTGCCTCCCCACTTCACTCAGGGATGGCTTGCTTTTTCTTTCTGCATCTGGCTAACCCAGGTGCTCCTTTCCATTTTCCCCTATTTGGTCCCAAAGCCTCCTCCTCAAAGACTTTCTCCCACAGCCCTGGGGAAAAGCTAATTGGCTAGAAGATTCCCACTTCACACCAGCTGTGGCCTCTCCCAGCATAGGAGCCATTCCAGGGTTTGTGATTGAGCTCCACTGGGAGACACGTCTCTGGGTGGCTGCCTTTGGTTAGGATGCATGAACTTAAGCCCACAAGTTGCTCTGAAGGCTTTTCCAAACTTCTCTTCTGTGGGTTGGGTAGGGACATTTTTCTAGGCTTCCAAGGTACTTTGTACCTTCGGGAAATAGTCTCCCAGGTCTGGCCACAAGTAGAAGGATAAAACTGACAGAACATCTGAGCTGTGTTAGAACTGGGGCAAAGAGGGGCGCCTGGGTGGCTCAGTCAGTTAAGCATCTGCCTTAGGCTCAGGTCATGATCCCAGGGTCCTGGGATGGAGCCCCGAGTCGGACTCCCTTGCTCCTCAGGGAGCCTGCTTCTCCCTCTCCCTCTGCCTGCCACTCCCCCTGCTTGTCCTCTCTCTCTCTCTCTCTCTGTCAAATAAATGGATAAAAATCTTAAAAAAAAAAAAAAAAACTGGGGCAAAGTAAGAGTTAAGGGGCCTAGGCATTGCTTTGCTCGTGAGGAAAGGAGGAGAGGACAAGAGTCTATGGGTGTACGGGGCAGTGGATGAGGCTGCGGGGTGCGAGGTCTGCATTTTGGCATTGAATGTGAAAAACGTTTTTAGGCTAAAATATATAATAAATATAAATATATGTGAAATAACTTCTTATTTGTAAACCATTTGTTTAGAACCCTTGTGCTTCTGAGCCTGTTGGAATAGGGAAAAGAGATGAAGGCAGGTCTTTTGCCTTGTTGCATTTTAAAAACATACACCCAGGGGCATATATACCTGGGTGGCTCGATCAGTTAAGCATCACCTTTTGATTTCAGCTCAGGTCATTATCTTGGGGTCAGGGGATCGAGCCCCACATGGGGCTCCATGCTTCGCACAGAGTCTGCTTGTCCTTCTCTCTCTGCTCCTCCCCCTGCTCATGTGCGCGCGCGCTCTCTCTCAAATAAATACATACATGCATACATAAATAATAAAGATAATAAAAATAAAAACATATACCCAGAAAACCTTCTGGAAGGGAATGGGTGACTTTCAGTCCCCAAACCTGGTGACTCACGGAATTCCCTTATCTTTCCTTACATACAGGAAGGGACTTGCTAGAGGAGGAGCCTGGGCGCTGTAAATATTTTGCATTAGACCTTGTTCTTCCATCTATGTAGTATGTTTTTTACTTAAAAGATCATGCGCTGGGGTGGCTGGCTGGCTGGCTCAGTTGGAAGAGCATACAGCTCTTGATCTCAGGGTTGTGAGTTCCACCTGCACGTTGGGTGTAGAGATTACTTAAAAATAATAATAATAATTAATTTTTTAAAAAGCCATGTGTTGCTAGGTTCCACTGTATGAGATCAGAGCCAGTGCCTGTCTTCTGTGGCATTAAAATTTGAGATAGGTGTACTTACGAAGATCCAACCTGCAATAACAGAAAACTAAAACCAAAACTATAGTGAAGCAAGACGAAGATGTCTTCATGAAGAACTAGCAGAATTTAGAGTTGAGGATGAAGGAAAACCTGACCCAAAAAAGTTGAGAGTTTAGTGTGCAGGACAAGTGTTCCCCTAGGAGGTACGCTAAGGAAAGGGAACAACAGGATCTGTTTGAATAGAATTAATTTAATTAATTTACACACTGTAGCCTGTGCTTGTGGCAAAGGGACCCCTTTGTTGGGGAGAAGTCAAGGGCTTTTACAGTCCTGGCAGAGTGAGTAAAGACAGTTAATTAAACAGTTTCGGTACCGGATTTGTGGGGTACTAGCGGGCTCGTAAGATGCTAACTTCCCGGAGGTGGTTGTTGCTATGTGCCCCGTACCTGGGATCAGGCTACTTTGAAGGTTAATTGTCATGTCACCAATCTACAGCTGAGAGGGCCCTTGCAGATCTGGGACAAGAGATACCATCAGTACTGGTTTCTGCAGAACACTGAGCCCAGCACTCAAGCAGGAGAGGAAGGCAAGCAGAGGGGGCTGCTGCAGGAAGTTTGCCCACCCCGGGGAGCTGGGAGAGTGTGTTTTTATACCCATCAGAACCTACATCTTTGTGTAGAACAGGGAGCATAAGATTGATACGAGTTACTCAAACGGCAAACCATGCCGTAGACAAACGCAGGACCTCAGTTGTTCTGGATCAATACTTTACAAGGTGACCCCCCCCCCCCCGGTCTTTGCCCATAACAAAGGGAAAGTCCTTGGGATCTGACCAGGTCTGGAACTAATAAAAACTTCTTCTGGACACTCCCTTTTGACTTGAATGTCTTTCCACTCCTTTGAACAATTTATTTTATTTATCAATCGTATGTAACAAACAAGAATAAACAAAAATTATTTATGAAGCACCAACGATATGTAAATATTATGCTAGGTCTTGTAGGAGATACAAAGAAAATTATGAAATCTGTACTTTAATAAATCTTAATACTTTCCTAAGTGCTTTTAGATCCTTGCATGATTTCACCCTTATAACCTCTGCTTAGCCTTTCCAGGAGACCTTGTCCCACTAACTTTACTTCGCTATATTTATTCTAATACCTATGTGTATTAATTTTTGAAGTTGCATGCATCTGTACTTGTCTATTTTTTATATACATTTAGTTGTGTGCACCTTATATTAGACTGTTTCTTACAGCAGGCACCTTCATTTTACCGATTACACTAAAATTTCCCTGAGGGTTGGAATTCTGCTTCATCCAACAGATTGGAGAGACAGAACTTTTTTTTTAATTATTCACGTTTAAAATTTTACATATAATAAAATTCACTTTCGTGTGTGCATACATGTCTATGAGTTTTGACACATGTAAAGTTATGTAAACACCACCACAGTTAAGATATAGAAGTTTCATCCTTCCCTTCCCACAAATTCCTTCCTGCTGCCCTTTTGTAGTCAACCTGCCTCCACCTCATCTCTCTCCCAACCCTAGACAACCACTGATCTGCCTCATATCGCTATACTTTTGTATTATAAGTGGAATCACACATATGTAGCCTTTCACATATGACTTCTTTCACTTACCATAATGCATTTGAGAGTCCTCCATGTTGTTGCATGTATCCAAGGCTTTTATTGCTGAGGGGTATTACAGTCCACAGAGGCATCATAGTTTGTTTATCCTTCTACCCACTGAAGGACATTCGGGTTGTCTCCAATTTTTTGTCATTATGAATAAAGCCACCATAAACATTTATGTACCAGTGGTTCTTTTTTATTTTTAAGGTTTCATTTAATTGCCAGAGAGAAAGAGCACAAACGGGGGAATGGCGGGCAGAGGGAGAAGCGGGCTCCCTGCTCAGGAGGGAGCTGCATGTGGGGCTGGATCCCAGGACCCCGGGAAAATTACCTGAGCCGAAGGCAGATGCCCAACCGACTGTACCACCCAGGTGCCCCTATGTACAAGTTTTTGTGTAAATATAAATTTTCATCTCTCTTGGATAAATACCTAAGAGAGGGATTGCTGAACCATATGGTAACTGTATGTTTAACTTTAAAAGAAGCTGTCTGTGGGGGCACCTGGGTGGCGCAGTCGTTAAGCATCTGCCTTCGGCTCAGGTCATGATCCCAGAGTCCTGGGATCGAGCCCCGCATCGGGCTCCCTGCTCGGCGGGGAGCCCGCTTCTCCCTCTCCCACTCCCCCTGCTTGTGTTCCCTCTCTTGCGTGTCTCTCTCTGTCAAATAAATAAATAAAATCTTTTAAAAATAAATAAATAAATAAATAAAAGAAGCTGTCTGTGAACCTAAAACTGCTCAAAAAATATAGTCTTTAGTAAGAAGAAGGAAAACAAAAAAAAAACCCTGTCAAACTGTTTTCCAAAATGGCTGTTCCATTTTGCATTCCCACCAGCATTATGTGAGAATTATGCTTGCTATGCATCTTTGTCAGCACTTGGTATTGTCAGATTTTTAATTTTATTCTAATAGATGTGTAGTAGTTTCTCATTGTGGCTTGAATTTGCTCCTGATAACTAATGGTGTTGATCACCTTTTCTTGTGCTTATTTGTCATCTGTATATTTTCCCTTATGAAGTGTCTCTTCAAATCTTTTGCCCATTTTCTTAATTGGGTTATTAGTTATTTTATGGTTGAGCTTTGAGAGTTGTTTATATAGTATGGATACAAATCCTTTGTCAGATACGTGTTTTTTTGGACAATTTAGACAAAACAGGCTGAAATGATAAAGATGATTTATTGGCTCACACTATACCTCACAGAGGTATAATGCACAGTCTTTGGGATTGGTGAAGTTCAGTTTCTCACTTTCTTCCCATATCCCCACCTGGCATCCTTCTGTGCTAGCTGTGTTCAGGACATAGCTTTTCTCATAGTGCCAGCATTGCTGCAGTAATTCCAAACCTCACCCATAAACCATATTGTCCAGAAAAAGACGCAGCTAGCTCCCAATACACCTTTAAAATGAGAGATCTTCTCTTACAACAACTGTTGGAAATCTCCCCAACATCTCATCGGTGTGAAATGGGCCAGGTGCCTATTGCAAAACGATCTCAATCGCCAGGGGAATGCCACAGATGACTGGGTTAAGCCATGATCTGGAGACCATACTTTGAGGTTTCCAGCATTTTTTGATCAGTCTTCCCTTGTGGGTTTTTTTTTTTTTTTACCTGTTTCCTCTGACATTATGAGTCCTACTTCACTAAAGTAGAAGATAGCTCCTCACTATCTCAGTGACTCTTGTAACTAAGGCATAGGCATAAAAGTAGGCTCACCATTTAGATGCTCCTGTGTGAGATTTCGATTAGGAAAGGAGCAGGATAAAGAAGCAAGGGACATGGGCACCTGGGTGGCTCAGATGGTCGAACTTCTGCCTTCGGCTTGGGTCATGATCCCAGGGTCCTGGGATCAAGTCCCCCATTGGGCTCCCTGCTCAGTGGGGAGCCTGCTTCTCCCTCTGCCTCTCTCTCTCTATCTCTTATGAATAAATAAATAAAATCTTTAAAAAAAAGATTTGAACCTAGAGGTATCCTTTAAAAAAAAAAAAGAAGCAAGGGACATGCAGGATCACTTTCTTGCCAGAGTGGCAACAGAGGTCCAATCATTTACTTCCTAAGTAAGTTTGGGCCCTACTGAAGTCATCCCATGTAAAATTAAGTCAGTGTGGTCTTTGACACATATCACACAAAACTATGATCTCTATGGTTTTTTTCTATTTTTACCCCATTTGTTTCAAACTCTTAGATACATAAGGATTATCTCTTAAAACTGTATCTGTTACAGACAGAAGAGCAGGAAAGGCAGGGGGGCCTGTGGCTATAGGGACTTCCATAGCTCTCCATTTTGAGTACTTTATGTAGGAGTTATGGTTTTACATAGGAAAGTTCTATGCAAAAATGCATACAGTGGAGGACCACTAGGGGAAAGGGAGATGTTACCTCATTAATTTTAGATAAACCATGTGGCTGGAGGTAGAGAACGGAGGCAGGAGTAGTATATAGGCAGGAGCCAGGACACATTACATTTTATAATGCATGGACCTCATCCAAGTTTGAGACTTGGGCACCAAATGTGAGTAGTGATGCCATTTACTGTGATGCGGAACCCTGAAGGCAAAGGTTTGAGAAGAAAGATGACGATGGTTTTGAGGTACCTTTGAGATATCCTGTCAGGCCGTTGGATCCATGAATTTAGGTGCTCAGGAGATTTAGAGTCACAGGCAAATTGTTAACATGAAAAGGTACAGGCTGGGAGTTCCTGAGCCCTTTTCCTGGCTTGCTTCATATATACATTATGAGAGTACATAATGAGTTTTATTTTAGTTATTTATTTTCAAGTAGACTCCGCACCCAGTGTGGGGCTTGAACTCATGACCCTGAGATCAGGAGTCACATGCTCTACCGACAGCCAGCCAGGCAGGCCTCTTGGTTACAAGAGACAGAAACCCTACTTAACTAGCTTAGACAATGGGGCTCCTGGGTGGCTCAGTTGTTAAGCATCTGCCTTTGGCTCAGGTCATGATCCCAGGGTCCTGGGATCGAGCCCCACATCGGGCTCCCTGCTCCGCGGGAAGCCTGCTTCTCCCTCTCCCACTCCCTCTGCTTGTGTTCCCTCTCTCGCTGTGTCTCTCTCTGTCAAAATAAATAAATAAAATCTTAAAAAAAAAACAAAGCTAGCTTAGACAAAACCAGGAATTTATTGGTGTAATTCTCCTGGTCAAGGAAGAATTGATGAACCAAACTGTACAAGAAGGGCAAAAATGGGGGCGCCTGCAAAAATGGGGGCGCCTGCGTGGCTCAGTCGGTTGAACAGTTGCCTTCGGCTCAGTCGTGATCACAGGGTCCTGGCATTGAGCCCCTCATCAGGCTCCCTGCTCAGCGGGGAGCCTGCTTCTCCCTCTGCTGCTCCCCCTACTTGTGCTCTCTCTCTCTCTCTCTCTCTCTCTGTCAAATAAATAAATAAAAATCTTAAAAAAAAAAAAGAGGGGCAAAAAATGCAGTTGGGCTGAAGGAATAACTGAAAAGACAGAATTTCTATAGCACTCATCCTTTCTTCCCTTTTCCCTATGTTCTCTTAGTGCATACTGACTTCTTCCCTATGCAAGTAATGAAACACAATTGTAAAGAGACACAGTTGCCAGGTGATCCCATGCTCTACAGCTTAAAGTGCGGGTAACCAGGGAGACTGACTCTCCAGTCCAAGTTCAGAAATCACAGACAAGGAATTATTGGCCTGGCCTGCGTCAGGCCTCCCCTGGGTCAGTTGACTCTGGTGCTGATAGTAGAGCAGAGGTGGTCTTTTATCCCCATGGCACAATGAAACTTCAGCATTCTGTATCACGAAATTGGTCTGACTACTGTGATTGAGATCCAAACTAATAATAGGTTAAACAAGATAGGATTAATCTCTCTCATGTAAATTACCCAAATATAAATACAGTAGTGAAAATATGGATCAAACCAAGGGTCCGGTCCAGAGTTTGTGAGACTGGATACAAGTTTTGGAATCCTCTTTAAGGAAAATAATACAAAGTTTCCAGTATAAAATTAGATACAAAAATATTTGTTAAGTATGAGAAAAGAAATTACAATAAATTATTGGCGCTTTGGAGTTTCAGGTCCCTTTCTTCTGAGATTTCTTTAGCTAATTCCTCAGAAATGCTTCCTAATTTCAATCTGTTCCCCTCTCCATCTAGAACACTCCACAGCTCCCAGCATCTGCCAGGGCCCCAGCAGGTGAGGGGATCTAAAGCTTCAGTTTCATTAGCTTCACGGTACGTCTGCCTCTGTGCTGAGGCAAAAAATTCTATTCCTATGTAAAAGAAGAAGAGGGGCACCTGACTGGCTCAGTGGGTGGAGCATGTGACTCTTGATCGCAGGGTCATGAGTTCAAGGCCCCACATTGGGTGTGGGGCCTACTTTAAAAAATAATAATAAAGAAATAAAACATTTAAAAGAAGAAGAGAATCAATATCCCACTAATGGTCTCTCTCACTAGTTCATTATGCATAACCCCAAAGGGTATTATTAAGATTTATGCATAAGGGTTTCAGAAGAACTATGTCAGCTTAATATTGAGAAGAAACTTTTTAGTGCAGTCAATGGATATAATGGACAGCATTAAAATGTGTGGAATTCTTTGTTCCTGGAGGGGATTGGGCTGTTAACCATTCATGGGGATGTCTTGATGAGGATTTAAACAGCAGATTGGGCAGGGCTTATTTAGATTAAATAAAATGAGCTTTAAGACAGTATAGTGAAATGCAAAGGTCATGAAAGTCACAGTAAAAAAGATCTGGGTTTGCATCCAAATTCTACCTCCAGCTAGTAGGATGACAATGGGCAAGTGGTTTAATCTCTTTGAACTTCGATTTCTTTGTCTATAAAATAGGGATAGCAAAACCTAGTCTTCTGGGGCACCTGGGTGGCTCAGTCCTCAAGCGTCTGCCTTGGGCTCAGGTCATGGTCCCAGGGTCCTGGGATCAAGCCCCACATCGGGCTCCCTGCTTGGCAGGAAGCCTGATTCCCCCTCTCCCACTCCCCCTGCTTGTGTTCCCTCTCTCTCTGTGTCTCTCTCTGTCAAATTAAATAAAATCTCAAAAAAAAAAAACACAAAAACCCTAGTCTTCTGGTTTTCTATAAGGATTAAATGTGAATGAATTTTGAACCCCCAGACAGGTACATAATAATAGGTCTCAATATAAATGATTTTCCTCTCTCCTGCTCCTTTCCAGTACTGAGCTTCTACGTGGGACCTGAACTTTATCTTGAAATATAATGGGATTTGGATGAGCAAAGAAGGAGGTGAACATTCTAAACAGAGGGGCTTCCATAAGGTGATGTGCTGATTCCTAGTTTTTGGTTTGTCTAACATCCCTTCCCCCTTTTGAGGAACTGCTCCTTTCCAACCATAGTACATATAATTTGGAGGCAATTTATAATTCACAAAACACTCCTTTTATCACCCAATTTCTCTATTCTTGAGGTCATAATTATTCATATATTTAATGGCAGAAATAAATCCTAAAGTAATTTTTAAGGGGCACCTGGGTGCCTCATTTGAGCATCCAACTCTTGGTTTCAGCTCAGGTCATGATCTCGGGGTCCTGGGATAGAGCCCTGAATGGACTCCGAACTCAGCAGGAGTCCCTTTGGGATTTTTCTCTCCCTCCCCTTCAGCCCTCGCGCCACCACCCCCCACCTGCTGCACGCTGATTCTCTCAAATAAATACATAAATACATAAATAAAATCTTTAAAAAAAAACCAAGCTATTTCTTTTAAGAAGGGCAGGTATGTCTATTTACTGAGCCCTTACATATCTAAGAATACATTTGTCTTCACTCAGGAACATTCATTTGGTTGGTTATAAAATACTGTTTTGCAAATGTTTAATGTCTATCTTAATAGAAGCTCATACATTTCTGCATCCAATCTGTTGTAATATGTTGTTTTAGTTGGAATATATGAAGAAAATCTGGCCTCACACCAATATGTAATTGGAAAAGGGAAAAGTATTTTGAAGAAGGGGAGTATTTTAATAATCTTTTGAGGTAATTTTGGATATTCTTCTTTGATACTGTACCAGAATTCAGCAAATAGTAGTTTCCTAAAGATTAATTTCAATGTGGAATTTAAAACCATATCAGTGAATGTTCATGCTCTGTTAAATTAGAATCTATTGATTTATCTTTCACATTGAATGGATTTTTTACCCAGGCATAATTTTGTAACATCATGCATTTGGTCATTTGGAAATTATTGGTCCACTGAGTTATGCCTGTCTTCTAAATGTTAACATAGAGTATTAATCAATATTTTTAAAAATCACTTTCATTTACATTACCACTGATCTCATCAGAAAAGTCTTTAAGTAGTAAAGATCTGAGCTCGGAGTAGCAGATACAGTTTTTCTCATATTTTAATTTTCACTTGAAATCGCAAAATTTTTAATGGCAAAATATAGTCAATTGTTTTCTTTGAAGCGATAAGCTCATTTCGTACATTTTCAAAAAAACGTCTACCAGTACCTAAGTCTCAATAACAATGGTTTGTGTGTCCTTCTTTCAAGTAAAGATGGTAGTACATGAAAAAAGTAGCTAGTTCAGCTTGTAACCCAATTGCACAAATGCTTTTCCTCAAGACGACCATCATACTTCACTAAACAGCAGCAGTGCATTATATATACTTCCCATTTGCTGCACAGAATATTTTAAAAAGTGCATTTAAGATTCAAGATTTAGTAAAATTAATATTTTTTATTGTTTCATCAAGGACACATGGGAGTATGTGGTGGTGAAGAACATAATTACTAGTACAGTTGGTACATGGCATTGATTTGTGCCAAGCTGCCAGCAATTTTAACTATTGCTTTTGCATCGACAGTGCAAATATTAACAAAGTAAAAAGTCAAATAATGACTTAGTATTATTTCAAAAATAGCTTTGATCTTGTAGATACCCTGGAAAGATTTCTAAAACCCAAGGAGTCAGGGCACCTGGGTGGCTCAGTCGGTTAGGCATCTGCCTTCGGCTCAGGTCGTGATTCCAGGGTCCTGGGATCCAGGCCCATGCCGGGGTCCCTGCTCAGCGGGGAGCCTGCTTCTCCCTCTCCTCTCCCCTTGTGCTGTCTCTCGCTATCTCTCTCTCTCTCTCTCAAATAAATAAATAAATGTTAAAAAAAAAAAAAAAGACCCCAAGGAGTCCATGGACTACACTTCAAAAATGTCTGGTTTTGTACATGTTTTTTGCTGACTTATGGCTATGTCAGATAATTTTCCCCTAAAAATTCTGTACATGTTGCTCCACTATATTTAGTATTCCAGAAAAAGTTAAAATCAAACATAAAATTTTTTCTTTATAGCTAACCTATTTATTTTCTTTAGGTTGTAGCATTTTTTTTTGTAATTAAAAAAATTTTGCCAGAGTATGTCTATGTAGGTCTATTTGTTCATTTTCATTCAACATGGTGATCCCCTTTAGTCTTAATACTCAGGTTTTTTCTAGTTCCAAAAACTTTCAATTTTGACTTCTTGTTCATTTTTCCTCCCTTAGGAACAGCAGTAACTCTTTTTTTTTTTTTTTAAGATTTTATTTTAAGTAATCTCTATACCCAACATGGGTATAGAGAACTCACGCCCACCCTGAGTTCAAGAGTCACATGCTCCACCAACTGAGCCAGCCAGGTACCCCAGAACAGCAGTAATTCTTGATTTAAATATGTTCTTTGTCAGGATGCCTGGCTGGTTCAGTCTGTACAGCATGTGACTCTTGATCTCAGGGTCATGAGTTTGAGCCCCATATTGGGTGTAGAGATTACTTAAATAAATAAAACTTAAAAAAAAATCAATCAATCTGTTCTTTGTCCTCTATTGCTGTCATCTTTTATCTTATTATTTCATCCTTTCTCCTTTTCCTCCACATTTTAAGGGACTTTCTCATATTTGTCCTTTACATCATTTATTGCATTGTCTATAATGTGAGTTCTTAGCCTCTTTTTGTTGTATATTAATGTGTAGATTTTCTGTAGTTCTCCCATGCCTTACCCAACTCCCTTTTCATCTCTCTTGTGGCCTTTGTATTTCATGTACTGTCCTTTCATCTCCTTTGTTTCCTCTTTATGACCTTTTGCTCCCTTTTTGTAGAGAACATGACTTCTTATAGACTAATAAAGACCTAGCTATTTTCAGACAGAGTAGGAATTGTGGATTTTCCTTGGCTCCATTACCGCTTGCTTTTAGCTTTTCTGAGCACCTTCTCAAAGCTCTAGCTTTTTGGCAAGTCGTGTGCATTAAGTCTTGACTCTCTTCCCTGGGTCTGGTACACATTCTCCTAGAGGAACTTTGGCCTGCTAGCATGAGATTATCGCCTCACTTCTGATGCATGGTTTTCTGATATACTTTAATTGGTTTGGGGAGTGTACATTTCTCCATCACTTGGTGTTTCCTTCACTGTGAGGAGAGGTTCACTAGGATAATTTTCCTGGCCTCTCTCTTCTCCTTTACTCTTAGCTTCCCTGGAAGGAGGAGTGGGGGATTACCTAAGTCATAAGTTTGGGGAAGTGGGCACAGATATCCCTTATCTAGGAAGCTGCCTTGCTGATAAAGAGTAGAATCTTCTGATTATTGTTGTCTTCCATGCTGTAAGAGATGCAGGGGCAGGCCTTGCCTCTGGAATAAACAGACTGACATTTTAGGGGTGTAACCTCAAAGCCCCCAACATCTGAAATGTTGGGTGTGAACATTGGTGAATAAATAGGGATTTAAATTCTGGGTGACAAAATATCTACTGGAGAGGCGTTTATGAAGTAGGGTAAGTATTTTTGAGCTTTAGACTTTAGAGTATACTCAGGAGATTTTGACTTGGGCAATGTAAGAGGTTATATTAAAGCCAGGTGAGTTTTTACAGTTGTATAGATATAGCTTTTAACTTCTGCAAGAGGCTTTCAGTCTTAAGCCACCTCATATTTTGACCTTGGCAGGTGACTACAGCTTATGTCAGGATATTACAGCTTATACTTCTACAGAGCAAAGCTGCACACACTGGACCTTAAGGAAAGACATGGTCCCTAGCAAGACAATACACCCCTTGGCAAAGCTGCTGCATAGACTTCAGTGGCCTCAGGTGACCTCAGGGTGTGCACTACTGCTGCATCCCAAAACTTTGACCGTGGCACTGGTCTCGGTCCACATGTGTGGACCTCTTGGAAACCTCAGCACACACAGGTGGATCTAGAGAACACAGTTAGTGGGCATAGCTGAGGCAAGAATGTGAATTCTAGGGGCAAATAAACATTTTAATTTGTAGCTCTTTTAGTACTTGGTGGGCAGGAAAATGTTTGTGCTTTTAAAATACAAGCCAGCTGAATCCATATGGACTAAAAGAACTTTTGAGGTTTAAGCTTTAAATTATTACTGCCACAAGGAGGCTTCTGTTGTATAGTAATGCTCCATATTTTGATCTGGGTGATGGTTACTTGGATGTGTTCACTTTGTGAAAAAATTATTTTGAGATATATACTTGATTTGTACACTTTTCTCTATATGAATGTTTTACTTTAAAAAAAAGTTGTATGGAAAATGATTAGTTCCAAACCTATGTGAAAGCATTTGTCTGTCTGCCCCAGATCCATCTATATTTTAATTAAATGTCTTATTACTCAAACAACTATCAATCAGGTATTCTCTTACATGAATCCAAACATATCCTAATATGTTATGCATTTCACTTAAGTGTACTAATTTATTGACATAAAGTTCATGATAGTTTCTATAATATTTAAAGACTTTAAGAGAATTATGTCCCGGGGCGCCTGGGTGGCTCAGATGGTTAAGCGTCTGCCTTCGGCTCAGGTCATGATCCCAGGGTCCTGGGATCGAGTCCCGCATCGGGCTCCCTGCTCCTTGGGAGCCTGCTTCTCCCTCTGCCTCTCTCTCTCTCTCTCTGTCTCTCATGAATAAATAAATAAAATCTTTAAAAAAAAAAAAGAATTATGTCCCCCTTTTCATTCCTGGTATTATTCATATGTAATCTTTTTTTTTTAACAACTGATAATCAATTTATTTAAAAGGTTGATTTAAGCATTTGCAATGGTGACTTCCACCTCAACTCTTGACTCAGTACTGATGGAAGTAATCTGCTTAACAATCTCAGAAGGACTGTGCAAATCAGTCAGTTGCTTGTGGATCCTCATCTGAAAATGATCCCAAACCTCCACTTTAGCCGCGACTGCCTCTTCCTCAAAGAGCCATATGTAATCTTATTAATAATCAATCTTGTTATAAGTTTATCTATTTTAACACCTGCTTTGTCTTTATAGATCCCTCTATGGCGTCATTTTATCTCTATTTCATTAAGTTTTGTTTTTACTTGTATTATTTCCTCTGATACACTTTCTTTCTTACTCTGCTTTTTAAGATCGTTTCTTGTTCTTTTCTGATTTGCAGTTAAATTGTGATATGTTTCTGTTGAATTTCATTTTTTTCTTAAGATTTTTATTTATTTGAGAGAGAGAGAATGAGAGATAGAGAGCACGAGAGGGAAGAGGGTCAGAGGGAGAAGCAGACTCCCCGCTGAGCAGGGAGCCCGATGCGGGACTCGATCCCGGGACTCCAGGGTCATGACCTGAGCCGAAGGCAGTCGCTTAACCAACTGAGCCACCCAGGCGCCCTTGAATTTCATTTTATTTATTCCCTCGAGATTTTGTGGGGCTTTCTGGATCTAAGGATTGATCTCTCTCAACAACCCTGAAAAATTCTTTATCTTCAAATATCGCTTCATCCCCAATCTCTCCATCATCTCCTTCTGGAACTCCACTGAGCTATATGTTGGACTTTTTCATTCTGTCCTCCATTTCTCTTAACCCTTCATTCATATTTTCTCTTTGAATCCATGGACAGCATTCTGGATAAATTCTTTGGATCTATCTTTTACTGCACTGGTTCTCTTTTTGATTGTGTCTTGTCGACTATTTAATCAATCCTTGACTATTTAATTAACATCATGTATTTTTTATTTATAGAAGTTCTACTTTGTTCTTTAAAAAAAATCTTCTTGGTTGTTCGTTATGGTTTCTTTTCCTGCTCATAGTTTGTTGGTCCTGCTTTTATTTCTTGAAGCATATTAAACATAATCATTTTAGATTATTTCATTGATAAAAATTCAATATATGGAGTCTTTACATGTCTGCTTCTGCTGTTTATTGGTTTTCTGGCTCTCACTCAGGATATCTTTTGCTTGTAGGAGTTTTGTGGCTCTCAATGTGAACTATTACTTACCTTGAAATTTACCCTCAGTAATTCTTTGAGACTTGGGTTAAAAATAAGCTCTTCTTTTTTTTTTTTTTCTGGTTTATGAAAATATATTATTGTCATGTTTTAGCCATCAAAACTTATGATCTTGGTTTTTCCTTCTTGCCTCTGTATAAGGCCGAAAGAGAGACATTGGCTACTTTGACAACCTTTAAGCGAACTCCAGGAATGTCAACAACAGCATGCTAGCAACCAGAACCTCATCATTTTCCTCAATAAAATTCAAACAACCATCGTTGAGTACAAAAACTGTAATTTTTTTTTTTTTTGCTATTCTTAACCAGCTGGACTCTGACACACTTCCTGATGGCAAAATTTGGCTGCTTGGCTTCAACCCTTACTTTTTCCAGCATAATTCCTTTTGCAGGAAAAGTGCCTCCAAAAGGGTTGGCTTTTAGAACTGTGACCCAATTGGCTTTCTTGTACTGTTCATCATGCCACTTCTGATCTCGTCAGTGGCTGTAGAACTTCCTGGCAGTATGGAGACCGTGACACTTGCCCATCCTGCCAGTGCTGTGACCCTGAGCTAAAGAGAGAAGCAGGGCAGCAAAAATAAGCTCTTCCTAAGAAAGTGTTTGCTTCTGCCAGTTGTCATATTTCTACTTAAAACTTTTCTAACCACGGGCGCCTGGGTGGCTCAGTCGTTAAGCGTCTGCCTTTGGCTCAGGTCATGACCCTAGGGTCCTGGGATCGAGTCCCGCATCAGGCTCCCTGCTCGGCAGGAGACCTGCTTCTCCCTCTCCCACTCCCCCCGCTTGTGTTCCTGCTCTCGCTGTGTCTCTCTCTGTCAAATAAATAAATAAAATCTTTAAAAAAAAAAAAAAAACTTTTCTAACCACATGGGCAACAGAAATTCCAACCGAAAACATTTATGAGGTCTGGTGTATTAGTTATCTATTGCCTAACAAATTACTAACTTAGCAGCTGAAAGCAATAAACATTTTTTTTTCAAAGATTTTATTTATTTATTTGACAGAGAGAGACACAGTGAGAGAGGGAATACAAAACAAGGGGGATTGGGAGAGGGAGAAAGAAGCTTTCCGCTGAGGGGGCCTGCGTGGCTCAGTTGGTTAAGCGACTGCCTTCGGCTCAGGTCATGATCCTGGAGTCCCCGGATCGAGTCCCACATCGGGCTCCCTGCTCAGCGGGGAGTCTGCTTCTCCCTCTGACCCTCTTCCCTCTCCTGCTCTCTATCTCTCATTCTCTCTCTCAAATAAATGAATAAAATCTTTAAAAAAAAAAAAAAGAAGAAGAAGAAGAAGCTTTCTGTTGAGCAGGGAACCCGATGCGGGGTTCGATCCCAGGACCCTGGGATCATTACCTGAGCTGAAGGCAGACACTTAACGACTGAGCCACCCAGGCGCCCCAGCAATAAACATTTATTATCTTCAAGTAGTCTCTATAGAATCTGGGAATAACTTAGATGAGTGGTTTTAGCTCAGGGTCTCACTTGAGGCTGCATTTAAAATGTCAGCAAGGACTGTAGACATCTAAAGCCTTCACTGGAAATCAAAGATGAAAAATGTGAAATGGTATTCAGTGAAGTTTCCATCCTACTACCGATCCCATCTACATGGTTTTAAACACTCCCCCAGTACAAGTGCCCAGTGTTAAATTTTGGGGGTATATTTCCAAATAATTTTTATATATACCTGCAATACATATACACAAATGTAATATATGATTACATAAGTGGTAATCATATATTAAACAATACTCAGTATCTTGAATTATTTATTTCAGCTATGGATCTTGTTCTTTCCATAGAAGTCCATAGAGATGTGTTTTAAGTTTTCCAAATGTGTGCATTTAAAACTTATGTTCTTTGGGGTGCCTGGGTGGCTCAGTCAGTTAAGTGTCTGCCTTTGGCTTGGGTGGTGATCCTAGGGTCCTGGGATTAAGCCCCACATCAGGCTCTCTGCTCAGCAGGGAGCCTGCTTCTCCCTCTCCTCTGCCTACCACTCTGCCTACCTGTGCTCTCTCTCTCTCTGTCAGGTAAATAAATAAAATCTTTAAAAATAATAACAATAATAATAAATAAAACTTATGTTTTTTAAAAGATGTATTTATTTATTTTAGAGAGAGAGAGCAGGGGTGGGGAGAGGGGCAGAGGGAGAAGGAAAGATAACCTCAAGCAGACGCCCTGCTTCGCGCCTGGGTGGCTCAGTTGGTTAAGCGACTGCCTTCCGCTCAGGTCATGATCCTGGAGTCCCGGGATTGAGTCCCACATCGGGCTCCCTGCTCAGCAGGGAGTCTGCTTCTCCCTCTGACCCTCTTCCCTCTCGTGCTCTCTATCTCTCATTCTCTCTCTCTCAAATAAATAAATAAAATCTTAAAAAAAAAAAAAAGCAGATCCCCTGCTGAGCACGCAGCCCGATGCAGGGCTCGATCCCATGACCCTGAGATCATGACCTGAGCCAAAATCAAGAGTCAGATGCTTAACCAGCTGAGCCACCCAAACAACCCTAAGTTATGTTTTTATTATTGATTTCTAATTGTATCTCATTATGATCAGAAAATGTGGCCAACACAATAGTAAGGTTTTTTTGGTATTTCTTGATCCTTGCTTCCTAGCTTGGTATGTGCAGGTATGTTGATATTTAAAATATCCCCATTCAAGTCCCCTGTTTAGCTTGTGATCCTGGAGAATGACTGAGTGTCATAAAATTTATCAGATAGTGATTCCAATTACAGCTATTGTTCTAGAAATGGTATATTGCCTGGGACAAATCAAACCAGCTGTTATGCATGTATCGATCTTGCAAAAGATTTTTAAAAAATCGATATCAGTTTGTAAGGATCATCAGATGCTATTTGCTTTGACCTAGAAGAGCCTATAATACACCTTCATAGATTTGCTCAAGTTTACTTTCTTTATAATCTAATATAATCCAAAGAAATTTTGCTGGTGCTGACATCACAAGATCACACTAATCACACATTAATGCTATATTGCTATTTGTACCTGTTCAACTGGAAGGACCAAGTACTTAAACACTTTTAGGGAGACTTCCACTTCTAAACATGGAAGTAGCAGGGACAAGATGTACTCCACAACCTTAAATGACTAAAAACACAGACAAGGGACACGTGACTGGCTCAGTCACTAGAGCATGCAACTCTCAATATCGGGATTGTAAGTTCAAGTCCCACGTTGTGTGTAGAGATTACTTACAATCTTAAGAAAAATAAAAAAACAGAAAAACATCCATAAATACAGAAAACAAACTGGACATTGCCAGAGGGGAGAGCCTTAAATAGAGAGAACAAACAGTGGATGTCAGAGGGGATGGGCAAAATGGGTGGAGAGTGGGAGGTAAGAGTTTCCAGTTATGGAGCACCTGGGTGGCTGTCAGTAAAGTGTCTGACTCTTGATTTTGACTCAGGTCATGATCTCAATGAGAGATAGAGCCCCAGGTTGAGTTCTATGCTGAGCATGGAGGCTGCTTAAGATTCTCTCTCTCCCTCTGCTTCTCCCCCCACGCTCATATGCACTCATGTGCACTCTCTTTCTAAAAAAAACAAAAAACAAAAAAGAAAATTCCAGTTATGGAGTGCATAAGTTACAGGGATAAGAGGTACAACACAGAAATATAGTCAATGATATCATAATTGTGTTGTATGGTGACAGATGTTAGCTAAACTTATGGTGAGCGTAGCATAACATATAGACTTCCTGAATCATTATGTTGTACACCTGAAACCAATTAACATTGTGTGTCAATAATACTTCAATTAAAAAAAAAAGGGATTTCCTAAAGTGGACAAGAGGCAATGCAGAAGAGTGGTCCCAGGGAGAACAGGAAGAGAAAATGAATCACCTAGCAACATAGCGGGAGATAGTTTCTTGATGTCAGCACAGTGAACAGAAACACGACCCAGGGTCTCCTTGAGTTGAGGAGTGTAGTTGAGAATTTGGACAGATCAAGGCATCTATAATTTACAGGGCAAAATATTGGAGAGGAAAGAGCTGCAGAGATATACAGGGGATTTCCCTTTAGTCTTCAGTTGTATACTGATCAACACATAGTGTGAGAAAACTGCCATAGACCAGTGAAAAAACCACTGGGTAGAAGATGCAGAGTAACTCTCAGAAAATATACAGGGTTGGGGCGCCTGGGTGGCTCAGTTGGTTGGGCGACTGCCTTCGGCTCAGGTCATGATCCTGGAGTCCCGGGATTGAGTCCCACATCGGGCTCCCTGCTCAGCGGGGAGCCTGCTTCTCCCCCAACCCTCCCCCCCTCTCATGTACTCTCTCTCTCTCTCTCATTCTCACTTTCTCAAATAAATAAATAAATCATTAAAAAAAAAAAAGAAAATATACAGGGTTGAAAATAGTTCATACTCCCAACAATCAGAGTGGAGCAAACTTGTAATACACCGGGCTAGTGTAGAATACCGAGAAGGATTGCCTCAGTAGTGGGGCCAATAACTCTGGAATAAAGACAGCACTGAGTTTACCTAACAAAGCTGAAAAGCAACCCATGAAAGGACCAAACTATTTCCAAGTAATTTAACAGCATCCCAGAATAAACACAATATTTACAATATTTAGACTACCAAAAAAAAAAAAAAATTCACCCAAGAATGTAAAATTCACACTGTCTCTCATCCCATAAAAAATTATTAGGGGGATGCCTGGGTGGCTCGGTTAAACATCTGCCTTCAGCTAAGGTCATGATCTCAGGGTCCTGGGATTGAGTCCCACATCAGGCTCCATGCTCAGCAGGGAGCCTGCTTCTCCCTCTGCTGCTCCCCCTGCTTGTGCTCTCTCTCTCTCTCTCTGATAAACAAACAAATAAAATCTTAAAAAAAAATTATTAGGCAGCAGATACATGGGAAAATACAATCCATAATGAGGAGAAAAATCAAATTATAGAAATAGATTCAGAGCGGCACCTGGGTGTCTCAGTAGGTTAAGTGTCTGCCTTCAGCTCAGGTCATGATCCCAGGGTCCTGGGATCGAGTCCCACATTGGACTCCTTGCTCAGTGGGGAGACTGCTTCTCCCTCTGCCCCTCTCCCTGTGTGCAAGTGTGGGTGCTCTCTCATGCAGTCTCTCTCTCTGACAAATAAATAAATAAAATCTTGAAAGAAAGAAAGAAATGACACAAATGAGGGGCACCTGGGTGGCTCAGTTGGTTGGGCGTCTGCCTTCAGCTTGGGTCATGGTCACAGGGTCCTGGGATCCAGCCCCATGTCAGTCTCTCTGCTCATGGGGGAGCCTGCTTCTCCCTCTCCCTCTGCCTGCCACTCCCTCTGCCAGCTGCTCCCCTTGCCTGTGCTCTCTCAAATAAAAATCATAAAAAAAAATAAATGACACAAATGATAGGCATTTATTCCATAATTTCAAAAAAGTACAAGAAATTATGAGAATGTTGAAAGGCATGGAAGATATTTTTTAAAATTCACATATAACTGGGACACCTGGGGTGCTCAGTCAGTTAAGCATCCACCTCTTGATTCTGGCTCAGGTCATGAAATTGAGCCCTGTATGGAACTCCATGCTCAGCACAGAGTCTGCTTGTCGCTGTCCCTGCCCCTATCCATGCTCGCACACATTCTCTCAAATAAATTTTTAAAAAGTCTTTAAAAAACATATAAAATTCCCATTTAACTTTTTATTTTTTAAAAAGTTTCTTATTTTATTATTATTATCATTATTATTATTTTAAGTAAGCTCTACACCCAACGTGGGGCTTAAATTCATGACCCTAAGATTAACAGTCACATGCTTTACTGCCTGAGCCAGACAGATGCCCCCACATAGAATTTTTAGAGATGAAAAATACAATGGATGGTATTTGTATTAATGTGTTAGGGCCTCCATAACAGAACCACAGGCTGGATGGCTTAATCAACAGTTTATTGGGGCGCCTGGGTGGCTCAGTCGTTAAGCATCTGCCTTCAGCTCAGATCATGATCCCAGGGTCCTGGGATTGAGCCCTGCCTCAGGCTCCCTGCTCTGCAGGAAGCCTGCTTCTCCCTCTCCCACTCCCCCTGCTTGTGTTCCCTCTCTCACTGTGTCTCTCTCTGTCAAATAAATAAATAAAATCTTTAAAAAAAAATAAAACAAAACAAAAGTTTATTTTCTCACAGTTCTGGAGGCTAATGTTCAAGATCAAGTTTCCAGCAAAGTTTGCTTCTAATAAGGACTCTTCCTTTGACTAACAGATGGCCACCTTCTTGCTTTGTCCTCACATGGCCTTTTCTCTGTATGCAAACACTTTGAATTTCTCTTCCTCTTATAAGGACATCAGTTCTATTAGGTTAGGCCCCACCCTTATGGTCTCATTTTACCTTAATTACTTCCGTAAAGGCCCTATCTCCAAATAAAGTAATATTGGGGATTAGGGTTTCAACATACGACCTCTGAGGGGGGACACAATTCAGTTTATAAAAGGATTAGTAACAGATTAGACACAACAGAAAAATGATTAGAGAACTTGAAGATGTTGCAATGGAAACTGTACAAAATGAAACACACAAAAGGAAAAAGAACATTGAAAAATACAAGCAAAACACGGTGACATATGGGACAACTTCAAGTGGCCCAATATACACAGTCCCTGAAAGTGAAGCAAGGGTCAAGCAGAAGAAATATTTTAAAGCCTAATGGATAAAAAATTTTCCAAACTGCTGAAAATTATAAATTCACAGATCTGGGACGCCTGACTGGCTCAGTTGGTAGACCATGCAACTCTTGATCTCTGGGTCATGAGTTCAAGCTCCACATTGGGTGTGAAGTCTACTTAAAAAGAAAAAAAAAATGTTTAACTTAAATCTGCAGATCCAAGAATGTCAACAAACCTCAAACCTAAGATAGAGGAACAAAAGTACATCACAATCAAATTGCTTAGAACTACTGATAAAGAGAAAATCATCTTAAAAACATATTTTAAAAGGCAACTTATTTACTATAAGTAAATACTATAAGACTATAAAGATAATGCAGCAGATTTCTCTGTCAAATAAATAAATAAAAATCTAAAAACAAACAAACAAACAAACAATGGCCAAATAAAGACGTTTTCAGCATACAAAATCTGAAGAAATTCATACAAGCACACCTGAAGTACAAGAATGTTAAAGGAAACCTCCAGAAAGGAGAATATTATCAAATGGAAATCTGAATCTATACCAAAAAATGAAGAGCTCTAGAAATGATAAATATGTGGGTGAATGTGAAAGACCTTTTAAAGTTATTTAAGTTTATGGGACACCTGGGTGACTCAATTGGTTAAGCATTGGCCTTCCACTCAGGTCATGATCCCAGGGTCCTGGGATCGAGCCCCGCATCGAGCTTCTTGCTCAGCAGGAGCCTGCTTCTCCTTCTCCCTCTACCTGCCAATCCCTTTGCTTGTGCTTGTGCTCTCTTTCTGTCAAATGAATAAATAAAATCTTTTTTAAAATAAATAAAAGTTATTTAAATTTAAATTTCTTTCATAGAAAACTGACAGGGCACATGGCTGGTTCAGTTGGTAGAGCATGTGACTCTTGACCTTGGGGTTGTGAGTTTGAACCCCATGTTAGGTGTAGAGATTACTTGATAATAAAATCTTAAAAAAAAACCCAAAAACTGTCTATTAAAGCAAACGTAACAGGGGTACCTGGGTGGCTCAGTCGGTTAAGCATCTAACTCCTGATCTCAGCTCAGGTCTTGATCTTAGGGTTGTGAGATCAAGCCCCACATAGAGGGCGCCTGGGTGGCTCAGTTGGTTAAGCGACTGCCTTCGGCTCAGGTCATGATCCTGGAGTCCCGGGATCGAGTCCCACATCGGGCTCCCTGCTCAGCAGGGAGTCTGCTTCTCCCTCTGACCCTCTTCCCTCTAGTGCTTTCTATCTCTCATTCTCTCTCTCTCTGAAATAAATAAATAAAATCTTTAAAAAAAAAAAAAAAAAAGCCCCACATAGAACCTACTTTGAAAGGAAGGCAGGAAGGCAGAGAGAAAGGGAAGGAAGGAAGGAAGGAAGAAAGAAAGAAAGAAAGAAAGAAAGAAAGAAAACAAAACAAATTCCAAACACTTGAGCTAAAGGGCAATGAAAAAGATAAAATAGAATCATAAAAAATGCTCAGTCCAAAAGAGTTTTTTACTTTTTTTTTTAAGATTGTATTTACTTATTTGAGAGAGGGAGATGAGCAGGGGAGGGAGGAGTAGAGGGATAGCAACAAGCAGACTCCCCACTTAGTGGGGAGCTCAACACTGGGCTCTATCCCAGGTCCCTGAGATCATGACCTGAGCCAAAGTCGGACGCTTAACTGACTGAGCCACCCAGGCGCCCCCAAAAGAGTTTTTTCTTTTTTTTAAAGAGAGACAAAGAGAGAACAATGAGCAGATGGAACAAACAGAAAGAAATTAGCAAATAGGATAACTTTAAATTCAACATCATTAAACAATTTTAAATCTTCTTAACCTCCCAATTTAAAAAGAGATTTGCAAATTGTATTTTAAAAAAGCAATATCCAGGGGCACCTGGGTGGCTCACTCAGGAAGCAGACTCTCTTTTTTTTTTTTTTTTAAGATTTTATTTATCCATTCGACAGAGAGAGACACAGCCAGAGAGGGAACACAAGCAGGGGGAGTGGGAGAGGGAGAAGCAGGCTTCCCGCGGAGCAGGGAGCCCTATGCGGGGCTCGATCCCAGGACCCTGGGATCATGACCTGAGCCGAAGGCAGACGCTCAACAACTGAGCCACTCAGGCACCCCTAGGAAGCAGATATTTGATTTCCGCTCAGGTTATGGTCTCAGGGTCCTGGGATCAAGCCCCATCCATGTCCAGCTCCATGCGCAGTGTGGAGTCTGCTTCAGGATTCTCTCTCCCTCTGGCCCCCTTTCTCTGTCCTGTCTAAAATAAATAAATGAAACTTTTAAAAAATAAAAATAAAACATTTAAAAAAGCAATATCCAACAAATACAACTATCAGGAAACTCGTTTTATTCATTTACTTATTTATTCATTTATTTATTTATATTTTGAGATTTTATTTTTAAGTAATCTCTACACCCAATGTAGGGCTCAAACTTACAACCCAGAGATCAAGAGTCACATGCTCCACTGACAGATCCAGCCAAGTACCCCAAGAAACTCATTTTAAAATAAAGACACAAATAGGGGCAACTGGCTAGCTCAGTCAGTAGAGTGTGCGAATCTTGTGCATAGAGCTCACTTAAAAAAAATCAACTAGATTTAGGGGCGCCTGGGTGGCTTAGTCATTAAGTGTCTGCTTTTGGCTCAGGTCATGATCTCAGGGTCCTGGAATCGAGCCCCACATCGGGCTCCCTGCTCCACGGGTGGCCTGCTTCTCCCTCTCCCACTCCCCCTGCTGGTGTTCCCTCTCTCGCTATGTCTCTCTCTGTCAAATAAATGAAATCTTTAAAAAAAAATCAACTGGATTTAATGAAAACTTTATATATATATTATAAATATATAAAAATATATATAATATATAAATATATATTACATATTATATATATAATAAAGACACAAATAGAATAAAAGTAAAAGGATGTAAAATGATATACCATGCTAACATAAAAGAAAGATGGAGAGCTATTTAACTTCCAGGATGGCATTAAGGAACTCCAAAAATCTGGGGCGCCTGGGTGGCTCAGTCGTTAAGCATCTGCCTTCAGCTCAGGTCGTGATCCCGGGATCCTGGGATAGAGCCCTGCATTGGACTCCCTGCTCCACGGGAAGCCTGCTTCTCCCTCTCCTACTCCCCCTGTTTGTGTTCACTCTCTCGCTGCATCTCTCTCTGTCAAATAAATAAATAAAATCTTAAAAAAAAAAAAAAGAAATTTATAAAAAAAAAAAAAAAAGGAACTCCAAAAATCAGTGCCTCCATAAAGGCAATGAGAAATCTGGATTAAAAAAACTGCCAAAATCCATCAGGGAAATCCAAATCAAAACCTCAATGAGATACCACCTCACACAAGTCAGAATGGCTAAAATTAACAAGTCAGGAAATGACAGATGTTGGCAGGGATGTGGAGAAAGGGGAACCCTCCTACATTGTCGGTGGGAATGCAAGCTGGTGCAACCACCCTGGAAAACAGTATGGAGGTTCCTCAAAAAGTTGAAAATAGAGCTACCATATGATCCAGCAATTGCACTACTAGGTATTTACCACAAAGATACAAGTGTAGGGATCTGAAGGGGTACGTGCACCCCAATGTTTATAGCAGCAATGTCCACAATAGCCAAACTGTGGAAAGAGCCAAGATGTCCATCAACAGATGAATGGATAAAGAAGAAGTGGTATATATACACAATGGAATATTATGCAGCCATCAAAAGGAATGAGATCTTGCCATTTGCAACGACGTGGATGGAACTGGAGGGTGTTATGCTGAGTGAAATAAGTCAATCAGAGAAAGACATGTATCATATGACCTCACTGATATGAGGAATTCTTAATCTCAGGAAACAAACTGAGTGTTGCTGGAGTGGTGGGGGTTGGGAGGGATGGGGTGGCTGGGTGATAGACATTGGGGAGCATATGTGCTATGGTGAGCGCTGTGAATTGTGCAAGACTGTTGAATCACAGATCTGTACCTCTGAAACAAATAATGCAATATATTTTAAGAAAAAAAAGAAGAAGAAGATAGCAGGAGGGGAAGAATGAAGGGGAGTAAATCGGAGGGGGAGACGAACCATGAGAGACGATGGACTCTGAAAAACAAACTGAGTGTTCTAGAGGGGAGGGGGGTGGGGGGACGGGTTAGCCTGGTGATGGGTATTAAAGAGGGCACATTCTGCGTGGAGCACTGGGTGTTATGCACAAACAATGACTCATGGAACACTACATCAAAAACTAATGATGTAATGTATGGTGATTAACATAACAATAAAAAATTTAAAGAAAAAAAACCCTGCCAAAATCAACTTTTTCAAGCCCTTGAAATTAAACAAAGTCTTTTGATAATCTAAGAGGGTTTATTCACAAAAAATGTCCGACTCTCAGTAAGAACAATAACCTTTTGGGCATCTTAACTTTCCCTAATCCAATACCCCTTCTCCCACTTTCCAAGTACCATTTAAAGCTGATAACCTCACAACTACAGTAGCTATGAAAACCAGCAGGCTAGCAGCTGTTGGAGAGGGGAAAATGGATTTAGAGTTCCCCAAAAGCCCCAATCCCAGAGAATTGTCACTATTTGACTTGTCTGGCAGCTCATTGAAAAGTGCCATTTTCAGAGCTTGTCTTTATTTGACCTGAATCAGAACTCAATCTTTTAGAATAGTCCTAACCACGGGGAATTTATCAAAAACAATCAGTGGCAGTTTTTTAACATTGAAGCTGCCAGAGGTGTTAACAGCTGTGGCTAAGAATAGGCTGATGAAAAATCTTAAAAGGAAAAGTTGGAGACTAATATGTCCACAGGGAGAGTTGTGAAGATCTGACAGAGTCCTGGGAACCTGGGAATTTGTAATGCCATATGCATGGTATATGCACATCCAAGAAAGGCCTAAGAAGACCATAATGTCTCAATGCTGGCTGACTTCAAGGTTTTGCTCAAGCAAGTGAAGGCTAATAACAGGTGTAAACTGCCTGACAAATCACTGAAACCATATCCCAATACACACAGAGTCATTTAGCAAAACCTGGAAGACTTATTTCTTTAAGATATTTGAGGAAATCTCTATTCAATCATTAAATTGGCTACTAAGCTAACTCAGCAAAGAGTTCATATAACAAAGAATATACACTGTACAGAATTAATCCAGGAAACTCATTAAACAAATCTTGAGAGGGTGAGTATCTGATTTACAAAGTTGCCACACTGTATAATTTAAAGATTTATTTTATTTATTTATTTTAGAGAGAAAGAGATAGAGAGGGCTGGGGGAGGGGCAAACTGAGAGGGACAAGAAGACTCCACACTGAGCATAGAGGCTGACGTGGGACTTGATCACATGACCCAAAGATCATGACCTGATCCAAAATCAAGAGTTGGATGCTCAACCGACTGAGTCACCCAGGCACCCCACCACATTGCATAATTTAAAATGTACAGTTTAGGGGCGCCTGGGTGGCTCAGTTGGCTAGGCGACTGCCTTCGGCTCAGGTCATGATCCTGGAGTCCCGGGATCAAGTCCCACATCAGGCTTCCTGCTCAGCGGGGAGTCTGCTTCTCCCTCTGACCCTCTGACCCTCTTCTCTCTCGTGCTTTCTCTCTCATTCTCTCTCTCTCTCAAATAAATAAATAAAATCTTTAAAAATAATAATAAAATGTACAGTTTAGGGGCGCCTGAGTAGCTCAGCTGGTTAAGTGTCTGCTTTCAGCTCAGGTCATGATCCCAGGGTCCTGGGATTGAGCCCTGCATCAGGCTCCCTGCTCACTGGGGAGACTGTTTCTCCCTCTCCCTCTGCCTGCCACTCCCCCTTCTTGTGCTTGCTCTCTCTCTTGTGCTCTCTGTCAAATAAATAAATAAAATCTTAAAAAATAATAATAAAATGTACAGTTTATGGGGCGCCTGGTGGCTCAGTTGGATAAGCATCTGCCTTTGGCTCAAGTCATGATCTTGGGGTCCTGGGAATGAACACTGCATGGGGCTCCCTGCTCAGCAGGGCGTCTGCTTCTCTCTCTCTCTCCCTCTGTCTCTGCCCCCTTGTGCGCGCTCTCTCTCTCTCTCAAATAAATAAATAATCTTTTAAAAATAAATAAAATGTCCAGTTTTCAACAAAAAAAAATTATGTAGATATGTGAGAATTTATGAGATATATAAAGAAACCAAAAAGTGTGTCTCACTAGATGGACTGAACAGTAGATTTCAACAGGCAGAAGAAAGAATCAGTGAACATAGAGAAAAGTCAATTGAGATATCCATTCTGAAGAATTGAAATAAAAAAGAATGAAGAAAATGAACTGAGGTTTGAGACCTCTGGAACATCATCAAGTGAACCAACATAAACATAACTGATGTCTCAGAAAGAGGAGAGGGAAAATGGGCAGAAAGAATATTCAAAGAAATAAAAGCCAAGGCCCCTGGGTGACTGTTTTTAGGTGTCTGCCTTCAGCTCAGGTCATGATCCCAGGGTCCTGGGATTGAGCCCCACATCGGGCTCCCTGCTTAGTGGAGAGCCTGCTTCTCCCTCTCCCACTCCCCCTGTTTCTGTTTCCTCTCTCACTGTGTCTCTGTCAAATAAATAAATAAAATCTTTAAAGAAAAAAAAAGATTGTTTAAAAAAAAAGAAAGAAATAACACCCAGAAATTTCTGAAAAACATTAGTTGGTACATCCAAGAAGCCCAATGAACCCTCAGGGTAAACTAAATGGCATCCACACCTTGATATGTCATAGAAAAATAATCAAAAGACCAAGAATTTTGAAAGCAGCAAGAGAAACATGACTCATCACATACAAGAGATCCTCAATAAGTAACAGCTGGTTTCTCATTGGAAACAATGGAGGCCAGAAAGCAGTTGAATGATCTATTCAACATGCTATTGTCAACCAAGAGTTCAATATCCAGCACAACTATCCCTCAGAAAATGAAGGAGAAATTAAGAAGACATTTCCATATAAACAAAAACTGATATAATTCAGGGATGCCTAGGTGGCTCAGTAGGTTATACATCTGACTTCAGCTCAGGTCATGATCTTGGAGTCTTGGGATCAAGCCTCGAGTCAGGCTCCCTGCTTCCCCCTCTCCCCAGCTTCTCTTCTCTCTCTCTCTCTCAAATAAACAAATAAAATCTTTAAAAATTAAAAAAATGAATGAAAGTTGAATGAATGAATGAATGAATGAATGGATAAATAAATAAATAAAAGACAGAAGATAGATTAGTGGTTGCCAGGGAATAATAGGAAGTAGGGAGTGGTTGCCAGGGAATAATAGGAAGTAGGGAATAATAGGAAGTAGGGGCACATGGGTGGTTCGGATGGTTAAGCATCTGCCTTCGGCTCAGGTTGTGATCCCAGGGTCCCAGGATGGAGCCCCTCATTGGGCTCCCTGCTCAGCGGGGAGCCTGCTTCTCCCTCTCCCTCGGCTGTTCCCCCTGCTTGTGCTCTGTCACTCTCTCTCTCAAATAAATAAAATAAAATCTAAATAAATGAAATAAAATAAAATAAAATAAAATAAAATAAAATAAAATAAAATCAGCCAAATGAAGAAACTCAATGGGCAGAATCTATATGTACCAAATTCAGAGCTCCAAGTTTCCTCTCCCTGTAGGGTATGAAATTTCTTTTTGGGTTGACGAAAATGTTCTGGAATTTCATAGTGGTGTTAAACCCACAACTCTGAATATATTAAAAGCTACTGAATTGTACACTTCAAAAGAGTAAACATTATGGTATGTGAAATGTATTTCAATACAGGTGTTAACAAAAAAGAAAAGAAAGTTGGAGTTTCTAGATTAGTATCAGACAAAGTATGTTTCAAATAAAAGAATATTACCAGGGCACCTGGGTTGTTCAGTCGGTTAAACATCTGCCTTCGGCTCAGGTCACGATCTTAGGTCCTGGGATCAAGCCCCATATCGGGTTCCCTGCTCAGTGGGGAGTCACTTCTCCCTCTCCCTCTGCCCTCTCCACCGCTCCTGTGCTCTCTCTCTCAAATAAATAAAATCTTAAAAAAAAACAAAAAATGAAAACAAATAAAATTATATTACCAAGGATAAAGAGAGTCATTCTGTAATGATAAAGATGTCCATTCAATTTACTGAAAGGACATAATAACCTTAATCACATTATAGCAGAGCATTTATGAAGAAAAAAACTGATAGAAATACAACTATAAATAGACAAAACCACAGTTATAACTAAATATTTCAATACCTGTCTCCCAACGATTGATACACATAGACAGAAAATAGGTAAATATATAGAAGACATGGCCCATACTATTAACCAATTTCACCTAGTTGACATTTACAGAACACCCAACACAACAACACATTTCTGTAGTAAGGAATTTGGCCTTGTTCAAAGAGAAGTCTGGCTTTTGCCCTCAGATTCTGGGAGGTGATCTGCCATACCTGATAGGAGTGTCTTTGTTTAGAAACTGGCCACATCAGTTTTTCTTAAGATTTATTTATTTATTTGTCAGAGAGAGAGAAAGAAATGTGTCAACAACATAGAAGTCACAGTCCTCAACATGTTCTTACCTGACACCAACTGTAAGTTCATGGTGTTCCCAAAATGACCCTGTTTTGATAATTTGCTAGAACTCACTGAAATTATATTCACAGTTACAGTTTATCAGGGAAAATGATACAGACTAAAATCAGCCAAATGGGGGCACATGGGTGGTTCAGATGGTTAAGCATCTGCCTTCGGCTCAGGTTGTGATCCCAGGGTCCCGGGATGGAGCCCCTCATTGGGCTCCCTGCTCAGCGGGGAGCCTGCTTCTCCCTCTCCCTCGGCTGTTCCCCCTGCTTGTGCTCTGTCACTCTCTCTCTCAAATAAATAAAATAAAATCTAAATAAATGAAATAATAAAATAAAATAAAATAAAATAAAATAAAATAAAATAAAATAAAATCAGCCAAATGAAGAAACCCAATGGGCAGAATCTATATGTACCAAATTCAGAGCTCCAAGTTTCCTCTCCCTGTAGAATCAGAATGCATTGTTTTTCTGACATTGGTGTGTGACAATCTACAAAGAATCATTCCTAACCACAAAAGCTCACCTGAGCTTCAGTGTCCAGAGTTTTTGTTGGGGCTTCATTGCATGGCAATGACTAATTGCTCACATGGTTGAATTCAGTCTGTAGGTTGCCTGATAGTGAATGACCCACCGTCCCTACACTAAGACTATTGTGTGTTGCCATACCCACCTTAAGATCTGATGTGCCTGGGACACCTGGGTGGCTCAGTCAGTTGTCTGCCTTCCACTCAGGTCATATCCCAGGGTCCTGGGATCGAATCCTGTATCAGACTCCTTGCTCAGCAGAGAGTCTGCTTCTCCCTCTGCCTGCTGCTTCCCCTGCTTGTGCTCTCTCTCTTGCTCTTTTTCAAATAAATAAATAAAATCTTTTTTAAGATTTATTTATTTATTTGAGAGAGCGAGAATGAGAGAGAGAGAGAGAGTACATGAGAGGGGGGAGGGTTAGAGGGAGAAGCAGGATCCTCGCTGAGCAGGGAGCCCGATGCGGGACTCGATCCCAGGACTCCAGGATCATGACCTGAGCCAAAGGCAGTTGCTTAACCAACTGAGCCACCCAGGTGCCCAATAAATAAAATCTTAAGGAAAAAAAAAAAAGAAGAACATATAAAGGAAAAGCCAATCCTGAAAAGTTAGAAATCCAATGTCTACAGTATCTTGTGAGACTGAGAAATCCTTGACATTATTGTTTGGTAATTGGGTGGGCAAGACCCAGATAGCTCCCTATATATGAGAAGAAGGAGACTTTCCACTTTGTGTGATGTCATCACCTAAATAATACACTTGGATCTGATAAAATTGGAGTTTATTCTTTTTTTTTTTTAAGATTTTATTTGTCAGAGAGAGAGAGAGCGCACAAGCAGGAGGAGCGGCAAGCAGAAGGAGAAGCGGCAAGCAGAAGGAGAAGCAGGCTCCCCACTGAGCAAGGAGCCCAACGTGGGACTCGATCCCAGGACCCTGGGATCATGACCTGAGTGGAAGGCAGATGCTCAGCTGACTGAGCCACCCAGGTGCCCCAGGGCCTCTGACCTTTTATTTCAGCTCAGGTTGTGGTATGGGGTTGTGCAACTGAGCCCTATACCAGGCTCTGTGCTCAGTGAGAAGTCTGCTTGTCCCTCTCCTCTCTCTCTCTCTCTCTCTCTCTCTCAAATAAACAAAATCTTTAAAAAAAAAATAATCTACTAAGATATTTTGTCTTATTTTTATACTTTTAAATATCCATCTATGCTTAAATTTTGATGTGTATAGTATTTAACATGATTTAATTTTGTGGCAATTCCATCCTGCATTTTCTATCCACATTTTGCATCTCTAGGTCCCAGAAAGACATGGATTAACCAGACTATAAATTTTTAGAACAATCCTAAAATCCTTGGTGAATTTTAATCTTTTTTGTGTGTGTGAAAATTAGTGAAGGCTTTAACTAGATTACGCCAATTTTATTTTGGCCAAGGTTTAAATGTATAAGTCCATTGATGTAGGGGGTGATTTCATTCACACCTTATTATAAGCCACTGTAAGGAGATATCGTCACTGAGAGGAATGTGTTTAGAAAAGAGCAGTGAAGGAAAAAAAGGGGTCCCAGTGACAGTACAGAAGGAGGAGAGGGAAGGCAGAGCAAAGTGGAGGAGGTAAAGGTGCAGGAAGGAGATCAAAAGAGAGGCCCATCGGAGGTTGGTCAGAAGAGTTTGGAGTGAGCCTTTAAGGGAAGCAATTTAAAATTTTTTCTGCTTTTCAGAGACCTTTTTACGAAAAAGAATGTGGACCATCAGGTCATTTGGAATTTTTGAATACTTTAATTCTAAGTCACCAGGCATGTAAATAATTTTGTTTACATATCAATTCCCAAGTGGTCATTGACATTTTAAATTGTGATAGAATCCTGCCAGAGCTTCATATATTAGGTGCCATTGGCACTATAATGTTTGTATGTGTAAGAAGTAGGACAATGACCTGGAAGTTCATTAAATAACTGATTGCCCATATTCAAATAATGATAACAGACAGGAGACAGTCATCAGCCCAGAGAACCTCAGTAGTATACCCACTTTGTCTGCAAGAGCCTTGAATCGTGCAAAACAATTCAAATCAAGAAGCTTATACCAAGGACAATAAAGTCTTAAGTGATGCTCAAGAGAAAAAGAGTGGTACATTTATCAGGCACAGGACCTACTCAGCTGTGCAGTCACTGAGACCCACAGGAGGGGAGATAGCAAAAGTTTCTACTTTATTGATCAGGCTGAGCAGCAGAGGGTCCAGGTCACAGTATCAGAAACTGGGAAAAGATCAGCCAGAACACTGTGAAAAACCAGACTTCATTCATAATGCTGCAGCATGAGAACCATTCCAAAAGGATGTTCTGTCTTGAGGAAGAAACTCGGAGATTTTGTAGAGATTTAGCTTAAGAAGTCAGCCTGAACTCAACTAGTTTTGAGACTACTTGGTCAAAAGTAGTTCTTGGAAGGGGGAAGTATTGTTTTCGCAGTTTTGTAGCCATTGGTTGGCACTACCAGCCAAAAGATACTAACATGCATAGGCAGCAGGCCACCAAGTATGGTCTGAAGGGAATGGGACAACATATAGCCTCTCAGAGGACAGAATTTCTGGCAATTTAATTCTTGGACCAAGAAACTCAAACCCAATCTCTTATCAAGGAAACAAATACTTGACCCAATACTATTGAGAATGTAGATATGTTACCTTTCACCTCAATATCCCTGTCCAGCAGGACCTGCCATATGCTCGACTGGTGACCCATGTCTGAAGCTGTTTTGGAAGTTTCCTTCATTCTCCTTTCCATGGAGGAGAACATCATTGCTCTGCTGTTTTTCTCCAATATTGCAAAGCAAGACTGCTACGGTGGTTAATTTGACTACTTAATCCATTGGGAGTCCTGGCTCTACTGCTTTCTAGCTGTGTGACCCACTTCGTGGTTATGCTTGACCCACAGTTGAAATTTTTAAACTTTGTCTTTCAGTGTGTATGTATGTTTCTATGTCTATAATTCAGGAAACTCTTCACCTCTCTTTGGGTGAATGTGAGATATTTTCCTACCTTCAGATGATATTACCAAATTATATTAAAAAATCTGTTAGAGGAGAACTATTTTGATTGGCTTAGAGATAAATAAGCACTTATATAAATTAAGCAGTCTTAAAATACCCAGAAATTAAGGAAACTGAACTTCTAATACTTTCAATGTGAAAAAAAGGACATTTTTATAGAAACTAACTCAAACATTTTAAGGTTTCAAGTTAACATAATTTAGACAAATCTCTGACAAACAAAACTAGTTTAATAATTTTGGTTTAATAAAAATATCTTTTTATTGGTTTAATAAAAATATCTCTGAATTGGGCACCTGGGTGGCTCAGATGGTTAAGTGTCTGCCTTCGGCTCAGGTCATGATCCCAGTGTCCTGGGATCGAGCCCCACATTGGGCTCCTGGCTCAGCGGGGAGCCTGCTTCTCCCTTTCCCTCTGCCTCTCTCCCTGCTCATGCTCTCTCTCTCTCTCTCTGTCTCTGTATCTCTGTATCTCAAATGAATAAATAAAGTCTTCAAAAAAAATTTTTAAAAAATATCTGAATTATAAACATCAAGTAAAATATTAGTGTACATTTTTATTCTACTTAGATATGTACTTAAACTTAATTGGTTTACTGATTGAATAAGCTAGCATTACTTCTACTTAATGTTTAGGATTACAAAAAGTGTAAATTTGTGTTTAACCAAATAGAATAATTATTCTAACAAACTTTATTTTAACAAATATTAATTTGAAGTTTCTTTTTTTTTTAAAGATTTATTTATTTATTTGAGAGAGAGGGAAAGAGAGAGATAGAGAGCACGAGAGGGCAGAGGGTCAGAGGGAGAAGCAGACTCCCTGCTGAGCAGGGAGCCCGATGCGGGACTCGATCCCGGGACTCCAGGATCATGACCTGAGCCGAAGGCAGTCGCTTAACCAACTGAGCCACCCAGGCGCCCCTGAAGTTTCTTTTTTTTAAATCCAATTTGAAGTTAGTTTTCCAGATCTTTGGGTAATTAAAACCTTGAACAATAAATTGAGTTGCTTAATGGATAGTCATTAGACAGCTAGATCATTTCTGAGATAAAATACTGAAATACTGATTGGTATAATTTAAGTTGTTATGCTTCTTATTGTTATATGCTACAGAAAGGCTATATCTTTGGGGTTTTTTTAAAGATTTATTTATTTATTTTGAGAGAGAGAGAGAGTGAGAGTGCATGTACGTGCATGGGGGAAGGGAAGAGGGAGAGAATCCTAGGCAGACTCCCACTAACATGGAGCCCAGAGCACGGAGCCTGAGGTGGGGCTCTCAGGCTGGATCTCACAAACTTGAGATCTGAGCCTGAGCCAAAATCAAGAATCTGCTGCTTAACCAACTGAGCCACCCAGGTGCCCCTGTATCTTTGGGCTTCATTTATACATTTATAAAGTGTATAATGCTGTGTGACTGACAGTGTGTAATTATCCACCTCTTACTTTTCTCCGTCAAATAGAAATTACTTTGGTTAATTGTCCAGTGCATTTCATTCTTCCCACTCCAAAATATCTAATATCTCCTGAATCCATTCATGTCTTTTTATTTCTATCACAGTCATCACCGCACTTGCTTAAGCTGTGATAATCTTTCACCTGGACTATTGAGCTAGCTTTTAAATTATCCCTATAATTTATGGTACTATTTATGCAATTAAAATCAGAAAATAATGTTCATTGCTTTATAACTGGTGGTGTCTGTTCATTTTATGGTCTGACCTTATCCTGTCTTTTATGGGTTTTTTTTTTTTTAAGATTTTATTTATTTATTTAACAGAGAGAGCGCACAAGCAGGGGAGTGGCAGGCAGAGGGAGAGGGAGAAGCAGGCTCCCCGCCAGGCAGAGAGCCCAACGTGGGGCTTGATTCCAGGACCCTGGGATCATGATCTAGCCAAAGGCAGACGCCTAACTGACTGAGCCACCCAGGCGCCCCTCATCCTGTCTTTTCAACTTCGTCTTCTATTCCTTTTCTACTCACTCTCACTACTCTTGAGCCACATAGGCTTCCTGTGGTCATCCTTTCCAACCCGGCGCCTTGGTGCTTGCTCTTCTGCCTACCTAAATGTTCTTTGCATGACTGGCTCCCTTTCAATACCCAGCTTCCAATATGGAATCTTACCCACTCCTAGAGGTCTGTCCTGCCTACCCTGTCTAAAGCACCTCAGCCCCACCACATTTCCACTTTTATTTTCTTCTTAGTGCCTACCAAGTACCGTGATCTGAAATTATCTTAGTCATTTTTCACTTGATTATTTTCTGTTTCCCCAGCCAGAACATAAGCTCTGTGAAAAGAGAGACCTTATATTAATCACCACTGTTTCCTTGAGGCCAAGAATGTGTCTGATAAAAGGAGTTAAATATGTTTATGGATGGGGTCGCCTGGGTGGCTCAGTCGTTAAGCATCTGCCTTCGGCTCGGGTCATGATCCCAGGGTCCTGGGATCGAGCCCCGCATCGGGCTCCCTGCTTAGTGGGGAGCCTGCTTCTCCCTCTCCCACTCCCCTGCTTGTGTTCCTTCTCTCGCTGTGTCTCTCCCTGTAAAATAAATGAATAAAATCTTTTTAAAAAAATAAGTAAATAAATATGTTTATGGATGAAGAAATGTCTGTAATATTGCTGGGTCCTGCCATGTGAACCTCCATTCCTACTGAGCTGAAAAATCAGGCCTGGGCCAGGACTGCTGGTCTTCCATTTCTTAGCATCCCCAATTGTTTTCTGCTTAATGGCCTTAGCCTCCAGGCATAGACCCAAAACAAAGAGGTAGAGAGGAGTTTGCAATGAACCTATCTTCTCTAATCTCTCAAGGAATGTTGCCCATGCTCCCCAACTGCATTCCATTTTTAGCCTTGGAATGGGAGCCCTCTTTCAGCAAAGGCATGCATGAAAAGAGGCTATTTGGGGGCCAGGGTCAGGGTTCCAGGAATTCTTGATACTTTCCCCATATTCCCAGTGAGATTTTCAGGATTCCACTCTTTCCCAAACAAGTGTATCTTCTTGTCCCAGAGAAAAAGGAGCAGCAGAGCTTTTGGTTGGCTGCCTTTGGGCCTGGTGAGGAATTGATGTATTGATCTGAATTTCAGAATGTGATTTGTGGTTCTGCTTTTCTCTTTTGCTTCCAGCTTGGCCACCTGGACCTGGAATTTGTCTTATTGCATCAGCCTACTCTGATTAGCCTAACATTCATTTAACAGATATTTATTGAGCGTCCACTATGTACCACTGTTGTAAGCACTTGGAATGCATTAGGAAACATAAAAGACAAGTTCTTTGCCCTAGAGGAGCTCCCACCCTAGTGGTAAGGACGGTGGGTGGGATAACAATAAACATATTAAGTTTTATAGGATATTGGAATGTGATCAGTAAGTACTTTGGAGAAAAGTAAAAGTAAATGGGAGTAAAGAGAAGGGAAGGTGTAGATTGCAGTTTTAAACAGGGGAACCTCCTTTAGCATGTGACATCTGAACAAAAGTTGAAGGAGACGAATTAGGTATTCAGTCATGTGAATATCTAGGAGCAGGGGATTCCAGGCGAAGGAAGCAACTACTTCTTGGGCCTTAAGGCAGGAACCTGTCTGGCATCTTAAGAATAGCTGTGTGGCTGGAGCGGGGTGAATAGGAGTGGTAGGCGATAAAGCCAGAGATGTGCTGGGGGTCAGAATGTGTAGGGCCTTTAGCCATTGTAAGGACTTCGGTTTTTACTGAGTGACATGGGAGTCATGGCAGGATTTTTACAGAGGAGCACTCATTTAAATTTTAAAAGGTTTCCTCAGGCCCTATGTTGAAAACAGACTATACCAACACAGGGATAAAAGCTAAGAGACCGGGGCGCCTGGGTGGCTCAGTCGTTAAGTGTCCGCCTTCGGCGCAGGCCATGATCCCAGGGTCCTGGGATCCAGCCCCGCATCGGGCTCCCTGCTCAGCGGGAAGCCTGCTTCTCCCTCTCCCACTCCCCCTGCTTGTGTTCCCTCTCTGGCTGTGTCTCTCTCTGTCAAATAAATAAATAAAATCTTAAAAAAAAAAAAAAGAAGAAGAAGAAGAAGAAGAAGCTAAAAGACCTGTTAGCATCGAATAGGGAGACCTGTTACTTACTATGCCAGTAATCCAGGCCAGAAATAATGGCAGTAGAAGGGAAAATAATTGTAGGGGAGGAAAGTTTTCTTAGACTCTCTTAGGGTCCCTCGTTGGGTCTGAAAATCAAACTGATAAAGATTAACATGAGAAAAGCATACATATTTATTTTACATGTCGTAAAAGCCTTCATAAGGTAATGAAGAACCACCCCCCAAATGGTTAAACCTGAGTGTTTTTACTTTTTTATTTAATTTTTTTTTAAAGATTTTATTTATTTATTTGACAGAGAGAGACACAGCCAGAGAGGGAACACAAGCAGCGGAGTGGGAGAGGGAGAAGCAGGCTTTCTGCCAAGCAGGAGCCCAATGTGGGGCTGGATCCCAGGACCCTGGGATCATGACCTGAGCTGAAGGCAGACGCTTAACGACTGAGCCATCCAGGTGCCCCTGTTTAATTTTTTTTTTTTAATAAAGATTTTGTTTTTAAGTAATCTCTACACCCAACATGGGACTCAAACTCACGACCCCGAGATCAAGAGTCACACACTCTTTCGACTGAGCCAGCCAGGAACCCCAAAACTGAGTGTTTTTAGTGCTAGGTTTGATGCAGTGGAAAGTCGTGGAAAGATGTGATAGGGGAAAGAGTATGAGCTAAATGTAGTAAAGTGGGGAAAACTTAGCAAGCCTTGTTTATTCTGTTGGAGATAAGGTTATTTTTTTTTTTCCTCTGGTTATAGGGAGGGTGCCTCTCACATGAGGGTCTTATGACCTGCTTCAGGAGAGGTCACGGGGGAGGGTCAGTGACCTTCCTGCTTCTGCTGTTTTCTTCAAACTCCTTTAGCTTGAAATATTCAGTATGCCAAAGCACCATATTTTGGGATGGTGTGTCCTGGGCCCCATCATAGTGAAAAATAGACTCCTGATATACTTTGACTGTAAACCCACAGGAAGAAATGTCTATGTCATTTGAGAGAAAGGAGTCGATGACTCCAGGGTTTTCTCCTGGACAAGTAGAGTTGCTGTCCACTGAGATTGGGAAGACCAAGGGTGGAGCTGGCTTGAGATGTATATCAGACTTATAAGTGGGGAACTTGAGCAGGCAGTTGGATATGCAGGTCTATGAGTGTTGGGATATATAAAGTATTTAAAGCAGTAAAACTGTATGAGAGAGTGAGAGTAGAGAAAGAAAGATGATCAAAGGCTGAGCCTTGGGGCACTCCAACATTTAGAGTGCTGACAATAGAAATATCATGTGAGCACATTAATTTTAAGTTGTTTTGTAACCGCATAAAAAAAGAGAAAGACAAAGAAACTGGTGAAATTAATTTGAAACCACATTTTATTTAACTAAGATATCCAAAATGTTATCATTTCAACATGTGATCACTATAAAAATTATTATTTTTTAAACTTTATTTATTTATTTGAGAGAGAGTACAAGCAGGGGGAGTGGCAAGGGAGAGGGAGAAGCAGGCTCCTGCCCAGCAGAGAGCCCGACATGGTGTAAAAATTATTAATGAAATATTTTATATTATTTTTTTCCTAGTAAGTCTTTGAAACCCTATAGGTGTTGGGACGCCTGGGTGGCTCAGTCATTAAGCATCTGCCTTTTGCTCAGGTCATGGTCCCAGGTCCTGGGATCGAGTCGTGCATCGGGCTCTTTGCTCAACGGGGAGCCTGCTTCTCCCTCTGCCTGCAGCTCCCCCTGCTTATGCTCTCTCTCTCTGTGACAAATAAATAAATAAAATCTTTACAAAAAAATGAAACCTTGGGGCTTCATTGGGCTCCCTGCTCTGCGGGAAGCCTGCTTCTCCCTCTCCCGCTCCCCGTGCTTGTGTTCCCTCTCTCGCCGTGTCTCTCTCTCTGTGAAATGGAGACACAGTGAGAGAGGGAACACAAGCAGGGGGAACGGGAGAGGGAGAAGCAGGCCTCCCGCGGAGCAGGGAGCCCGATGCGGGGCTCGATCCCAGGACCCTAGGATCATGACCTGAGCCGAAGGCAGTCACCCAACCAACTGAAACCTTATATGTTTTGAACACATAGCAATTTCAGTTCGAGCTCGCCACATTGCTAGTATTCTATAGCCACCCGAGGCTGGTAGCCGACATGTTGGACAACACAGATGGAGAGGTCTAGAAGAGAGACTAGCAAAGGTGATGGAAAGGAGGAAAATGTGAGGTAGAAAGGAAACAAGACATCATGGTGTCCTGGAAGCTGTGTGGGTGAAGTGGTGATAATCTATAGAAATTTTCTTATAATAGTTTCAGTTTTCTCAGTGAGGAAACAAGCCAGGTTTACTGCCAGGGTGAGGACGTAGGAGGAGGTATAGGGGTATAAGAGAGAGGTGAGACCCGGAGAAAGAACAGAGGAGGGAAGTAAAGGATGATTGCTGGACAGTGTGAAAACTCAGAGAACGACAATGATGAATTTAAAGTGAGAACAAAGCAGTGAAGCTGGGTGTTTTTTTGTTCTGGGGTTTTGTTTTTTTGGTTTTTTTGACAGAGAGAGAGCACAAGCAGGGGGAGTGGCAGGCAGGGAGCCCCACGCGGGACTCGATCCCAGGACCCTGGGATCATGACCTGAGCCGAAGGCAGATGCTTAACCTACTGAGCCACCCAGGTGCCCCAAAAGCTGGGTGTTTTTATCCAGATGAGATAGACAGAGACTTGGATTTAACCAGGGTAATGGTCTTACACTCTCCTTCTTGATGTCACTTTGTTTTGGTTGAAGTTGTTTGATTGTAAATAACTGAAATCAGCTCACATTAGGTAAACCAATAAAAGAAATTTATTGGAAGAATTCTGGATAATTTTCAGAAATTAAAAGTTGCCGAGAGAGTCAGGAAGCAGGCAGGAGGTGGAAACCAAGCTGCAGGCACTGTGCGTGTCTGCCTCCTCCCCCTCATCCAGCGTGCCTCCTCTCCCGCGTCTCCATCCACAATCCTACAAAAGACAGTGGTCCCACCACAGCTAATCTGATAGAATAAGTTTGGGTTAAGTGGGATGTGAGTCAAGGAAAAAATCATGAGGAAAAAGCAACAGTGAATAATTCAAAATATTGTCTTATAAAATATGTTTGCAAAAGCATACAACATCAGGTGCTGATACCCAGTAAGTGTTCCAGTGAAGTTTTATGGAATATTCATTGTGAAAGTATAAGATAAAATCATGATGCCCATACAAATATAAAGTGAACACATCAAAGATTTTATTTAACTCATTAATTAATGAAGGGATAAGATGTTTCAAGCAGGTGAAAAGAGAAGTCAAGGACCATACATATATGTAGTCAAAAAATGAATCTACAGGGGCTCCTGAGTGGCTCAGTCTGTTAAGCGTCTGCCTTCGGCTCAGGTCATGGTCCCAGGGTCCTGGGATCGGGCCCCGCATCGGGCTCCCTGCTCCGCGGGAAGCCTGCTTCTCCCTCTCCCACTCCCCCTGCTTGTGTTCCCTCTCTTGCTATCTCTCTCTCTCTCTGTCAATTAAATAAAATCTTAAAAAAAAAATGAATCTACAAATAGATGCAAAACTAGTTGTTGTTTGGTGGGGGGTGGGAGGTCAGAGAGATCAGTTTTCCCTTTACTGATTACACAGGACTCATTTGCACGTGTACAAAACAGAATTATTTGCATTGCTATGTTCTCTACATCTTACAGTGTTGTAAAATAGCTCATAGATGATGAAAAGTGAAACTCCCATAGAACCAGGTAATTTAGATTATGTGCTCTAGATAATGCATAGGTTTCCACTGAAGACATCCAGTAATTTTTTGATCCATTTCAAAATCTTTCACAATTCATCCTGATAACTGAAAAAACCTGAATTGTTGGTAAACACATTTCTTTATGATTCTCTCACTGTCCAGTATTTTTATGTGCTCCATATTTTGTGCCTTTTCATTTTTTAAAATGAGGTTTTATATTTAATTATTTAAAGTTATATATAGCACTCAGAGTCATAATCACACACAATAAAACAACAGATACCCGGATTCTTTGGGACATGTGCATAAGTTTTCTTTCTTTTTTTTTTTAAGATTTTATTTATTTATTTGAGAGAGACAGAGAGAGAGCATGAACAGAGAGAGGGCCAGAGGGAGAGGGAGAAGCAGACTCCCCGCTGAGCAGGGAGCTGGACGCGGGGCTTGATCCCAGGACCCTGAGGTCATGACCTAAGCCAAAGGCAGATGCTTAACCGTCTGAGCCACCTTTCTTTCTCTTTCTTTCTTTCTTTCTTTCTTTCTTTAAGATTTATTTATTTATTTGAGAGAGAGAGAGGGCTCATGTGGTGGGGAGAGGCAGAGAGATTCCCAAGCAGACTCCCTGCTAAGTGTGGAGCCCAATGTGGGGCTTGATCTCAAGACCCATGGGATCATGACCTGAGCCTAAGTCAAGACTTGGATGCTTAACAGACTGAGCCACCCATGCACCCCTGCATAAGTTTCATATCTTTGAACCCCAAAGTCTATCATCTCAACCAAATTTGTTTTTTGTTTTTGTTTTTAAGTAGGCTCGATGCTGAGCATGGAGCTGAACACAGTGATTGAACTCATGACCCATGACCCTGAGATCAAGAGTCAGATGCTTAACCAGCTGAGACACGCAGGTGCCCCAACCATCTTGGTTTTTCTTTTTTTTTTTTTTTTTTACAGATTTTATTTATTTATTTGAGAGAGAGAGAGAATGAGAGATAGAAAGCACAAGAGGGAAGAGGGTCAGAGGGAGAAGCAGACTCCCTGCTGAGCAGGAAGCCCGATGTGGGACTCGATCCCGGGACTCCAGGATCATGACCTGAGCCGAAGGCAGTCACTTAACCAACTGAGCCACCCAGGCGCCCCATCTTGGTTTTTCTAAACCATATTAGATCTCTGCCTCTTATAAAAGAAAATGGGTGGACTATTAATGATATGGGCAAATGCTCCTGTAAAGGATCAGAATATGCCACCCCAAAATATACCATTTTGGCATAAGAATGATTTTGAGCTGAAGGCAAATGAGAATCAATAGTTGTAGAAAGAAGCCTTCTCAGAGCCTTCCCTATCTAACTGACAGCAGAAACTTCTGGGAAATGAGGACTGCCATAAATCTCCTCTCTTGGGGGAGTTTTATGGCCATGAAGGAGAGGGAAAGTCAGCACTGACAGGGGTCTGCAAACAAACCTTACCGAAATAACCCTTATCTTCTATTAGTTTACTCCTCTATATTCACCTTCCCTGTTTGCCACCCCTAAAAGCTCAAACTCATTTTCCTTTATCTTGTCACTTTTCTACAATTTTATTGTTCTGTTAAGATACTATATAAGCTCTGGGGCGCCTGGATGGCTCTGTTGGTTAAGTGTCTGACTCTTGATTTTGGCTCAGATAATGATCTCGGGGCTGGGCATGTCCTGGGCATGGAGCCAGGTTAGGATTCTCGCTCTCTCTCTATCCCTCTGCCCCTCCCCCGATTCTTAAATAAAAAAAGATGCTATACAAGCTCCAAGTTTTAACCATCCCTTTGAGTTACTCATCATTAGGTGCCCTTCCCTTGTGTGTATGCATTCTGTCTTTTGTCAGTCTAATTCCCAGCGCCCCAGCCAGAGAATTTTTTTTTCCTTCCCTACACTCACAATATTAATATTCAACTTGAAAAAGCAGGAGACAAATGAGTTTGTTCTGTTTGGTAGATTGTATTACTGTTCCCAAATTATTCATGCCCTTTCCTGAAAGAATTCTACATACCTCCTCCCATTGCTACGTGATTTTCAGGACACATCCCATTGATAGCAGGCTTAGCCACCTGACAATTTTGTGAGTTGAAAGGCTATTTGCTACTTCCTAGCTGTTGCTTTGAGAGCCATGGCATTCCACTTTTCCTTTCCATCTGCCAGGAAAATAGCTTCTTCCTAATAGAAGCCTTTGCTTCCACTTAAATCCCAAAATAAAGAAGACATATAGAGCAGAATCTTAGCTAGCCTACAGCTGAGCTGACATAAGCAAGAAATACACCTTTGGGATTATAAGCTTTTGGGATTTGAGGGTGTTGTTTGTTACTGTAGCATCACCTACCCATGTACTTCCTTTTTACAAACCTTCTGTTGAACTTTGCATCCCACATTTTCTCCTTCAAGATTCACCTTTCTTCTTGCTGAAACAGTTTTTTCGGTAAAAGTCTTTGGTGACTAAAATTTTTGAGTTCTTGCATACCTGAAGATGTCTTTCTTCTACCCTTACTGTGGAATAATAGTCTCACTGGGCATAGAATTTTACATTTACCATTATTTTATTTCTCCATTTTGAAGATTTTATTCCACTGTCTCTTAGCTTCTACTGTTACATAAGAGAAAGTCTGGTATCAATCTGATTCTTGTTTCTTAGTACATAATCCATTTTCCCTCTTTGATAGCTTTCAATATTTCCCTTTCTTGTTTTCAAGTGTGGCTATGAGTTTTTAAATCTATTTTCTCCCTCATTTTATGTATTGAGAGAAGGAGGAGGAGGTTTTAGCAGCTGTTCCACCTGCTGTCTTGACCCAGAACTTGGCTTCTGTATTACTAGGAAAGGACTTGCTTTAATGACATGTACTCATCATTTTGAATTGTCCTTTTTTGTATAATATGGCAAAAGCCTGATGCCCCTCAGGCATCTGATGAAGCTTACAGAACTATTTGGATTTACCTCAAGTATTATTAATAAACTTCTGTGTTTTTGTAGCTCTGTGTCTTTTTTTAGGGTTTGCCCCTCCTTCTTCTCTTCTTTCAGGCTATCAGCTTCCACTTCATCCTAATGCCCATATGCCCATCCATAGCAATCTTCTGCATGTTGCTTGGCCTCTTCCCTGCTCCCCAGCCACCTCAGATTTATTCCTTCTGCTTTGTTGTGCAGAGCAATTGTGTTCTCTGTAGCTCCTGCCTCCAAACTCAGCTTGCAACTCCTCTTTGAAAACCCATAGGATTATTCATGTGCTCTAGTACACAGTGGGAGATATCTTCTGACTCCTTTTCTTTTTTCTACCAGTTCAGCAAACAGAAAGAAATGGTATAGAAATTTACTTCTTTATTGATATAAATCATACTACTGCATTAGTGAGAACTGTGTCAGACTCCTAATAATAAAGACCTTAATTAAAGGACTTAATCTAATAAAAGGTTTTTTGTTTACTCCACATATATAAACTTGATAGGCTAGTATTGTGGCTCCTTGGTCTTCAGGGACTCAAGCACTTCCTATTTTTCTGTTTGGCCTTCCTTAACATAAGGCTTTCAAACTCATTGTCCCTTTATGGTCACAAGATAGTTGCTAGATTGCCAACCATCACAACCACATTCCAGCCAAGACAAGGAAAAAGGTGAGAAGGGCAAAAGGGTATGCTCCCCACTTGAGTCAAACCCCTCTTAGAAGCTCCCAGACACCCTACCTCTTCCACTTACATTTCATCGGCCATCCCTACCTACAAGGCAAATGGACTATATTGCCCTTATGCCGTCACTTTTGGTGTTGCTCTACAGTGTACATTAGCTTACTTCCTGGTTCTCAATTATATTCTAGTTAGATGGAATATGATTCAATATTTAAAATAAATATACATGTTTTGATTTTCATGGCCCTTGGCTATTTTCAAAGATCCAATCAATAGCTATAAAATGGATAAAACATTAAGTGTCAAAATCATCGACTGTACCAATCTTGAAATACCATCCAGGGAACACTGTAGAATTGGCAGAATTATCTCACAATTACTGGTTAATTCAGTTCCATGTTTACTGGGTGGCTTCTGTGCTGGCTAGGTGCCAGTTACCTGTGGTGGGTACTGGGAGCAATCAACATGGTCCTGTCTTTGGGGAGTTCCAATTTCACTGACTCACAGGTGCCTGGAGGCAGGGGGAAGCCACCAAATGGTTTTACACAAGGGAGAGATGTGATCACAGCTGTATTTCTGAAAGATAGCTCAGATTAGGTAGGATGAACAGGAAAAGACGCTTGAGGCAGAGAATTTCACTCTGAAGGCCAAATATCGTTCTGCATTGCTGTGTCTTTTTTTGTTGTTCTAAAGATTTTTATTTTTTTAAGTGATCTTTACATCCAACATGGGGCTCAAACCCACAACCCTGAGATCAAGAGTTACATGCTCTACCCATTGAGCCAGCCAGGTGCCCCTACATTGCTCTGCCTTTTTTGTCCAGTAACCACACCTCGCCTTCTCCACCATGTGCCTGGTCTATCCCCAAATCCTCATGCTCCCCCATCTTTAGATTTTTCTCACCTCAAACTTTCAATTACATGCCTACTGTCCTGGAAGTCCAGGGATAGTCAACGTGACTTTCTGGGGTGAAGAGTCAACACTGTCTTCATTCATTTATTCTTCGCTCATTTCCTGAGCTTGTACTATGCTCTGGGCTCTGGACTAGGGTTGCAAAGGTAGAACACACTCAATTGTTGCCCTCAAGGCAGGGACAAATTATTTTGGCTTCTCTTTATGCTTAAGAGCATTAAGAATCTAGAGCTAATTTTAGCTGGAAAAGGGGATAGATGAAAAGAGCAGAGCAAGAATCAGAACAAAAATGAGCAGTGTGGGTTTGAGAACAGTGAAATCAGGAGGGCGAATTTCTCCTCAGGGCCTAGTGGTAGTTTCCCCTAACCCCAGACTGCCCCCTCCCCTTCCTTTTCCCCTTCCTCCTCCTCTTCCTCCTCCTCCGATCTCCTCACAGCCAAGCTTGGCTTCCATTCAAACTTTCCGGAAATCCCCTACCCAATTTCCAGCTTTTGAAACAATGACTCTCTGGAGACTATTCCCATTGTCCTTGGAACTAGAACAATGAGAGAGTAGAGCCTCCTCCTTGGCTTCAGGCTACATCCCTGCTCCCAGCCTTCCCCGCCAAAGTAAAAGCTTCCTCAACTCTCCAATCACTGTTCCCATCTGTCTAGCGGCAGGAAGTTGGGGGAGGTAGGTGGAAAAAGCACTTTCTATTAACTGCATCTGAAACCCAAAGTGAGCCCCAACCTCTAAGTACCACCTGGGGCCTGCCCTCTCAGGCTAGAACTAAAAAGGAATCTCTCCCCAGGACTGCAGTTGGACACCTGAATATGCTAGGGGTGGGCAGAAAAGCTCAGGGCTTGATTCCTGTATTTTCCACATCTCTTTTGATGCCTTGGTTTCCCCCTGCCATCGAGGTGAGAGGACCAGAGGCCATTCTAAAGGGACGGGCGGTCTGCTTCTTTGTCACTGCGTGGCTCTTCTTCCACTCCCAACTCCGACCCTAGGAGACCCCTGTCCCCTTCCTTGCCCAGTTCTGCCAAAAGGGCTGTTAGATGGGGGCGGGGGTGCAGGCGGGCTTTTCTTGCACCATCCTGGCGCCTGACGGGATCGGGTTACTGGAGGCAGTCTGGATTTGAATGTGCAAATAAACAGAAGTGGCTTTGATCCGCCAGGCTGAGAGGGAGGGAGAAGAAAACTGAGTGCCCTGGTCAGAGAAGTGCATGCTGGGCACTTGAAAGAGGGTTTGGGGGCTGTGGAGCGTGAGTTGCCCTTATTCTTTTGACTGGACAGAAAACCTATTAAAAAAGGGAGGGGAGATCTAGAAAGAAGCAGGAACGCACTTCAAGCATCTCAGACTTCCTTTGCAGTCCATATATTCCATTGGCCCTTTCTCGTGGTCCCGGGAAGGGAGTGGTAGCTTGGACTCCACCCTCCCTTAGGGCTGTTGCGCCTTTGGGACATGTTGGGTGCCCTTGGGAGGGGGAGAGAAGGAATGGCGCTGTGGTTGTGTGAGGTTCAGGGTGGGACCGTAGGTTGGGAGGGGGTAGGGCCTATTGTCTCCCTGGGCACCAATCCACAGCCACAGGCAGGCTTGAGAGGGAGAGACAAAGGAAGGAATGGGAGAGCACAAAGGGAGCGAGGAATGAAATGGTAAGTAAAGGCAAACAAAAGTGAACCGGGGGAGACAAAAGCTGGGAACAATATTCCCCAGGCAATAGGCTCAGGAACAATAGGGACACTGACAGCCCCACAAAGACACCAGTGTCTCCAAGTAGACGTTATCTCAGGCAGTGGTTGGCAGCCCCGCTCTGGCTGTAGCTATTTTCAGTGCCGCTTTTGTGCCATGCTGAACAATATTCCTTGCATGGCTGCTGATAGAAAGATGAGAAGGTTTCTGTTTGATTCTCCTCTTCCTTCCCTCCCCCTTGCCCCTTTTCCAACCCCCACCAGCTCCAGCCATTCTGAGCTCAAGTCACTGGCCTGGTTAGGGGTGTGTGTGTGCGCGCGCGTGCACGTGTGTGTGTGTGTGTGTGTGTGTGTGTGTGTGTGTGTTAGAAGGGGACCAAGGGACCCAGCAGGGAGGGTCTCTATCAGGCCTCTCAGTCTTACTAGGACCTCCATGGAAGGAAGAAAGAAGAGGTTAGGACTGGGCAAGTAGGGGCTAGAGAACTAGGTGTATGAGGAGGATTGTTTAGGGAAGTGGATTCTGCCTTCACAGAAGTCTTAAGACTAGCCCAAGCTATTCATTGTAAAAAGGTCTGCTCAGCAAGTATTTTGCCTGTTGTGGGTGGCTCTTCATTTAATAACCAAGGCCATAAGGGATCCTATCCAGCCTTCTGCCCCCTTCCTCCAAGAGCCATTGCTTTCATCCATCTCGGTATATAATTTTAGCAGTTCCTCGACTAGCTCCCAACTCCCCCTGTACCCCCAACACCTCTGCCACTCCCAGTTGAACCGAAAGATCAGGGTAACTAGTCCTAGATTGGGAAAAGACTGTTTGGTAGCACGGGCCCTTTTATAGGCCCAATGGCAATCCCCATCAGGGCACCCATGACCCCAGTGGTAGCCATTCCCCACTAAGTATCTCCACCATTTTCCTTCCTAGAAGAACTCTGACCTTAGACTATTGGGTCAGAGCTGTTCTTTCTCAGGGCCACCTTGTGCATGATGCTGTTTCACTCTTGGTTTTCTCAGGGTTGTAACCCACTACAGCTGTCCCCATGGGCTTAGGAAGAGCCACTTTTAAATCTAACTGATCTTTTTGTTATTGTTCATATTCTTCTATTCAGGCTATTTTTTTTTTAGGTGGCTAAACTACTACATTTTAGGTCTCTGACTTCTACAAAAAAATTGAGGCCCAAACTTCTTGGTAAGGCATTGATATAAAAATTTCAGGGAGAGGGGTGCCTGGGTGGCTCAGTCGGTTAAGCGTCTGCCTTTGGCTGAGGTCATGATCTCAGGGTCCTGGGATCAAGTCCTGCATTGGGCTCCCTGCTCAGTGAAGAGTCTGCTTCTCCCTCTCCCTCTGACATTCCCCCTGCTCAGATTCTCTCTCTCATTCTGTATCTCTCAAAAATATAAAGAAAATCTTTAAAGGGCGCCTGGGTGGCTCAGTCGTTAAGCGTCTGCCTTCGGCTCGGATCGTGATCCTAGGGTCCTGGGATCGAGCCCCATGTCGGGCTCCCTGCTCTGCTCTCCCTCTCCTCCCTACCTGCTTGTGTTCCCTCTCTCACTGTGTCTCTCTCTGTCAAATAAATAAATAAATAAATCTTAAAAAAAAAAAAAGGAAAATCTTTAACAAAATTTTTCAGGGAGAATGCCTTCCTAAGAAACTAGACAATCAGAGGTTCACCAAGAAGGTTGAGCGATCACTTAACTTGTAGGACTTGTGGCTATTTGTCCACCTTTCTCAATATAAGTTAGCTCGTTAAAGGATGGAAATAGATTTCATACCTCTGTTGGCTACCTCATGGCATCATGGCACATAATTGGTTTTCAATGAACACTTGCTGAATTAGACCAAATTTAGAGACTCAGAAGAAACCTTAAAGCTCATCTAGTTAGTACTTTGCTATTCAAAGTGTTGTCCTTGGACCAACAGCATTAGCATCACCTGGGAGATTTTTAGAAATGCAAAATCTCAGATTCTACCTCAAAGTTGCTGAATCAGAATCTGCATTTTAACAAGCTCCTCAAGTAATCCATATTACTCCTTGAGAAGCATGGATCTATTACTATAGCTTTTCCCTCTCTGCCTCCCCATACCCCTGCCCATATCATAGTACTGCCATTCATAGCCTAGATTCTGTGAGCTAGACCAGGCCATTCAGTGAGCATCTACAAGAAGATCTGTGTAGGGATGAACTCACCACCTGTGGTAACAGCCTATGCCATAGTTGGAATCAAATCAAATTGAACAGAATTACATTGACTTTCAAAGAGCTTGGGAATGGGACCTTGCACTTAGCATATGGTCATTCAAGGCATGTTGAGAGAAAGGTTTACCTGTTATAACCTCCCTGGATGATCGCTGTGATGGGTAATTTTATCGGTCAAGTTGACTGGGACAAGGATACCCAGACATTTGGTCAAACATTATTCTGGATGTGTCTGTGCGAGTCTTTCTGAATGAGATTAACATTTGAACTGGTAGACTGAGTAAAGCAGCTTGCTGCCCCTAATGTGGGTGAGGCTTATCCAATCAACTGAAGACCTGAATAGAACAAAAAAGGCTGGCTAACACGGAGTTTTGCCTGCCTGACTGATAGGCTGAGACATTGGTCTTCTGTCTTCGACGTCAGACTGAAACAACAGCTCTTCTTGGGTCTTAAGCCTAGTAGCTTTTGGACTGAAATTTACATCATTGGCTCTCCCAGTTCTTAGGCCTTCAGACTTGGATTGGTACTGTATCATACTATATCAGCTCTCCTGGGTCTCTCCAGCTTGCTGACTGTGGATCTTGGGGCTTATAATCATGTGAGCCAATTCCTTATGATTAATCTCCTTGTGTTTATGGTTCTGTTTCTCTAGAGAACCCTGACTAATATAGATCTTGGTACCAAGAAGCAGGAATGCTGCTCTAACAAATACCCAAACATGTGGAAGTGGGTTTAGAACTGGGAAGTGGGCAAAGGGGGGCAGATTTTTGACATGCATGCTAGAGAGAAGGAGAGGTCTCTAGGCCTGCACAGGGTGGACTGAAGGGTTCTGGAAGGGCCTTAGAGCACAGAACACAGAATCTCATTATTCTTCCAAAGTAGAGATGGTAACATCTCCTCCTTTCTTCTGATGTCCTTGGTGCAAATGGTGGGTGGGGGTGGGGCTGCTGCCTGCCCTATAACTCCAAGCCCTTCCCAGGCAGGGATGGGCCCTCAAGGCTGTTAGGATTATACCAATTCAAAACTCTTTTCTTGGACTGAAAGATTTTGCTGCTATTGTTCAGACAATGGTGCTATCTTCCCAACTGCAGGGGGGGATGTTATAAATGAATAGAGTCAAAATTTTACAATTACAATGAAATTTATTTTTCCCAGAGGTTAAAACAACAACAACAACAACAAAGTACCTTTGTTGGTGCTTACTTATAAAAAGCTTTATTCATGTGGTTGTTTTAATCCTAATATGTTCAATTTTATCAGCTTCTGTAAAGATCATCATGACTCCCAAGTATTCAACCAATCTATACACATTTATAAACCATTGCAGGGTTTATTTGACAGTCTTCCCTTATCAAACCAGTCCATTCTCTCCAGTGAAATGAATAGCAGTGTAATTTCTGATCTGTGGGCAATGTCTGGGAGGTGGGGAGAGTATCTGGGGCTGGCAACCTACTGGCCAGCCAAACTGGAAAATCAGCTTTTCAGAAGTTTCCTCCTGACTCCTCCCTGGTCTGTTTATCTTAGATTATCCTTCATCTCCACTCCCCAGATTAGGGGAAGGCAGAGGAGAGAAAAAGTATTAAGGTTTGGGATGGAATACCATTGAGCCTATTTGTAATTAGTTCTGAGTTCTCAGCAACAGAGGACAGGGACGGAGGTATTATGTGTTTTTTAAACACTCAGCAGGAAGCTGCCCCGGCAGCAGCTGTGTTCTTAGCTCTCCTAATCCACAAGGCACAGCCATTGGACAAGACGGGGACAACAAGAACCATACATGATCTCCCACCACTTCGGCATCTTCCCGTGTGTCTCCTGACATGACCCAATCATCCTCCACCAGCTACCTCTGCTATATGGGAAGGTCCTCTGGCCAATACATAACATACATCACAGGGTGTGGACATCGAGGATGGGACCATTTTCCAGAATCAAAGAATAAGCTATCGGATCCAGGCAGCTAGTGCTGGGCAATGGCTCAGAGTTCCAAAGAGGTTCAACAAAGTAGAATTTAGGTTATTGCAGACATGATCTGGGATGGGGAGTTGGGGAGCCTACTCACAGAATGTAAACAAAGCGTAGCAGAATATGCAACCCCAAAATATGCCACTATATTGAGCTGAAGGCAATTGAGAAGAAGCAGACACAAGAAAAGCTCTCTGACTTCCCCTTATTTACCTAAAAGCAGGACATAAATCTGTAAAGGTGTCCCCCCTCCCTGCTCTACCAGGGAGAACAGAGTTCAATCACTGGAGACAACTCTAGACCCTTATCAGCCCAGAGATGGCACCTGAGAAATCTACTGAGCAAACTTTACTGAAGTGACCCCTGTCAGCCATGTGTTCTCTCATACATTTACTTTCCCACCCGTTGCTGTCTTAGAGACTCAGAGGCCTTTTCCTTTGTCTTGCCACTTCCCTAAAAATTTATTGTTAAGATGCTATATAAGCCCAAATCCTAACCACCTGTTTGAGTTACTCATCATTGGGTACTCCTGTTGTGTATGCACGATGCACGTGTTAACAAACTTCTGTTTTTCTCTTATTAATCTGTCTTTTATCAGTCTAATTTGCAGAGACCAGCCAGTGAACCTAACGTGGGTGGAGGGAAAACAGTTTCTCCTCCCCTATGTTAGGGAAATGCAAGGGCCTCTGGGCTACTTAGGAAGATGAGGGGAGGGTGACCCCCTGACAAAGCATCCTGGGTTGTGGAAATTGAAGAAGGGATTTCAGCTTTTGCTGATGAATATGTAAGGCACATGTAAAATAACTGTAAACTTGAGCTCTTGTTTTGGAGTAAATAATGCAGGGTTTTGATTGTCTTGCCTAGACCCTAGGCAGACCCCGAGAACGAGGCATAGCGTCATGCACTATCTGCACCGCTCCCTGTCCTCATATCCTCCCCCAGCCTGAGGCATACTTGGAAGCAGGTGGATTGTCAGTCTTCCTTGTAAAGACTCATTTCCAGTTGGCATACAGAAAGTTTACAGAGGGGCACCCGGCTGGCTCAGTTGGAAGAGCACATGACTCTTGATCTCAGGATCGTGAGTTTGAGCCCCACGTTGGGTGTAGAGATTACTTAAATAAACTTAAAGAAAGTTAGTTCACAGAGATTGCCTTCTGAATGATGCCTCTGGAATGAGCAATGATGTGGCCCAACCCATTTTTGCTTCGTAAGTCTGTGCCCCATCAGTGAGGCACCAAAGTCACCCCACTCCCTTTCCCAGTGCCTAACCTTTGGTACCTAGATCACTCTCAGCCATTCCATGGCTCTGCCTGCTATTTTTGGAGAGAAATGTAATCTCAACCCATCCTTCACTTTTCAGGAGGCACTAATTTAGTCTGTGCTAGTGGACTAGGTGTCCACTATCAAGGGCGACTTGCCTTCTAGGTAAGACGTTTTAAAGTCCTAGTCGGGGGGCACCTGGGTGGCTCAGTCCTTAAGCGTCTGCCTTCGGCCCAGGTCATGGTCCCAGGGTCCTGGGATCGAGCCCCGCATCGGGCTCCCTGCTCAGCAGGAAGTCTGCTTCTCCCTCTCCCACTCCCCCTGCTTGTGTTCCTTCTGTCGCTGTGTCTCTCTCTGTCAAGTAAATAAATAAAATCTTTAAAAAATAATAATAAATTCTTAGTCAAAATTGTCCTTTGTTTCTTAAAATTTATGTTCAAAACGCAGGCATTCTAGGATCAAGTTCCTGATCAAACCAGACAAGCTGTGGTCATTGAACACTGCCCCTTTCTTGGGATTCATTACCTACTTAGCACATTCATCTTTGCTCGCAGGCTTTGGTTTCTCGTATTCATTCTTGGTCTGAGTTTTCTCCGTACGTGACCCTACTGCTTTCATTAGGCATCAAGCTATGAGATGAAAAAGGCCTCATGTAGCCCTGCCTGGGGATCGAATCAACAAAGAGTTTTTCAGTATCCATTGTATGCAAGACACAGTTCTAGGATGAGTACTGGAAGATGAGCAAAAAGATGCAATGAGTTGGAGGCTACCCCTGCCCTCAAGTAGTTTACAGCTAGCTGGAGAAAGAGACATAATCATATGTAGAGTGAACTGATAGGAGATTTCAAGATGACAATAAGATAGAACTGCGAAGGAAGCCTAAGAATGTTCAAAGAAGATAAAGTCAATACAGGTAATAAAAGAGTCAAAGGAAAATAAGGCTTGAAGTGAAGGTGGAATTGGTCTGGCCAAAAGGAGAAAGAATGACCTTAGAAAATGATAGAAACAAAGATACAGTCAGTTCTGCTGTGAGGCTTGTTTTGGAAAACACGAATCGTTCCAGTCTGATTCATATATTAGGGAGCAATTTGAACATAATGTGATTTTTGCATTTGCTTATGCTTGATTTTGCCTTGGAAAACATTGGGTGGAGGAAAATGCACCCAGCTGAACCACACAGGGTGGGAATACACAAAATAAATGTACACAAGCACACCCGTCAAATGTGTACCCCCACCTGAGTTCGCAGTTTTAGAGTTTAGTCTATGTGCTGCTGAAGTGAGCAGAGTTCACAGTGTTGTTGACCATACCCACTTACACCTGGGGTTACAATTTTCTTTCTAGTCTTGGACAGCCCCCCCTTCCACCACTTCACAGTAACTCAGAAGTTATGCCCCTTCCAACATCCACTTCCATATGCAAAATTCAAATCTGTTTCGGGGCATGATGCTGTATTTAGTGTAGTGTTTACGTATTTCTCAACATGTATAAACTGTGCTACCATTTTATTAGGCTCCTGTCTTTGGTTGTTACTAACAATGTGTTTGAATATTGTGACCACTAACCTTATTTTTCCCATAAGCCCCTGGTTTTCATTGCACAGCTTTTGCATAGTGTGGTTATTTTTGGTAGCATATGTTGTGTTATAGCGGAACTGACTGTACAGGTTTTGGTAATAAAAATAATACTTGGAAAACTGTGAACAAATGATTAGGATTATAACTGCATTTATCTTATATTTTTAAAAGGTTTTATTTATTTATTTTTATGAGATTGAGAGAGAGAGAAAGAGAGAGTGAACGTAAGCGGGGGTGGGAGAGGGGCAGAGGGAGAAGCAGACTCCCCAGTGAGTAGGGAGCCTGACGCAGGACTCGATCCCAGGATCCCGGGATGAAGACCTGAGCGAATGCAGACGCTTAACCGACTGAGCCACCCAAGCACCCATAGCTGCATTTATGGAGGAGAATTTCAGACAGAAAGTTGATGTCAGACTCATTCATTCTTTTATGCATTCAGCTGACAGATATTTGTTGAGTGCCTACTATATGCCGGCCTCTGTTCTTGGTGTCGCAGTTATGGCAGTGAAGAGAAAGGGACAAAAATCCCTGCCTGCCAGGTTTACATCCTAGTTGAGGAGAGAGACAAACACAAGATAAATAAATAAAATATGTTAGATAGCAATCAATGCTAAGAAGAAAAAAAAATAAAACAGGAAAGTTGATATAATGTCTCAGGGGCTGGGTTTGGATATGGTGTCAATATTATTTACTGCTGTATAACAAATTATCGCCAACCTTAACAGCTGAAGACCATAAACATTTACTATCTCACATAGTTTCTGAGCGTAAGAGAGTCAAGAGTAGCTTAACTAGAGTGATTCTGGCTCAGGATCTTTAATGAAATCACAGTCGAGGTATGGGCTATCAGCTTCCATGCTCAACCCACATGGCTCTTGGCAAGAAGCCTCAGTTCCTTGCCTCTCTCCATAAGACTGCTCGTGATAGGGCAGCTTGCTTTACCTAGAAAGAGTGATTCAAGAGAGAGAGATTGCATGCCCAAGGTGGAAGTTGCAGGTTTTTATAACCTAACCTCAGAAGTGGCATACCATCACTTCTGCTGACACACAAACCAACCCTAGTACAATGTGGGACGGGGCAACAGGAAAACACAAGAGTATGAGTATGAAGATGTGATCATTAGGGGCCATTTTGGAGGCTGACTATCATAGTGACCAAGAAAGTACTCATTAAGAAAATGACCTTTGAGGTCCCTGGGTGACTCAGTCAGTTAAGTGTCTGCCTTCGGCTCAGGTCATGATCCTGGGGTCCTGGGATCAAGTCCCACGCTTGGCTCCCTGCTCAGCAAGGAGGCTGCTTCTCCCCTCTCCCTTTGCTGCTATCTCTCTCTGTGTGTCAAATAAATAAGTGAAATCTTAAAAAAAAAAAAAAAAAGGAAGGAAGGAAGAAAGAAAGAGAAAGAAAGAAAAAGAAAATGACCTTTGGATTATCCCTGAAGGAAGTGAGGGAGGTAGCCATTAGGATATCTGGGGGAAGGTCATTCTATGTAGGTGAAACAGCATGAACAAATACACATAGTTGGTGTGTTGGAAGGACGGCATGTTCAATGAGCTGCAGCAGAGTGGATGAAAGGGAGAGGAAGAGAAAATGTCAAAGAGGTGACAGGGAAGGGGAATGCTTTCATCTTCACCCTGAGTGAAATACAAGTTTTGAGTAGAGAAGTGATATGATCTGACTTAGGATTTAACAGAGTATATCTGGTTGCTGTTTTGAGAATAGACCAAAGGGAAGCAAGAGCAGGAGCAAGAAGGTAAGTTAGGAGGTGAGAGATGGTGGTAAGAAGTGATGGTTAGGAGGTGAGAGGTGATGGTGGTCTAATTCTGGAAACACGTTGAAGGTGGAATATTCAGGATTTGCTAATGGGTTGGCTATGGGATGTAAGAAGAAGAGGAGCCAAAGATAACACTTTTTTTTTCAAGTAACAGGAAGAATGGAGTTGCCATTTATCTATGTTTGGTAAGACTTAAGAAAGAGCTGTGTTAGGGTAAATACAGCAATTCAATTTCGGACATGTTAAATTTGAAATGCCTGTTAGTCACCCAGGTGGAGATGTTGGATAGACAATTGGATAATCAAGACTGGAATTCTGGCAAGAGGTTCAGGTTAGAGATACAAGTTGAGGAATCATCAGAGATAGACGGAATTTAAAGTCCCGAGGTTGAGGGGTGCCTGGGTGGCTCAGTTGTTAAGTGTCTGCCTTCAGCTCAGGTCATGATCTCAGGGTCCTGGGATCGAGCCCCGCATCGGGCTCCCTGCTCAGGGGAGCCTGCTTCTCCCTCTTCCTCTCCCCCTGCTTGTGTTCCCTCTCTCGCTGTGTCTCTCTGTCAAATAAATAAATAAAAATCTTTAAAAAATAAAAAATAAATAAAATAATAATAAAATAAAGTCCTGAGGTTGAATAAAATCCCCTAAGGAGTGAATACAGATAGAAAGCTGAGTACCCCAGAGCACCCCAGCCTTTAGGAGAGGGGGTAGCAAAGAGGACTGTGAGGGCGCCTGGGTGGCTCAGTTGGTTAAGCGACTGCCTTCGGCTCAGGTCATGATCCTGGAGTCCCGGGATCGAGTCCCACATCGGGCTCCCTGCTCAGCGGGGAGTCTGCTTCTCCCTCTGACCCTCCCCCCTCTCATGTGCTCTCTCTCTCTCATTCTCGCTCTCTCAAATAAATAAATAAAATCTTAAAAAAAAAAAAAACTTCACTCTTTAAAAAAAAAAAAAAAAAAAAAAGAGGACTGTGAAAGAGTGGCCAGAGAAGTAGGAGTCAAGTCACATATACTAGGTAAGTGTATGTGAAGCCAAGTGAAGATGTCTTTCAAGGAAGACTTGGAAGATGCTCTTTGTCAAATGCTGCCGAGAGAATGAGAAATGTCTCCTGGATGTGGCATGTGGAGTTCGTTTGCTACCATGACCAGCACAGTTTTGATGGAGTGATGGAGGCAAAACCCTCACTGGAGTGGCTTAAAGACAGTATGAAAGGAGATAAATCGGAGACTGAGTATTCTTTCAAATAGTTTTGTGTGAAGGGAGGAAGTAAGTTGGGGTCTTAACGGAAGGGGGAAATGGAGTCAAGAGATGGTTTTTTAAAGATTATTTATTTGAGAGAAAGAGAGCAGGGGGAGGGACAGAGGGAGAGAATCTTCAAGCAGACTCCCTGATGACGGGAGAGCCCGATGCGGGGCTTCATCTCACGACCCTGAGATTAGGACCTGAGTGGAAACCAACGGTTGAACACCTAACCGGCTGTGCCACCCAGGCACCCCAAGAAAGGGTTTTGGTTTTGTTTTTATTAAAGATTTTCATTTATTTATCTGTCAGAGAAAGAGAGAGCACAAGCAGGCAGAGTGGCAGGCAGAGAGAGAAGCAGGCTCCCTGCTGAGCAAGGAGCCCGATGCGGGGCTCGATCCCAGGAGCCTGGGACCATGACCTGAGCCAAAGGCAGATGCTTAACCGACTGAGCCACCCAGGCGTCTCAAGAAAGGGTTTTTTAAAGACAGCATGTCTGTGTTTGTGGAAGTGATGAGAAGGGAGACATGAATGAAACAGGAGAGACAGGGGGAGAACAGCTGGGGCAGAGTCCTGAGTAGGTGCGAGTCGATAGGAGCTGGTGCATGAGTGGAGGGTTTGTCCTCATGGAGGAGCACAGTGTACCCGCATAGCTGGGGCGGCGGCAGAGTGCATGGGCACAGGAGCAGGGAGGTGGGTGGATGTGGTAAGGCCTTAAACTCAGAGTGAGGATGAAGGAGGATGGTTGGAGTTCAGGAGGGACGAGGGAGAGATGTGAAAGCCTTGTCCAGGAGAGCGGGAAAGATGGCATGTTTGCTATGCAGCATTAAGAGTCATGTGTGATACATGGCCATGGATTTAAAGCCAACCAGTCAGCATAGCTGTGTATTGTCCCCAGCCGTGGTCAGCTGCGTGGGAACAGGTGCAGTGTGGGAGAAGAGGTTGGGTTTAAACAAAGTTGAGGTTTGACAATCAGTAAGAGCTGGTATGGCTCTCCTGATTTACGTTCCTGTGGCTCACTCAGAGACCACATGTGCTGGTTCGCCCAGGATAGTGCTAGTTTATGCCTGGCTTCCCAAGGTGATTAGTAATAGTGCTCCCTTTCACTTTCCAAAACTGTTTTGATTTGGGTAACAAATGAAATGGTCATTCTACCTAGAGCAACAAGGAGCCACTGGGGTTTTCTCAACAGAGCATGCATCATTGTTTGACTTTTAAAAAAACACTAAATAGATCGTAAATTCCTTGAGGTCAGTGTCATGTTTCATGCCTTCTGTCCCCCATAGCTAGCATAACTTTCATCTGTGGCCTTCCTGTCTCTCAGTTAACCCAGCAAACACACGGATGACTCAGGACTAGAAGAGCCATTGAGGATAATCCCAATTTTAGGCAAGCTCTCCTCAATCTCAAAGGGGAGGGAGGCAATTTACACTCTAAAAGGACCTTTCATAATCCTGCTCCGGAGGATTATGGGAGCAAAGTAGGTAAGAGTAGAAAGGAGGCCAGTCAAGACTGAGAACTATGCAGGGGGCAGGTTGACCTGAGGAAGGATTTCAAGCTCAAATGTTCTGGTTGTCTGTTGCTGTGTAACAAATCACCCTAAAATTTAATGACTTAAAACATCAGCAATAGTTTCACTCTCTCTCACTGTTTCTATGGGTCAGGAATTTCCAAGAGGTTGGTTGGGCAGTTGTGGCTTGGGATCTCTTTTATGGTTGCAGTCAACTGGCTAGAGCTGGAACTGTGGGGGATCTGAAGAGTTTGGGGTCTGGTGAGACGTCTTACTCTCTTCATGTAGTCACAGGGCCTTTCCTTGTGGTCTCCTGCTTGGGCTGACTTCAGGTAGCTCCTAGTATGGTGGCCTCAGGGTAACCAGACTGCTTCCATGGTGGCTGAAAACGTCCAGGATGAATGTCCTCATAACTTAGCTTGGAAGTCACAGTGTTATTTCTGTCCTAAATCTGCTCAGTGTCAAAGGAAGAGGACATAGAAATCACTTCTTGGGCGCCTGGGTGGCTCAGTTGGTTAAGCGACTGCCTTCGGCTCAGGTCATGATCCTGGAGTCCTGGGATCGAGTCCCGCATCGGCCTCCCTGCTCAACGGGGAGTCTGCTTCTCCCTCTGACCCCCCCCCTCTCATGTGCGCTCTCTCTCATTCTCTCTCAAATAAATAAATAAAATCTTAAAAAAAAAAAAAGAAATCACTTCTCAATGGGAGGAGTATCAGAGTCACTTTATAAGATCACGTGGGAGGGCAATATTGTTTGGCCCATTTTTGGAAAATATAATTGTGACACTAAGTTTGGGTTCTTCTACCTTCCTTCCTTCCAAGGAGTCTTGTTGGAAGGCTGAAGACCTCATGCTTTTTTTGTTACCTTTAACCATTTTTATGTTAAAGATCCTTCCCAGATGGAACTTCTTGCCTAGCTCCCCTTCCTGATGTGTGGTGATGTGTGTAAAGGATTTACTCAATGTCCAAAGGGTTTAGAGGAGGATGGAGATCGTAGGCTGTACGTCCTCAGAGAGAAGCTTGACAGTATGATGTGAACAAACCGCTCCATTTCGGCAGTTCAAAAAAGTTATCAATATGACATCGCATGACACATTAGGTTTTATTAATGTGGAACGAACTACCAGAAGTTTAGTGGCTTTAACATAACACACAGTTGTTACCTCACCGTTTCCATGGGTCAGGAGTCTGGCATGTTTTAGACAGGTCCTCTGCTCATCGTGTCACAAGGCAGAAATCAATGTGTCACTGGTTTGTTTTCACCTGGAGGCTCACGTACAGAAAGGTCCATTTCCAAGCTCACTCAGGTTGTTGGCAGAGTTCATTTCCTTGCCCTTGCATGACTGGGGTCCCCGTGTCCTCGCTAGCTGTTAGCTGAGGACTCCTGTCAGCAGCTGGGTGTCAGGCCCGTGGCCATGTAGACTTCACAGGCCATTTAAACAGAGTAGCCTAACCCAGGAACACAGAGAGCACACTGGTGGTCGCCAGAGGGGAGAGGGCGGGGGGATGGGTAACTGGGGAAAGAGGAGCGGGAGGTACAGGCTTCCGGTTATGGAATGGGTAAGCCCGCCGGGATGAAAGGCACAGCACAGGGAATCTAGTCAATGGTGTTGTCCTGGTGTGGGGTGAGCACAGCGCGAGGGACAGAGTTGTGTGATTGCCATGTTGTATACCTGAAACCCATGTCGTGTTGTGGGCCGACTCTACTCATATATATCAATACAAAACTATCCAGACTAATGGTGGCACACTATAAAGGCTCAATAAATGTCAGGTATCATTAAAAAAGGGAAAAAAGAAAACCGTTTCAGCCACAATAGGCAAACGAGCAAACAAACACAGCGGCTTCCCTCTTCAAGGCCAGCAGCAGAATCTCCGTCATACATCGCATCTCTCTGACTTCAGGCCAGGCCCTGTCTCTTGTAAGGGCTCACGTAATTAGGTCAGGCCCATCCAGAATAATCTCCATTCCAAATAACTCAAAGTCCACTGGGGCGCCTGGGTGGCTCAGTTGGCTTAGCCTCTGCCTCTGGCTCGGGTCACGATCCCAGGATCCTGGGATGGAGCCCCACATCAGGTTCTCTCCTCAGCGGGGAGCCTGCTTCTCCCTCCGCCTGCCGCTCCCCCTGCTTGTGTGCGTGTGCGCTCTCTCTGTCAAATAAATAAATAAAATCTTTTTTTAAAAAACCCCAAAACTCAAAGTCAACTAATCTGGAACCTTAAATACATCTGCAGAATCCCCTTCACATTGTCAGATAATATAACCTAATATTGGGAGTGAAATCCATCCAACGCACGATCCCACCACACTCAAGCACAGGGGACTGATTATACGGTCATGGACTCTGGGGGATGGGACTTTCAGGGGCCATCACCCTTGATCTTGTGGGGAACTTCTGGATTGTGGGTCTCCTATATTAATCAGGTAAAAGTTTTTGGAACCAGGAAGGGACGTGGTGTCCTTAAAGGGAGCTGGAAAGGTGAAGGAGAGGGAAGAACCCGCCAGCCTCCTTAGCTTGTGGTGTGGGTCACATAGAGCTCAGCTCACCCTAGAACTGTGCTCACAACTACCAGTTAGTAAACTAGCAAAGAAGTTATTTTTAATAAAAAGGGCGCCTGGGTGGCTCAGCTGGTTAAGCGACTGCCTTGGGCTCAGGTCATGATCCTGGAGTCCCGGGATCGAGTCCCGCGTCGGGCTCCCTGCTCAGCGGGGAGTCTGCTTCTCCCTCTGACCCTCCCCCCTCTCGTGCTCTCTCCGTCTCATTCTTTCTCTCTCAAATAAATAAATAAAATCTTTTAAAAAAAAGCAATTAATAAAAAGATAAAGAAAAAAAGATCAAAATAAATGGAAAATTGAAACTATAATAAAACAGAAGATAAAAAGAGGGCAACTATAAAGTTACAAGTGATAAAGAGAAACAAGAAATATCATTGAGAACAAGCACTTACGTGGAATAAAAGAAAGAGGTAGAAAATAGAAAAGACAAAGCACATTAAGAACAATTAAACTGGGGCGCTTGGGTGGCTCAGTCAGTTAAGTATCTGCCTTCGGCTTGGGTTGTGACCTCAGGGTCCTGGGACCGAGCTCTGTGTTGGGCGCTCTGTTCAGCAGCAAGTCTGCTTCTCCCTCTCCCTCTCCATCTATGATCTCTCTCGCTCTCACGGTCTCTCAAATAAATAAAATCTTTTTTTTAAAAGATTTTATTTATTTATTTGAGAGAGAGAGAATGAGAGATAGAGAGCACGAGAGGGAGGAAGGTCAGAGGGAGAAGCAGACTCCCTGCCGAGCAGGGAGCCCGATGTGGGACTCGATCCCGGGACTCCAGGATCATGACCTGAGCCGAAGGCAGTCGCTTAACCAACTGAGCCACCCAGGTGCCCCTCAAATAAATAAAATCTTAAAAACAAAAAAAGAACAATTAAACTGTGCCAATGATTAAAAGGACCAAATAAATTTTAAAAGCTAAAATAATAAAAGTAAAATGTAAGAACCAAGGAAATAAGGAGCCATAGTAAATGTGTCTAAATATGGAGCAACAAATTCAAAAGCCTCCCAGCCTCATGCTAAGTTAGCCAGAATTCTTTGAGCTGAAGCAACCCTAAAATCCAACACACATATGTGAGCATCTTTCTCAACCAGGGTTCCTCATCCGAACCACAGAACACAGAAAAATTATTTGAGTGACTATTTTCTCCATGCTCCCCCCAAATGGTACACAGCTAGAACCATTTATATGCACAGAAAGTAAGTTAATTCATGTACACAGTGGTTGCCTGGGGCATCAGGGCTTCATTCTCTCACCAAACTAGATGATCTATGTCAAAAAGTATGCAACCGAGACAGGATTGGTCAGTTTGGCACACAGTTCTGTGATGTTTTTGAGAAGTAAGTTTTAGGTGAGAAGTGGAAACTGAAGTCAGACTCCTGGGACATTTTCTTCCTGAAGAGTTGCGTGGTCACGTGATAACCGACTGAAGCACAGAAGTTACTTTGGATCATTTACTGAAAATAATAAGGCCATCAGCAGATGTCTTGACTTCATCCAGAGGAATTCAGAGAGGTAGCAGAGAACAGTCATTTATTTGATTTTACTCCATAAGCCTCCTGGCCAAAGGTCCAGGGAGGACTTGTGATTGGTACCGTTTTTAAAAAATAAGACTTTTCCAAATTCACATTGGGATGGGCCAAAACTGTCTTGTAAGGGAGGACTGATGCCAGAGCAGCTCCCAGATGCTCCTTTCTTTTCTTCCCCTCCAGCATTATATACGTGAAAAAAACAAATGACTGCCAGCTTCACACAGTTGTCCGCATCCTGGCCCAGGGACCCCTACAATCCCACAGGCAGTACACCCCAGAAGGTAACAAGGGGCAGAGCCTGCTAAATTCTGCTTGACTTCAAAGCTGCATGGACATCCATCATGCTTTCCTTAAAACACTTATTTCCTTGTTGTATTAGTTACCCGTATGTAACAGATTACACCAAAACTTTAGTCACCTAAAACAACAAATAGTTATTAGCTCAAGCTTTCTGTGGGTCAAGAATTCCAGAGCACCCAAGCTGGGTAGGTTTGTTCAGAGTCTCTCACGTAGTTGTAGCTGGGATGTTGGCCAAGGCCGCTGTCATCTGAAGGCTTGCATAGTGCTGCGGATTTACCAAGATGGCTCATTCACATTCATGTGGCTTTTGGCAGGTGGCCCCAGCTCCTCCCAGGTTCTCAGCTGGAAGCTTCAGCCACTCATCATGTGGATGTCTCCATAGGCTGTTTGTGTGTCCCCACAATATGGCATAACTTCCTCTGGAAAGAAAGAGGAAGAATGTGTAGTCCTTTTATGACCTAGTCTCCAAATTTACACATTGCCATTTTTGCTTGATTCTATTTCTGATAAGTGGATCATTAAGTCTAGCCTACCACCAAGGGTGGGAGAATCAGACTCCGTCTTTTATTTTCGTTATTTTTGTTTTTTTAAAAAAGATTTATTTATTTTAGAGAAAGAGAGCACACTTAACAGGAGGAGAGGGGCAGAAGGAGAAAATCTCAAGCAGACTCCCCACTGAGCATGGGTCTCGATGTGGGGCTCCATCTCATGACCCTGAGACCATGACCAGAGCCAAAATCAAAAGCCGGACACCCAACTGACTGAGCCACCTAGATGCCCCTAGACTCCATCTTTTAAAGGGAGAAATATTTTAGGGGAGGAAAAAAAAAAAACTTTTCCCTCTACCCTCTTAGGTTTATTACATGGGGCCCTGCAAATTAGACTGACAAAAGACAGATTAAGAGAAAAACAGTTTATTAACCCATGTGGAGCTCATACATGAGGGAAAAATGGTGAACAGTGATGAATTTAGGCTTCTAGCATCCTAACAAAACCCAATAAATTTGTAGAGAAATGGCAGGCCAAAGGAAAAGGGTTTCAGGCTTCCAAGAGTGGCAAACTGTGGGAAGGAACATATATGGGGAAAGCTCATGGAAGATAAGGGTTATTTCAGTGAGGTTTGTTATTCAGATTCCAGTCTGTGCTGTCTCTGGGCTGATAAGAGTCTCTGGTGATTAAGAGCCTAAGCCTGCTTCTAGGCAAATAGTGGGGGAGGGCAGAGAGCTTGCTTTCTCGCTTTCTTTTCTTTCTTTCTTTTCTTTTTTTTCTTTTTTCTTTCTTTTTTTTTGGTGTTTGCTGTTTCTCAGTTGTCTTCCCCTCAAAATAATCCTTACACCAAAGTGGCATATTTTGGGGTGGCATATTCTGATCCCCTACAGTATCGAAGAAACTGTGGACATATTTTAGACCTGCCACACTTGTCTTCTGCAGCAAGAAGAACAGCACAGCACTCCTGGTCGTCTCTCTCTGTCTCTAGCCACTCACGCTCAATGTCCATCTATGGCCCTTCGTATTATTCCTGTTTCTTGAATGCTGGGTTTCCTGGGCCTCTGTTCTTCTCCTTCCACCTGTTTGCCCTGGGCCACCCGATGCTCACATGTACCACTCTCCAGCTGGTGATTCTCCAACCCAGGGGTTGGCATATGTTTTATGAAAGGGCCATATGGCTTAGTAGGCCAAATGTTCTCTATTGCAAATATCCAACTTTGTTGCTATTGTGCAAGAAGCACCCACGGACAATGCGTAAATGAATGGGCCTGACTGTGTTCCAGTAATACTTTATTTGTACAACTGGCTGCCAGTCCGCTGGCCATAATTTGCTGACCCTTTTTCTAACTTCTCTTGCCCTCACAGACCCTTTTTCTGGGCTCCAGATAAATGCCCGCCTGCCCTCGGGATGTTTCTTCTTGGAGGCCTCAGAGGTAGCTCAAACTCCTCTCTTCCCGTACTATACTCCCTGTATTGAACCCAGTTTTCGCTTGTGTTCTCTGTCTTGTAAGTGACATTGCCATTTGGTCCGTTGCTGGAGCCTGAGAGCTAGAAGTGACTCCTGCTCATCCCTCTCTCTCGTCTCCCACATCCAGTCAGTCAACCTTTGGTCTTCTTCCTAAAGTTATCCCTTGGCTCTATTTCCACTGCTACTACTCAGTTCAAGCTCTCATTGTGTCCTTCCCGAAGTACCCCAAAAGTTTCAGTGAACAGTGGCCCCCCAAAATGTCCACATCCTAATCCCCAGAGCCTGTGAATATGGCACCTTACATGGCATAAGGGACTTTGCAGATGTGAGTAAATTAGGGCTCTTGAAATGGTAAGATTATCCCGGATTATCCAAGTTGACCTGATATAATCACAAGGTTCCTTATGAGAGAAAGGCAAGAAGGTCAGACATGGGAGGGAATGTGGCAATGGAAGCAGAGATTTGCAAGGTACCCTTTGAAGGTGGTGGAAAGGGCTAAAACCCAAGAATGCAGGTGGCCTCTGAAAGCTGGAAAAGACAAGGAAATGGATTTCGAACTCGAACCTCCAGAAGGTACCAGCCCTCCCGGCATCTTAGCTTTAGCCGGGGAGCCGAGCCTGACGTTGGTCTTCCAGCCTCCAGAACTGTAAGATGATACAGCTGTGTTGTTTTCGGCCACCAAATATGTGGTCACTGGTTACGGCAGCAATAGAAAATGAATACACCTCCTCACCCTTCCTCCAATCTTGCTCTATTCTCCGCCCCACCCTAAACACAAATATGATCTGCCACGTCCCCATTCAAAACACCTCCCTGACTTCCCTGCATCCTTAGGATAAATTCCCAGCTCCTTGCAAGACTCCATCATGGGTCCCCAGCAGTTTATGCCCCATAAGTTCATACAGTGAGTTTCCCATTATGTTGTTCCTCCATTAGACGAAATGTTTTGCCCGTGTAGGACCTGTTGATCTTCCCTCTCCCACCTGACTCACTAACGCCTGCAAGTCATTTAGGTACCACTTCCTCAGTGATCGCCCCTGCCCCCATTCTGAGTTCAGGTCCTCTGTTAGAGACGCTAAAGTCATTTCCCTGTCACGCCCCTGACCCACTTTATTGCTATGACTTGTGAGCTCAGAGACTGCACATCTGTCTTGTTCACCGCTCTGCGCCGAGCACCTTCCATGACGGCTGGCCCACACCAGTGTGCAGTGATGACATCCATGGATAAGTGGTGGGTCTAGGGAGACTTGCTGGAGGCAGTGGTGAGGGGCTCCAGCACTGTGTCATGTCCCCTTGAGAAAACTGGGGAAGAAGAGCCCATGGCGGAGAGAGACCCGGAGCTGACTCGGGAGCAGGTGGGAGTCTGAATTGCCCTCATTTCCCTTCTTGCTCGGCCTGGTGGGGAAGACTCTGGGAAGGGGAATGGGGCGTCACTGCCCTCCTGCTACAATTAGCTGAGCCTTTCATTCTTCTTCTACAAAGAGGAGAGAGCAAATCAAAGGGAGATAAAAGTGCATGTCCCACAAAGGACCTCGAGATGAGGGGGAAGGAAGGGAGGGTGGTGGGACAGAGAGGCAGAGGCAGAGAGAAAGCCCTGCGGCCCAAACAAAAGCCCAAAGCCAGCTGATCCCAAGGATCAGACGGTGGAGACGCAGGGACAGGAAGAGAGCAGACCGCGTGGGGATCAGCAGCCCTGTCAGCCAAGGAGGAGAGGGAGGGAAGGAAGATGAAACACCAGTGTGAATGGCCAGGGAAGAGGGTGGACCGGGACCCCAAATGGAGTTGGGACAAAAGCATGAAAAGACAATATTGCTACCATCCCATGAGGACTCCACCCAGGGAAAGCAAAGAGGGGCTGGAGACAAAGGCAGAGAGGGGAAGGCGGAAAGGGAGGGGGCACAGCCAACTGGCCCTGTGCTGGTGACAGGGCCGTGAGCGTGGGGGCCTCTCCACAGGGCTCAGCCAAGGCTCCGAGGGGGAGGGAGAATCAGGGTACCGGTCTATATTTGGTGAGAGAATCCTACCTGAGCAGCTTTCTTGGATTTGAACTTCCTATAAATAGAACTTAAGAGATGAACACACAAAAATCATGTGGTCATGAGCCTTCCAACACGTATGCTTTTGTGTCTGGCTTCTTTCTCTCAACATGATGCTGCATGCAGTGTAGATAAGTCATTGTCATTGCTCTATAATATTCCACGATGTGAATATATACATATATATATATATATATATATATATATATATAGCCATTCTTATACCTAGTGGAGACTTTTCATCAGGTCCACAATCTCTTATCTGAACCCTTGGAACCAGATGTGTTTCAGAATTTTAGAAAGATGGTAAACAAAGATGTGAGGCACAAACACTGTATTACACAACACCGTATGCTCGGTGTGCGGAAGTCCCCTGTAATCAGATGCATGGATGTTTCTGCAAGGAAATGCATGAATGCTTATCCTAGAGATAGCTTCACGTCAGGCCAGGTTTTGCCACCAAATGAGTTCAGGCTAGATTGTGTTATGCCTCCAAATAAAAGATAACGATAACACTTTTAGGGGCGCCTGGGTGGTTCAGATGGTTAAGCATCTGCCTTCAGCTCAGGTCATGATATCAGGGTCCTGGGATCGAGCCCCATGTCGGGCTCCTGGCTCAGCGGAGAGTCGGCTTCTCCCTCTCCCTCTGCCTCTCCCCCTGCTCATGCTCTCTCTCTCTCTGTATCTCTGTGTCTCAAATGAATAAACAAAATATTTAACAGTAACAACAAAAAAGATGACATTTTTGGTTTTCAGGGCTTTTGTTGTTTGAGAATTCAGAACTTGGCGCGGTGGACCTATCGTGTACTCGTTCCCAATAAAATTTGCTTCAGGAAACCCTGGCAGAAAGAGGGGCTCAATACCACGGTATGGGTATCAGCAAAAATCAAGAACAAAACGTCCAACAATGTTTGAGCAATGAGACCCAGTCCAGAAGGGATGTTGGAGTCGGCTGAATTGGGCTCAAACCCCGAATGCACGAGACCGAGAGGACCCCTGACACAGGCTGGCTACCTCACTCCCTGTTTGCCCCATCCCATGTGAGCATCGTAAACCTTCTTTGTTTTTATAACCTCAATTCCTAATCTTAAAATTGTTGATTATATTTTTTGTATCGTTTTAAGGCTCGTTTCTGTCTTTTATCCTTTTAATCTGTTGGTTCTCTAGTTCGGTTTTACTTATCTTGATTATCCCTTATCTCTCTTTTGTCCTTTATAATTTGATACTACGTTCTTTTAGCTCATCTTCCTGTTCTTATTGTTATTGTGCTATTTTGTAGTGACTGAGAAAAGGCCCCGAAGTTGGGCGGAGAAAGCGGCGAGCATCTGCCCCTACCACCCCCCTCCAAGCCCGATCGCTCGGTCCTCGGGAGTTTCTTTCCCTGAGGAGATTTCTGGGTGGTGGGGAGCCCTCAAAATTTAAGCTCAAGCCTTAACCAAGAAGTGGTCCTGGGGCTCTTGAAGCCTTGGAAAACACCCAGTCTCAAAGCAGGAGGCTGTTCTAAGTGGTGGGGATTTATTTCTGATTAAGTATTTCTTTGTTCTGGGAGACCGGAGCCTTGGCGTCCTTAACCTGGCAGAGATGCCCTTCCCTGTCCCCACCTGCAGGTAGGTACTCCTCATCCTTCTACATCCTCGAGAATGCTCCGTGCTGAGGATGCAGTGCCGTGTGTTTAAGCTTTCCACCAGCAGCAGAGATTTCTTTTCTAGAGGGACGGAGAAGGCCTCGTTCCCGCAAGTCAGCGATGAGTGAGGGTGTGGCCCTGTGCTAGTTGTTGCTACGTGGGGCACAGAGAGCTCTCTACCCACCCTTCCCGGCAGAGTGGGCTTCGACAGCCACACTGGCACTGCCTTAGACCCAGCTGGGGGGAAGGTTGCGCTCTCCTCCTGGGATTTCACCAGACGGAAGAAGCCCGACTTTGGGAAACGCACTGAAAGGGGAGAGTGGCTGGTTACACCCTCTACTCAGAGCCAGGCCTAGTCCGAGACTTGCCCTTTTGTCCTAAAGGGGTGCTCATTCCATCAACTGCCCTAGGAAGGGGCAGACCCCCAGAGAGAAGGGAGACCTGGGAGAAGTAGGCATGAGAGTGCTTTGGGGCCCTGAGGACCCCCTGGAAGAAGGCTTGGATACCCCCTTCTTTGAGGAAGAGGAAAGCAGGCCTGGGAAGCAGGTGAGAATGGGGCTTTGGGGGACTCAGAGTCTGGAGCTCGTTTAAAGTCCTGTGTTTCCACATCCCAGTGCCCCCCCTAGGGTCCCAAGCCTTCCCACAGGTTTTATCTGAACAGCACAAGCCTGCCTCCCCCTGCCACAACCATAGCACAGAGCAGCAGATGGGGGGCCCGCCTGTCCGGCCAGGCTGGCCTCCCAGGTCAGTGCAGTTGGGACACTCCCCCCGCCCCCAGGGGACCAGGGGCTGTGCCCCCGCAACCTCAGGGCTGTGCAGCTGCAGGAGAGCCCTGGGCTGAGCTGGGGCTTATTTTAGTCCCTTTCATCAGTTAGCTGCACACTGCTTTTTATATCATTTTAATTATCTTTTTATTTCTTTTAATTTACTTTATCTTTTTTTATGGGCGGCTATATATATACTTTTCTCTTTCCATTGCCTATTTCTTCACCTTAATAAACTGGGTGCCGGGGGGCTAAGCTCAGGGGAGAGCCTGGAGGCAGCCCAAGCAGAAAAGGAGGGACACTGCCCTCTGTGACTGGACCCCCAAGTCCCCTTGCCAGTCATGCCTTGTCCCCAGTGACCCTCAGGACTCTGAGAAACTCCTACCTGTGGGAGTTTCGGGAGCCCCCAGGCCAGAATTCTCCCCCAGGGTCATGATGTATTTACCTATACTGATAACACATTTGAACTAGGGAGATGGTGGTAACGCTATTTTCAGAATTAGAAAGGTAATACGTGCTCATCAGCCTGAAACGCAAATACAGAGGTGCATGACGTAAAACCCGTATGTCCCTCACCTCCCCGAAATCCTGCTCCGGACTCAGAGTAGCCTTGTCAACATAATATGTGTTTGGAAATATTATCTGTAGCATACATATCACAGGCACGTTTAACATTTGGTGGGTAAGGCCAAATTGTCCACCAAAAAATGCTAAGCCAATTTTTATCCCTACCCACAGCTCAGAAGAGGGCCCCTTTCCCCCTTTGCCTACGCCCTCACCAGCACAGCAGAGGGTCGAAAGCGGACCTTTCAAAATTCTTCCTGTATCAGCCTACCCCGGTCCTGCACGTCCCGCCCCCGCCCCCGCCCCCATTCCGGGGCTCTTTGGATTCAGGAAATGGGGTTGATGCGAGTGACCTTTGTCCATTAATCACGAGGAGATGCAACGTCCTTGCTGGACAAAGCTCCGGCTCTGGCTCCACCCCCAGGCCGGCTGGGTACTGTCCCTGCAGAGGTCCAGCTTCGGAAGCCTGTGCCAAGGAGCGCCCTGTAGTAGCTCCGCAGAAGCAGCAGGAGACCCCCAGGCACCTTTCACAACGGGCGGGTGCCTATCTTCCTATTCATGTGCGCAGACACCCACTGAGCACCAAGTGTGAGTCACTGAAGGTCCTGTCTGGATTTTTCCCAAATCCTGATCCTCTCCCAGAGGGAGTGGGCAGAGCCTTCCCCTCCACACCCTCCCACCACATCTAATAGCTTCCATCGCTCGGGGGGAATCTTCCCAGGATCGTGTGTGCGCCGGGCAAGGGGCTGCGGTTAGGAAGGTGGGTCTCCCTGCCAGCCCGCTGCAGTGGGGTGGGCAGTATGTGGGTGGGCAGGCAGGGGGCGGGTGTCAACATAGCTTCAGAGATAGTCCATCTGCAGGTGAGAGAGATGAATGGGTGGGCGGCCCTGACTAAGGGTAAACAACTGAGACCCGGCGTAAACAAGGCTGGGGTGAAGGAAGTGGGAAAGGGGCAGAGCTGGCTGCCAGGGGTGTACCGCCCTCAGGTCCCCCTCCTCCCCTCCACCCTCCAGCCTGGGTGTCAGCTATCTCGCCAAGGCCTAGCAGCTGACTGGAAGGTGAGAACTAGTCACCATCCCAGACAATCGGTTTGACTTCTTCCTCTCTGAGTTAACCGAACAGTTATCTCTGACCTCAAAAATAACAGCCCTAAGTTTTTTATGACCTGGAAGTTAAGACAGACACCATCTCCTCCTCTTTCAGTGGTGGTTCTATAATAGGAATCACCCCCCCAGACCCCGAGAAGGAGGTATAAGTGGGCCGCAGCCTATGGTGCCAAGTGCTTGGCCACCTGGGGTCTGCCTGGTGGTAGTGGGTATGGGGTCCCATATACTCCCGCTGCCCTCAAATGGAACAAAACATCTCCTTCAGGGAGAGGCAACTGGAGTCAACGAGCATCCCGTTATTATAGAACAGCCACCCCACACCCACTCCAAACCCCCTCCCTTAGCAGTCTCCCACTCTACAGCCCAGGAACACGAAAACCACTCTTTGTCTTCTGCAGCTGTAGGTGACTGTTTGACAATGTCCTGGCCAGTTAGACATAAGCAAAAACCTGTTTGGCTTTTGGGAAACCCTTGTGTTGTTGTTGTTTTAATAACTGGGACAGATGTATCTGGCACCATCCCTTCCTCCTGTTGCCCACCTGGAATGGGGATGTGATACCTGGGGCTGTGGCATCCATAGTGTGACTCTGGGAGAAAAGCCAAGGAAAATATAAGATGTTATCACTACTAGTACAGTGCCCTAAACCAATGCCAGCTGCTGACAACCTCCAGACTTCTTGTTATAGAAGGAAAATAAATCCCAATTCATGTAAGCCCTTGTTAGTTGGCTTTTCTGTTTCTTGTCATTGAAAAGCATTCCTAAGTGATAAACTTGTTTATGGATGTTTTCAAAGCAAGAAGGCTTAAAGAGCCTCTCAGCCTTTCCAGTTGAACAGGGGAGATGCGTCACCAAGGCCCTCCATTTAGGAACGGAAGTATCTGGGATGACCTCTCTCCCTCCCCAGCATGACCTGGACCTCCTAGCTCTGTGCACGTCCCCCCCCCACCCCCCGTTGGCCTCATCTGGCCTCCAAGCGAAGCACCCTGTATTGTTCGCTCAGTTCAGGATAAATATAGGCCCCGGGCAGAGTGCCAAAGAAGTCAAAAAGACAGCTTTGCTCTGATGGTCCCTAGGCCCCTCTATTCCCTGAGGATCCCAAAAGCGTGCTCCTGAGACAGAAGCCAGGTCTTGGGCCTTACTCCCAGGACGATGGTACGACAGCTGCAGAGGCATGCTTTTGTCTGCTCTTCCCCCATCCTTCTTCCCTGGGATCCTGGGAGGTATGAGAGCCCATCTCATGTGGTTTTCCAGACAAACTCGGCTGATTCAGACAACACAGATTATAAAGAGCAGACCCCAGGGAATAAGCAGAAGGAAACTAGAGTCTTCACTATGTTATCACTTTACCACCTTGTAAGGGGATGCTAATCCCCTTGCTAATCCTTGCTAAGTGTTCCTTCTCTCTCTCCTTCAAGGGCTCCCCTGCTTTTCCTCCTTGGCCTGCCCTCCAGGCATCCTTCACCTCTATGGCTTCCATATCTCCTGAAACCCTGGTTTCTTTCCCCAGCCCAAACTGGGCTCCAGCCTCAAATACTTGCACATCTGCTCTTCCTTGCACGTCTGCACCTGGGCTCTAAAGCTTAACATGTCCCTAACATAAATCTTTCCCCCCAGTCTGTCCCGACTCCTTTGTCCCTTCATGGCACCATTGCCCCCTCTGTTAGTTTCCCATTGCTGCTAAAACAAATTACCAGCCAGTGGCTTGTGACATCACAAATTTATTGTCTTACAATTCTGGAGACCAGAAATCCAAAGTGGCTCTTACTAGGCTAAAATCAAGATGTTGGCAGGGCTGCATTCCTTCTGGAATGCTCCATATCCTTGTCTTTTCCCGCCTCCCAAGGCCACCTGCATTCCTTGGCTTGTGGCCCCTTGTGACCAGCAATCACATCACTCAAGCTCTGCAGTGTCCTCACATCTCCTCTAAACATCCTGCCTCCTTCTTTCTTTCTCTTAAATTATTTATTTACTTAAGTGATCTCTACGCCCAATGTGGGGCTTGAACTCATGACCCCGAGATCAAGAGTCATATGCTTTTCTGACTGAACCAGCCAGGCGCCCCCTCCTTCTTTCACTTATAAGAATTCTTGTGATTACATTGGGCCCACCTGGATAATCCAAGAGTATCTCCCCATCCCAAGATCCTTACTTCAGTCACATTTGCAAAGTCCCTTTTGCCATGTAGGAAACCTATTCATAGTTTCCAGGGACTAAGACGCAACATCCTTAGGGGTCATTGTTCTACATACCACACCTCCCGTTAGTAATAAATTGCTACCGTTACTGAACATGTTTTGTAGTCTAGGCTCGGGGCTGATGTTTTTTTCCTAAGTGTTCTCATGCACTATTGAGACAATACAAATGAAAAGAGCCCTCTGGACTCTCAAAATTCTATTGGCAGGAGGCAAGCTGAGAAAACACAGGCTAACTTTCATGAAAAGGGAGGGAAGATACAGAGGTGAGAAGCAAGCGTTCAGAAGGGAGAGCCAAGAAGAGCCATGGAGAATTGTTCCATCTGCCTGGTTGGATTTCAGAATTGTTATGGACCACTTTCCCCCTTTTGAACAGGAATGTATTTAGCAGCTAGCTTATGCCTCTCCTACACTGTATACAGGGTGTGGTGGGAGCAGATAACTCATCTCTGTTTAACTGGTCAAGAGGAACCTTTCGTGGGAGTCTATTTAAGAAACTACACCTGTGGGCACCTGGGTGGCTCAGTCAAGTTAAGTGCCTAACTCTTGGTTTCAGCTCAGGTCATGGTCTCAGGGTCATGGGATTGAGCCCCAAGTTGGGCTCCTGGCTCAGTGTGTAGTCTGCTTGAGGTTCTCTCCCTCTGCTCCTCCTGCTTGTTATCTCTCTCTAAAATAAATAAATAAATAAGGTTTATTTTAAAAAGAAAAAAACTATACCTGAGGAGGCTTATTTGCACCTGTACTTGATTTAGATGATGAGGTACAGCTGGTGCTGCCATGAGGTGAGACTTTTGGGTTTTGTGGGGTTGGGGAGGGAGCATGTGTTGTGTGCCAGAGGGATGTAAACCTTAGGGGCCAGAGGGCAGAGATAGCGAGCTTCCAAGATGGCCCCCGGGGCTCACGACTTCCGCGAATCACACCTCTGCAGGGTCCCTTGTACGCCGTTCCAGGAGCACCCGGCCACAGTGATGCCACGCCACTTCTGGGGCAGCTCATCAAAGACTACGGCCACTGTTTGCGGTACGTTATCTCTCAGTCTCTCTGTGGGGGAAACAAGCTGCTGTGTTGTGAGTAACCCTATGGAGAAGCCCACATGGTGAGGAAGAGAGACCCAGAGCCAGAAACAGCCCGAGAAGCCGCCTCCAGAATCCTGACCCTCAGAAACTTGGTGAGATATGTTCATTGTTTTATGTTACTAATGTTTGGGGTAATTTGTTACGCAGCAATATCTATTTCAAGAGGCTGGAGAGGCATGACCGAGGGCATCTCTTAAAGCAATCTCATTGTTCAAGTGTCCTTAAACAGCTCTGCTGACTGGAGCCTCTTTGGTAGCCGTTCCCTCTGCCCTGGATGCCTGATTTTCACATGGCCAACTACCTCATCCAGCTCCCTCCAGAAAGTTTCTTCTGGCCGCCCAACCCAAAGTAGTGCCTCTGTGACTCATTTTCATGCCTTCCTGCGGTAATTCTCTGCTTAGCATTTCTTGCTCTGATATGTTTGTTTGGTCTTTGTTATCTGTCCACCCCACTAGAATAGAAGCTCCATGAGACAGGGAGCTTGTCTCTTGCTCGGCACCTAAAACCCATGCTTGGCATAAATACATGAGCCCAAAGAGCTCTCATTTCCTGCCAGCACTTCTCAACAACTGTCCCTCCTGTCTTACCAAACTACTTGAAGTTCTCTTCAGTCCCCCTGTTTCACCCATTGTTCCTTCCCTAGAATGCTTTTTTCCCTTCTTCCTCTTTTGGTGAAGACCTTTACATCATCTTTTTTTTTTTTAAGATTTTATTTATTTGACAGAGAGAGAGACAGCGAGAGAGGGAACACAAGCAGGGGGAGTGGGAGAGGGAGAAGCAGGCTTCCCGCCAAGCAGGGAGCCTGACACGGGGCTTGATCCCAGGACCCTGAGATCATGACCCAAGCCGAAGGCAGACGCTTAACAACTGAGCCACCCAGGCGCCCCCATTTTTTTTTTAAGATTTATTTATTTATTTGAGAGAGAGTGCTTGTGAGTGCACAAGGGGGTGCAGAGCAAGAGAGAGAATCTCAAGCAGACCCCCACTGAGCCTGGACCCTGACGCGGGGCTCCATCTCATGACCATGAGCTCATGACCTGAGCTGAAATCAAGAGTCGGATGCTCAACCGACCGAGCCATCCAGGTTCCCCAAGACCTATACATCTTTTAAGAATCCAGAGCTTCTCCCACCATAACATTTGCCATCCATTGGTGTGATTGACCTTCTAAGTGTCTCTTCCCTCCCAGATCCTGGACTCTGGAGGTCCTGGGCTATGTTTCCTTCACTGTTGCATCCCCAAAGACTTGTCAGAGTACTGGCCCTGTGGCTGTCAGCAAGGTGAGTCATGAGACAGGGAAAGGCCCTGTGACAGGTGGCTGGGATTGGCCTGGAGCCACACTATGTCCTCGCCCCTAGGGCCTTGCTCCCTGCTCTCTGAGGACAGGCTGGGATTTGTTCTGTACCCCCATATACATTAGTGTTTGCACCTAAGTCAAACCCAGTGTGTGAATAGATCCTTGAGAGAGCCTGGTGAATTGTGGGCACCTGGAAATCGTCTTGGGGGTGGAAGGAAGGACCTCAGCTGTCAAGCACTTAAACCCCAGAACAACTCGATTCATCTCAAGGTGGGACAGTGGAACAGATGAGTTCTCTGGAGCTTCCAGTGGTATTGGGATCTCTGCTCCCCTTCATTAGTCTGTACTGCAGACTGACAAACTACATTACTGTCTGCCTTGCTCTCCTACCGTATAGTGGCTGGAAGGCCAAGATGCAGGGGTGGGGGGTGGCATTAGTGAGAGGAGGGAATGTATGAATTAGGAGGCAGAAACAAAGTGGAGGAGAAGAGAAAGAAGAAGGGCTACTGCTGGCTTGTATGTTTTAAGACTCTCCTACTTTGAAATTTCCAACACAGCCCCCTGGTGCACAACATCCCCCTACCCCCAACATAAAAAGCCCTTTCTCAGAACAAAAGCCCTGTCACCGCAAGCACTTATTTAACAACAATAACAGCAAAATACACTAGGTACAAAAACATTTTTCTCAAAAATTTTTCTACTTCAATTCAACAAATATTTATTTTCCTGAAAAAGCAGAGATATATAAAGAAATAGAAACATGTGGATTTTTTTGTTTGTTTTTGATTGAAAAGCCTATCGGCACAACCAGGAGAACAGCATTGCCCCAGTGAGCCAAAGCACAATGGGAAAGCATTTTTAAAATAGAAAAGAACACTAATATATAAATATACCGAAGTGATTTTAAAACACAGTAGCACCCCAATGCTAGAGCGGAGGATGGGCCTCATGCTCACAGGCAACTTGTGTTCTGTCTTCCCTGCCCAGTGGGATGCTTGCGCACACAGGTTAATCCAGGCAGAGCCTTCATCATCATGTTAATAAACCACAGGACCCGGGTGCACATGTAAAACTATCATTAATAAAGATGAGCCCAACTAGCAAAAAACAACATGAAAATTCACTTAGAAAGCAAATGGGAGTCCAGAGAGCCAGCTTTGGGGGATAGAGAAAGAAGACTCACTTTCCCCATCTGTAAAATGGGTTTGATGGCTTCTACTGTTCTTTCGGGTGCTAACAGGCTGTGATTCCAAAGGGGTTAGTCAGGAATCCGGGGGCAAACATGGTGGAAGAGATATGTGGATCGCATGAGGGACCTTATGTGTACCTCTGTTAGAAAAAAAGAACCAGGGGCGCCTGGGTGGCTCAGTCATTAAGCGTCTGCCTTCGGCTCAGGTCATGATCCGAGGGTCCTGGCATCGAGCCCCCCATCGGGCTCCCTGCTCGGCGGGGAGTCTGCTTCTCCCTTCCCCACTCCCCCTGCTTGTGTTCCCTCTCTCGCTGTGTCTCTCTCTGTCAAATAAATAAATAAAATCTTAAAAAAAAAAAGAAAAAAAGAACCAGGCCAAAGGAATCACAACCCCAAAACTCCTCTAGGGAGAACTGGTAGGCCTGTCCCAAGTCCTAGCGGGAGTGTGTAACCTGTGCGCCATGATTCCTTCGCCAGTTTCCATCGTGTGCGAAACTGATCTTTGCCCACACTGTGGGTATATGTATGTTTCAGTGATGTGTGTCCTGCAGAACGTGGAGCACGTGTGTGAGATGGTACCAAGCAGGGGACAACCCTGTCGCCAGGTGGAACTTGGCCAGGCTGGTGTCAGAGAGAGACAGCCGTACCCCAACGGTGACAAGTCAGGGCCAGTGGGATATGAGGGCAGGTGCTTTCTGGTCTCTGCGTCTCTGTGCTGCAACGGCCAGTGCAACCAATAATCACACTAGTTTGCTTTGTGTTATTTTGAGTTCTTTCAGTCCCTTCAAGGATACTGCCAGTAAGTCTAGTGTTTGCAAAGGTGCCACGAACACTGAGGGGAACTCCCGGGTGAGAATGGTCCTCAGGGCGCAGCTTCCCCACGTGTCTGCTTTACCGGGCAGGCAGGGGATGGCTCTGGGGGCTCACTCCCGCATCCTTCCTGACCACAGAGCTCTTGTCAGCCTCAGCTGCCTCCCTTCTCTGCGCTGGTTCTGTCCCCGCCCAGCCCACGCAGATGCTCCCAGGGGGGACCTGCTGTATCCTCTGCCCCCTGCCCCACACCCACAGACACTTTAGTGAAGGCCATTCCCTGGCTTAATTATTTGCAGATCTTCTTTCCCTTTTGGGTCTCCCAAAGTCCAAAGACTCTTCAGATAGTTAAACCTGGAGGGACGGGCAGAAAGAGACCCACCCCCTGGGCCTTTGGAATCGGGCTGGGCGATTAGGTCATAATTGATCTTTATTGTTGCAGCTGAAGATTATTTATCCCACTCCCAGGAGGGCCTGTGTCACCACCTGCCCCACCCCCGGCTTCCCCGAGCGGAAGCTGACCTGCCCTGGAGCCTGGAGCCCTGCCTTCAGCCTCGTCCAGGCTGGACCTGGGGACAGCGGCTGGGCTGTTTACTCTCTTTTTCTCCTCAGGAGTCTCGACAGTTTTGTGCCCCCACCCCCACCCCCCACCCCAGCAAACAACGACTTTTATTGCATTTCTCACCCTCCTTGTCACTGCCACACCTTTTGTCTCTCTGGGCCATCTCAGCCCCTGGGCTTGCCGACTGTGATCAGCCCTCCTGGGGAACCGAAGCCCAGGGTCAGAGAGGAGTGCTCAGGCATGTCCCTACAGTAGCCTCCACTCCCAAGTTCTGAGAGCTTTCCCAGGCATGCCCTGGAAAGGAAGCCGGGGCGGGAGGAATGAGGTTCCCTAAAAATATATTTAGATTTCCCAGTGGAGGGACGAGTGGGGGGTGGATGGCAGGACTGAGAGCCACCCCGGACGTACACTGAGGCACGAAGCTTCCTGCTGGGGGGAAAGAAATCCCTGGAAAAGAATGGGAAAAAGAAAATTCTACCCACAAATAAATCTCTCAGGGCTGTCCTGGGCCGTGGAGATTAATTATATTATTATTTGTGATAATAATACATTTTATGGCATACCCTAAAACATTCTTACTGATTTCATTTTGCTCATCAGCATGACCTCATTTGTCCAGAGCAGTGAGGGAGGGCAGAGATGAGCAACATGTCATAAACAAGGGAGCTGAGGACAAGTCAAAACCAGAACCCGAGTGCCCTGTCTCCCCACCTCCGATCAATCAAGCATTTCCTTGTGACAACACGGGGGTCTCCTCTGGGAGGTTGTGACCTTCACTTGCCGAGTTGAAATTACCTAGTAAGATTGTGGGGTGCTGCACAGCTACCCCAACAGGGGACTCAAGGTCTCCTACCTCTTTTAAGTGGCAGGTCCCTCCTGGGCCCACCAGGGTCCCGCTCGAGAGGGAGGTACCCCTTCTGAGTGAAGGGCCGACCGCAGCTACCATTCCTCCATGCCCAGTGTGTGCCGGGGTCTGTGCCGAGAGTTTACACAAATTACCCCATTTAATTCCCCCAGTAAGTTTGAGTAGAGGGCTCTCTGATCAGTTTTATCTCTCGGACCGGGTGGTGGGATCAGAGAAGAACCTGCCCTAAGGTCACACAGTCAGTGAGAGGCGAGAGCCAAGATTTAAGCCCAGGACCTCCCGGACTCTGAAGCAAATGCCATCATTGTGAAAAACACCCGATGACACAAGTAGCTCCTCGCTGAAAGGGAGCACGTCTCGAGCTTACGTGCCACCCGCTTACAGACATCAGTAAGAGAAACCGAAGGGCAGCAGAGATGAATTCAGGTCAGAGGATGTGCGTGCCGCCAGGGCCCCTCCAGATGGCCTGCTGGTGACCGCAGAGTGCAGGCCAGGAAGGGAGGGCCCCCAGGGACCGAGTGATGTGCCCTGGCCCGAAAGGCAGAGCCAGAATTGGTACCCAGGTATTCTGGCTTGCAGGCCCCGAGCTGTGCCCTTGACCCACCCCAGGTCACTGGTAGCTTCCTTCTTCCGCTTCATAGCTTTACTCTCCACTGCCCGCCATGTCCAGGGCCATCGGCAGAATCCATGTTCATCACCCCTTTTCAGACACTAAAGAAACTTCTTGGGTTAAAATTAGGCCCCAAAACACAAGCCAGCAAACAAACAACTCCTCAAATAATTAATGAGATCTCAGTTATGCTCCCGTGAGTGTCCTCATAAATGCCTGAGATGAAAGGCTCACGTGGTCTCCATCCCCATCCCCACCCCTGTTGTGTTTGAATGAGGGCAAAGACACACAGAGCACCAGCAGGCCTCAGCACCCGACTGGAGCTTTGGTTTGGCTCCCAGCCCCTGAGAGCTGGGTATGGGATAGGACAGATGATGGTCCTCGGTCTCACTGGTCACCCTGCCCCACTGCTGCCTGCCCTGGGGCCATTTTCGTACCTGCTCAGGCCTCCAGTCCCCGGGGGGCGCTGGGGGGGGTGCGGTCTGTGTCCCCAGAGCAAAGGAGCTGCACCTGCTTGGTGAGACTGGGGTGGGGAGTTTAGGGGGGGTCAGGGCAGCACCGAGCAGGCCTTCTGCAGACTCTGGCTGGAAAACTAGCTTTTTTTTTTCCCCCCCTCGGTTCAAGTTTAATAGAAACAAAAGACAAAACGTGATGCCCTGCTACTGTACATAACAGTTGGCCTGCCCCATAACAGCTCAGGCCCTTCTCTCCAGAGGAAGAAAGGCTGGCCTCCCCAACCCCTGCAGAAAAGGCCTGTTCTGTCCCCATACCACATCTGCACAGTCTAAAGTCTTATGTTCTAAGCATGACAATAATACAAGAGAGATTTTGTTTTCATGGCCACCCACTGCAGCCCAGCCCTAAAACGACCCGGCACTCACTTCTGCTTAGAGAAATATTCTTTGCTCTTCTGGACATCAGGCTTGATGGTATCACTGCCAGGCTTCCAGCCAGCTGGGCACACTTCCCCATGCTTGTCAGGAAACTGGAAGGCCAGGACCAGTTGCAGAGTCTCATCCACAGAGCGGCCTACAGGAAGGTCATTTACCGTGATCTGCCTAAGGATACCTTTATCACCAATGATAAAGAGGCCCCTGAAGGAGATGCCTTCATCAGCCTTTAAGACTGCATAGTCCTGAGCAATGGTACGCTTGGGGTCTGATACCAAGGGAATGTTCTGGGGCCCAGTCCTCCTCGTTTCTTGGGTGTGTTGATCCGTGCCAGGTGACAGAAATGAGAATCCACAGAAGCACCAATCACTTGACAGTTGAGTTTCTTAAATTCTTCTGCCCTGTCACCGAAAGCAATGATCTCTGTGGGGCACACAAAGGTGAAGTCAAGAGGGTAAAAGAAGAACACAATGTATTTTCCTTTGTAGTCAGCTAGGCTGAGATCTTTGAACTGGCCATCTGGCATAACAGCCTTGGCTTTGACGTTGGGGGCAGGATGCCCAATTTTGGCGTTTCTCGAAGACATCTTGCTATCAGCGGCTCTGAAAGCAAAAACGCCGAAGACAAGGCAGGAAGGAGACGCTGGAAAACTAGCTCTTAAGGGAAAAAAAAAAAAAAAAAGGCCCCGTTTGCAGAGACCGCTAGTTTTTATGGTGTAAAAACTCCTACAGTGGCCGATTGCAAGCTACCCATGGATTTAACATTCCTGAGCGTTTAGCGCTTGGCTCTTGTGAGCCAGCCCGAGCTGGCCCCAGCATGGCATTGCCCCTCCCTCTGCTGCCTACCTTTGGCTCCCAGATGTCCTTGATGCAGGGGCAGTTTTTAATTTTGTCTCAGGCCCTGGCAGGTGTCTGACAAACAGTCTAGGAAAACCAAGTCCCAGACGGTACATCTCCCCAAGCTCCCAGGTTCCAGCCACAGGGGAAAGAAGCCAACAGTGTAAAGCCTTGATGTCTAAAAGGGTTTTTCTTCCAAGAAGTTCAAAGCAGTTGCTGTGTCTGATCTTACCTTATCCTCCCAACACCCTGGGAAAGTGGGGAGACAGCAGGAATGATCTGGGTATCCTTTCCTGAAAGATGGGGACCCTGAGGCCCAGAAAGCTTTGACAGTTTGGTCAAGGTCACCAGCAGTTTGGAACAGAGGCTAGAATGAGCAGCTCCCTCATGCCTTCCCTTCTCACCCTCATGGCTCCTTCCCCCACTCTGCCTTCTCATGACCCCACAGAGGAGGCGGATGGGGATGGAGAAGCAGAAGATCTTGCTGTGGTTTTCCCAGACAGATCCCAGGCCTTACTTCGCAGCTCTCCCAGTCTCAGACCACACACCCTTAGTGCCTCCAGGGGAGCTGGCCCGACAGGCTTCCCTTGGGGCCGTGCCAGCTCATTAGCAGGTCTGTTTCCAGGTGGATCCACCGTGGGGTCATTAAAGCAATAAACAAGTTCCCGATTGTCGGTGGGCTGGACCTGGCACCCACCGTCCCTTGCATTGTGCAGAGTTCCAGCGGGCCCACACAACCCCCGAAACAATGCCTCACTTCCTCCCAGGAAGCCGCAGACCCGAGCCAGTCTCCTGGGCTCGCCCACGTGCTCTGGCCAAACCATTGTGTCCAAGGCGGCCGGGTCCAGCCATTCCCATGACCAGGGAAACTGCATCCTCTCCGCCGTCCAAGAGTAGGAGGGCAAGGGGCCAGGGGCCAAAGAGCCACAGTTCCCCATTGCTCCCAATCCCCACAGTCCTTGGCCAGGAGGCCTGCGGCCCCCAATGACCATTTGGATCCCACACCTCAGCCTCTCCCTGGATCAGCGGTACAAAGAGGAGCCTAGAAACAAATGCAGGCTGGAGCCCTAACCAAGTTTCTCCGGCCTCCTGGCACCCTGAACATTTAGCGCTTGGCTCTTGTGAGCCAGCCCGAGCTGGCCCCAGTGCACCTGTTTCTCTCCCTGTTTGGCTAGGATTGCTCCCTATGTCCCCAAAGTGTTTTTCTACATAGCCCCAGGAGGGGCTGAGTGGGGGCACAGAACAGGGCCCATCAGTAATGCGAGCAACAAGGTCATCCAGCCTTGCAGAGAGTCCCTGGCCTGGTGGAGAGGAGCCAGCCCAGGGTGCCCTTTCTCCAGGCGGCCGAATGGGTCCTCAGTAGGGCCTATGCCACAATTACTGCCAATTTCGGGTTTCTTTCTTCTAAACGGCTCTGCTTGGGAGTATCTTAGGGACAGGAGGGGGACCTGGGACGGAGGAAACCAGGATCTGAAAGGAAGATGAGACTCGGGGTGGGGACAACCCCAAGAAGCCTGGGTCGGGTCTGTGAAAGCTCACACGCAGACCAGAGAGCCTGGCCCTGGGGCTCCACGGGATAAGAAGTGCTGAGGTCTGACGGCGGAGGTGCCAGAGACTCTGTGTGCAGTCTCTCGCCCCTGCCAAGCCCCAGCAGGAGCTGGTGAGGCTGATGTGTTTAGTCCAGGGCCAACTCGGCATCAGCTGAATACAGTCTGCTCAGGCTGCTCAGCTTTGGCCCAGAGCCCTTACCTGGGGTAGCGCTGACGCTCCTCGGTGGAGCCAGCTGGTAGCAGGTACAGGAGGCTCTGGATGCTGGAGGCTGCTGGAGAAAGCTCTTGGCTGGGGGTGGCTGGTGGGAAGGACATGCTGGGAAAGAGACCTGTCACAGAGAAAGGAGGCCCTGCTGGAGGATGGCTTTGGTGTAGAGATGCTGGAAATACGCTGAAGGGGGTGGGAAGATGGAGACCGAGCCCGGCTTCCAATGGAGCACACGGCAATGTAGGCTTTTTGGTTTCTTTTTAAATTAACTTTATAGAGATATAACTTACTTAAAACACACCGTTTTTAAGGGTACAGTTCAATGAGGTTTGACAAATATTTAAACCCATGGAACCACCACCCCGAATCAAGATATAGAACATTTTCATCACCCCCCGAAAGTTCCCCTGTGCCCCCTTGTAGCCAGTCTCCCTCCAGCCTTTGGCCCCAGGCAACCACCGCTCTGGTTTCTGTCACTATAGAAGAGTTTTGCTAATACAAGATTTTCCTATAAACAGAACCATAGAGTATGGACCCTTCCCCCAGTTGTTCCATGCGTAGGTAGTTTGTTTGTTTCCTTTTTTTTTTTGTTTTTTTAAGATTTTATTTCTTTATTTGACAGAGAGAGAGAGCAAGAGAGGGAACACAAGCAGGGGGAGTGGGAGAGGGAGAAGCAGGCTTCCCGCAGAGAAGGGAGCCCGATGCGGGACTCGATCCCAGGACCCTGGGGTCATGACCTGAGACGAAGGCAGACGCCCAACCACTGAGCCACCCAGGTGCCCCCTAAGTAGTTTGTTTCTTGTCATTGCTGAGTAGTATTCCAATGGGGGATTTTACCACACTTTGTTGATCCATTCACTTATTAATGGACACGTGGATTATTTCCAGTTTGGGACTGTGATGAGTAAGACTTCTGCTAACGTTCATGTAAAAGTCTTTATGGATATATTTTTCATTTCTCTTGGGTATTTTACTTAGTAGGGGAATTGTTGGGTTATATGTGCGTGTATGTTAACTTTATAAGAAATTGCCAAACTATTTTCCAAAGTGGTTGTAGCGTTTTATACACCCACCAGAGATACCCGAGAGTTCTGAGTTCTGGTTGCTCTGCATCCTTGCTCACACTTGTATTGTCCACCTTTGTTCCTTTTAGCCATCCCAAGAGGAGTGTGGTGACTGCTCGTTGGGGTTTTAATTTGCATTTCCTTGCTAACAAATGATGTTGAACGTGCCCATTGGCCATTTATATGTTTTCTTGATGAAGTGATTTTTTCAAATCTTTTGTCCATTTAAAAAAATATATTGGGTTGTTTGTCTTATCACTGAATTGTAAGAATATATATATTATACTTTAATTATATATCCTGGGGGCACCTGGTTGGTTCAGTCAGTGGAGCATGCGACTCTTGATCTTGGGGTTGTGGGTTCAAGCCCCATGTTGAGTGTGGAGATTACTTAGAAATAAAATCTTTAAAAAATTATATATTCTGAATATATCTTTATATATTCTCAATACAAGTCCTTTGTCAGGTACTTCCTCCCAGGCTATGACCTATGACTTCTTTTTTCGTTTTCCAAAAGTGTCCTTTGATGAGCAGAAGTTTCTAATTTCAGTGGAGTGAAATTTATTGTTTCTTTTTTGGTGTCTTTAGAAATCTTTCTTGGGTGCCTGGGTGGCTCAGTTGCTAAGCGTCTGCCTTCAGCTCAGGTCATGATTCCAGGGTCCTGGGATCGAGCCCCACATCGGGCTCCCTGCTCAGCGGGAAGCCTGCTTCTCCCTCTCCCACTCCCCCTGCTTGTGTTCCCTCTCTCGCTGTGTCTCTCTCTGTCAAATAAATAAATAAAATCTTTAAAAAAAAAAAAAGAAATCTTTCTTATCCCAAGGGCACGAGTATTTTCTCCTATGTTTTCTTTTTTTTTTTTAAGATTTTATTTTATTTATCTGAGAGACAGGAAGAAAGTGAGAGAGAGAGAGAGCACAAGAGGGGGTAGGGTCAGAGGGAGAAGCAGACTCCCCGCTGAGCAGGGAGCCCGATGCAGGACTCGATCCCAGGACCTTGGAATCACGACCCGAGCCGAAGGCAGCCGCTTAACCAACTGAGCCACCCAGGCTCCCCTCTCCTATGTTTTCTTTTAGAATTTTATCATTTTAACTGTTACGTTTAGGTCTATGATCCATTTCTAGTTTATTTTGGTATGTATTATGAGGTTGGAGTCAGGGTATATTTTTTTCCATAAGACTGTATGGTTTTTCTAACACCATTTGTTGAAAAGATATCCTTTCCTCTTTACATTACTGTGGCACCCTTGTCAACAATCAATTGACAAAACATGTGTAGGTCTGTTTCTGGACTCCCTATTTTTTTTTCCTTAAGATTTTATTTATTTATTTGAGAGAGAGAATGAGAGAGAGAACATGAGAGGAGGAAGGGTCAGAGGGAGAAGCAGACTCCCTGCTCAGCAGGGAGCCCGATGTGGGGCTTGATGTGGGGCTCGATCCCGGGACTCCAGGATCATAACCTGAGCCGAAGGCAGTCACTTAACCAACTGAGCCACCCAGGTGCCCCTGGACTCCCTATTTTGTTTCACTGATATATCTATGTCCATCCTTACACTGAAGACTTGATTACTATAGCTTTAGAGTAGGTTTTGAAGTCAAATAATATAAATCCTACCTTGCTCTTCTTTTTCAAGATTGCTTTGGCTATTCTAGGTCCTTTGAATTTCCACATAAATTTTAGAACAGGTTCGTCAATTTCTGCACAAATTACTGGATGATCGTCTTAATCTGTTTGGGCTGCTGTAACAGAATTCCATAGTCTTACCATTGGCTTAAACAACAGAAATGTATTCCTCACAGTTCTGGAGGCTGGGCAATCCAAGAGTAAGGGACTGGCAGATTTGGCGTGTGGTAAGAGCCTATTCCTGGTTCACAGATGGCTGTCTTCTTGCTGTGTCCTCACATGGCAGAAGGTGGAAGGGATCTTTCTGGGGATTTTTTAATTTTAATTTTTAATTTTGTAAATAATTAATTTGAGAGAGAGTGAGAAAGCGCACAAGCAGGGGGGAGGGGCAGAGAGAGCCGGAGAAGTATACTCCCCGCCAAGCAGGGAGCCTGACATGGGGCTCGGTCCCAGGACCCCGGGATCATGACCTGAGCCAAAGGCAGATGCTTAACTGACAGAGCCACCCAGGCGCCCCTGGGGACTTTTTTTCATAAGGGTACTAATCCCATTTGTGAGGGCTCTGTCTCCATGACCTAATCACCTTCCAAAGGCCCCATTTCTTTTCTTTTCTTTTTTATTTTTAAGAGAGAGACAGAGGGGCGCCTGGGTGACTCAGTCATTAAGCATCTGCCTTCGGCTCAGGTCATGATCCCAGGGTCCTGGGATCAAGCCCCGCATCGGGCTCCCTGCTCAGTGACGAGTCTGCTTCTCCCTCTACCCCTCCCCCCTGCTTGTGTTCCTTCACTTTCTGTGTCACTAAATAAAATCTTAAAAGAGAGAGAGAGAGAGAGAGATAGTAGGCAAGCAGGGGCGCGGGGCTGGGAGGGGAGGGGAAGAGAGAATCTCAAGCAGGCTCCCAGCACAGAGCCTGACTTGGGGCTCCATGCAGGGCTCGATCTCAAAACCCTGAGGTCATGACTGGAGCCGAAATCAAAAGTCTGGCACTTAACTGACTGAGCCACCCAGGTGCTCCAAAGGCCCCATTTCCTAATATAATCACACTAGGATTAAAGTTTCAGCATATGAACTTGGAAGTGGGGGGTGGACCATAAACATTCAGTCTATAGCAGCGATTATGACTGAGATTACATTGAATCTGTAGATCAATTTGGGGAAAATTAACATTTTAACAATACTGAGTCTTCTCATCCATGAACATGGCATATCTCTTCATTCATTTAGATCTTTAATTTCTCTCAGCAATGTTTTAAAGTTTTCCATGTAAATGTCTTACATATCTTTCATTAAATTGATCTCTAAGTATTTCATGTTTGTTGATGCTACTGTAAATGACACCTTTTCATTCCATTTTCCAATAGTTTGTTACAAGTATATACAAATATGAGTGATTTTTTTTTATACTGACCTTGTGTTCTACAACCTTGCTCGTTGACTTATTAGCTGTAGTAGTTTTTTTATAAGTTGCTTAGAGCTTTCTGCATACATATCATTATAGCCATGAATAAAGACAGTTTAATTTCTTCCTTTACTATCTGTATGCCCTGCATTCCTGAATTACCCCACTTTGTATATTATTGGGTTCTACTTGCAAAGATTTTGTTAAGGCTTTGTGTCTATTGTTCAGGAGGGATATTAATATGTAGGTTTTTTTCCTTGGAGCGTCTTTGGCTGTGGCATCTGGGCAATGCTGGACTCATAAAATGAGCTGGGAAATATTCCTTCTTCTTCTGTATTCTGAACAATTAATGTATGGTTAGTATTATTTCATCCTTAAACGATTGATAGAGTTTTGCCAATTTTTAAAAAAATTCTGAATTCTTGTCTTTAATAGATAGCTATTCAGATTTTCTATTTCTTCTTGGGCCAGTTTTTCTAATATGTGTCTTTCAAGTAATTTGTCCATTTCTTGTAAGTTGCCAAATTTATTCTATAAAGTTGTTAATAATACTCCCTTCTTATCCTTTTAATGTCTGTAGGATCCGAAGTGATGCTCCCTCCCTTTCATTCTTGATATTGGCCATTTGCGTCTTTTCTCTTTGGTTGTTGATCAATCTAGCTAGAGGTTTATCAATTTTATTGATCTTTTCAAAGAACCAGTCTTTGCTTTCATTGATTTTCTTCATTGTTGGTCTGTTTCCTATTTCACTGATTTCCGGTCTTATCTTTATTATTCTCTTCCTAACATTGCTTTTTGAAGGTTGTAGAAGGGCATAGGTTCCCTATCCCACCTTCAATCATAAATCTTGGAAGGTTTAAATGGAAAGGGGTCTTAGAAGTAATCTTGTCCAACCCCTTCATTTTATAGGCAAACAGAAATCCAAGGGGGGAAACTTTTTCCTCAGGCCACTTAGTTTTCTTTCAAAGCCAACTCATTTATTAATTTATTTATTCCTTCCTTCATTAATATAGTCTTATTCATTTATGTAAGGCATATTTGTTGAACTCACATTACGGGCCAGAGACTGTGTTCTGTTCTAAGAACAAAGATGAATAAGTCATAGCCTCTGCCTTCAAAAATCTCCCAGCCTAATGAGGGAGATAGCAAGTCATCAGTGCCGAGTGCCATCACAGAAGTGTTCTCAAGGTGCACGAGAGCACGGGGGGAAGAAGGACAAACTCTAATCACTGGTGTGAGGATGGGGATGGAGGTTGGTCATGGGAGACTTCAAATAAAAGGGCGCCTGGGTGGCTCAGTTGGTTAAGCGACTGCCTTCGGCTCAGGTCATGACCCTGGAGTTCCAGGATCGAGTCCCCCATCGGGCTCCCTGCTCAGCAGGGAGTCTGCTTCTCCCTCTGACCCTCCCCTGTCTCATGCTCTCTCTCTCTATCTCATTCTCTCTCTCAAATAAATAAATAAAATCTTTAAAAAAAAAAAAGACTTCAAAAAAAGTTTTAACTTTTTTAAAATAACTCTTCTTTTTTTTTTTTTTTTTAAGATTTTATTTATTTATTTGACAGAGAGAAAGAGAGAGAGCACAAGCAGGGGGAGCGGGAGAGGGAGAAGCAGGCTCCCCACTGAGCAGGGAGCCCGATGTGGGGCTTGATCCCAGGACCCCAAGATCATGACCTGAGCTGAAGGCAGTCACCAAACCAACTGAGCTGCCCAGGCACCCCAAAATAACTCTTCTTCACTCCAGAAAGAGCTCTGTGAATCCGCTAAATATTTGTTTAAATAAGGCAAATAGAAAGCAATGCAAGTTTCAATAAGAAGTTATCAATTAATCCATTAGCTAATTTTGTGTCCAGCATCATGCTAAGAGGTTTGGGAAAACACAGATTATGCAGATGATTCAATCATGCTTTCTAGAGAAAAAAATATTCTCTCAGATTCCCACTTACTAATTTTCTTTTTTGCAGATGGCTGATCCCATCCATAGAAAGCAAATATATTTCGAAGCTATAGGATTATCTTATTGATATTGACATCCTAATCTATTATCTTCTTACCTGTTGCTGCATAACAAATTACCCCCAAACTTAGCAACTTAATAAGCATTTCTCATCTCACACAGTTTCTGAGGGTTGGGGGTCCAGGAGTAGCTTAGCTGAGTCCTTCTGGCTCAGGGTCTCTTTCTTAGAAGGTCTCTAAGGAAGTTAGCACCTAGGCTACAGTCTCTGAAAACTTAACTGGGGCTGGAGGCTGTGCTTCCAAGCTCACTCACCAGGCTGTGGGCAGGAGGCCTCAACACGTGGGCCCTTACCAGACATCTCTTGACATGCAGGTGTCTTCCCCCGGAGAAAATAATCCAAATGTCAATCTGCCTTTTATGAGCTGATCTCCAAATCACACACTGCCACCTTTGCCTCCAGATCACACAGTGTTACTAGGGGCCCCTGGCTGGCTCAGTCAGTAGAGCGTGCAACTGTTGACCTCAGGGTCTTAAGTTTGAGCCCCATGGTAGGTGTAGAAATTACTTAAAAATAAAATCTTAAAAAAAAAAAAAGTGTCACTAAGTTTAGAGGTGCCTGACTCACTCAGGCAGAAGAACATATAACTCTTGATCTAGGGGTCATGAATTCAAGTTCCACGTTGGGTGTAGAGATTACTTTAAAAAAATAATAAAAGGAAGTGTCACCAAGTCTAGCCCATACTCAGTGGGAAGGGATTACATCAGGGCAAGGGCATGCACACCAAAAAGTGGCGATCATTGGATGCCATCTTGGAGACTTACTGCTACAGATACCCTCATACACTGACTACGATATTAACAATCTGTAAGTTTAGTGGCACTGAGATTGGAAGGGCCGATTCACCTTTGCCTCATTTTCCACATGGAACTTTAAAGACTTATTTTTTGAGAGAGAGATAGAGCTTACATGCACATGCAGAGAGGGGCAGAGGGAGAGAGTCTCAAGCGACTCGATCGTGGGGCTCGAGCCCATGACCCTGAGATCATGATCTGAGCCGAAACCAAGGGTTGGGCGCTCAGCTGACTGAGCCACCCAGGCGTCCTCTACATGGAACTTTAGAGAAAAGGGCCTAATTCTTAGACATGAAATTATTTTGTAGAATCTAGTCCTCTTGGGGCGCCTGGGTGGCTCAGTCGTTAAGCGTCTGCCTTCAGCTCAGGTCATGATCCCAGGGTCCTGGGATCGAGCCCCGCATCGGGCTCCCTGCTCGGCGGGAAGCCTGTTTCTCCCTCTCCCGCTCCCCCTGCTTGTGTTCCCTCTCTCGCTGTGTCTCTGTCAAATAAATAAAATCTTTAAAAAAAAAAAAATCTAGTCCTCTTTGTGGTTATTATACTATTATATCCAAAGATAAAATGTTAGTTATAGTTTTACTGAGAGCTGTATTCAGCCCCATGCTGGGAGAAATACCTTAGATATCAGGAGGCAACTTCTAAGAATCTCCTAGGATATAGTCATTATCCTTTGGCAGTTTAGAATTATGCAGGATTATGACTTTATTTATCCTAGGGACTGAGGATGCAACAGTTAATAAGACAGAGAGGAGTGGGGATGATGTTACAGATCGAATGTTTGTGTACCCCCCAAATTCATATGTTGAAGCCCAAATACTCAGTGTGATGGTTTTTGAAGATGAGGCCATTGGTAGTTGATTGGATGAAGTCATGAGAGTGGGGACCCCATGATTGGGATTAGTTTCTTACAGGAAGAGGAAGAGAGATGAGTGTGCTCTCTCTTTACCAAGTGAGGATACGGGGAGAAGGTGGGCCTCTGTAAGCTAGGAAGAGAGTTGTCATCAGGAACCCAAATGGCTGGCACCTTGATCTTGGACTCCCAGCTTCTAGAACTGTGGGAAATGAACTTCTGTTGTGTAAGACACCCAGTCTGTGGCATCTTGTTATAGCAGCTTAAGCAGACTCACATAAGGGGCTACTGTCACCCGATCGAGTAGAAGCAATACTAAACTCACGGTGTTAGGGTTCTACAGGGTGTTCAGTGGTAGAGGAATCCGCAGGTTTCACGACAGTGTCTGTCTGCAGAGGGGCAGGGCTGATGGAAAGGAACTCCAATAGCTGAAGAAGTTACCGAAAATGTGACTGGGGAGCACGGAAGTAAACATTTAGAGGGCCGGAGTGCTCTATTTGGAGAGGAATCACACTGTTGACAGAGGGGTAGGGCCACTCTGGTCATTGGTGGAGATCGCACTGATGAAATATTGTTTTTAACAGAATATTCTTCCGTTTGCATATAGTTTGTCATGAAAAAGATATTTAAAGTGGGAATGAGTGCTAAGGCCTAGTTTACTTTTCTGAGACTCAAGAGAGTCTTGTATAGAAGCTTGTATAGAATCAGAGTCGAGCCACAAAATGCAGCAGATTGCTCACCCTCAGGCACCCTGGTGACAAGAAATGTCTCTTTCTTGCATACAGGAGTAACCCAGCTGGGATATATCTAATTCTTCTCCAAGAGTGCTTGGAAAGAGATGATTCTAGGCTTGAGTCAAAATCAGGGAACGTTTTGGGGGAGGCCTACATGCTAAAGAGAACTGATTCAGCTGCCATGACAAAGGCCAATGTCACCGCAGCTTGTACCAGACAGGAGTTTATTAGTCTCTCCTACAATTGTCCAAGAATAAGCAGTACAGAACTTTATGGGGGCTCCATGGTATCAGAGATCCATACTCCTTTTTCCATGCTCTTCGTTCATCTCACGGCCTTCCAGACTATTCCATAACTATAAGAGCTCCTGCTACCATACCCACATTCCAGCCAGCAGAAGGGAGAAGGAAAGAATGGAAAGAATACTCACTCTTTATTGTTAAGGATATGACCAGGAAGTTGCATATACCACTTTGTGTACATCCTGTGGGGCAGAACCAGGAAGTTGTATGTTTCACTTCTGCTTAGGTTCTATTGGGCAGAACCTAGGTGCATGGCTAGATTTCGCTGCAAGGGAGCCTGGGAAAATGCAGTCTTTTGATTGGCAGTCATTTTCTCAGCTAAAAGTTGTATTACCATAGAAGGGAGAAACATACTGGGGGAACAACTAGCAGTCTCAGATGTTACAACCTCCTGTAATCTTGTCTCCAAGGAAGGCAAATCAGATCAGTCATCGCCAGGTAAATATCATACTTTACAAGACTATAAACTGTATGACAGCAAGGACCCTAGTTCTTTTTGCTCTTCAATTTATCCTCATTTCTTAGCATAATTCCTGGTACATAGTAGCTTCTCAATAAAAATTTATGAAATACATGGATGAATGAGAGGCAGCTAGATGTCAAAATTCCAGAAGATCCTTCATTGTGCCTTTTCCCAAGAACTTTTTTTTTTTTTTTTTAAGATTTTATTTAGGGGCACCTGGATGGCTCAGTTGGTTAAGTGTCTGACTTCGGCTCAGGTCAAGATCCCAGGGTCCTGGGATCGAGTCCCACCATCGGGCTCCCTGCTCCGCGGGGAGCCTGCTTCTCCCTCTCCCCCTGCTTGTGTTCCTGCTTTTGCTAACTCTGTCTCTGTCTAATAAATAAATAAAATATTGATATTTATTTATCTGACAGAGAGAGACACAGTGAGAGAGGAAACACAAGCAGGGAGAGAGGGAGAGGGAGAAGCAGGCTCCCCGCGGAGCAGGGAGCCCGATGGTGGGGCTCGATCCCAGGACCCTGGGATCTTGACCTGAGCCACCCAGGCGCCCCTCCTCCCAAGAACTTTTTTGCAAGGATCAAGACCACTTGGTTTCTTGTTAAAATTAAGCCTGAGGAAGTCTGTTGAGAGTTTTTCACAAAGTGAAATTTCCTGCCCTCTATACCCACCCTGCCAAGTGGTGTGGTTTCTTTATACCCTTGGTCTGATGTCTGCTGATGGTGAACTTGAGATGATGTTGTGCCCCGAGAGCAGCTGGATGGCATATGGTTATGAGAAAGCTGGGCTCCTCCACAGCTCTGATGTGTTATTACTGTGAGCCAACCTGGTATCTTCCTGAAAGAATTTTATCCCAAGGTCTCCTGTATTACACAGATTAATTCTTCCAGATAGGAGGGGCCCGCTTTGGAGCAAATGGGGCATCTGTTGGGAGTTGTTGGGCGGGCCGGCTCCAGGAGGCAGAGCATCCAGCCTCCTCAGCTTGGGGCCTGGGTTAGCCTTGCAGCTCTCCCCTGAGGGCTGTGTTTCCAGCCCCCGCATTTAATAAGCTGAGAGAATTGAAAACAGTAAAATATGGAAGATAATACACCAGTCAATAAAAAGATAAAGTAAACTAAGAAGAAATAAAAAGATGGTAAAAACAGTAAAAAAAAAAAGAAAAAAAGGCAGCAGGCAAAGTGATAATACAAACTAAAAATAAACCAAATAAACTAAAAAGAAATGAAAAGATAGAACAGAGGCACGATAAGACAAAGGTTAGAAATAAAAGATGGAGAATAAAAAGATAATACAATAACAATAAATCGAGAAGATAAGATAGAAGCAAATCGTATGAAGTAGCTAGAACAAAGACGAAACAGAGATTAAAAATGACAGAGATAAGTAAAATCATTAAAACCAGAAAAATAAAAGACTAAAGGGATTAAAACAATAAAATGTGTTAAACCAATACCAGAAGAAATAAAAAATTTAAAAGACTAGGCTATGGGGGAAGAGAGTAATAGATCAATTTTGTTTCAAATTAAAATAATACAGCAGTGCTAGTGCAAAAGCCTGCCCCCCTTATGCAGACACATTCTCCGAGTCCAGGCAGCTCCAAAGCTTGTGCAGGCCTCCCAACCTCGAAGCATCCCTATTCATTTGCTAGAGCTGCCCTTAAAAGGCTCCATGGATGGGGGGCTTAAATAGCAGAAACGTAGCTTCTCACAGGTCTGGAGGCTAGAAGTCCATGAAGGGAGGCTTCTTCTGAGGGCTCTGAGGGAAGGATCTGTCCCAGGTCTCTCTCCTTGGCTTGCAGACGGCCATCTTCTCTCCCTGTGTGTCTTTGCTTCCTCTTCCCCCGCTGTGTCTGTATAAAAATGTCTTCTTCTTATAAGGACACCAATCATGTTGGATTATGGCCCGCCCTAAAGACTTCATTTTAACGAAATTACCTCTTAAAGGCCCTGTCTCCAAGTACACCTTCTGAGGTACTGGGGGTTAGGGCATGTGAATTTGGAGACACAGTTCAGCCCCAAACAGCATCCCTTTGAGGAGTCCCTGGCAGGATACCCTCCAGGCAGAGAGGTGAAGGCAGAGAGCAGGACCTTTGACCTCTTGCCTGACAGGGCCTCTGACAGAACTGATTTTTTTCCCGATTTTAGTTTCCTTTTCTTTCTTTCTCTCTTTCAAGATTTTATGTATTTATATTGAAAGGGAGAGAGAGAGATTGAGAGAACAAGTGGGGGGGAGGGGCAGAGGGAGAAGCAGACTCCCTGCGGAGCAGGGAGCCCCACATGGGACTCGATCCCAGGACCCTAGGATCATTACCTGAGCTGAAGGCAGAGGGTTAACCGACTGAGCCACCCAGGTGCCCTTGATTTTGGTTTCTGATTAATACTTTTCATTTCACTTGGGCCCACAGGGCAATAAGGCTGAGTCCTAGAAAGATAAGGTTCTGGAGTCCCTAACCCATATTCTCTCGTGATGTTAGGGTTGCTGGGAGCAAGAAATGTCCCGGCAGACAGACTCCTACCGCGAATGCAGAGGCCCATCTGGGAGGTGGGGCTGGGCCCCTGGCCTCTTATGCCAAGAAACTTCTGCTCTGGCTAGAAGCACTTGTGAGATGGCAGGTGCCTTCCACTTTCCCCCAAACCAACAGCATGCACTCTAGCAGGGGTTTAGAGTTTATATTTCATTGTCTTCTGCCTTGTCCAAACAGGGAAGCCTGGGAGAGCTGGACCAGAACACCTGGGAATGAGTTTTCTGTACTTGGTTTCTCCCTTGCTCAGAGGTGGAGTTCAGAACTGTGTAGAGAGAAGCCTAGAAAATCCTTCTCCTCTTACCCTGGAGAGGAGGAAACACAGACCCATAGGAGAGGCAAGGCAAAGATCACCTAGTTCAATATCCTCATTAATAGTTGGGGAAATAGAAATCCAAGGAGAGATTTGCCCACAAGTGTTCTCTTTGCACACGCATACACACGCCTGCTGGCGTGCACACTGAGCAGGTAGATAGAGCCCAGCCCCCAGACTGCTTCTGTCCGGGTTGGCATCACGGGCTTTCAACCTGCGCGGTTGCATAGGGCAACGGTGCTCAGAAGAACTCTCTGCTTGACTTAATGCTCTGCGGCCACCATCTTGAATTCTTAATAACTTTGCAACAAGGGGGTGCTGCCTACCATTTTGCAGTGGGCCCTGCAAGCTGCAGAGGCCAGTCCTACCCCCTGACTCTGATCAGGAAGGAAACACCAGCCACTCAAGCTCCTTTTGACCACAAGCTGTCCAGAGCAGAGGCTTGCTTACCGTTCTTGGCACAAGATAAGCCCTTCAGAAAAGAAGAAGGAAGGGGAGGACGCCTTTGCTTCAGGCCCCAAGGCGCTCTCTCGAGCCTTAATTCCCCAGTGAGTTCTTAGCTAGGGTGTGAAGCTCACAGTCACCCACCTCGAATCTCCAGCCTGGAGACTGGGCCTGCCCCAGTCTCGTGTTCTCCAAGATCCCGTCTCTCTGGCAGAAACCCAAGGGGGCGGGACAGGGGAGGGATGAAAGGAAAGTGAAAGTATCAGCCTCTCCGGATGGCCTCTTCTCCTCCTCCTCCTCCTCCTCCTCACCCCCCCCCGTTGCCATGGAGACCAGAACAAAGCCTCTCTTTCCCCTCTTTTCTGGATTGTTAATTGTCTTTACTCCATGGTGCCTTTGTTAATTGTTGCCAGTCCCTCCCAGGATGAGGATCTAGGTCTCCTCGAGACAGGAAAGAGGGTTAAAAAAAGTTAGGTGGTGGGGGTGGGGCACCAGAAACCAGGTGGTGGGGGGGGAGGGGAATGAGGAGGCCACCTCAGGATTTCCTAAATTCCTGGGGCTGCTGGGAAGGGAACAACCCTCTTCACTTCTTTCCCTCCCTGCCCCCATCAGCTGCCGGTTCAGGTGGGGCCCAAGGCCCCCCTCTTTGGGAAGGACCCGGAGAGAAGAAAACCCCCATTGTGCAGGGCCGTACTGTGTGGGTGCTCTCAGAGGGAGGTAACTCTGCCTTTGCACCCATTCCAAATTGATCAGTAAGACAAGGGGCCTGATTTTTGCCCCCAGGGTTTAGGACTACTGATGGTTACATTTGCAGGGAGAGAGTATTTGCTAGGTCTGGAGGTGAGATGGGATAGTCCAGTCCTCTTCCCCAAGCTGAGTTCCCCATGGTAGCTAGACATGGCAAGAAAGGACTGGACAGGGCGCCTGGGTGCCTCAGTCGTTGGGCGTCTGCCTTTGGCTCCGGTCATGATCTCGGGGTCCTGGGATCGAGTCCCACATCGAGTCCCACATCGGGCTCCCTGCTCCGCGGGGAGCCTGCTTCTCCCTCTCCCGCTCCCCCTGCTTGTGTTCCCTCTCTCGCTGTGTCTCTCTCTGTCAAATAAATGGATAGAATCTTAAAAAAAAAAAAAAAAAAGAAAGGACTGGACAAGTTTTGGAAGTGTGTGTGTGTGTGTGCATGCGTGTGTGTGTGTGTGCATGCGTGTGTGTATGTAGAAAGGACTCATGTCACTGGTATTAGGGGAGCCCACACACTCAGTGAGGTCCCTGTGTGTGTGCACACAAGTATGCTGGGGGTGGGGGTATGGGTTGAGTCCTCTGTCCTTGGGAGACAGTCCTCCAGTTGGGGGACAGGTGGCCAACTGTCACATAAGAAGAGAGCTGTTTCTTTTTATTTATTTATTTTTTTCAAGTAGGCTCCACATCCAGCGTGGAGCCCAACGTGGGGCTTTAACTCACCACCCTGGGATCAAGACCTGAGCTGAGATCGAGAGTCAGACACCCAACTGACTGAGCCGCCCAGGCACCCCGAGCTGTTTCTAGTTCTAGGGCCTAGGCTAGAATCTGGGCTGTGGAAAATTTTCCAGTGCTTGTTTATATGGTTTCGATTCTAAGGACCATAAAACCCCACAAGAAGCAAGACAGGATGGTGTAGTAGAAAAAGCAGGGACTTGAGGGCCAGAAAACCTGGGTTCAAATACCAGCCCTCACCCCTTCACCATGCAGTCTTGGAAATTTTCTTCCCACCGTGGAGTATGATTTTCCTCCTCTGTAAAATGAAACAGTCCCCACCTTCACAGAACTGTTAATAGATTAAAAGAGATCATGTGTGTTAAGAGTCAGCCATGGGCAAGACACCTCTCCTGTGTGTTCACAAAGAGAGGAGATGGAGATGGTTCTGGAAGGCTGATTGCTTCCAGATCTTATAGGCTCAGATTCTGATAGGCAAATGAAACATTCTGCGAACCAACCTGTTATCTTCTTGATTCACTTCCATACCCAAGTGGGACTCTTGGGAGAAACCCAGGTAGAACTGAGTAGAGGCCCACCAAGCTCAGCCTGATGGGAGTGCCTGACTCTGAAAGGTGGTTCCTGTGGTATCGGCCACGGTGCAAGGCCATCCGAGCTCAGCATTTCTGACCGGCGAGTCTGGCTGTAGGTACGTAGAAAAGCACTTGCTCAGTCATAGGATGAAGAGTTGGTACCCAGATAAACTCCACTAGGCTGGGCCTACCCCGACCTGATCCAACCGACAAGCACCTCCTCTAGGCTTCACAGAGAAAATGGCCCCTCGCTAGGTCCCGAGGCCTAGGGAAAAGCAGGAAAGACCTGAGGCAAAGCAGGACAGGGATTTCTCGATGCTCTTTCCTTCTCCCAGCTCCTCGGCTTACTTTCTGAAGCTTTCTCCCTCTCACCTGCTCCTGTAACACTGAAGAAAGTGATTCACACCATTCTGTGAATTTAATCCTTTTACTTATTTTTTTTTTTTTTTTGACAGAGAGACACAGCGAGAGAGGGAACACAAGCAGGGGGAGCGGGAGAGGGAGAAGCAGGCTCCCCGCGGAGCAGGGAGCCCGACGCGGGGCTCGATCCCAGGACCCTGGAATCATGACCTGAGCCGAAGGCAGACGCTTAACGACTGAACCACACCACCCAGGCGCCCCCCTTTTACTACTTCTCCCACTTGCCCCTTTGTCTCTAACCTTGGAGTTTAAAGGGAGAGTGGGGAACCCCAGCACCCCTGGGCACCACAGCCCCCACTGGGGTCTCCGGAACCGGCAGCCACATGAAGTGTGTTGGGGGTCACCTCACTGGAGCCAAAGTCTTTCCTTCAGCAAAGCATATTTTTTGAGCGTCTACGAGGGGCTCTGGAAATTAAATGGAAAATAGAGCCCACAGTCTAAAGGGAAAATAGGAAAAGAACCAAAAACAAGAAAACAGAAAACAGATAAAGGAAGTACCAATTGTGGTGAGTGCTATGAAGCAGGAGAATAAGGTGTGGAGGATGATCTTGGGGGTGGGGTGGGGGAGCTGGGAAGGGAAGATAAAGAAAGGAACATTTCTGTCCAGACCAGAGGATGAAAGGGAGCGTGCTCTGGGAAGAACAGGGTTTGGGGAAGTGCTTTCCAGGTAAAGAGGTATTTATAGGGCTTGAAAGCAGATCTTTCAATATGGAGATCCGATTGGGATTGGGCAGTTTGTAAGATAACAGTTCAGGATTGGAGGATACAGTGACGGGTGGGTCTTGAAAAAGAAACAATTGTTTGATAAGCTAGTAGTTTGCCCGGTTAAGCAAACTATTGTCCCGAGAAGGGGGCTGTTTGAGCCGTCTATTGTTCAGATAAATTGATTTTCAGGAAGTTCCTGGAGCAAATAATGAAATTATTTACGAGTTTACGGGCTTATCTTCCTGGGCAAGAAATTTCTGGAACAAATATTAAAGTCATGGCGATGTAAGCAGCCTTAGTGAAATGATGTGACGGCAGGTGGTCTCAGTTCTCGGAAGCAGTGAGGCTGTCGTGGTCTAGCTGACAGATGATGATGACCGGGGCCAGGGTGGCCACAGTGAGGACAGAGTGGAGGACTGGGATTATTTGTGGAGACAGATCAATAGCACTCACTAATTTGGGTGGTTGGAAAGGAAGAATCAAGGATGACTCCTAGGTTTTAGGCTCGAGCCTCCCAGTGGTACCATTTCCTGAGATGGGAAAGGCCGTACAGGGTGTACACAGACTTGGCGGGGAGGGTGGTTAAAGCTCCATCCTGGAACATGTGAAATTTAGGATGTCTGTGAGATCCTTGGGTAGAAACATCAAGTGTGTGGTCGGATACATGAGTCGGAGGTGCACCAAGCAGCCTTGGAGAGTTAAGAGAAAAAATTGGAAGAATCATCAGCACTCAGTTGGTATTTATTTATTCATTTGAGAGAGACGGGCAGGGAGGGGCAGAGGGAGAGAGAGTCTTAAGCAGACTTCCCTCAGAGCCAGACACAGGGCTCAGTCTCACGACCCTGGGATCATGACCTGAGCTGAAATCAAGAGTTGGATAATTAACCAACTGTGCCACCCAGGTGTCCCAATAGTCGGTATTTAAAGCCATGAAGACAGGGGCGGCTGGGTGGCTCAGTCTGTTAAGCGTCTGCCCTCAGCTCAGGTCATGATCTCTGGGTCCTGGACTGGAGCTTGGCATCAGGCTTCTGCTCAGCAGGGAGTCTGCTTCATTCTCTCTCTCTCCCCCTCTGCCCCTCCCCACCGCTCGTTCTCTCTCTCTCTCTCTCTCAGGTAAATAAATAAAATCTTAAAAAAAAAAAAAATAAAGCTTTGGAAATACAGCGTTTCACTTACGGCGAGAAGTGAGAGAGAGAAGAAAATGGGGTGAAGGGAGCCCCTGGGAAACACCCACCTGGAGAACAGGTGGGGAAGAAATATAAATGAGGGAAGCTGAGAAAGGACAACCAGTGAGGTCAGAAGAAACTCAGGGGGGTGTGGAGTCATGAAGCGAGCATTTCGAGGAGGGAGTGGTCCACTAGGTTAAATAGTGCCATTTTGATGGGTGTTCCCAGGAAATGGTGTGGTAGTATAGACGGACCTAGAATCTTCAAACAACTTCCTTCCATCACTTACTGGCCATGACCTTGAGCTTCATTCTTCTTGCCTCTAAAATGGGGATGATGATACCAACCTCACAGAACCGGGATAAGGTACAAATGGATATTGTACTTGAAAATAGACTCATACATGTATATTGTCTTACTGTGGGTAAGACATAGTAGGCAGATACTTAAAAATCTTTCAGGGGCACCTGGCTGGCTCAGTCAGAAGAGCATATGACTCTTGATCTCGGGGTCATGAGTTGGAGCCCCACGTTGGGTGTAGAGATTACTAAAAACAAAAAGAGAACAAAAAAATATTTCAGTGTAGTGGCAGTGATTGGGAAGGGTGGTCACCAATGAAGTGCCATACAGTGGATGGGGGCCGTTGGAAAGAGGAGAGCCCATGTCCCATCTCTCTGTTCCTCCTCTCTCACTCTGCTGTGGCTGGAGACAGCTCCAGGGAGGGACCCATAAAGAAGGTGTCCATTGAAGCTGATCAGGGGCCAGAGAAAAACAACCAGCTACGTGGAAAACACAGGCATGCTGGCCAGGAGGAGGAAAGGCTTGGTGGCACGGGGGTAACTCTTTTGTGGTTTCTGAAATGGCTTTGTTCAGTCATCCAGAAGCCATTTGCTTCAGAGTTAATATTGACTTGTCCCACCTCCATCCGCCTGCTCCCTTCTTTCCATCCTCCCTGTCCCTAGCTTACCTCAGGCCTGTGTCATTTCTACCCCGGTGACTACCACTGTCTGGTCATGCCCCCCCCCCCAGCTAGACTGAACTCATCAGAGGCCCTCCTTAGAATCCCTCAGGGACTCCCCATTCCCTTCAATCAACTCATGGATCAACAAGTATTTATCAAGGGCCTGCTCTTTGCCAAGCCCTCACTAGGCACAAGGGATGTAACAGTGAGCCAGAGAGACATCCCTGCTCTTGGGGAGCTTGCAGTCCAGTGGGGGAGCCATACAACCCTGGGCAGGGAGGGGCGTGTGGGGGTGGGGGTGGGGGAGGGCTTCTGGAGCCCACCCAGGAGATGGGGCACCTGACCCAGATTGGACGGTCAAGACATGCTTCTGGAAGAATTTGATACCTGGGCTGAGAACTAAAACATGAATAAAAGGGGTTGGGTAAGGAAGGCCGTGGGGAGTGATGAAATCCAAGGCCCCCAGAAGGTCCTAGGAGCCCGGCTGGCCATCACCTGCTGAGAAGACCGGCCACCTACACTGTTGGCACCTTATTTGCGTTGCACCATTGCCCCTCCTTTCACCTGCTCTACTTCCTGAGACCCAGTTCAGATAACACCTCCCCCAAGAAGACTCTGATTCCTGTCCTCACATCAGCGTGCCCTTGGTGGTCCCCACGGGGGGGGGGGGCCTCCCCCGCTGGTCTGACCTTGGTACTCTCCCACTTCCCCGGAATGACACGTTCACTCATCTGTCTCCATCACAAAAGGGGACTCTAGAAAGGGCAGGGCACCCTCTCATCCAACCTTGGTGTCCCCAGCACCCTGTTGGGCCAGGCATATTGCAGGCATTTAATAAATACCCCGAATTAAATGAATCCACCCCTTTCTCTAGAACCAGCTCAGGAAAACACCAAACACCAGACACCCGAGAGAGTGCCAAATGCCAGGCTTGGAGAGAGTGGTCGGAGGCATTGGGAAGCAATCTGGCTGCAGGTGGGTTGAGGCTCCTCAGGGAGGTTCTGAAATAGGGTCTGAAACACTAAATCCTGGCCGTCTGGAGGGTTAGGAGGCCGGGAGTTGGAGGGACAACTTCTTGGGTCTTGCTCTAGGGAGCGAAGCCTCTCGGTAGCGACCGTCATCCCTGGGCAGTGGGAGTGGGCAGAATCCACCTTTCTTCTATTCTTACCCGCCCCCGCCGCTCTCCCCTTCCCAACCGAGGTTTCCAGCTGTGGATGCCTGGATGGACCTGGCTGCAGGGAGGAGGAGGGAACTCTCTGTCCCTCCCTCCTTCTCCATCTCCCCACCCTTCCTCCTTCCTCCTCCCCCTGCCCGCTCTCTGTCTCCCTCCCTCTTTCTCCTCTGAGGCGGTGGAGTCGCCTCGCAGCAGTGAGCTGCGAGCGCCCTGCTCCCAGTCCCGGCTTGAACTGAACTGTGCAAGTGGCGGGTCCTGGAACCCCGGCCCAGGAGCGGCGAGCCCAGGTCTGAGCCCGGGGCGCAGCGGCCAGCCGCCGAGGCCCCGGTTCGGGACCGAGCCGAGGCGCGGAGCGGGAGAGCCGGAGAGCCGGGCGGGCGGGCCGGCGCAGCGTCCGGGCGAGTCAGGGAGCAGGACCGCGGAAGGCAGGGAGACGGCCGCAAGCAGAGGGCAGAGGGCAGAGTGCACAGAGCGGCCTGGCGCGGCGGAGGGCGCCGCCCGGCCGGAACCGAGCTCTCCGCCCGGGACGGCGGCCCGCGCTGGGGCGGCGGACCCAGGGTGGCCACGAGTCCGGAGCGACTCCCCGGCCCCCGGCGGGGGGCGTGCCTCCTCCCAGCCCAGCCGCCCCAGCCTTGCGCGCCGGTCAGCCGCGTCGCCGGGGCATGTGAGCGGGAAGCCCGGGCTGCCAGCCGCGAGGACCCGTTCGGAGGAGGAGCCGGAGCAGGAGCAGGAGCGCCGAGCCCCGAGCCCGGCGCCCGCCTGAGTAGTAAGTGCGCCCCCTCGGCTCCCGCAGCACGCCGCTGCGCCCCCTCCCCAGCCCTGCGAAGTTTGACACTCGCGCCCCCGCGTTTCTGGGCACACGCCGGCTCTCATCTCTGCGACTTTTCATCCTTCGCAAAGTTTTTCGAGAAGGAACGGACCCCCACCTACCCCGCCCTCCCAACAAGGCCGGCCCGTGGCGGCTCCTCGCGGGCTGACCTGGGTCCTTGGGCAGAGGGGTGGCAGCCCGGTAAGGCCGTGGGGGTGGGGGCGCTGCGTGTGTCTGTGTGCGCACCACGCTAGCCGGCCTTGGGGTGCTCCCACCTCCCCCGCCCCCGCCCTCGCCCTCGCCGACCGGCCGGGGGGCACGAGGGCTTTCTCCTCAGTCTGTCTAGGCGCCCAGTTCAAGGATTTCCCAAAGGGAAGCTGGGGCGACCTGTGCGCGCCCCGTGTGGGGGTTCGGGTGCCGGCGCCCATACGCAGATCGACCCCCTCCCGGGTTGGTGTGGTGCGGGGGGCCGGCCACGCAGTCCTTCCCACCCTGCCAGGTTCGCACCCCAGCGGACCCGCCGGGCGCTGCATCCTGTTTGTTTTCTGCTCGGGCTGCTCCTGTTTCACCCCCTCCCACCTCCCACCTCCCACCCTAGCCTCCTCCTTACCACCCCCCACCTCCCGCCTTTGCAGTCGGAGGTGAATCTCTGCATCCCGATTTCGCTGCGAAGCAAATCTTGCCCGCGGGTAGGGAGGCGGGGAGGTGGGGAGGGGGCCGGTCGCTCTGTTCCCAGCGGCTCGCCATTGTTTTCCCACCCCGCGCGTTCCGTACGTAAACACACACACACACACACACACACACACACACGTTTGCGCGCCGGCTGCTGTGACACGCTCGCGCGCACGCACACACACACACACGTGTGTGTGTGTGTGTGTGTGTGTGTGTGTGCGCGCGTCGGCTGCTGCGAGTCCCCAGACGCGCAGGGATCGCTCGCGGGATTTTCCCAGCTGCCCGCCTGGCCTTCCAGGCTGCAGGGGCTCCATTACTTATCTGGGGCTGGGGAGGGCGACAGCCGTGGGGGCTGCCTGAGAGTCCCGGGCGGGGCCCGGAGCCGGGCCTGGGCGGGAAGTGAATCTTGAACTTCAGCCCTGGACCTTTCCGGGAGGACCCCGAGCGCACGAGCGGCGGCTCCCGCCCTGGAGGGCCGACGGCAGCTGCGAGGACTCCAGCGGCGCTCTTGGCAGCCGCCTCCGTGACGGGGGCTCGGAGGAAGCCGAGGAGTTTTCCTGGGAAGTTCGCTGTGACTTTGTGGGAATTTCCGGGCAGGGCGCCTTGGCGCTGGCTCTGGCGAAGGGGTCTGGCCAAAGCCAGAGGAGATGCTGCTGCTCTGGGCGGAGTTTCGAGATCCGCGTTTCCATCGTGCTCCCTTAGGAAGTGGTGCTCCACAGGCTGGGGGTTCAGCACATTTTGGTTCTAATTCCCCTCCTATGGGCAGCGTCTGCCTCGGGCGAGGCCCTTAGCTTTCTCAGATTTTCCCTTACGCAGAATGGGAAGAATTATGCGCACATCTTTGAAACTGGCATGGAATGATCAGTTAAGGGATAATGGTTTGGAAGGCGTGAACTCCAGAAGGATAGGAACCCCCCTGGGTGGGACCACTGAAAGCCACTTCGTATAGCTTAGTGGTTAAGAGCCAGGGCTCCGAAGGTAGATCCTCGATCCTGCCGCTGGCGACATGATCTTGAGCAATTCAGCCTTATTGCTCTGTGCCTCAGTTTGCTCGTCTGCAGCTCATAGAACTGTGCCTGGCACATAGTAAGTGCTGGAGAAATGTTAGCTGTTAACTGCCTTTTTTTTTTTTTTTAAGATTTTGTTTATTTATTTGACAGACAGCGAGAGAGGGAACACAAGCAGGGGGAGTGGGAGAAAGAGAGAAGCAGGCTTCCCACTGAGTGGAGAGCCCTATGTGGGGCTCGATCCCAGGACCCTGGGATCATGACCTGAGCCGAAGGCAGATGCTTAACGACTGAGCCACCCAGGCACCCCTGTTACTGCCATTATTAACTGACCTTGAAGAGAGCCCAGAAGGGCACTTTGGGATTGTATTCCTTTAATCAGTTATAACAATTGTCCACTTCTGGGAAGGAAGAAACCTCACACTTATTCCCACCCTTTCCTGATTTTGGCTCCTCAGATTCTCCCTACTCCTTGTCCAGTTCCATCTTGTGAAGTCTTTATTAACCTCCCCCCGCATGCTGCCCCTCATTATTTCACAGTTTTTTGAAAGGCGCTTTATTCCCTCCTTTCCCTCATTCTTAAAAATCAATCTTGGCCCACCTGCCAGTCTTCTCTCAGTGGAAATCAGGCCCCAGGAAGGAAGCTGTCTCCACTAGGGTGTCCCCTGGGTATCCTGGCTTGGGCTGCTGGCTCGGGATTGGATGCGCATTTGTGTCTCTGGGGCTGGGTGAATTTCTGGAGAGAGGAGCCCAGGTGTCTGGGGCCCTTGCAGCTGGAGGGGCGGATGGGGGAGGGAGCGTCAGGTGGGAAGGGCTGAGGCTGTTCCTGGGGGAGCTCTGCTCCCTGGGCAGCATCTGTGTCACCTGCTTCTGAGGCGCACTGGGGAACCAGAATAGCCCAGCTGCCTGGGTAGACGGGAAGCGAAGTTTCACCTTCAACTTTCCACTTGCAGTTAAGAGTATTTTCTAGGAAATTGGGTTTGTCGCAAGCTCCTTGTCTGATTCCGGACTTTGCAAATGCACAGCGCCAGTAAGGGGTGAGCTGGGAGACAGGAGGGAAGAGCAGGTGGATACTGCCTTGGACAATGGGCTTCCCTTTACTTTCTCTGATTCTCTAGCCCCCACCGCGGGCATGGGGGAGGGCGGCCAGGAGGTTGGTGCTTGGTGCTTGGAGATCCTGCTGGGGGGCTGTTTTCAGTGATGAGAACCACCATCGCAGTCCCACCACCCCCATTCATGCCTTAAACAAAAATATGTTGGAACGCTTATTATGTGTCAGGCCCTGTGCTAAGCAATGTGGCTTTAGGGGTGAACAAGACAGGTAGTCTGCCTGCCCTCGAAAGAAGTAACCAAGACATTAGACCCTATGTGATGTGGCAGAAATACAGCATGGTGATGTGACACAGAATGCGCGCATGGAGGCAGGCAGGGGTGGTGGGAGACTGGAGGCCAGTTGAAGCCTCCCCCCCACCCCCCCCAGGGGAGGATGAGAAGGAGCCCGCTGCACAAGGACGGAGGAGGGAATGAGAAATCCCCGAGGCCAGAGCCGGGTTCGTGCAGAGCAATGTGGCTGGAGGAAATCAGAGGGGGGAGGACCAAAGCCTGGTCACATAGGGCCTGGTAGGACTGGTTAGGAGCTTGGATTTTATGGCCAGTGTGATGGGAAGCCATTGGAGAGTTTTAAGGAGGGGAATGACATGATCTAATGGATGATTTTTAAAAGATGATTTAGTATATAAGAAACAGGTAATCAGAGTTGCCCCAGAGGAGGGAAACGGTGGCTGAGGGATGGGTTGGGATGGAGGAAAGATGGTGTTTTCACTCTGGACCCTTTTGTCCTGCCCGAATGAAGTGCCTTGTGCATCTCTGAACTATGCCAAAGAAATCAAACCCCAAAAAGTGTAGGGAAAGAAAGAGTAGCTTCTAATTTGGAAAACATATATTAATAAAAAGGGTAAAGCCCTACATGAAGCTCTATGGTATATACTAATTTTGTACAGATAATTGTACGTATGTGCATGCCCACCCTGCACGCATACATGAAGAGAAGACTAAGGCTGCCTGGAAGTGTTTACAGAGCTAATTCCAGATGCTGGACAACGGGTGATTTTTATTTCCTTCCTCTGTTGATTCTTCCAGTCTTCTACAATGGTCATGAATGACTTTAATAAGTGGGAAAAAATGAAAAAGAGAGGTCACTTTGGTGGCTAATAGAGGGTAGTTTGAAGGGGGAGCAAGAACGGAAGAGGCTAGCCAGGAGGCCCATTGGATTCAGAATGTTGGTAGGGTGGGCCGACGGGAGATTGTTCTGGAAATGGAGCCAGTGGTTCTCACTAACCACTCTTTGCTCTTGTCTAGAGAGGGCATTCTATCCCCACCTCAGATTTTGTGATCAGGAGTGTTGGGGGTCAATACTGGTGAAGGGCGATTTCCAATGCTGCCTTGGCTTTGAAAACATCTTGTGGTCCAGCTTCATCTATACCCCCTCTTTCCTTAGTGGGGAGGGCCCCAGCCTGAACATGTTGCTACTCTGATAATTAGCAGATTCGGGACAACATGATGTATCTGGTAAGAGCTCGGAGAGATGTTCACCACTTAACAGTTCTGAGCCTCTGTTTTTCCATCTGTGAAATGGGACAATAACAGCAACAGTACTTAACCTCTTACAGCTCGGGAGGCTCACATCCGATTAAGTCCGAAGTGGTGCCCCATGAATGGCGTGGGTCTGGGTGTGTTGGTTGCCAGACAAGTGTTGGCTTGAAAGGCCCGCTCCTGCAGAGGATCTACGTTCCTGCCCTTGAGGAGCTGACACTTTTCACAGGTTTACTCCTCTCTGGGGCTGCTTTGAGATTGGCCTTATCGGATAGCTCCCAGTAGGTCACCAGGAAGCCTCTGGAAAAAGTGGAATTCAAATGCCGCTGGGCCTGCGTGCCCCTCCCCCAGCGGCAGTCAGAGGTGAAGGGGAGCCTTTGAAAAGGACTCTGCTGGGAAGGCCCAGCCAGGCCCACAGCAAATCGTGCTTTGAATGGGAATTATTTTTGTGCTCAGTGTTTGCTTAAGAGGGCTCGCTCCTGTCCAAACTCACTGCAGTCCTCACCCTTTGCTAGTCTCCTTTCTGGAACCTGGCTATGTGAGCCGGGAAGGCTGTCACAGTGCCCGTCACCAGGCAGGGACCCAGGACCCGTGAAGATGGCTTTCACCTCTCCTGTCATCTCCCTGTCTCCCTGCTCCCAGGCAGGAGGGCACGCCCTGGATGGGGTCTTTGCTTGGCTCACCTCCATTTTGGCTGCCTCTTCCTTGGGGGTCCTCCTTCCAGCTCCTTGGGAAGCCTTGCTTAGGAAGTCTGTTGCAGGCTGGCGCGGCAGGGCCGACTTCAACCTCTGCTTGCTTCTCTGGTCAGGTGGGACTCTGTTCCTTTACAAAATTCAAATACTCTCTGAGCAGCAGTGACATGATGGCTTCCTCCTACGAGCGGGTGGAGTGGGATAGGGTGTCCAGTTGGGCCTGCCAGAGACCCCCCGAGGCCATTCCTACTCAAGCCTCATGTTGGTGAAGGCTCCTGGGACTCCCCTAGGAAAAGGTTTTCGTCTGCCCTGCGTGCCCCACAGCATAGAACCTGGCAGTTACCACCTGCTACTCTAGGAGCCCCTGCTTTATTTAGGAAGACCCTCTGCTCCTGTGACCTGCCTCATTTGGGAGGAGCCAGGGGCTCTGTGGCCCTGGCCTTGCCCAGCCCTGTCCCCCCACTGGGTGCTGTCAGGAGGAGCTGGATGGACCCAGACATGGGATAATGACAGTGGTCAGATCTCCAAGAGGCTGGGAGGTGAGGAGGAGAGCCGGGGGTTTCCCCACCTCCTCCCAAGGTCATCAGCAGGCAAATCCAAGGCCTGGGCGTGGCCTAGGGTGTGTGTGTGTGGGGGGGGGGGTGGGTGTGGGTGTGTGTGTGGGTGGACTGGCATCTCAGCACCCAGTGCACACGGGGACGAGCTGGGAGAGCAAGCAGCCGGGGCTGAGGTGTGTGTCCGGAGGTTGAGATGTCCTGGAGTGTGTTTTGAGGGGAGAGGTGTGTTTGGGGTGGTAGAGGAAGAAGTGGGAACAATAGCTCCAGCTTCCCCCTTTTTTCCTCTCCCCAGGCCCTTTCGGTCACTCTGGGAAGCCTGATGCATGCCATCAAACCTGAATTCAGTTCCCTAGACACACACGTATCAGACTCACCCCACCACAGTACCTTAGCATCGAAATGGCCTTGGCCTGAAGCCCCATAAGCATCCCTGGGGATTGTGGCCAGGTTGGGAGTGGGGAGAGGTTTAGTGTTATCCCCACATTGACCCCTGTATCTTCTGGGGACAGGTCCAAGGTAGGGTTTTGGTGTTTTGGTTTGAGGAGAGAAGAACGGAGAGGGGCCACAGGCCCGCCAGGAAACGGCTGGGCCCCCCATCCGGGCCCCCCCGGTGGTTTAGGTCTGATCCCTGCCAGGCCTGGAGCTCCCTGGGGGATCCGCCCCAGAGGAGGCCAGACTGTTCTCCTCCCCTCGGCCTTACCTCCCCCAGTCCCCGCCCCCTGCTTGACTCAGAATGGAATGTGCAGCCTGTGGAACTGGATGGGGTGAGAACTAGTTCCCAGAGGGCCTTGGTGCAGGCCTTCTCCCTTCCCCCCACAAAGGGAGTGGGCACCTCGGAGCCGGGTCCTGCTTCTTGGCACTCTAGACCTGCCCCGCTGCCCATTCGGGGGGTCTAGGTCCCACCATTTGAAGGAGCAGCTGGGGGGGGGGGATTTCCTTGGAAGTCCAAGATGGGGGGGGCATTTAGAGGCCAGTGGGTAGCAGGCCAGACAGACCCACCCCCACCCTAGACCGACACCCTTTGTTGACTTCTTTTTTTTAAATTATGGCTCATATTTCTATTCTTATTTCTGTGTTTCTGAAGTTCCCCAAAGTAGTACAACAATGTGCATTACTTTTGTAAGCAGAACGGAAAGGATTTAAAATATATCTAGAACTGATACGCAGAGCAACAGAAAAGTCAGTGTTTCTCTGGCAGACAGAGAGGAGTGGGGACCCACGCTAGAATATTCTGCAGAAAGAGGGGTCCCTGGCAGGAGGGGTGGTTGTGGGAGTATGAGAAGAATCCTGTAAGGCTGGACTGGTGCCCTTTCAGGCTGACAGTGGAGTGGGCCTTTGCGCCCTGGCCCGTACCCTCCTGTTCGCCCTGGCACCTGGCAGGAGGCAGCAAAGGAAGTAAATCCTCCCTTGAGCTGCCCTCACCCTGACTCCAAAGAGTTAACTCTTGCCTGGCCACACAGGCTAAGCAAGGCAGGCCCTCCAAGGCAGGCCCTGTGCACTCCTCAGAATGGACGGAGAGGAGTTTTCTGCCTGTGGGGTGTGAAGTTCTTGAAACCGCCCCCAGCCCTATTGAAGGAGCTGAAGTCATTCCTTTATCCCTGTGAGGCTTTGGTTCCAGGCCTGTCCCTGGAGGGGTGGGTCCGGTGGGAAAGGAAGGGCAAGGAGGGGCGAATCAAAGGTTAATGAGGAGGGGCTGGAAGGAGGCCTGGGTGCAGGTAGAGTGGGGCTGTCAGAGGCAGGTGGGGTGAGGGGAGTGGAGAATGAATAGGGAGGTATTGAAAGCAGAGGGAGTGGCCCCTCCAGCCCCTGCCGTTCCTCTGGATGGCCTGGCTCCCCTTTCTCTGGCTCTTTGGCAAGGGCCTGCTGTGCTTACGTGCATGCATGTGTGTGCGCGTGCGTGTGTGCAGGCGTGCGCTTCTGCATGAGCAGCCAGGCTGGCGGTGCTGTGTTCTAGAGACCTTGGTCAGCCCCTCTGGCCTCTGGAAGACCAGGCAGTGCCTCTGAGAGCCCCAGGGGTACTGGGGACATGAGACCAACGTTAAGAATAAAGGAGGGAGTGGACTGGAAGGCCCAGGGGAGCCAGAGGGAGGCCCTCCTCTCTCTCCTCCTCCATGACCTCCAGTTCTCCAGAGCCTCAGGTGCCAGCGAGATTGGGGTTTCAGTTCCATTCTACCTGGGGAGGGGCAGGGCAGTGGGTAGTGACCCTCCTTCCTCCTGTAGCTCTGTCATCCGGAGCATGGATCTGCAGCCATACCCTCTCACCAGGAGTGGATGATGCTGGGGAGTCTAGCCAGGGTGAGGGGCTGGAGAAAGCCGAGTGTGTAGGGAAAGAGTGGTGGAGTCATGGGGTCCCCTAGCTGGGGCTGGGGGGCGGGGAGAGGGAGGCCTCTCCTCTTACTTGGGGGGATGGGCTCAGCCTTCACTCAACAGGCCCCCTAGCCAGGAAACAGGTCAAAGAACAGAGGAAGGGGATCTGTGTCACCTCTTACCTGAAGTGGAGTTGGGTAGCAGGAGAACTTTCTCTTTGGCCTGTGAAGAAGTCAAGGGATGAACTTGATTGCCATCTAAGTTGTGATAAGTATACAAGTCTGGCTGAATGGGGCTCTTCGTGTTGTGCAGTGCACAGTCTGCACAGCTGAACGTGGTGACCCTGTTGGAACTGGCTCAGAACATCAGGGGCCTGTGGTTTCTGTAATGTAAGTTCCCTTCTCTCTACCAACTCTGCCTGGCCTCAGATCCATTCTCCTCAACATGACATCCCAAATTTGGAAGTGATTGGGCTATCTGTTACCCCTTTCTGGGCATCGATTGACTTGGAGTTTGGGGAAACAGAATTGAGGGGAGGGCCTGTCTGTGAGCGTGGGTGTGTGGTCGGCGGTTTAGTGAGGGTCTGGGAAGCTGGACTGCTACCACCCAAGTCCTGTTGGGATAGTGAGGGACCTCCTGATGGATTTAGGAGCTCTGGAAGGGAAGGGGCAGGACAGATTGCCGGGTGTTGGGGATGCATATGGGGTGGAGGCAAGGGAGTTCCTGCCCGGCCTGACAGTAGCCTCTCCTTGCTGGCCTCCAACCCACAGGGTCTTCCTTGCACCCTTGCCCTCCTCTCTGCCCCTTTCATGCTCAAAACTCACCCATCCCTGTCCTTCAAGATCCTGTTCTTTGATCTCTGAGATCACTGGCAAAGCGGATCTACCAATCTAAGTTCATGTGCTGGTGGGTCATTCCCGACGCCTTTTAACCAGCCACAGGGCCTTGTTCATCCAGGAGGTGACTGTCAGAGTGGGAGCTTGGGGTGGAGGTCGAGTGGGTGTTTGGGCCTGAGGGGGCCTGCTCCATTCCGGCGGCCATGCAGCCACTCAGCAGATTCACGTCCCTGCTACTCTGGGGCTGAGACCAGCACAGCCCCTGACACAGCAGTGAGGAAGGTGAAGGGAAGTAAGTCATCAGTTCGATACTGACGGAAGTGGAGGTGGGGAGGTGCAGGGTGTAGTGCTTCGGGAGGACCGAGGAGGGCACCGCAACCAGAGTTGGGCAATCAGGGAAGGCTCCCTCTAAGAGGAAACCTAAAGACCTGGAGGGTGAGGAGGAGATCGCTCCGCAAGACCAAGTCAGAGAGAAGAGAAGATTGTAAGGACAGATCCCTTCACGTCTTCCTGGGGCCCTCCCTGGGTCTCCAAGGGCATGTCAGATGGTCCTGCCCCTCACCGAGGACCGAGGGAGCCTCAGGACTTTGGAGGCAGGGGGAGCGGTAGGCGCTTGAAGACAGGGTGGCTAAGGGCTCCTGGCACGCAGAGGCCTTGCCCGGCTCTGAGTCGTGTGTGCCAGCATGGAGGTGCACTGACACGCACGGGGCGGTGTGCGGGGGCTGCCTGTGGTGTGGTGCTGCAGGGTCATGCGGGACTCGGGCACACTGCTGTGTGGCCCAAGCGTCTCCCAGGCAGCTGGGGACGGGAGGGGCACAGATTGCAAGGACCAACTGCAAATTAGCTGGGCTGGTGTCAGATGCCTTTGCTGCTTCTCCCCTCCTCTCCCGTTCCTCCCTGCCCTCCCGAAAATCAACAACTGTGTCAACAGCAGGGGGTTGTGCTTGGCCCGCGGCCCGCGGGGCTGCCAGGCCCAGGCAGGTGCTAGCAGGGGCTGCTGGAGCCCCACGCTGGGAGCGGGCCGGGCCTGGCTGCCAGGCCTGTAGGATAAACAAGGCCGCACACAGGCTGGCCAGGAGGGAGAACAGGTGTCTCAGGAGCTCTGCAGACACAAAGGGCCTCTTGTCTCCTCCTCTCTAGCCCGGGGAACAGCCCTCCCCCCAACTTGGCTCTCAGGCCCAGCCAGAGACCAGTGGCCAGGTCAGCCAGGGGGTGATGGCGTGGAGGGAAGGGCAGGTGCTGACCTTCCAGAAACGCCCCCCGCCCCGCCCCCGGCAACTTGGTGCTTGTTTTTTCTGCTTGAGGCAGAGGTAAAACCAGTCCATAGGAGGCATTAGCCCTGTAGGCAGGAGACCTGCCTCTGAACAGCTCCCCTGGCCAGGAAGCCTCTGTGGGTCTCAGTTTCCCACTGGGAAAGACAGCAAGACGCCTCAGGAAGAAATGGATGGGAAATTGGAAAAGCACCTGGAGGTATTTGGAAGAAAGAAGCGCTGAATGTCAGGAGTGATGGAAGGTGGGACCAGAAGTAGGGAGACCTGGACCAAAGAATTTGGTGGGGGCATGCCTGGGTGGCTCAGTTGGTTGGGTGTCCCACTCTTGATTTTGGCTCAGCTCATGATTTCAGGGTTGTAGGATCGAGCCCCCACGCCCAGCAAAGAGCCTGGCTGGGATTCTCTCTCTGCCCTCTGCCCCTCCCTTCCCACTCTGCATGCTCCAGCTCGCTCTCTCTCTTTTTTTAGAGATTTATTTATTTATTTATTTGAAAGAGAGAGGAGAGAGAGAGCACATGAGAAGGTGGAGGGTCAGAGGGAGAAGCCGACTCCCCGCCGAGCAGGGAGCCCGAGGCGGGACTCGATCCCAGGACTCCAGGATCATGACCTGAGCCGAAGGCAGTCGCTTAACCAACTGAGCCACCCAGGCGTGCTCGCTCGCTCTCTCTCTCTCTCTCTCTCTCTCTCTCTCTCTCTTAAAAAAAAGAATTCCAGGTGGGATTTGGGGCTGGAGGTGGGTGGGGTGAGACAACACCCTCCTCCTTCCATGCCTTTCTGTGAAACAAACCTTTACTGAGCACCTACCATGCGCCAGGCGCTGCACTAGGGACAGGGAGGCAGAGAAGAGTAGTACAGGACCAGCATGGGCGGGCAGGCCCTGGAGCCGGACTGCCTGTGTGGTCTGCTAACTTGGCCTGTCTGAGTCTCAGTTTCCTGACCTGTAACGTGGGGGCGGTAGGAGTCACTGCCTCACGGGGCTGTGTGATTGTCAGGTGTGTGAAGAGATGCCTGGTGTGGGCGCCTGGGTGGCTCAGTTGGTTAAGCGACTGCCTTTGGCTCAGGTCATGATCCCGGAGTCCCGGAATCGAGTCCCACATCGGGCTCCCTGCTCAGCAGGGAGTCTGCTTCTCCCTCTGACCCTACCCCCTCTTGGGCTCTCTCTCTCTCACTCTCTCTCTCTCTCTCAAATAAATAAATAAAATCTTTGAAAAAAAAAAAAAGAGATGCCTGGTGTGGTCTTGCGAGGGCAGATTAGAGAAGGCTGTTGTTGTCCCTGTTCCTGGGGCTCAAATCTAGCCAGAGCCTGAGGAATACACAAGTAAACAAAGAATTGGAGTCCAGTCAAGTACCGGGGACCAGGGATGTCGAAAGACTCTGGCATTCCCTGGAGGAGCAATCAACTCTTCTAGGATGATCAGGGAGTGATTTTTAGAGAAAGGGCAGTATTGGAGCAGGGCTTTGAGGGAAGTATAGGAGTTTTCTGGTCAAGAATGTAGGAGGACCTTCTAGCCAGAGGGTGTGAACGTGCACGTTTGTGCCTGCATTACAGGTGTGTGAGGATGGTGACTGGGGGGGTGGCCTGGGCCAGGCAGAGAAGGGCCTGCATGGCAGGCGAAGGAGTGCAGGCTCATCCCTAGCTTGCTGCAGGGTCAGGTACCAATCCTGGTCATCACTTTGTTTCCTTCTTCCTCCTCCTCCCCACACCAATACATCATGAATAACTTCAGTCTCGCTCTAGAACATTCTTCAATTTAAAAGCAGGATAGTTCAGTGAAAATACCATGGAGTTGTACAGTCAGAAAGTTCTAGAATTGAAGCTTTTGGATTTTGAGACTCGATATTGGGCTGTTTGCCTAATTTCTTGGAGCTGCATTTTTCTTATCTGTAAAATGGAGTAATGGTGTCTCCCCTGTGGCAACCTATTGAGGGGATTCTAGAAAAAGGTGTGTCACGTGCCGATGCCCAGCAATTGCACGGTGAAGGGAACTGTTAGGATTATTCTCTGTCTTGTCCAGGTCATAAGCCTTGTTGGACTTTGGTTTCTGTATCTGTCATGCGGAAATGGTGGTCTGTCATCTTCCTTCCATGATTGTCAAGTTGGACACAGGCCAGGTTGCCCCTTTCCCAGGCAGATCAGTCAGGCCAGGAGGCCCAGGACCCCCATGGTAGCCTTCCCAGGGCCCCACGCAAGCCTGCCGGGCCGAAGGGGGGGACCCAGCCGTACAGGGGCTGTGGCTCCCTGTGGATCAGGCAGTGGGGTACCTGTCCTGCCTTTCCGACGGGGACAAGCCCTCCAGCGGCCCGCTCACCTCTCCCTCTGACCGCTGTGCTGGTGTTTGAGATTTGAGGGTTGACACGCAGCCGGGGCCAAGGCCCTCCCTGGTCCAGCCCTTGTGCCCACAGGCCTGTCACTTCATCTCTTGGAAACTCAACTTCTCCCATCTGCAGCTTGGGAAGGACTGTGTTGACCCCTCCGGGGGGAAAGCGACGAAGAGTCAGACGAGCACAGTGACAGCCACCTGGGTAATGTTTGTTGCAGTTTCAGAATCCAGATGTGGAGTCAGACGCTTTGTCATAGCCCAACATCTGCGCTCTGCGTCTCTTTGCCGGTGGCTCACCTTCGGGTGCCTGAGAAACCTTGTGAATTGGGGAGGGCAGAGAGCATCTGACCCCCCATTTTGTGGATGAGGAATTTGAGCTTTAGGGACGGGGACTCATCCAAGTGGTAGGGCTCACGTCCCAGTCCCACGCTGGCTGTGGGTCTGCAGGGACGAGGCTGGCCCGCGTGGCGTGTCTGACCCCGTGCGGACTAAAGTGGAAACCCACTCTGGGATCTTGCTGCAGAGCCCCCTGGCCTCCTGCCACTGGTTTTGAGGAATGGGTGATGGGAAGGGCTGGGGAATCGATGAATGTCTGGAGTCCATGGGTTCTCCTGACAGTCACAGGGAGCCTGTCCCGAGACCAGATCTGGAAGGATGTCCAGCTTGGCAGAGACTACCATTCTCCACCTCTCCTCCGTCACCTGCCATCTGGGGTTGTGCCCAGTGAGGGCATTGCCCACACCCCCATTGTCTCTCCTCCTTATCCTCTGCACTCGTGTTACTCGGGTGAGGAGAGGCTGGGAGAGAAGGTGGGCGGAGGGAGGTGCTGGGAGACAGGGTTGGGGACAAAGGTCTGGGATGCCCTGGCAAGGTGGCCTGGTAGCCTGGAGACTGCCTGAGTCAGAGGGGGGTGTTGGGGGGGGGCAGAAAGAGCAGCAGACGTGTGGGTCTGTCCAAGGACCATGTACATATTTATGTGCAATTTGCATATAACCTCTACCCTGAACACAATTTTATACTCTTTCCCTGGGAACATTCAGATTTGTCTTTCACTATTGTTCTTTCCAAAGGTGGCAGCTTCTGGCTGTTGCTCTTGTCTTTGCCTCCACACTCTTGTCCCATTTACTCCCAGATGGCTCTCCACAGGGCAGGTGGTTGGGAACAGAGTCGGCCTCCATAGCCTGGCTATGGGTCCTCCCTAGGGTGAGCCCAGAAGTCTGGGCCAGCCTCAACACCACTGCTCTTTAGCGCCACCCAGACCCCTACTGCTCCCCCGCGGCCACCCCTCTTCTGTGAGTGGGGTTTGGGGCACCTTCCTGCCTGGTGCACAGTGCTTGGCACTTAGCAGGTGCTCAGCTAATTTGAGGATAAAGTGAGGTTAGAGACAAGAGGGGACATTGGGAAACGAAGACATTCGCAGAACAGGCTCCTTTAGGCCTGGCTTTTGTGCCCGGGAAGCGCGAGGCTGGTGGGGAGACTGATCCCCTGGGGGTCCCGGGGAGGGGAGGAATTGGTTTCCCACTCGGTGGCCAAAGGAGGCATTTCTTTTTCTTCTTGGCCTTGCAGGAAAGTGTTGAGGGTGAGAGGAGCAGAAAGGAAGGGACAGGCCTTCTATTATTTTGTTTTTCAGATTGAGAATCTGTTATTAGCAATTTATGACACCCAGGTCTCCAGCCAAGCACATTCTGTTCTCCAGGGTTGGGGGAAGACTCTTAAGGGCCACGTTGCGAGGCCGGACAGGAAAGAGGAGCAGGTCAACAATTTATGGTCGACTGTGTGGCGTCCTGGCCTGTGCTAGGGGATAGCTTTAGCATGGGGCCAACTTGAGCCCAGTCCTGCGTGGGAAGAAGCCCTTGCAGACGGCATGGCCTCCCCGCGGGAGCCCAAATGGCTCTTGTAAGCCGGGTGAATGGGCTCCCCTCCCACTCGCATGCTCACTGGGCCTTGGGCTCCAGATTTCTCTCTGTGAAGTGGGGTCGTGGCTGGGACGCTCGGAACAGAGCCACCACTGAGTTTCTCAAGAGAGGCGGTCTGAGAAGACACCGGCCGGGAAAGGAGAACAGGAAGAAAGAGAACAGCACGCCAGAGGACCCCGGAAGACGGGGAGCGGGCACGATGACCTGTGGAAAGTGGTGCACAAGCAAAACAACCCACCCTTTCTGCGAAAGTGCTGAGCTGATGGAATTGAGCTTGGTGGCCACGAGATCGAGCCGCAGATCTCTATCTGTGGGTGCCCGGGCTTTGTGCCGAAGGGGGTCCTGGAAGCTGATGCGGAGGGCAGGGGCATCACCTGTGGCGCCTTGTCCCCCAGGCTGGCCTCCACGCCCCCCGGGACTCATCACTGGTCCCCATTCCTGGAAGCAAGTCCCCTTCCTCCGCGCATGCACGTAAGTTGGTCCCCTTCTTCCGCTGACTTCCCCTCATTCTCCTCCCAGCTGTTGGCCTCTGATGAGAATGGAGCAGCAGTATCCAGGCTTCAAAGGGTCAGCGTCCTCCAAGGGGGTCCCTGGTGCCGAAGGGCAGGGAACTCGGCAGTGGCAGGGACGGATGGGGGTGCCCCCTCCTCTGGCCTCTGCCTCATGGCTGGGAGGGGCCCAGGCTGCTTTGGGGAGAGTGAACCACTCGAGCGAGTTCATTGCCTCCCAGCCAGGTGCTTGCTTGGTGCCACTGGATGGTTGTTGAAGGGCAGATTTGCTGGAAGGAGAGAAGCTTCTGTGGGACTCCGGAAAGAGCCAGGGCCGAGGCTGTGTGCACTGGGCAGTGAGAGAATGGGCCTGGTTTCCAGCTGTGAGGCTTGGACGATTATCTTATTATCTTCCTCACACAGCTGACGGCCGGGCCGCTCATTCCCGAGACGGGTGACTTGTCCTCTGTTCCCTGACTTGATATCCTCCTCCCCAGCTAGCTCCAGGCTCTTTCCAGGGTTCCCGAAACGATGAGCTACAAGATTGGATTTTGCGCGGGGAAGTTCAGTAAGTGTCTGGAGCACATACTCTGGGCCCAGCACACTACATGGGGTTCATTGGCACCCCTGTGTCCTGCTAGGACGACTGTTCACTGGGCACCTCTGTGCCAGGGGCTGTAAGGAGCGACGGTGGCTGAGCTACCCGCCCTGAGCCTTACGGCGTGGCAAAGGGGGGCGCATCAGCTTAGATCAAAGTTAGGCAAAGACCGCCAAGGCCAGAGCTGGTCAGGGAGCTAGGACTTGGTTGACAATGAGGAACCAGAGAATGGGTTTCAGAGAACTTTCAGAATGGCTAGCTCATTCATTCAGACTGAAACTTCTCTCTCATTGTTCTGTGAAACATTCCAACAGAACCCTGTTCTTTTGCTTTCCATTCAAAGACATTTTTGCTGCCTCAAATCATGCTGAACCATCTGGTGATGGAGACAACTTTGCATCTCCCTGCCAGGGCTAGTGGGCTCCCAGGGTGTGGGGCTGAGGCTGGCGGCCCTGGGGGAGCGAGGGGGGAGGGGTATTGCTTTTCTCTGTCTGCCCAGACCCATGCTGCTGCCCTCGGCTTTGGTCCTGCCAGGGCCCAAGCCAATAAGTGTCGCCAACGTTCCTGGGAAAGCCAGCGTGTGCCGTTTCTTAACAAATGGGCAAATTTACATTGTTCAGGATTGAAAATTATCTTTTTTAAAGATTGTATTTATTTGAGAGAGAGAGAGGAGTACAAGCAGGGGGAGGGGGAGCAGCAGGCTCCCCGCTGAGCAGGGAACCCAACTTGGGGCTGGGATCGGTCCCAGGACCCCAGGATCATGACCTGAGCTGAAGGCAGATGCTTAACCGACTGAGCCACTCAGGCGCCTCAGGTTTAAGAATTATTAATCTCTAGAGGTCTTTTTATTTTTTTTATTTTTTTTTATTTTTTAAAGATTTTATTTATTTATTTCAGAGAGAGAATGAGAGATAGAAAGCACAAGAGGGAAGAGGGTCAGAGGGAGAAGCAGACTCCCTGCTGAGCAGGGAGCCCGATGTGGGACTCGATCCCGGGACTCCAGGATCATGACCTGAGCCGAAGGCAGTCGCTTAACCAACTGAGCCACCCAGGCACCCTCTAGAGGTCTTTTTAAAAGGCAACGGTCTGGCCTGATATATTTTTGAACAAATGTGATCCTCAGGGGATGGATAAGCATTACTAAGCCCTCCCACGTGAAGGGTTTGGGTGAGGTGCGAAGAGAGGAGACCAGACCCTGCCCACAGGGAAGCTGAAATCTGTCCAGGGAGGTGAAGCAGGGAATCCTAGGAAACAGTGGCACTGTGGGAGTAACATGTTTCAGCGGAGTTGGCCAGAGCGCCAGGACTGATGGAGCCATTTCTGCCTCCACCGCCTTGGGTTGGAAGGCTGTGAGGTGGAGTCAGATAGAACCAGGTTTGAGTGCTGGCTCTGCTTCTGAGCTGTGTGATTTCCGGCAAATCCTAGATCTTTCTCAGAGCCGAGTTTTCTCACCTACAAAGCAGGAAGAGATTAAATACCTACTTCACAAGGTTAAAAGGATTCCATCAAGTGATGTACCTGTTACAGGCCTTCATACAGGGCCACGAGTGTAAAAGGCTCCAGTCAGTGGGAGCTGGTACTAGGATGGTGGCCATTGTGGTGGTGCTTTTGGGGGTTCATGCTAGGGTGGAAGAGGTGGGGCTGTCCTGGCCTGCCTGGATGTGCGGACAGCCCTCCCTTGGGTCTTGAGCATGGCCTGTGGGATCTGGGAAAGGGGGTGGATTGTTGGCCCCAACACCTCCCTCAGCCTTCCACGGTTTTCCTTCTTCACAAGCGACACGCAGATGCACTTGCTGTGCAGCCCTGGCCAGGTTGCTTCTCCTCTCTGTGCTTCAGCTTCCGCCACTGTGAACTGCTGCTCGCCATCATGCCCGCGTGTTGGAAGGCTTCAGTTGAAAGGATTGACGAGGTGGGAAGTGTTAGAGCCGCGGGAATCTACCCCCGTGTTTGCTGCTCTTATTGTTGCTGGGGTTATTCTGTTACTCGCGGGACCCATTCAGTCCGAGAAGCAAGCGTGAGAACCGCTGGCCCAGGTGTTCCAGAAGTTTGGAGCAGGGGTGGGGCGTGGACCCCACCATGCTGGTGCAGAGGAGCAGCCCAGGAAAGGGAATGAACGGTCTGTCACGCGCTAGTGTAGGTGGGGCGTTGCCCGGTGTAACAGAAATGACCGCCCTGCTCAGAGCCAACCGCTCTTCGTCCTCTGCCCAGTGTTGTCCGTTAAACTGGTCACTGAGGGGGGACACTTCTGCCCCAAGTAGGATGGATTTTTGTCGAACCTATGAAATTCACATGTAGTTGGGATGGCCCCGAGGTGTGAAACCAGTGCGGTCACAAACCCTGGCTGCTGGTGAGTTGTAACAAGTTGTAACAACCGGCTACCAACCTTTGGACTCTGGGCGGCTCAGGAGCTGCCTGCAAGGACCTGGCGGGAGGTGAAGGCTGTCCTCTCGCCACCCAGCCCTCCTGCTGGAGAGGGTTAATTGGGCTTGGCAGGCCTGTAGGCAGCGGCCTCTTTTCCAGGTTCCTTGGGCTGTGGTTTTGGACGTGGAGTCAGGCGGATCCTAAATAGGATTCTGTCGCTTTCCCTTCGCTTCAGCTGCCTCATCTATAAAATGGGTCTTGTGGCCGCTGAAAATATCTGTGAAGTGCTGAGCTTGTTGCGATCACTCTGTGATTATCTTTCTGCTGATTTGGGCTGCAGCCGGCAAGTGGAAACCAGGGCCTTAGCGGCTCTTGTATTTCCACGGCATCAAAGACCTTGGAGCCCTCCCCCACTTAAAATTTTATCTCTGGGAGAAGAAGTAATAATTCACTCTGTGTGCAAATGGAAGAACTGAGACCTTGGGAAGGTGGGTGGTGTGTCCGGGCCGCACGGTAAATCAAAAGCCTCCAGATCTCTTTCCCTTGTACGGGGTTTTATAAACCATCCAGGTGTATGAAGCGCTTTGACAGTTTTAGAAAGTCACTGTGCTGAGGACCCTCGCAATCTGGTGTGTGTATTTTGACTCCCAATTTACAGATAGGAATACTGAGGATTAGAGAATTAGGACTTGCCCAGGATTGCATCCTGAATTTGCATCAGAGCTAGGGCTCCAACTCAAGACCCTCGGCCTCCAAAGCCAGTTCTGTTTCCACTGTGCACGCAGAACTCTCACCTGGGCCTGTCTGGACCCCCTCTGCAATGATGTTTCCCTCCATAAAGTAGATCTGTTAGGGTGGATAGTCATGAGCCGGGAAGGAGAGGGTTAAATTCTTCCTAAGCGCCAGAGCTAGTTTTGAGCTAGGCGCCTCCAGTGACCCCATCATTGACCCCCACCTCCTGGGTCAGGGCAGCAGGCGGTGGGGGAAGGGAAACAGTGGCTCTGGTGGTCCAGTGGGGGCCGAGGGAGGGCCTGGGGGGGCCAGGGCAGGGAGGGGAAGCTCATCTCTCTTCCTCCTTGGACAAAGATGCCGGATGGCCTTTTGGTTTCCATAGGAAGTCCCCAAGGGTCCCTTGGGGTGGGCTGTCAGTCAGCGTGGCCACAGAGCACAGGCAGCTTTTAGAGACACTGGGACCCTGGGATGTATTCTTGATTAAGTGGGAACTGGGATATTTTTACCAAGAAAGGCACCAGTAATAGAAAATGGAAAGAGCAAATCAATCTTGGGGCTGGATGTGACTTTGGTCTCCGTCTGTCCCTCATCCAGGAGGAAAGGACGACACAGGTGGCCCTCGAGCCATCATCTGTGGAATAAGGGGATGAGTCCCTGCTCATTTCCCTCCTCTCCCAGGTCCCGTCTGTTCTGTCTGTCCCCCAGTCCCCTGCCTTTGTTAGCTCAGACTTTCTGGTATATATAGAGCTTCTATTTGGACCCCTGTCGCCGCTGTGTCCTCTCCACATGGATGCTGAGAGAGGCCCAGAGCAGTAGGATGAGTCGCCCCGGTGTGGAGCGCAAGTCGGGGCAGATCTGTTCGGGAAACCACGTGTCAGCCCAGGGCTTTCCTTGAAACTGCCACCCTAAGAAGGACACTGGAGGAAAGGATTTCCAGGAAGGCCAAGGACCCGACTTTAAGGGAACCTAATCTCTTCCCCTCTCCCCCTCTTCCTGCCCCCAGATCCCTTTCCCTCCCTGCTCCTCCATACACCTGTCTCTGCCTGGCAGGTGGAAGCCTTTGATTGTTCCGGAGGCGAGGGAGGCGAGGGAGGCATGGCGGGGAAGGCCTTCTAGCTGGTGGGGCAGGTCTGGCAGTGTCTGGCTCTGGCCTTTTCTAGACACTTCAATTAGTGATGTTAATTATGGCTTTGTGAGCATGGGGTTCTCCAAAGGCAGCCAGTCTCTAGCCCGCCGCTCCCCTGACGCCCACTCTGACATTAGTCCCCGGTCTGTGAGGGTGTGTTCATGCTCTTGCCTCTGCTCATCTGCAAGATTAAAGGTGCCAGGGAAGTATAAATTATTAGCAGCTTCATCTTCTCTATCTTTGTGTGTGTGTGTGTGTGTGTGTGTGTGTGGTGAAAGATGCAATAACAAAATTTATCGTTTTAACCATTTCTAATTGTATGGTTCGGGGGCAGGAAGTACATTCACGGTGTACATCCCACCGTCCCTCTCCGGAATTTTGCATCATCCCGAACTGCAATTCTGTCGCCATTAAACAACAGCTCGCCCTTCCCCCTCTCCCTGCCCCTGGTAACGTCTATTCTACTTTCTGTGTCTATGAGTTTAACTTTCCAAGTGCCTCCTATAAGCAGAATCAGATATCAGTCCTTTTGTGTCCGGCTTATTTCCCTTAGCATCATGTTTTCCAGATTCGTCCACATTGTAGCATGTGTCAGAATTTGCTTCCTTTTAAGGCTGATAACAGTCTGACATATATATATATATATATATACATATATATAAAATATATATTCTATCCACACACACACCATACTTGATCCATTCATCCTTCCATAGACATTTGGGTTATTTCCACCTTTGGGCTGTTGTGAATAATGCTTATGAGCGTGGGTGTCCAGTATTCCTTCAAGACCCTGCTTTCAAATCTGTTGGGTATATTCCGAAAGTGGAATAGCTGGGTGATGCAGTTATTGTATGTTTAATTCTGGGCAGAACTGCCATATTGTTTTCCACGGCAGCCACACCGTGTTACATCCCGGCCAGCAACTGTCCACATCCTTGCATCCTCCATCTTTAAAAAAAAAAAAAATTGGGGCGCCCGGGTGGCTCAGTTGGTTAAGCATCTGCTTTCAGCTCAGGTCGTGATCCCGGGGTCCTGGGATCGAGTCCTGCATCGACCTCCCTGCTCAGCGGGGAGTCTGCTTCTCCCTCTGCTGCTCCCCCTGCTCGAGCTCTTTCTCTCTCTCAAATAAAGAAATAAAATCTTGGGGCGCCTGGGTGGCTCAGTCGTTAAGCGTCTGCCTTCGGCTCAGGTCATGATCCCGGGGTCCTGGGATCGAGCCCCGCGTCGGGCTCCCTGCTCCGCGTCGGGCTCCCTGCTCCGCGGGAAGCCTGCTTCTCCCTCTGCCACTCCCCCTGCTTGTGGTCCCTCTCTCGCTGTCTCTCTCTCTGTCAAATAAATAAATAAAATCTTTAAAAAAAGATAAAATCTTTAAAAAATTAATTAAAAAATAAAAAATTCCATCATAGTGGGTGTGAAGTGGTATCTCATTGTAGTTCTTCCATCTTTTTAAGGGGAAGTCAAAGCCCTGAGAAATGCTGGGACAGGCCCTCTCTGTAGTAGAAGCAGTCAGATCCTGGGCGCAAGCTTCCGGGACCCCATCTTGGCCTCCACCCTCCATCTTGTACTTCCTTTGCTACTCTGTCCCCAGCCCATGAAGAGGAGGCAGGTGAGGTCCTTCTGCTGCCTTGCTCTGTCCGCTGATTGTCAGTGTGCTTTCCTTCCCATCTGTCGCAGGAACGGAATGGCTGTGACCCACCGGAGGTGTCTGGAAGGTGCATGACCTTGAGGGTGAGGAGAAGGTTTCAGTAATACGAAATTTCTTAAGAGTTGGACCATTTCAACCCTGTGCACTGGGTACAAATATTATGGTGTTGTCATTAGAGGGGAAGATGTGCAAACATTACAGTTGATCTTATAAAGCGTTTCCAATAATTTCTGATTTTTAGGAACATGAAAACTCCCTCGGATAGACTGTTAACGTGGGGGGGGATAGTATAAAACTTGCTTCTGAGCTCAATAGTGGAAAACAAAACTATGCATAGAAAAAAGATTGGATAGAAATCTGCCAAATTCTGATCAGTGGCCACCTCCAGATTGCCGGGAAATGGTGGCTTTCACATTTCTCTGTGTTATCCTAAATTTTGCAGATTTCCTACAATGAGCACACATTCCTTTTACATTCAGGGGAAAAAATGGTAAGAAAATAAGAATGAGTACATCCATGCCTTAGGTGTATAGTTGCAAGGGACTTCGGAGCACACGGTTCTGCTCCATGCCGTGAAGTCAGGCTTGAATGGGAAGTGAAGGGAGCAGGTGTGGAGGCATGGGGGTAGGTGGCCTGGAGAGGTGGCTGGCAAACACAGAGGTGGTGGCTACAAGGGAGCTCAGGGGATGCCTTCCTGAGTGCTGCCCCTTGTTTCCTTGGAAGATACCTGGTAGGACGCTGGCTTTGAATCATTTTATGTCTGCAAGTGGTATGGGGAGGCAGCATTGAGCACCCCCCCTCCCCCCCCCCCCCCCCCATGCTTTGACCTGGTCTCGTGATGTAACTGGCAGGAGGGAGAGAGGCCTGCAAACCCGTGAAACCAGGGCGTCATCAGCCCCAAGTTTGCCTTTGACTTCCCTCACATCAGCTGAACTAGAACTTGCCTGGGTCCCTTGACCTGCATCATGGGAACAGCAGAAGTTGGGGGTGGAAGACAGGCAATTCTGGCTCTCATTAGGAGATGACTTTCCGTGGCTCTTTGAATCCTCGGGCCCGCAGCAGAGAAAACAGTAATTGCTTGGGCCGTTGCTTTAAACCTTTTTAAGCCTCTGTCCCCTCATCAGTAAAACAGATTATAATAGTAACTATTTCATAGGATTGTTGAAAATTAAAAGAGCTCATCCCCAAAGATGACACTTAGCATGTTGTCTGCTCCCTTCCTATTGTCTGATTGAGATCTGGGTTCTGACACTGGACTGCTGGGCTCAGATCACCTCCGTCACTCAGCTTCTCCATCTGTAAAATGGGTGTACCCCAGATGGTTACTGTGAAGACTAAATAAACTAATGTAAGTGAAGGTGTCTCCAGCAGTGCTTCGCACATCGCAGAGGCTCAGTAAATGTTAGCTATGATCGGAGAGGGTCTTTAGCAGATCTGCACCAGCATGTCAGCCAGTTGGTGGTGGCTGGCATCTGCCAACTCATCCGATTGTCCCAGGAGTCCCATCTAATGGGTCAATGCCCATCACTTGTCAGATATTTTGAATATCCCCCTTATTATTTTATTGTTAGCACTGTGAGCTCGAGACGTCAGGATCCTTCCCAGAATCCTACCTCCTCCCACCCCTTTGCCAGATAGGACTCTTTGTTTGAGGTGGTCCGGCTTCCATTTCCAAAGGGTGCTGGTGCTGCCAGGTGGGGTCCCGGGCAGACTGGGGTGAAGGCTACCATGTGGGGATCGCTTGATGAGCATTTTGGATGAAATCAGAGACTCACTATCATACCCCTCTCCTCCCCTTGCTTCCCTGCCTTTTTGAAAAGGAGCCAAAGCCAAGAAAGAACAGCTACCCATAAATAAAGGGGACCACGAAAATAACAAAAAGAAAGAAGAAATCTTGCTTTTGTGGCAGGCTTGGCTGCCGATGGGGTAGATAATGGGAGAGGAAACACGGCCTTTGCAGAGAAAAAGAACGGAACACTTTGTTCGCTTGCAGAATGAATGCTGCTTAAGCAGGAGCTGCTGAATTGGGGTTTCTGATGAGTGAGCTTGTCTTGGGGGAGATGGTGGTGATTAGGTTTAGCCCAGGCACAGGTGGCCACCCACCCGAAGCCTGGGGTGGGGGAAGGGGAGGCGATGGGGGAAGCGGCAGACCTGAGCCAGTGCACGAAGGTGAGGCGGGTGTGTCCAGGTCCGGCCCGTGGGCTCCCCTCCCCCACCACTGCAGTGCTGCAGGCACCTTGTTTCTCCATTTTCTGCTCAAGCTGGGGAGCTAGGTGCTTGAGCAGCTCTGGAAGCCCCCAGAACTTCTCTCAAGGTGTATCTACTGTGGAGCCTTGCGGGGAGGCACATCCCAGGGAGGAGAGGATAGGCCGAAGTGGATTTGCTGATTATTTGCATGCCGGCCTTCTGGGTACAAGGCTATCTTCCTGTCAACACTGCCTGGTTGGTGGCCTTCTTGGTGACCGGCATTTGTGAAATCCTCTTTGTTGTACGAACTACCCATCTCCATCACGGACCCATTTTTCTGCCCCTGCAGTGAGTGGCTGAGGCAGGAAGAGGGAAAAGAATCAGATATCTTTCCTGGGCCCCCCGGGATCTCAGGAGGCGGTGTGCAGGTGCCCACTTGGAGAGGGGGCTGTGGGCTTATGGATGTGGAGAGGCTGATATTTGAAATGACTTTTAAGAAGGGTGCTTGAAATCTATACTGGTTTGGGCTGAGCACTCTGCCTGGCGGAGGGTCCCTGGAGGCTCATTCATTCATTCATTCAACTGCAACAAGATGAAGTACCCATCTGCTTGGTGCTAGGCATCCTGCTGAGTTATTTCATATACACTGCTTATTTTTGTTTAAGATTTTATTTTTTAAGGCATCTCTACACCCGACGTGGGGCTCGGACTCATGACCCCCAGATCAAGAGTTGCATGCTCTTCCAACTGAGCTAGCCAGGGGCCGCTCCTATACTTGCTTATTAATTCTCCAGCAACCATGAGAGTTGGGTCTTGTTGGCCCCCTTGACAGGTGAAGAATCTGAGCTATAAAGAGGTTAAGTCTCAGGCATCCACTGGGCTCCTCCGTGGAGCAGTGGGAACCGGGTGCATCTGCTTCTCACCCTCCAGCTTCAGATTCTGATGAGTGGTTCGGCTCGGCTTCCCGTATCGCCTCCTTACTCCTTGCCAGCACTCTATGGGCTGTATATTACTAGTCCATTTGTAGGTAAGCAAAGTAGAAGACTTCAAGAGTGGAGTGATTGGCCTGATCTGGCCACTTATGAGAGGGATGCTTGGGTTTGAACCGACTGCATGAGGCTCCTGAGCCTCCATGTCACCCTATGCCATGAGAACTCTGTCCACGTGGCTTAGCCTTGACACCAAGCAAGAGCCGAGAGCTGCCCAGCCCACCCCGGCCCCAGTCGGGGGCATTCCTGGCCCAAATGAGACTTCACCCCGCCTGGTGGGTGAACCCGGTTGTGTTCAGGCCGGTCCCACTTGCCCCTGTCCCCTCCTGGGGTTGGCAGGGGACTGCAGGGGTTCGTAGGAACAACACTTCACCTGCTTGGGCTCTGGAGGAAATGAGGGAGCTCCTCAGGGCTGCAGAGCTGCTGTGTCGTCGGCTGGGGAAGGGCAGGCACGGTGGCATGGACAGATAAACAGTGGCTCTGGGGACGTGGGGTTGCCTTGGCACATTCGGGGCTCTTTCAGCCTGTCCGCACTGCCTGGGGCCTTGGTGCCTGACACAGGGTGGGCACCAGCCGGCGGAGATTCCAGGATAGCTGGTGACGGCCCAGGCAGGGTGCTGAGACAGGACCGAAGGGAGGGAGACCTACAGGGAGCAGATGGAGAAGGAGGGTGACACACTTCACTGTCCTTTTGGTTGTGGGTCTTCTGCGTGTTTGGCCACGCGGGGGTTGGGGAGGCTTCCTTCCCCAAGGGTGATGGGGAGCGTTCAGGGAGCAAATTTCTCTTTTTTAAGATTTTATTTATTTATTCATTTGACAGAGAGAGACTCAGCGAGAGAGGGAACACAAGCAGGGGGAGTGGCAGAGGGAGAAGCAGGCTTCCCCCGGAGCAGGGAGCCCGATGTAGGGCTCGATCCCAGGACCCTGGGACCATGACTTCAGCCGAAGGCAGACAGACGCTTAACCACTGAGCCACCCAGGTGCCCTTTTTTTTTTTTTTTTTTTGCTTTTTACAAACATCACATTGAGTCCTCTGAATAATTCTACAAGATAGTTATTATCTGTTCCAGTTTGGAGATGGAGAAGCGGAAACCTCCCCGTGGCCCCACAGCTATAACACCTAGTAGTATGCGATGGAGCCAGGCTTCAAACACAGGCCCGGGTGGCCACAAAAACCATTTTCTTTTGGCTGTGCCAAGCAGCACACTTCCTAGCAACGCCGGAGGGGCACCCCCGCCCTCCTGTTTCCCAGAGAGCTGGGGACCCGAGTCCCAGGTCGGCCGGGGAGAGAGGCAGCGTTGGGGCGGGGGCGCATTCCTTCCTGCTTTAGGCCTCTCCCTCCTGCCTTCGCTGAGCTTCTGTTCTGTGCCAGGTTCTCTGAGTATCTGCTAACTTCTAATCAAAGCAGGTATTGGGATCTCCATTTACACATGAAGAAACGAAATTATTGAGAGGTCAAGTCTTTTCTCCAAGTCCAGATCAGCCTTGATTTCTTTTGACTAATTCTTCCTTGGCCATGACTCAAGGCAAAACCAACTAGAATCCTGTGAGCAGGGAAGACAGTGACAGATCTGTGCTGGACTGGGGTCTGGTGTCTGGGGTAGAGGGAGAGAGACAGCGGATCAGCCTGCGGGAAAAGACCTTGCTTTGGGCATCGTGGAAGCCTGGCTTCAGTGGACCCTTGGGGAAGACGGAAATGAATGGCGAGCCCCTGACTTGGTGCCTACAAGCCAAGCAAGTGCTCTGCCCTTGAATGCTCTTTTGGCCTCTCCTTCCTTTGGTTCACATTCGGGGCTATCCCCAAAAGAAGGCCTTTGACAAGCCAGTCAGCCTCGGCTGCAGCATTTCTGCTGTGTGCTGGCCCTAGGCTGGGCCTGGCTGGTGCAGAAGACCAGACACATGCCCCTGTCCAGGACATGGCCTTCGACCTGGTCACTGGGAGACAAGAACAGCACTGCAGGGCCCCCCTTGCACTGTGGGTGGGCTGGAGACAGTATGTAGTCCTAAAGGCAGGAGGGCCCCCAGAGAAGGGACTCCAGGAAACACCTGGTAAACTCTGTTTTACCCGGGATGGAGGGGCAGGCGTGCATCCCACTGGGAGCCTCAACAGCGCTTGCAGTCTGTCCCTGCTGTCTTTTCCTGGCCTCTCCTCCTGGCCTAGGAGAAGACTCAGGTGCCTCAGAGACGTAGGGACAACCACGTGGGGTCATGGATGGGACCATCACAGCTCCAGTCTCTCCCTGGCTCCTTTAGTCTGCTGTGCCCTTGGACCGGGGCACAGCTCAAACTGGCAGCCGGTGGAACTCAGGCTGGATCTGGGCTTCTGGGCCGGAGGTTCCGGGGGAGGCTGCTGGCTCTCGCAGGCTGGAGGGCAGACGCTCGGTTGCTCACAGAGTTTCCACTGGCTGGTATCGGCTGCTCTGCCAGGTGAATACCATTTTGGCCTACCCAGCACAGCCCAGGGGCGGGGGGTATTGGCTGTGGCCCTCTCCCGAGCTGGGCTAGACTAGACCAGCACACACCCTGTATCGGGTACCCCTGGGGCCCGCAGAGGCTGGAGAGGGTGAGAGGGGCCTCTCAGGAAAGCTTTTCCCCAAGCCTGTAGCCAGTCCAGCTCCCAGCGCTGAGTAAACATCAGAGATAGGATCGGGCGTAGCCAGGAAGGGTGGCAGGGTGCGGCCTGGGAGAAGAATGGCAGGATGTGGCACCGGGGCACCGTTCTGGGCACCCACGCCTCGGGCTATTGTTCGGGGCTGCCTGAGGCTCGCCACCCTCTGGGGCTTTGAGAGGAAGTGACATTCCCCAGGGACTCAGGCCCTGCCCCACCCCCGCCGTGGGGCTCTCTCTCCCTGGCGGTGCCCTTTGGCACCACCCACTCGGCAAGCCTGGGAGTGGGAGCCTGCAGTAGAGTGTACGTTTGGTGTGGGCCCTGTGGGGAAGTGTGGTCATGGCCCTCCTCGGGGGGTCTGCCTGTCTGCTCAGGCTGTCTTCCTGTACCCCAGGGTCTGAGTCACCCGTCATGCTCCGATGACTGGATTTATCTCTATCTGTATCTGCATCTAGATATTTGGGGGGGGGGGGGGGCTGTCGTTATAGAGGGAGGAAGGGCTAAGGGTGAAAACTTCTTTGATTCCAGTCCAGCTGGGCCAGGTCGTTGGCTGATTGGGAGAGGAAGCGGCTGGTGATTTGTTTTGGGTAGAAGGGGGCCTGTGCGCGTGCGCCTGTGGGTGGGGGTCCGAGGGCCCAGGAGAGGGTTGGCTGCGGGGAGGAGAAAAGGGAGAGGACCCGCACCTGCAGTCAGCTTTGCCCTGGAAGAGCCGTGTTCGGAGCCGCCGGGGCCTCTCTGTGCCTTGTGCTGGGCACAGGGTTTGGGGGGCCTGGGGCCTCTCTGCCACCAGCTCACAGACTCAAGGCTCTGCCCCATCAGGGGTGAGGATGGCTTGAACCTTCTCCCCCTATGAGGCCTTCGCCTCTTACGGATGCTCAGGTGAGAGATAAGGCCAAGAAGGAAAGCGGCCGGGGGCCTGGGGAGTGGGCACCCTAGAAGGGAAGGGTGGGCAGAGCAGGAGTGCTGATCCGTAGCCCAGCTGGTTCCGTGTCCCCATGTTCTGCCTCTAGCTCTGAAGCAGGACTGTTGAAACTGGTCCTCCCTGGGCCTCAGTTTCTCCATTTATAAAATACGAGTAAGGCTGGGCAAGAGGGAGAAGACTGGGTTCCCAGTAGCACTTCCACCTGGCTGGGCGGCTGACCCCAGTGTCCTGTGGGCTTGTGGCCTCTGACCAGGACCTGGGGGGAGCTGGGGGAGCCCAGTAACTCAGAGCTCCTGTGCGCCTGGGGTCCTTGGGCTTCTAGGCCTCTGGAGAGAGGGGCAGGTGTGGCTGCTGACCTCAAACTTCCTGAGAAACCACGTGGGTAAGGGAAGCATGGAGCATGCTTTTTGAGGAAAGGGTAAAGGAATGTGAGGGGTGTTTTAGTCTCGGAAAAGAAGAGACTTCAGGGAAGACTCCAATAGGCTCCAAAAGGTGTGGGAAGGTAAAGGCAAAGGGAAATGGACTGGCTTTGGTGGTGGGGGGTTTAAGTCGCTCCTAGGAAGAGCTTAGATGGAAGGAAGAGTCGGCTGAGTCCGGGTGGGTGTGGGCAGTGTGCCGCAGAGAGCAGCTTCTGGTGCGTAATAACAGACAGGGTCTGACTGATGATGGTTCAACTTACGGTTTTTTGACTCTGTGATGGTCAGGAAGCCATACACATTCAATAGAAACCATACTTGGAATTTTGATCTTCTCCCGGGCTGGCGGTTACGTGGTACAGT